>NC_068949.1:2722936-3342113 GCF_026419915.1 Harpia harpyja
AAATGATAGCACAGAAAGTGGATATTTAAAGTTGAAGTTAATGCGCCTCTGGTCCTACTGTGCCTGCTTCGTGTATGTGATATATTCATGGGGAAAAGTACTGTGTTCTTTCCTAGATTGACAGGAGATTTTCATTTCTTACCATCTACCAGTCTCGATCTGATTTAGCTATTTCTATCCTGGCATGTGGCTGTGGTGTGGTATATTAACAGTCTCGCAGCAGTCTTCAGTGGGCTCAATAAAATTAATGTGAGTATTAGTCAAATACTGGCTGGCAATTTTCTTAGGCTGGGCTCTGACAAGGGTTGTGGTTGGGAAATTATGATTTTCTTTTGTTATTTCATTTCACTTAATATTGATGTGTGGGGCGATATATATGGTGGTTATTTTTTTTTAAATAGGCTCTTTATCCTGACTCAGTCAGGGACTGGAGTCTGGTATTTGTATTAAATATTGTATCAAGTGATTTGCAGTAGCTGTGGGGTTTAGTGGGATGAGAGCTATTTGTTTTTACACAGAAACCTGTGGTTCCTTTTGTTAGGGCTTTGGATTGCTTTTATGCTCCATTCTCACAGGAGAAATGCAAATGCTACTGAAAAATTATATTTTGATTACAGACACAGATAGCGAAGAAGCATTATAGAAGAACTTAGATTTGTCTGCTTTTTGCCTGATTTTTTTTTTAAAGTATGGAAATTCTATTCCACTGCCCTCCTGCTGAGAAAATAGCACTCAGAAGCTTGGAAGAGAAATGCAACATTGCACCGCTGTCGGCCAGGCTTTAGTGTTCCAGCCCTGTACAAAGTTAGAGGGGAAGGCACCCCAGGGACAGCAGGCCCTTATGGGGGTTTTGGGGGGTGATGTGGGAAAACCAGACTGTGAATGGGCTGAACATGGAGAAGCCAACATGTGATTTTTGAACCCAGACTAGCAGAGATACTGCAGCAGCTCGCTCAACAGCAGGGCTGTGTCTGAGCAGGTTGAGGAGGGAACCATCTGAGATGCTCTTTAGGGGCTGCTTTTCCCATAAGCAGAAGCCAGCATGGGCTTTTCATGCCAGCAGCCTCCAAACTGGAGCTCCCTGCAGCTCTCCCTTCGTTTTGGTGATGGCTCTCACTTCCTGCCCAGCCCCATGCTGGTGCTGGGGAAAACTCCCTGTGGCCTCATCGTGCTCCCTGCATGCATGCTCTTCTGTTCCTATTTGGTTTATTTATCTTAACTCATTAAAGTAAATTTATGGTTTTATTGCTGTTCCCCCCTAGGAGGGTGTGACCCTGTCCTCGGGCAAGGCTGCACTCTCTGGCAGCACATGACACTGTCTGGATGTGATGCTGGTTACTTCACTGGCTTGCCTGGCTTTCTTCATCCATGGAAGCTTCTGAAGTATGCATCCTTTGGATTTTACTGTCACCAGGTAATCTGATCAATATTATGGATGGCTGCCAGAATTCAGGTGGGCCCTTGAAGCTGATATGCGAGGTATATTACATTATGAGCTGACCTGTTGCACCTTAGGTTATTTCCTTGCTCTTGCAGAACATCTATTTTATTCTGTCCTTCTGCAGCTCCTGAAGAAGAGCAGGGAGGAGTAATCAGAGCATTTTGTGGAGGAAAAAGGGCCTTTCCAGCCAGTTGAAACACACACAAACTACATTTCATCTTGGCTTATAAATCAGCACTAGAAAAGTACTGTAGTTCTGCTTTTCTTGTTATCTAGTACATTAGGAACAGAAAGCAGTGCATTTAATGTTATATACTTAAATGTGTTGGCATTTACCTATTCAACCATGTTTACTAGAGTAATTATGAGACAGATTAGGTGTGATGCTTGCTGACCTTTAAGGAAGGGACCAAAACAAAAGGCAAAACAAATTCTACAAATATTAGGCAGAACAAAACCCTCGACTACTTGCCACCATCTCAGTATATATTCATATAAGGAAGGTAAAAGACTTGATGCAGACAAAAGATATTCTGATAGGTCCCAGTAAAAATTTCAGATAAAGTGACTTTAAAAGAAAAAAAAATAACAAAAACCCAAAACCAGTGCAATTTTCTTCTCTGATAGCTAGGGGAAAAAAGGTTGCAATCCTCCAGTTACAATTTCTGAAAATATAGAATAATCAGTGCTAACAGCAAAAATAGGATTCTCCTGATATTTTTCAATTGTGTCTCAACTGTTAAACCTTGATTAGCTTAAATACAAGTTTGTTATTTAAATGTGAAAATAATTTGTGGTAGCACAAGATAGAAATTGTAACTCAAAATATTAATGTTGGCTATTTATCTACCAGTTGCTTCCCATGCAAGCAATTAATTTGAGCACTCGGGTATTTTCATGCAGTCTGTAGGATGCTTTAATGCAATTTACCTAGAGAAATTGCTTATTTCCAAATTACATCTCATCCACTGAAGAAATTTCCCCAAAGTGGCATTGCTGGCATTGCCTGTTGAAGTTGCCCATGAAGAGCCTGCATTCCTGCCCTGCCTGGTGGCTTCCCTGGCCCCTTCCTGGCATGAGCAGAAATCTTCTTCCCATCACACAGTTCTGCAAAGCATAAGGAAAGCAGCTAGGGGCCCCTTCGGTTCCAGTTTGGGGCAGCTTGTACTCCAAAGGCGATACGCTTTGCCCGTGGGTGAGTGTGAAACCTGGGGAATTTGGGCAGCTGGAGAAGTTGCTGCTGCTTTTCAGTAGGACTGAGGCTAGGTGCTGCTGCAGTGGGGTGGCAATGCCCCTCTGAGGATGGATATTTGCAAACTTTGGCGGCTTCGGGATGACTCTCTTTCGGAATGGAAAAAGTTGCCCAGATGCCACCATTGCCACGAGTGATCCCCTGAGTTTTTCCTTGTCAGCTGATTTGGTTATGGAAATTTGCTTGGTTTTGTCTCCTCTGAGCATCCATATGTATGAGAGAGAGAGATTTTATTAATTTCCCTGCATTAAGTGCAGAGTCCTCTCAGCACAGATCCTGTGCATGTGTGTCCTCACTTGAATTGCTTTAATAACACAGTGACAAAAGCAAAAAATTTTGCCTGGGCGACAGAACTATCATATAGATTTTAACCTTAATACTACTTTTAGAATATCTTCCCCACACCACCTGTGGTGGGCTGTAACTGCTTCCTCCCTTTTACCAGGAGCACCTGGGACTGCTCTGTCACTAATTTCATTGGTGTCATTTCTCTCCCAAAGGAAAAACTAAGGCTGATTCTCCTTTAGATGAGAGTTGACTTCTGTCACATCCCTGGCTATGCAAAGCTATATAGGCTCACCCTGGGATTTTGCTAGACTCTCATCTGTGACCAGTTGCATTTCCATGGGGCTATCGGTTATCTTCCCAGACCACTGCCTGTTTTGCTTTTCTAGGGGACAAAACAACTGCTCAACCCCTGATGTTCCTGTTGAGGCTTAAGTCGAGGAAGGACAGTGAGCTGTAGGAGAGCATGCTGACCGGCAGTAGCCCAGTATCTGTGTTACAGGTCTTAGGGTCTCTTTTCCTTTTTTGTCAAGCATGTTCCCCTAGTTTCTCAAAAACAATAATAAAAAAATTACTTTGGATTGCTTGAGCATTACACTTTCTGAAATACCACTTGGCAAAAAAGTGGGTTCAGTGATGCCCACTGTTAGCTTACGATATGTTTTGAAAACCGGCTCTGTAATATACCTCTTGCTTGGTATTTTTATTTTTTTGCTTATTCAGGGTATGCTGATTTGTCCAGACACCCACAGCTGAAGATTATGGGCATTGCAGTAGCAAAGCCTAGCAATTATATCCCCTTTTCTGTGCCAGCCTGAAGGCTAATCCTCATGTCCCTTTGTTTCTCTTCCTTTGTTCCCTGGTAGAAACGAAAATGCCTCTGGCCTGTCATCTTGGCTTTACTTTTTAAAAGTTTTGTGTGTTTTTCTAAAGATGGACAGAATTTTCCATAGGGGACAGGCACCACATCATGTCTGCAGGACCTCTGTCCTGAGGCAGACACTGAATTAATGCATTTAACATGAATGAGAGGCACATGCAGAGAGGGAGAGCAGATCAATGTTTAATTATGCAAATAGTCTTCTAGGCTTTAGTAATAAACTGGAATAAACCTGTCAAAACAGCTATGGTGGGAACAGCCAGTGAGTGAGCTGCTGTGCCCAGGTGCTGCGTTAGCAGAGGGGACATGGTGGGTGCAGGTGCAGGGGGTCAGGATCCAGCTGGTGGCTCCTGGCACTGCTGGAAAGCTGCACCCAGGGGCTGAGCTGCACCCAGCTCTTGCTCACAAAGGGAGAGATGAAGTTTCTGGGTGAAAACTCAGCATAGCTGGGTCTGGCTATGGTATAGCTTTTTACAGTGTTGTTATTTAAAGCGCTCTCAGTATTAATTCAGGCTCTGCTTGGCTCACCTGAGGTGGGTGTATGAAGACACTTGGCTCTAGTGCTCTCCTGCCAGCTGTGGCTGCAGTGACTTCCATGGTGAGGACTGTGAAGTGAGAGGTACTGCATTCTGACCTTTGTTCGGTAGGGTTTTTGTAATGAGGCGGCCATTTAATTGTGTTGGACTTGATGAGCTTGTGCGGGAATCCAGGTATGGAATTTCCTCTTGGTGAGGGCTTCTCCAGGAGGGTGGAAGTTAGCTCCCTTCTTTGCGGGGCTTCCCTGCGGTTTGTGAGTAGTGTCCTTGGAGGCATGAAGCATTCTGGAGGATTCAGATACAGGTGCACAAGTGTTACGATGATGGAAGAAAAGTACACCCATTTGCAAAACTTGACGTGCTTTAAAACATTGTTTCTCTTAACTCTCTAATATGGCACCTTTTCAGTTCTAATTCAAACCTTAATAGCAATGTTCGCACTTCTGCTCATTTTATCCATCCGTTTCAGCATCCCTGTGTCTCGCCAAGTTGCTGGTGAGCCCCAGGAAGGAGATGCAGCACGCAGGCAGCGTGTGCCTCCTGGCAGGAATGAGGCTATTTGACCATTTGAGTGTGTTCAAATCCAGAGGAAAGGTAAAAGCTACACACTGGAAAGAAGTTTTAAGGGAACAGATATATATATATATATTTTTTTTTTTTCTCCTTAATCTCTCTTTAAACTTTTTCCCAGCAGGAAGTGCTGCATCCAGTGCAGTGGCAAGGCATACAGTTAATATGGCTGGTGCTCTTCTCTTAATTAAGGTGGTGTTGAAGCCGTGTGGGTCTCCCTTTCCTGTGCTGATTTTGGGGATCTCTTCTGCTTTTGTCATTTTCCCTCTTTCTTTTTTATACCCTTCTGGATCCTCACAAGGGCGAGCAGAAGTGCTCATCCATGAGATGCTCCAGGGGACATGGTGGAGAGGGCACATTTCTTCTGATACCCTGCCTGCCTGGTAGATGTGTTCAGCATGACTCTTACCTTGCGTAGTTAAGATAATGGAGAAGGAAGAGGAATATTGCCTGCTGTTGTGTTAGATTAGGTAATGATTTTCTAGCTCTCACAGGCTATATCAGGTTTGTTTCAGTGCCCACACAGTGCCTTGATTCACTATCAAAAGAAAGTCTTGAATTATGCAAGGAGTAAGGTGTAAGCAGCAGAGCTACTGCTGAGCATGGTTTTACATTCCCTCTGTTGAATATTCATGGTAATCAAAGATCACACAACTTTGTTTTCTAGAGTTAAAATATTTTTTGATAGCCTGGACAATTCCAACCCGCACAATAGGTATTGATACAAATATCAAATAGCTCTGTTACCTCCTCTAAAGCAACCTTTTTTTAGGCAGTGGACATAGGGACTGAAAACATGAGTCGTGATAATATTTGGGGTATATCTGACAAAAACAAGCACTTCAAAATGTTAATTTTTATTCTTTGCCAGTTCTTAATTCAAAAGTCTTTGCTCTAATACAGTTCAAAGCCAGATACTTATTATGAGAAGAGCTGTCATGAGGTGTATGGTACGGTGGGGAGGCAAAAAATGAGAATATTTGTCACTGCAGGTTTGTAGAACTGTCTCGCACTTTAACACTTGTTCAGGGAGGGGGAGGCTTGTTGCATAATGAACACACAGAAAATGTGTCTGGTTGCGAAGGAGGATGCTTAGAAGTGAAATAGAGCCAGTATTTGCCTGTTTGCTTTTATGATATTCTAAGGGACCTGCTTTTCCCTTTGGGGTCTGCATGTTTCATTAGTAGGGTTTTGCAGTAGGGAGAGAAGGTAATTGAATACATTTTGGGCTGTGACAATGAGCTCTTCCTTCTAACAGAATCATGTTCTGCTGTTTTCACTCTCAGCTTGCTGACAAGATGATAAAAGGTAGCGTGGTGTGTGCGCCTTGTTAAATAGGTGCTTTACTTCCAAAGGTAGGTAGGTAATTTTAAAAATGCTCTGCTTGAGAAAGGCAATGAGAGGACAGAGCTATGCAACTTTAATGTGTTGATACAGGGAGAGGGATTGATCTTCAATCAGGGAGTGGTTTAGGGGGTAGGCAGGATGTGAGAGCTGGATTTCTGGGCATCCCCTCCTGGTTGGCCTCAGGTGTGGGACAGTCTCATAGGCTTTTGAGGCTGCCAGTGAAGTGCCCCTTGAAATCACTGCTCCTGACTCCGGCTAGGGTGCCAACACTAGGGAGACACTGCAAATGATGGGCTTGAAGAGGGCTCTAAACATTGAGGATAGGAGGGAATCACCTGTTAATTTAGGGGATTTTGATCTTTCCTGGGGGGTTTCTGTTAAGTAGTATTGTCCCAATGAAGTATAAAAAGGGCAGCATTGGCGGCCGGTTTCCTTGATGCTGTGGAAGGTGGGTGAGAGCTAAAGGAAGGATGAGGGATTATGTTTCTTTCTGATGCTTGGTGGTAGCTGAAAACTTAGACTGCAACTCCATCGCATCAGCAGACTGGCATATGTGAAGGTGAGGAAGAATATACATGTTCGCAGTGCAAGCATATGGAGAAAGCAGAGAGGCCAGGAAGGGGGAAGGGATGAACAGATGGGAGGTACAAAAGTAGTGAGCAAGGTGGAAGGGGAGGAAAAGCCTTTCTGCGAGACACATCCCTGTTTCCATGCCTGGTAGAGGCTGTTCCCCAGCAAGGAGCTTGGGTACCTGCAGATGGCAGCTGCGACACAGGAGATGGAGTTTGCCAGGTCTTCGGCAGCAAAATAAAGATCAGTATGAATCAAAGGGGAGAAAACAGCCACATTTCTCAGTCTGCAGTCTGTGTCTGTCTGTGCTGCTGGCTCCCTGTTGCAAAAGGTCTTCCAGACAGCAGACCTGATGGGCAGACCAGGGGCCCTGTGGCTATGGGGACTTTGTGATGCCCCTCTGTCAGGGTTTAATAGGGGCCAGGAAGGAACCACCACTACATCCTCATAATCCACTTTAAAAGCTGAGAAAGCAGAGAGAGGGAGTATCAGGCACTGCTTCCCAGCTGGCTGATGGCTGTAGCATGAAGAATGAGAGAACTACAAATGCGTAAAGGAAAGCCCCTGCAGGATTTTGCTGTTCAAACCTAAATCCTTCCAGCGTGCTGCTGGGTGCAGTGTAGCCCTGTTGTTGATGGTGCAACACTGGGCCCAGGCAGTGAAACATCCATGGGCGCTTGAAAAAGCAGAAAGGAAAAAAAAAAAAAGGTTAAAAACTTGAATAGGACAGTGGCAAGAGCTGTTAACTGAAAAGTCAGCAAATGGTACGGGTGAAGGATGACCTGGCAAACCCCCTCTCATCCCACCAGCGTATCACTCTCTCTGTTTCTCTTTACTGCTCTGCTTTTATGTTCCCTTTGGGATCATGCAGACAACAGGCAATCAGGCAAGGATTTGCAGGGAAGATTAGGAATAAGTGTTGTGTTTTGGTTTTTTTACTTCTTGTAGCATAATAGAACAATGCCAATGCATTTTTATAAAAGCACCTCAATCCTTGTTGCTCTTTCTGTGGATCACTGAGGATAAGAGTGGTCTGATTGCTGCACTTTATGTACGATGCATTCAAATATATTTAAACACATTCTGATGTTGCAAACTCATGATAAAAAAGCTAGGAAATGCTAAAAGAAGGCTGTTTGGGGTGATATTTTGGATTTTGCAGGCTGTTCGCAGGTAAAGTAAGGTGCCTGGTTAGCCATCCAAAATTGTCAGCAAGTCAGTATCAGGCTTGCTAAAACTGTGTACTAATGTAGGCTTGGTAGCATGGAGGAAGGATCACCTGCTGTGCTCTTCTCACATGCACGTCTATGTTGGACTCTACGCTGTGGCTTGTGATGAAGTGGCTGTTGTGAATCCTTGATTTCTGTGATCATCTGGTGTCCATGCTTAGGTCTAAGCAGCCCACACTCTGTGTGGCTACTCTCCCCCGTGTTGCGTGTGATGTGCATGCTCAGCACTGGCATCACAGGAGGGGTTTGAATAATGCATGAGCTATCTGCACCAACCACAAACTCCTCTGTCCATCCAGATTGTTTGAACTCAAGTGTGTGTTTTAGGCCATTTTAAGGCCACTTCATGGCCTAGATTGAATATCAGTGAATTGAATCTGCAACAGATGAGCAGATCCCTGTGCCATCTCTACACCATAGGGCTGAGTGCTCACGAACTCAGCTGCTGTATTTGGTTGCTCACTTAACAACTTTGTTTAAAGCACAGGTAGGGGCAAACACTGCTCTCCAGTCATCTCTTCCATTTCAAAGAGCAGTAAGTCAGGCAACTGTTGCCTTTGCAACTTCTGATGATTAGGAACACCAGGTACATTTTTGTATCATGAGGAAGTTAACAGTGAAAGTTGCTCTCATGCTTCCTGGCTTCGTTATGGTACCTGAGCAAAGAGAGTTTGGGAAGACCTGCAGAAAGCTGCCTTACATGTTCCTGTATGGATCTTAGAGTGAATGTCAGAGACGAGCAGAGCTCAGCTTTGCTATTTGAAAGCTTTAAGTGTCTTACAATAACCTGAATTTATAGCTATTTGGAAAGGATGCAGCAGAGCAGAGCAAGTTGGGGAACCCCTGCTGGAGACAGAAATTTGACTTCAAGTAGTAGGCACAGCTCTTGCTGTGGTTGCTAGCAAGGAGCTCACAGCCTCTATTATTTGATGGCTAAAAGCATCTTACAGCTGTTTAAACTTACAGCAGTTTGAGAAGAATGCAACAGAGTGGAACAAATTGTTTGTACGGGTGGTATGAGTCCATGTGAACCTGGGCTGTGTGTCCTGGATGAGCAGGTGTGCCCCTGTGGGGTTTGTCATCTTCAGGGCCACCCACCAGCAGCTGGGCTTGTCCCAACAATGCTGAGCTGAAAGATTGGGATTTGGGCAGTGAACAGCGTGATTGTAAAAACAACAGCTTTAAGCAGAGGATGTTAGCATTTCAAAAACGAGGAAGCAGAAACCCAACCAAAAATGCTTTTCTCCGGAGGAAAGATGTGCTGTTCTTGCCTGAAATATCAGCCCCAAGGAGCTCTTACCTAGGGCTGAAGATGTAGCTGTCAAGTTAAATGAGTGTGACTGGGTCTGAGAGTCTCCTTGCTGCAGGTGTGTGCACAAGTCCCTTACAAGTCAGAACATGTCCATTGGGCATGACAGGTAACAGCCAACGGCTTACGTAAGTATGGAGTTGTGCCTAGGATGAGCTTAGGTAGGACACCTTGGAAGCAAAAGCATGCTGTAAGAACAGATCTTAACTGAGACTTTAATTCCCTGGACTGACCGACCATAGTGGAAGTGGCTTTAAAGGTAGGACATAAGGATTGATGTTCTGTTGGGAACACAGTTCTCTGCCAGCACACCCAGCAAAATGCAGGGTCTTGGCTTTCCCTCCTGTTGTTTATAGTGGTCTACTGCTTCAGAATGAAATTGAGGTGCTCTGTACAGTACTTTGGCCTTAAACCTTTGCGAACATACAGCAATGCTTTAAAAAAAACCCAACAAACAAACAAGAAAAAACCACACAGTAATACATAGTTTTTCCAATGTACTTTGAGAACTGACAAGCGCATGTTTCCAGTGTTTTCAAGTTCTTTATGGATCAGAGGTTGCAGAGATGTATCTAGTTTTAAATGAGGCTGAGATTGTCTTCTACGCATGTGGTCTGAGAAACCTGAATTTAAAGCAAGTACAGCACTGCAGCACCACAGTGAATTTGTGAGACCTGAAAACACCTCCAGGGAGCATTGTTCTCCCACCACTCCCATGTACAACATGCCTCTTATTATTAGGAGAGAAATGTGAAAGCTTCTGCAGTAACCCCAGTTCATTCTCTGTGTGGAAAGGGAGTTCAGGGTGCCAGGAAAACGTAATTTAAGGGATCTCCACTGCTTATCGGTTCTGCTGACTCTCATGACTTTACTGGCATTGTGGCATTTGGTGCTAATGCCAAAGCTCCTGGGGAAATCTGTGTCAGGGTGTTGGCACCTCTTAGGGTTGTGATCCTGTGGTAGAGGGGAAAGCTAAAAAAATGAGACACAACTGCAAATAAAGAAGCAACATTGAGAGGGGGGAAAAAAATACGTTTCCCCAAAACACTTTTGAGGTTTAGGGATTTGGTTTGAGAACTCTTGTTTTGGTGACACACTTGCTAATAAGTCCAAAAAGAGATTTATCTTTGCTTTCATTGAGATTTTGACTTGAGTGCAGTTAGTGATCTGCTGTAACCTTAAATCAATCCTGTCATCTGGCCAATTCTCTGTTTTGTCTCTACTACTGAGCTGATTTTCTTCTCAAATGTGGCATAAAATTTGTATGTACTTCCTGGAAATAGAAAGATTTAACAGTGCTTTGTGGAGTGCTATTCAGTCGATGGGCGCATGGCACACAAGAATTTAGGGGTAAAAGTTCTTTTAGAGGTGCTGACGGTTATGGTCCTGCTGAAAGATCAGTGAGAAATTCAGCTACACAATTGTCAGGACTCATAAAACTTGCCAAGACTGCAAATACGTGATGTCTGGGCTTTGGTGTTGACTAAGCACAGTGCAAACACAGGTGGATACAAAAACTGGAAACAAGAGGTTAGGTATAAAAGAACCAAACCAAACCAAAACCCAAGATGATGGAAGAGAGAAAAATGTCCTGCCAAAAATACCCCTTTAATTATTCACTGACAGAAAAGACAACTTCCAGAAGAGATTGTCTTCCTGGATGCAACTGTGAGAAGAAACCTAATTACTGAACCAAAATAGTACACATATTGTAGGATGATAATAATGCATTAAGTATAAAATAAACAAAAAGGCGGAAGAAGCCATGCTGTATTTCCTTCAGATTGTGGATTGCCTCTCTTCCAAAGATACTAGATGTTTATCTGCCCAGTACTAACAGCACTTAAATATTATTTGCTGTTTGTAAATGAAGTATTTGAATTGGAGGTAAAGGCTCAAGATTATGAAGCTTTTCACTGCCAACAAAATGCCTAGGTGCTGAAGGAGCTGACTGCTTGCTGGTCCCAGGGTGCAGGTAAAGCTACTTTCTGATTATCAGAGATGATTCAGACTCTCAGACATTGCCTGACTCTTCATCATCTCGGTGTCGTGCTGAATATCAGTAGCAGGCAGGGAAGGGGGTTCTTGTGTCCCTGTCTGAGATGCAAAATTGTGATTTCTGCTCTCTGTCCCAGGTATGTGCCTGTGCAGGCAGCTAGATGGGAGCTTTCCCTCTGCAGAGCACGGCTCTCTGCGGTTTGCAGAGAATAATGTTTTCTACAGCCTTGTTTTCAGCTTTAGGCAGGTCTGGCTTCATTTTTCGGGGGAGGCAAGAAGGCTTTCCTTCTGGGAGTGTGTTTCACCACTGTCCCATTTTTGCTGAGGTCCGTGAGTGTCCCTAGTTGTGAGTAAAGGAGCCCTGGTAGGACTGTGGGCTGGAGATGTGCTGCTTTTTGCCCCTTCTGCCCCTCCTCTGAAGATCTGATAGAAGAATTGTCTTTGAGACAGGTTTTTTGACCTGCTTCAATGCAGTAATGGATTACTGAGAAGCAGCAGTACCAGGGAGTATGAATGCAATTTTCTCTTGCATGATTTGGCTGAAGATCAGAAATGTGCTTCACTGAATAGGAACATTGTTGATTAAAATGGCATGACTGTTGATGCCATATTACAGCGGTATCTTGCAGTGTTGGAAGCTCAAATCTATCTTTTCTTGTTAACTTAAAGTTTAAACTCTGAGAAGACTGTAGGAATTTAAAAATCACCCTCTGCAACCTATGCAGACCTTGAGGTATGAGCCAGACTGAGACGAGTGAAGAAAATGCATTCACGCTTTTTTATCCAGCTGAAAGAGCTCTGTATAGCTTTAAATGCTGTTGCATCTCATTTTTAGTTGAATATAAGCTGATGGTAATAGATTAGGTGTCAGATATCTTGTGAGGGCAACTACCTGGCAATGACATATTATTAATAGTAGTTTAAATGATTGCACTTGTTTCAGAACAAAAAGTGGAGTTCTGTCTATTTTTAATCTGAGTTTCTGAACTATCTGATTGGAACTTAGTACTGGGGAGGCCTTAAAATAAATACAATTTTTTTTATGATGATCACTAGGGTATGATGGTTGTGGGTTATTTTTAGGTGGTATGGTCAAATCAGAGGTATTGAAAGCTTACCCCTCATCTAATTGGGGTGGGTTTTGTTTGTTTTTGGTGTTTATTTCTTTTGGAAAAGCTGAAGATTAAAATCTCTCTGTGTATACCTATGCACCCCTTCTCCATGGTGTTTACATAAATGTTTAGGCTGTTTTCCAGGCTGTTTCCTTCATGCAAGACTGGTTGGAATCACCTTAAAACACCCTTTTACCCAGCACCTGCAAGGGAGGACCACAGCGTTTGGGGACCTCGGTGGCCCCAGTGCCTGAGGATGGTGTGTGCACACACACACATTTATCTGGGGTGTTCCTGCAGCTCCCCGGGACTGGGCTGTAGCCAGGGCCAGGGTTTCTGAGCCCCGTTGTCTGAAGGTTTCCTGGGACCACAGCACCCACAAGGGCAGGAGCAGAGGGACGGGGAAGAGAAGCATTTAGCAATATTTAGCAGGGGCTCTCACCAAACCACGCTGATCCACTCTCCAGCTTCTCCCTTAACTTGGGGGGATCTTCTACCACAGATGTTTCTGGCGTTTGCCACATTGGGAGGATTGTCAGTGGGCTGCACTGGGAGGAGGTTATGGGAAATAAGAGCCTGTAATGGTCAGACTACAATGCTGTGAGATTTTTACAGTAATGCCCGTGCTGCAAGAATCCAAAGGTCAGAGAGGAAAATTGCAATACCAACTTCAATTAGTGACTAAGAAAGGGAATGACTTTCATGATGTGTCAGACTGTGCCTCTAAGCCCTATGAGAAGCTGCCACCCTTCTCCGATGACAGGTAGCGTCGCAGCAGCGGCTACTGCTGGGTCAGGAGCAGCAGGCAGATGCTGCGCAATAAAATGAGAGCAGAGAGCAGGCAGGCTTGGTCTGTGAAGGATCTGCCATCCCATAATTCATTCCCTGCCCTTATTCACCAGAGGCTGAATGTGAGGATCTTTGTTCACTGGGGTTTTTTTGTTTTGTTTTTGTGGGTTTTTTTCTCTTTCTTTTGGTTTGGTTTGTGGTTTTTGTTTTTTTTTTTTAGCGTAGTTTAGGAGAACTGAATATGCGCAGCAGAGAAGATCTGGTGATTCAAAGAATCTTTTTTCAGTTGTTCATGCCGGAAAGTTCGTGGGGTTTTTTGTTTTGTTTTTTTGTTTGCTTCTTCCTGCTGCCACTGAACACCTCTGGGATCCATTACGTTTTACGGGGATTGTTGCTTCGGAAGATGGCAGGAGGTCCTGTGGCCCTTTCTGCCAGCCAGCCCTGCAAGAGCAGGGAAGCTCAGCTGGGAGGAGGCCAAGGAAGGGTGTCAACAGCTGCTGTAGAAATCCAGATGAGCAGTTCAGGTACATAGGAGGGATCAGGGGTACAGTCCAAAGGATCCACGGAGGGATGTGCTTGAATGATGACTGTTCCCTCCCACCCCAGTGCTATGAAGGACATTTGTGCCCAGGTCTTGTACCAAGGGACTGTCATACCCTCGTGTATGGGGACCCCTCGTACACGCACCCTTGCACAATTAACTTTGCACAATCTTGGCCCCCTTCCCTGTCTTCAGGGGAACCCAAACTAGTAAAATGTTTTTGGCTTGTTTTTCTTCCTTGCATGGTGAGGATGGACCATGGCAGCATGATGTCCTTACAGTGTCACTTGGTGGGGAGACTTGGACTTGTCCTCTACAGGCTGGACACTAACTGTCCAAATGACTTCCTAGAGCTGGCTGCAACAAAGAAATGCAGTGTCATGCTAAGGAGGAAATGACAGCTGGGTATCTCCCTCCCAGAAGCTATAGCAAAAGAAGAGAATGAGAAAAATGACATATAATTGTTCCTGACAATGGTGTCTTTTAAAATCAAAATAGAGATTTTTTTTTTCCTTCAAAATAGAGATTTTTTTTTTTTCCTTCAAAATAGAGATTTTTTTTTTTCCTTCAAAATAGAGATATTTTTTTTTTTCCTTCAAAATTTCTCAGGAAGTTTTTGGTGATGTTGGACTCTCCAGTGCAGAATGATCTGAACACCGCTGCAGTGTCCTGATGACAGGACTTTTCCAAGCACTCAGCTTTAGAAATAGTCTATGGAAAGATGTCCATGTCCTGGGCACGAGATTTTAAAAAAAAAAAAATTAAGAAAAAAAAATTTGAGCGGAAAGTCCTCCTTCCTCCCCAGTGCAATAATTCTTCATGGCACTTGGAATCATGCTCAAAAATGTTGAACATCTTCCCCTTAAGTTTGAAAGATGGAAGAAAGATTTGAAAATAAACATGGAAGAACACCTGGTTTGCAGGAAAGTTTTTGTGGGGAAAAGAAGTTATCAAAAGCAGCTTGGTGATGTGATTTTTTTTTTTTTTTTTTTTTTTTTTTTTGCTATTGCCATTTAGGTCAGAGGGACTAATTTGTATGATTTTCTTAAGAATGCTTTCATGTGTAACATTTAGATCTCATAAATCAAGATTCAAACAGGACAATATTAAGGATGGAAATGTTTTCTTTACTGGCATACTGGGGACAGACTCTATAGTAGGGGGTGTTGCGATAGGACAAGGGGTAATGGTTTTACACTAAAAGACGGTAGATTCAGACTAGATATAAGGAAGAAATTTTTTACAGCGAGGGTGGTGAAACACTGGCACAGGTTGCCCAGAGGGGTGGTAGATGACCCATCCCTGGAAACATTCAAGGTCAGGTTGGATGGGGCTCTGAGAAAGCTGACCTAGTTGAAGATTTCCCTGCTCATTGCAGGGGGGTTGGACTAGATGACATTTGAAGGCCCCTTCTAACCCAAACTATTCTATGATTCTATGCTAACAAGTTTGGAACAATGTCATCCAGTTCTGGGCTCAGCAGAGAGGAGTGAAACATCACTGGAGTGAGGGTGCCACTTGTTTCTATTAAACATTTTGTTAGAGCAATGTTCATTTGAATCTTTCTTTTCTTACTGTAGTTTTGTACAGGCATTCATCTGCCTTTTCCAGTGTTTAATATTCACATGCTGGAAGAGTAATTTAAATGGGTAATAGATACAGAGTGTAACCATTAAATCTTGTTCATAACAATGCAAACTATTGGATGGCAACAATTGCAAATATATGCCTGGCTTTGCAGGATGCCAACTCGTTGGCTTGGGACACAGAGCTCACCTTAAGTGACAATAAACATTTTATATTTAGATGTTCATTGCTGAGCCAGATGAACACAAAGAGCTGCAGCATTTCTTTTTTTTTTTTTTCTTTTTGTTTTATGTAGGGGCCTTATGCAGACTGACGGCAGTCCTGGAGAGAGATCCAGCCTCGTTCGAGTGGAATACACATGCAGCTTTTAATCAGAAACGACAGCTATAAAGCAGCACTATGTGCAATACCTCCGAGACCTGTACCCTTGCTGGTGCTCACACTTGCATGGAGGAGGAGGTGAGCAGGATGCCTAGCAATAAGAGAATGATAGCATTTGAAATTTCTGGAAGAAAGAGAGTTATTTCTGTCTATGTTTTCTTCATTCCTGTTTTTTCTGCTCCTTCTGATAAGCAGTGTGGCTATGTTGTCAGAAGGATAAGCTGAGAAATGGGTTAAATGAGAAGGTTTTCCTCTGGGGGAAAAATCTGGAAGTGGCTTGGACCCATATTTTGTAGCTAAATGGATTGTAGCTGTAAAAACATGCTGTAGCTAGACGATGAGTAAGGCTGTGTCACAAACTGGAAAAGTTGTGGATGACTGAGGAAATCTGGAGGGGTTTTTTGCTTGTGGAGTGTCTGTTTTTTAAGAGCTTCTGGAGAGCTGGATAGCTTCAAGAGTAATGTCAAGTCGTTTTGGGGTCAAAAAAAATGCTGAATTGCTGCAGGAGGAGTGTATGGGGTTTGCTGAGTCTGAAACAGCTTGTGAGCACCCCTGGAGGCACAGTGTTGTGGGGACACCCCCAGAGGTGCAGTGCCCTGGGCAATGGGGTAAGGGTGTACTTGTGTGGCTGTCACCTTAGCCTGTGTAATTCTGTGCTTGTGTGGGAGCTGCCTGTGTCTAGGTGAACAGTACCTCAGTCACACCTTCCTTCTCATACTGTTTTAATGTTACCATATTTTAATTTGTTTCCCATTATTAGTTAATGGATTGACTCCCCTTCAAAGCAGGTTACTGCTTTTTTCCAAGTGCTGAACTGAAAATGGTGACCAAGTCCTGCATACAACGATACTTTCTGCTAGAAAGTCATTGGAATGATTCAGGCACCCACTTTGGTGCTCATCCATTAGGGGAGGACTTCACGTGTGCTGTACTTTGGGAAATGAGTGTGCATTTATTTCTCCATTTAACTGGATTTTTGTGAGAGTGAGATTTGTTAATAATGTTGTATCACAGATTTTGCTGGCTTGCCATGGAAACCTTCCCCAAAAGAGTTAACAGCTATTTCTAAACAAAATCCTCCAGACCAGATACATCCTGAACAGTTGAGTTGACCTGGGAAGTGGTTGTAGCCTCAGATGGAGTTGCCATTACAATCGCAATAACTGAGCTATCATATTATCAAATTCTCCAGCTCCCTGAATTGCTGATCTCACTTCTAAGCTTTCTGTAAGTGGGACTTCTGAGTCCCTGATGTAAGAAAAGCTTCAGCAGCTTTTAGTTATCTTTTTGGCATTTTCCATCAAAATTTCTGACTAAAATTCACAGCTTCCAGCTGCCTACTTGGCAGTAGGTTTAGGGAGCTGGGCCAGCACTAATGCCAGCCCCATGGGGGCCTGCGCTTGCCCTCAGGCTGTGATGGCTGGTGTGATGCTGGTGGTGCATCTGGTGCAGAAAAGGAGCCTTCCCACAGACACAGAAATAAGGCACGAGTCAGCTGGCACGCTCAGCTCATGCTGCTGTAAATAAGCTGAAGTTTTTTGAAGGCGGGCCTCAAAGTGACAGCCTTTCCATTGTCACAGGAACATGAAAGTCAATAGTAAAGATTGTAAAGTAACAAAAGTCCATGATAAAGATTTCATCTTTGTGAAGACTGCAAACAGCAACCCGTGTGAGGAGTACCTGCTCTAGCCTGAAGTTATTGAAGAGAAGAGAGAAAATGTGTTAGTTAGCATTCAGAGGGTAGCAATTTTCTGATTTATATTGATTGCATGAGCTAAAACCAAGAAGTACTGAATGCTTATCTGGGAAGTACAGCAGAAAATTGAACTTAAAGGGGATTTGGAGAATGTCTGTTGGAAGAAAAAAATTCTCTTTTATCTATGCAATTTCCTGAAAATAAAAGCACCCGCACTCCATATTCCTTAATCTTTTATTCCCTTTTTCATTTCTACTAGTTGTGAAAACTAGAAGACAAACTAATTTGTTATCCTTGTTTAGCCAAAATGATTTCCTAGAGGAAAGAAATATTAAGAAATGTCTAATGTGCAAAACCAGCAGGATTTCTTGCAAACTAGGACAGGGTTTATCAGGCATAGCATACACATGGCCATTTCACCCTCCCAGGGCTTAACAGAGGGCTGAGATTTACCTGAAATCAAAGTTGAATGAGGAGAAATGGATTTGCCTCAAACCAGGAAACAAGGTTTGTAGTTGTCTCAATAGATACAGTGTGATATAGCACAGGGGAGGTGGAAAACACTGCAATGGTTTCTGCTAATGTTATAAGGAAGGAAAAAGAAAAGCAAGCTGAGAGAAAACCTATCAGATAATGGAAATATCCAGTCATGATCCTACTGTTTGTAGTAGGGTAAACTGCAGCTACTCAGAACAAACATAAATGTCAGAAACCTATGGAAGAGATGAGATCACCCAAAGGTTAGGTACAAAACCAAAGCAGCTTCAGCGTATTGACATAAGCGGTCCTCATATTGAATGTTAAAACATTTCTCTTCTATCAGCTCAGTGCTAAACGGAAGCTGTAAAATGAAATGATAAAGTGAATCAGATAGAGCAATGTATGTTTGGCTGCTTATTGCTGACAACTGGCCCTGGCAAAGGCTGAAATGGTTTTGTGGGTATCAGCAGGCTGCTGCATTCCTACAGTATTTGCAGTTAATGAGATTATTGGGTTGTTGTGTGATGTATAAAAAAAGCTAATATTCTGTCTACAATGCCAAGATGTCTGGGCAAGTCAGAGACATGGAAAGATAAGAGTGAAGGTATGGGACTCGTATATTGGGATGTATATTTCAGATATTTTGTCCATTTACTCTACTGCTTGCAGAGAATAGAGATGATTTATTATGAGGTCCAAAAATGCCATTAGTATGCTACATTTGAAATGCATGCCCTAATCTTATTTACCATTGTCCTGTGTGAGGAATTTTAATTATTCTCTAAGGTTTAAAGGAAAAATACCTCTCGGAAGAAAAAAGGAATAATGCTGCAGTAAACTGGCTTTCTCCAACGTAAGCTTTCAGCCGTAACAAAAGAGAAAATGTGGAAGTGTGTTAGCAACATTCATTTTTTACATTACCTTGTGGAAGCAGTATACAAGAGCTATTAATATTTTATTACAGATATCTGTAACTGTGTTTGCAGTTGACTGATCTGACTGTATGATAAGAATTAAGTTGACAAACAGGTATTTCTCAAGTACAGTCCTGTCTTTTTTTGTTTGTTTGTTTACATGGCCAGTTGTTAAGCTGTATCAACCAAGCCACTATGTTGTTATGCAGGGTTTTCCATTTCACGCGATGCATTTTTATGTACACGTTGCATGTGGTGAGGTGCTCAGAACAGAGAGAAACCTGCAGCCCAACATGGATGATGATCTCCTCTGCCTGCACTCCTCTCAGAAGCGATGGCATATAGATGCAGGACTCTTACTGAATACATAGTGGCTTGGTTGGTGTGGTGTTTGGGGTTTTTTTGTTGTTGGGGGGGGGGGTTGTTGCTTCCACACCCCCCCCCCCCCCCCCCCCCCCAGTTGCTTGGCTTTTTTGCAGTAATACGTTATAGGCCTGATCCAGCTGAAAATTCCCCACAACAAAAAGTCTGCTTTTTATCATCATTTTATAGATGAGCTGAAACCAAAAGATACTGAATACTCAGGTCCTGTTCAATACTTGCTCAAGGCTGGCATGCTGCCACAGAGCACAGCAGGGCTGGGAAGCAGAGCTGGCTCTGGGGCAGCCAGGGGGAGCATGGGGACAGAGATGCTCTGTTGTGTGGGGCACCCTTTGGCTCTGTGATCTGACCTTGCAAATGGAGAGTGGGTTTCTCTGTGTGTGTGTGTGTTGGGTTCCTTTTTTTTTTTCCAAAATTATACAAACTTGGGATAGATAACTAGATAAATTCATGTGTGTAGCTATGTTCAAGTCAGTGGGAGAAGGAAGAGCTCTTTTGGTGAGTCTAGAGCTGATATTTGCTAAGAGTAACTATGGTGGTGCAATTATGAAATTTTATTGTTAACTGACTGTACCATATACACATTTTTCGTTTTATTATGCTACTAATTTTCACTGTTTTGAGCTATCTTCTACGCAATTTTCTGGTTCAAAAAATTTCCCCAAACAAGCGTTTAATGATTTTTTTCTACTACCTTCTTGAATCTCTATATAGGAAGAACCACGGTAACTTTTTTTTTTTTTTTTTAGCGTTCAATCTCAAGCCCCTGGGATACAGTTAATTTCTCTGGCTCTGTATCACTGCTTTTCCGAGGATGTGAGTACTAGATGGCTTGTTTGAAAAACAGCAGCTGACAACTGCACTTAGTTTCAGACAGCCTTAAACTTTTGTTCCTCATTTACTTGAGTCTGTCAAAGATGCATTTGATATGGAAGACCTAATTCTCGTACAATCCTGTTCTCGTAAGGTTTAGAATGTACTGACACAGAGACTTTGTCACGTATGTAATGAGTTATTCTGATAATAGTAGAAGAAAATTACTTTGAAAGAAATGCCACATGTACGTGCTTAGAAATACTTGTATTAAATTGAGTCCAATTTGTTATAAGTTTCAAACATCAAAGAAAATAAAATCAGCAAAACCAGATATATGCATATTTTCCGCAGGGCCAAACAAAACCATCATAGAAACTTTGGAACAGAGTTTTGTGTTTGGACACCTTTCTATTGTACTGTCTCTTCTCTATCAATGTCGGGCCACTCTTCTCTCATAGCTGAAGTTCACTGAGATGAGAAGGTTGAGAGCACTCTGCTCTTGTATAGCCACTTTTTTTCTCAGTATGTGTAATGGTCCCCAGAATGAATCCTAATAGCATGATAATCTTGCTCTGAGCTCAGAGGTGAATTTTGGTCTTAAGTCAGATTTACCTAGCTGTCTTTGAATACTGAGGATGTGGAGAAAAATGCTGTCCTGGTTTCAGCTGGGATAGAGTTAACTGTCTTCCTAGTGGCTGGTACAGTGCTATGTTTTGAGTTCAGTATGTGAAGAATGTTGATAACACTGATGTTTCAGTTGTTGCTCAGTAATGTTTAGACTAAGGTCAAGGATTTTCCAGCTTCTCATGCCCAGCCAGCGAGAAAGCTGGAGGGGCACAAGAAGTTGGCACAGGACAGAGCCAGGGCACCTGACCCAGACTGGCCAACGGGGTATTCCATACCATGGGACGTCACATCTAGTATAGGAACTGGGAAGTGGGGGTGGGGAATCGCCGCTCGGGCACTGGCTGGGTGTCGGTCGGCGGGTGGTGAGCAATTGCACTGTGCATCATTTGTACATTCCAATCCTTTCATTATTGCTGTTGTCATTTTATTAGTGTTATCATTATCATTATTAGTTTCTTCTTTTCTGTTCTATTAAACCGTTCTTATCTCAACCTACGGGTTTTGCTTCTTTTCCCGATTTTCTCCCCCATCCCACTGGGTGGAGGGGGGGAGTGAGTGAGCAGCTGCGTGGTGTTTAGTTGCTGGCTGGGGTTAAAGCATGACAAATGCCTATCGCAAGGTAAGAAATAACATATTAAGGGACCTTGAACCTGCACTTAGTAGCCAGATAAATTCCTTCTAAGTGGTCCAGCTGAGGGGAGAGGGGGTCCCTTGCATGAATGAGGGTGTCAGAATTTGCCTTAAAACCTGCTTCCTTGCCTATAAGCTCACAGAGGAAAGAAGAGTTAAGTTCTGAGAAAAGACAGCAGCAACCCATCATGCCTGGTGGGACCTTGTAAAGCAATTTAGGCCCAAATGTGCAAAAAATGTCAATGGCAATTACACACAAATAGATGCATTGGGGCTGCAGTAGTCCTGTGCCTCACTTTTCCATCTCTAAGATGGGGAGAGCAGTACTTCCTTACATGTATTTCCGCCCTTCCTGGGTGTAGAGAGGTTAAAAACATTAGAGGTTGTGAAGTACTTGAATGCTAAAAAATGTGGCTTCTCTATGCACCATTGATGTATTTCAAATGCTAGTAGGAATTTCTTCTTGTCATATACCTGTTGCTTCATGGGCTTTTCACAGAAGCCAGTACTTATCATTGGTTATAGTTACTGTGATTTGATGTAAAAGAGCCAAGCACCACTACTATACTGAGACAGAACGGAGGCAGCTGCTGGTGATGTATGCTTCAAGGACACTAAGTGCACCTTGTCGTTGAAATGTAATCTAATGCTGTGACACTTCTTTTCCTTCAGGCTGTATTAAATGATGGGGGACAACAGCCTTTGGCTGTCTGCTTTTTCACCATTAGAGAAATGCTATTTTCTTTTATTTCACCTTTATATTTTGCAATGCGTATTCCACTGTTCACTGCAGAAAATTATCAAACGTGTATACAAGAGAGTCTGTATTAATACCTGGGCAGGAGATGGGGTTTTGTGGGCTTTTGGACCTCTCTAGGAGTAACTTGGAGCATCCAGGGCAGGCAGGGAGATGGGTTTATATTTTCAGCGAGTGCATCTGTTTGTGTAGGGAGCAAGTTCCCTGGGTGCAATTTTGGTGCTGGCTGTGGGAGCCAAGGGCCTGTCCTGGGAGCTAGACTTCTCCTAGGGCCAGCCCTGGGCCACTGCCAGCTGTGATTTGGGCACTGGAGAGATGTGGAGCAAGCACCTGAGCTAGGCTGTGGGCGTACAGAGCCTCAGCGGTGTCCCCTGTGGTTTGGTGCTGGCGAGGAAGGGTGGCAACTCCCTGTGCTGCTACAATTGGGGTTGCATGTGGAGAATCCTGGGGGTGTGCTGCCTGCCATCCCATGGTGGGGGGGGGCAGCCTGCTGCTGGCAGCAGGATGGGGGACCCTGGCTCACTTGTTGCATCTTCCATCCAGATGAACATTGTGTGGCCAAGGTGTGTGACTCAGTTTACAGGAGGTTAAAACTGTGGTGTGTGCAGTACTCTGGCATTGTTTCTTTTTTGCATGTTGCAGCAGTATATGGTGCAAGTGAGTTACCAAAATATCCTGGAGCCCACCCACAACTTCAGCTGAGAATGGATTGTTTTCATCAGCTTTTCTTTTTTCTTTTTTTTTTTTTTTTCTTCATTCCACCAAGTCTACTCCCCCACAATTTAGTGAAGCAGGGATGTACCTTCCTCCCCTGGCATAATTCAGCATGGCTCAGGAATATAGAACCAATTTGTCTGCGTGACAATATGAAAACTCAATAGAATTACAAAAATAGATTTTTTTTTTTTTTTAATCCCCCCCCACAATGCAAGTGTGTATTATACTCTTCTTCTCATCTGGATAAATACGCACAACTCACGTAAATGACCCTCAACATGAAGTAAGAGTTGTTTCCTTTAGGCATGGAATTATTCATTTTTAACTTGATGCTGGTGCATCAAATCGCATGCAATTTAAGGGTTGATAAGGTATTTATGTTTTTCCTTTAGACTGTAAATGAAACAGAGTTTTCAGACACATTAACTCCTTTAAAAAACAATTCTCTGTGAATTTTGCGTTTTTGAAGTATGCCAGAAAATTTCTTCTCAAAACAGACACTGTAATACTTGCTTATAGAAATCAAATTACATATTGGGAAGCTATAATAACAATTGCAACACACAAAGGCAGCACTTAATATTTTCCTAGTCTCACCTCCCATTGATGATGACAACCTTTGTTTTTCCCCTTGGGAGTACAATTCATGGTGACCTTGTGACACCATTTTTTTTCTGGGCTGTCATAGAGAAAGAAATTGTGTCACCTGATGGAGGTGCTTCACAACTTCTCCAAATCCAAATACTGTCCAGGCAAAGGTTTTGTTCTGTTATCTCCCTTTCTCCTCAGCCACCCTCAATCCATGTTGTACTTGTGCATGAATTACATCCAGTTTGCAAAAATATTGACTGCTACAGAATAGCCCTAGTTAGTAAGCAGAACCACCAGGCCAGAGAGAACTGGGATTTTTCCCCTTCTTCTCTGTAGTGTTGATAAGTTATTGATTCCAATTCCAGCTGTATAAGGTGATTTTCTGCGGGTTTTTTTCATGCATCAGTCTGAGCTCAGGTCCCGAGGCCAATAATATCCTGCTTTGCCATCTGTCAGTGTCAGTAGCCATAAAGATACAGTTTTTGGGGTAGCTATTCACAGGGGCCATGGCGGCAGATGTGGAGGGCTGCGCTGCATCCCCCAGGGCTGTTCCTGCCCTCTGCTTGAATGGTTACAGCTGCAGAGGCTGTTCCTCCCTGCTGCCTTGCAAATGCCATCTGACCTTGCCTGCAGGATGTCTGCAGATAGTTTGGGTTTGAGTATTTTAAATGGTCCTCTGGTTTGCCCAGTATGTCATTTCCTTTATTGGCAGGCTACCGCATTCCCCTGTACCGCTCCTAGTATGGTGACTTCTCAGGATTTGACCCAGAGCATGTGTATTTATTCTTCTGTCAGCATCTCCTGTTCGACTCCTGTTTGAATTTGACGAAGCAGAGCTTGCTGCTCATTATCAGGGCAGCAGAGGGAAAGACTTGCCACAGAAAGCCCTTGTGGTGCAAAGCTAGTGGAGTTGAGCGTCCTCTCCTGCTATCTCTCAGTTTGCCACTCCTTCTGGCATTGCAAAAGGGCAAATCCCCTTTGTGGTCCCACATGTATGTAAGACCTATGACCTGTGCCATAGAGAATCGCACAAAGAAATAACCTGAGTGCTAAGCTGCTTCCCAAGAGTCAGGTCCTCTCCAGAGAGGTTTCCACAGCCTTCCACTTGCCTCACTGCTGCGAGCAGTACACTTGTTGCCAGGTAAAAACCCTTTTGCCATTTTGCATTTGTGGAGTCCACCAGATTCAGCAGGACTCTACACATGGCAGTATTGGCATGTGAAGGCAGGACAGACCTCCCTATGGCCTCCTGAAGATGCAACAACAAAATATCCCAAGCAGCAGAGTTGCACTTTTGCATCACCTGTTGGGAAAGCTGTTACTTGTAAAGGTTGTAACTATATAATGCACATTAGGGCTGTGAGTTTTTCTGTGCTGTACAGATAACGTCTGGGAGATATCACTGCAATGAATATGAAAGTGCAGCATAGTGCTTGGCCTCTCAGCTGAGCTGCTGAATTTGTAGTCCCACAGCAGGCAGCAACAGTAAAAATGGTGGGTTTGTGCCATTGACAGTGGCAGTGATTTCTCATCCCTTGGATTCAATAAAAACCTGACACTTCCTTCATTGATGTAGTTAATATTTTCTCAATCGCATGTCAGCGTGCATGTGATCAGAATCTGGCTCCTCTGACTTAAAAACTGGACCGTTTCAGCAGCAAATTTTGCTAGGCAGCCATCCAGTTGACCTAAACCATTTTTAACGTGGTAATTTAGAGACAAAAGGCACTTCTATATACTTTGCTACATCCTGAATCATCTGTGCTTGTTCTCCCTGTAGTTGCACTATGTCATTTTAGTAGACGTATTATAGCTGAAGCATTTACGCTCAGCTCCAAAAGCTCTTTGAATATTCTTCTAAGAAAAGGCTGCTTTATAGGAAAATAGAGCACAAATTATTACCAGTCTGGAGCTGACATGGAGATTTGGCACTCCAGCTGGAGTGCTTTCTTTCAAGAGGTATTTCTATAAATTCTGCCCTGTTCCTGATGAACAGACAGTCTCTGTTGTCAGTGTCAAACCGTACACTTGTCAGACGTGATAAAGGCAAAGGAATATATACAGTGTGCGCTGGCTGATTGCACATTGTCTGGAGCTGTAGAATTTTCCTACACTGTTATTGCTTTCAGGTGATTTATTTGTGCAATTTCTTGGGGAAAGTCATCTGCAGGTTTCAAAATGCATAGTGTTATGATCTTAGGGATTTATTCTCACTGTGTAAATGGGGACTATCAGTGTCATCTGTGAAACTACACTAAGATAGTATGGAAAAATAATCAAGACCACTTTTAGAACATGGACCTCAGTAGAATGACTGCAGGTTTATATTAACACGCCTGGCATATAATAATGTGACTGGAGAGCAGTTGATAGTCTATCTAAGAAGTAGTACTACTTTTGGATAAAAATTATTGAACATTAGGGGCAATGAACGGAAGGTTTTAGAGGTGTAGTGTGTAGAATTTCCCATATCTCTTGAAAATAAATGTCTTATTTTCATGCTAAGTACTGTCTTTTTCATCTTCTACAGGAAATACTTCAACTCTCATGGAAATAAGTAGGGAAGATAATTGTAGTTTCTTACTCATTTTTGCCCTCAGAGGAAGGAGACCAACTTTTCTTTTAAGACTATTCTTACTGTAATTGAACCAGGGTAATTACTATGCAAACAATACCTACTTTTCTCATAGCTTCAGGAAATTTGTGATCTCATCATTTGTTTGCTTGTTTGATTTCCACTGCCTGCAAATCACTACCTAGATAAAGTAAAGATTAGCCTGGTGAACCTTGCCATAGTTTGGACAATACATTCCATATGCAGAGTGGTGAGGTCTTGGCTGCAGGAAAGGCTGGGCAGTTTAAGATGCCAGCTTGTTGCTCTCTCATAATTTGTTATTCCTTGGCTGTGAGGAATAAGCACCTTTCTGGCTGATGTGGTGGAACAGACCATGGCTCAAGCTCTCTTCTGTTGGAAGAAACCATAAGGTATTTGCTATATTAATCTGTTTTTTCTTTATGCTGAAATTGCGTGCGCTGGTGTTGAAATCTTTCCTTAAACAAAACTGATAGTGACTTGTTGTCCAGCTTTTGTATAATGGTGAAACTCTCCAAAATCAATAGACTTTTCTCTGGGCTGTGCGATGGAAAGCATTTCTAGACATAAAACAACAGTGCTTAGTGTGGAGAAAAAAATCCTTCCATTTTCAGGGCATGTGTAGAGGTAAAGACAGTGAAATAAATCACCAGTGTAACATGGACACATTGGAATAAGTTAATTCTTTTCTCTGTCAGTCTGTAGCCAAGAAATACGATGCCGTGATATGAGGAAGCAACTTCTTGTAGTTTTCCAAAACAGTGGTTTGAGTTTTGTGTTTCTCAGAAGTCCAGCTGCAAGCTCTGCCCTTGAGCTGCCAGCAAGGCTATTGTGGGGAGCAGCTCCTGTGGCTAGCTGGACCCTGGCTGTCTCGGTACCAGCTCCTTCAGAGGAACCAACTCCACATTAAACACGCTGCAGCTGTGGCAGATGACCTTCCCTCGCTGCTACCTTTCTTTTAAGATGGACAGCATTGCTGGAGTGCTTTCTTTCCAGCTGACACAGCATGTTTTATTTACTGCAGGAAGCAGAAATATCTATGTCACTTTTGGTCTGACTACCTCAAATCACATTCCCCCTTCTTTTGTTTTATTGCCTTGTTGGTCATGGAAGTGCAACCTCCTATTGTTTCGTCTTTGTTGCTCTATAAATTACTGAATATTGCCATGTTTCATCAGTTCAGAGCCAGGCAGTTGTTGCGGTTGTAGCAAGTAGGTGTTCTGCACTTTTATATCCTTTACTTTCAATGTACAGATCATATTTTCTGCTGATCGTAAAAAAAATGACAGGGGCACATGGGATTCTTTGGATGCTGATAATACATGACTGTTTTGATCCAGGTAGTGAATTCAAACAGAAATATTCTATTTATGAAGGAATCAACTGCCAAAGTACTAGCACTGGTGCCCAGTTTGGGGTCACGGTAAAACTGCAGAAACAGAGCCCCCAGGAGAGCTCTGTCACTTACTGTCAAGTTCCTGAAACTAAATGAAGTCCAAATAACTAGCATTTAGTATTATTTAATATTTCTTTTCATCAGATCTGGCAGTATCTTTTCCAGTCCTACAGGTTTCTGAAATGCTGTAAAGAAATTAAGTGAGCAGAAGAAATAGCTTTCCTTTATAAAAACTGAAGGTGTGAATATCCTTTAGTTTTGCACTACTATATGCACAAGATCTTTCTGCTCCTTAGTGCCTCCACAGATAGTTTCTTAGCTGAGGCCCTCTCATTAACCCCCTAGGAAAAGATGAGGCCTTGAACTCCTACTTGCTGACCAGAGCAACCAGAAGTCATACAAATAATGGCAAAATGCGTTGTGTCCTTCATAAGTACCTGCTAGTGTTGAGCATATGCTGGTGAGTTCAGCTTGGATATGAGATATCCTTCAGCTATATACCGCTGTGTGTTCTCTGTCACTGTGTGTTTTCTGCACCTAACATCCCCCTCTGTTTCCCCAAGGTGAGAAATTATTTTTCCTTACACATTCCCAAGTGTGCTGATCCCCAACTCAGCTTGTCTGTAGTGAATCGATATTTGTGAGAGACAAAGCAAATGCCATCTTATATTACATGTGCACTAAAGAGAGAGAGAAAAAGAAAGAAGTAGTATCTCCATATCTGTATTACTCTCACTCAAACCACAGACTTCTTGACCAGTTCAAGTCCCATCTCAAATGAGGAATGGACAGCTTATAAACTGTCTGCATCAAACTTACTTGCTGTGACTTGGTCCTTCCACAGGGAGCTAGTTTGGTCCTTCCTAACAACAGACAGAGTTGCAGAGAACTTGGCATTTCCCTTGACTGAGTTGCTAAGTTTCAGTCAACCTGTATCATTAGAAATGTCCATCCTCTTTACTTTAGCAACTCTAAGCTTACTTTTTGAGTGACTAAAAAGCCCACTTTAGCACATTTTATATGCTCTCCAGTCCCTCAGGCTTCTCAGTTAGCAATTCCTTCCATACCCTTTTTCTTAACCAGTATAATTTTGCAGACGCCTCCACAGAAAATATGATCTCACTGTAATCTCCTATACCTTAAAATAAACCATAACCCTTCAGTCCATTTCCTTCTCTCCATCCTCTCTTCTTTTGCCCTAAAGCTTAATGAACTGCTTTCTGGTGTCTTATTGTAGATACTTCCCAGTTTATCCTTATTTCCGCACTGAAATGCCTTCAGTAGTGACAGACCTTTGCTGGAGGTCTAACTGCATTTTCCTTTTTTCTGGTGGTGTGCTATCTCTGGAAATCTCATATATGGACTCAGATTCAGGGATCTATGCGCACTCAGCAAATGCAAGCTAAGCTTGTACCATTTTGGACAACTCTTTTTGGAAATTCAGTTAACAAAATTCAGTCTCTTGCCCTTTCCTTGCTAAAGGTCACTTTCTCTCTCTTTTTTTTTTCTTCTCCAGGCACTGAAGACAAGACCACCCAGTGTCTTTGTCATGGCCCAGCCTGCAATGTGAGTGTTGTTTCAGTGTGTCGTCCTCACACCCTACTTCCAGGGCATCTGTGTTTTGCTGTTCTGTTCTGTGCAGCAGCATCTCTGTGTCCGCACAACTAAAATTCTGACTCAGGTTTCATCACCTCATGTTTGGAGTTACCTAGAACACTCACACTACATTTATATTTGTTTAAAATGCTGCAACTGAGATTCTCTTCTTGCCTTGTTAATTTAAGTACTTCATCACTTTTCTTGCATCTCTCCACTGGCTTGCTTTCCTCCCCTCTATATACTGTCATTCTTCACTTTTCAAGACCCTTCAGGCCTGCCCCATGAGGCTATGAAGCTGTTAACTCTTGTTTCTGCCTGGAAGATGATGCCAGTCTTTTTCACCCTCTTGCTTCACCTTTCCTTATGTTTCTTGCCAGGAGTGGGCAAAGTTCCTTGTAACCCCAGCAGGGCAACTCGGTTGGGTGCCTCCTAGGCTAGCCTTGAAATTCCCTTTAGCAGTAATGCCTGTGTGACAGCAGACGCCCCAGTGCGCTGCCTTGTTCTGGCTTGTGTTTGTGCCCCGGTGCTGCTGTCTTCTAGGAAGTGGTATCTGAGGGGACAGAGCCCGCCTTGCTTTTGTCACCCAAAAAGGAAGCCTTGGTAGCAGTGCACTGCTATAATATGAACAATGCAGCTTACTCTTTATGAAGAGTCTGGGTTATCTATATGCATAAGCTTCTCCTATACAAATTGTTTAGACTGAAAGTATCTACATTTTATAAATGTAATTCTATAAATCAAATTGTTTTCACAGATCACACTTCCCTTTTATTGCTCTTTGTTATTTGAGGGCATATGGTAGCTTTCTGTAAAATGTCGCCTTAATTGCCTTCTGGATATACCCTATAAATCCTGACAAATGCTTTTAAAAGCGAAAACAAAGGCATATTTTTCTTCTATCAGAGCTTGCTCAACAAACCGCCTGTACCTTTTCCGTGGGGCCTTGCAAAATGGTGTTATGTCAAGAAGAATAATGCTATTTAATTTATGAACCATTAATATTTATTGCACATGCAATCACTGGCATTTTGTGTGTGAGAGCTGGGCAGCAGCTAATAAAATTGGGAAGAGGCTATATATTTACCAGGGCTACCCAGATAATTCATATGGGATAATTTTTGATTAATTTATTTCTTTGTGTTGACCAATTTCCTGGTAGTGGCCAACTAGTTGTTTGGGGTTTTTTTGTTTTTTTTAAACTTATTTGCTAGCTCATAATGAATTGCTCAATAATCACTACAAATAATTCAACTCCTTTGTTATTAGGGATTTGTAAGTGTGTTGAGGAAACTTGCTTATACCACTATACAATTAAGCAATGGGATCTCAGTCTTATTTCTGAGCGGAGATCTGCTTATTTCTCACAAAGATCAGGACTGGGGACTCCTTATACTGTATTTTGTATCAGTGCATCTGGAGACCCCGCTGTGTAATGCTGCTGCCCCAAACCACACATCTGATTGCCCAGTGCGAGGAATTGGTTTTGCAAAACCTTGTACCAGTGCTTAGCTTTACAATGAGTCCCCCTGCAAACTGTGTGTGGAATACTGGCCCAAAAGAGGGCTCTGGTGCCACAGTATCATCTTTTGAAAACAGTAGCATTAATTTGGGGGAATAAATTAGATACATGTGCAAGTCTTTGTAGAACAGGTTGCCTGAAAACAACTCGTAACAAGGTTTTAAAATTCAGGTTGTGTTGGTTGCTGCTGATAGGTGTCTGCTCTTTTCAGTTCCTGATGGGGAATAATATTATGTTCTTGAATCACATTCTGGTTGCAATGTAAGTTTTATTTCCCTAAGTAGTATATGTGGCTTACTTTAGAATTAGCTACTTCTAAGAAGGTTCTAGCCAATAGATTACTCTGGGAGGTGCTCACAGAAACATGTAGTATGGGTGATAGCCATCCACGTAGAACAGGTGGGAATTCTGACCAGTTTTGATTAATGTTTGGGGTGGGGGTTTTTTTTGTTGTTGTTGTTTTCTAAATATTGTGATACTTGCATCTGTAACAAAGTGGAGTCTGTGACTATCACTGAAGAGATCGGTGGAGGAATATTATGCCTAATGCACCGATACAAATACAAATTTGAATCCCATGCAAATTGGAAACCTGGAAAGCAGCAATATTGCAGCCAATTAAGAGTCACAGTTAGCAGCGCGCTAGTCAGAACTGAAGTGCTGCACCGATACAGTTCTGGCTGATACTGATGTAAGAACACAGAGATAACGGAAGCTTTTGCTACATGCCTGTGTTATACAAAGGGATTAATTGTGATTGGATCTAGGGTATTATTTAGATGAATTATTCCCAGTAAGATATTCACAGAACAAGAAGAACTTCAAGGTTGGTGAAGCACAACAATCCTATTAGCTGGTTTGAGAAGATCTGATTTAGCTTTGTCTTCTAAATTCAGTCACTGGAGTCTAGGAGGGGTGAAATGGCTGCTCAGGCCGTGGCCCAGCTGACAAGGTAGCAAGCAGTCCTGTTAGGAAGAGGGTAGGCTACGCAGAGGACTGCTCCCATACAGTCCTCTGGTTCCTCAGTGCTGGTGTCTCATTAAACTAAGTTCTTGCACATTGGCAACCAGGCACAAACATCTGAATATGTGTGTGGGAAACTAGTAAGTACAAGCAAGGGAGCAGATTTTAACTACTTTTTGGATTCCAAATATGCAATCTTGCAGAAAACTCTTCTTAAATGCATTTGGAATTTTGCCTGAATAAGGGCAGCCAGAAAGAATCTCTTGAAGTCTTTTGGGTTTTTTTTCAGCACACTGAGGCTGGAAAAGATTCAGGGAAAACCTGGCATCGCTAGCAATAGTAAACTTCCAGCACATGTGGCAGACCAGGGTCCCTCACTTGCATTTTGAAGTTGCACTGAAATGACAGTAGTTACGAACTCTTGTATAGTGTCCCTGTCTGTGACAGAAGTCAGAGCTTTTAGATAGAAAACTAAGAGAAATCAGAAATATGTCATCTTTTAACTCCTGGAAGACACGTCGGTTCTTTTGTGGAGCTGGTAGAGATTTGTTAGTTAAGTTTGAATAGGGAAAGCAGGGAAAGCAATGCAATGTAGTTACTGGCAACTTCCACACTAACATTTTAATGAGCTGATTTTTCTGATGTGGACAAGCAGAAGCTGCAGCAGCATTTTATTTGTTTCCATAAGGGTGCATCAGAAGCACAAAGCTGTGCTTTTGAGTTATGAGGAAAGATGAACATTAATAAACAGGCAGGTCAAGAAAGCCCACAATACAAAGGATTTTGTTCTTCCTTCAACATTTGTCACCAGATGCTAGCCGTCCAATAAATCTTGCTTTGAGAAATAGTTTTTAAGTCTTGCTTAGATCTGACAGCAGTAAAAGTCCCTTGTGAACTCTGAAAAGGCAATCTCAATCCAGCTGCTGGTGTTTAGGGCTACACAAGATGAAAAGTGCTGTAAATGACAGAATCTATCTTCTAATAGATTTGACAAATGTGGGGGCTGAACCTGTGAACGATGGGAGCTTTTTTATTGACTTGCCAAAAGCAACGGCTTTTGTAACTTGCATGACTGAAATAAACAGTAAAAACATGCAGTGATGCAAGTTGCTGAGTAATCATGTATCCTTCCAGTGAGCAGTAAATACCTTTTTGCTAACTAAATGCTATGTTCAAGAAGAACAAAATATAAAGAAGATGCAATAAACTTCAGAGTAAATCTGCCTCTTGGGTATCCAGTACCAGGCTGCAGTTACTGTGTGACTTTGGGTAGACTGCCTAGCTCAGGCTCCTCAGTTTCTTCATCTGAACCAGGTGGTTTGTAAGATCCTTCAGATCACTGGATGAGGGATTATTACTCATGTTGGGGTATTTTTAGGAACTTGCTAATTATTGCAGTCTTGGTAGGTTGATCTCTCCACTTGCTCACTAAAAAAGTTTGTCGCTTTTTCCACAAAGCCTAAGTAGAAGACAGGTGCTCTTCATCCGGCACTAGTAGTTTTGCTGTAGTATATGTGTGTGTGTATATATATATATTTTTATACTTTCCCAAAAAGTTAAAACAGTCCTTTTAAATAGTGTTTTAAGAACAGTGTTATCCAGGTAATATAATGTACACTATAGTCACCAGCAGGTCAGCTTCTTGGAGAAACAGTCCTCACTGGGTTTATCAGTGTGATATCTGTTTGAAACAGGGAAATTCTAACACCAGCTGAATTCTCATCAGGGACACTTGATACCAGAGAGGAATATTGCAGGGCCATAGCACACACTGTGGCTCCCAGACAGGTTGCATTGCTCCGCAGTGGCTGGGTGAGCATGACCTCAATGGAGACTGGGATCCTGTGCAACTGCTGGGAGTGCGGGGGCACCGGCTGTACTACATGCCATGTACTGCAAGCCCTCAAGCTGACCGTGGGGAGTGAACTTCGGAAGCAGTGGTGTGACAGCAAAGCCTCCAGCTGAGGAACGTAGAAATTCCTCAGGCAAACATTAATCTTTCAAGGGCACATGCTCTATTGATAGCCAAGCAGAGAACTCCCCCTTTCTCTAGCAAAATAAATCCACTTTGAATAACTAAAATCTGCACTTAAACCTTAATAACACAATCCATGATATTTTTTGAAAAAGCCAGTTTTTCCCACACATGCCTTTCTAGCTAGGATTGGGGCACTGAAAAGATTAAATCTCATCATTCTGCAAATCTCTGTATTAACTGACTGCAATACATTGACCTTAGGTCAATGTACTGACTGAAAACAAGGCAAAAACCACAAACTGCAGTGTCTCTTTTCAGCAGATACCCATGGCTGCTTATTGGACAAAATTATCTGAATCACTGATGGGCACGTTTAACTCCAGCCAAAGCCCAAGCTGCCTATCGCATTCCGCCCCAGCGAAGGTCCCAGCAATATACAATCTTAGTAATTAGTCTTTGCCCTTGTCTCAGTGCAATTTTTTTTTTCCCCTGCTAAAAGCTTGGGTGTAAAATGCTAGCTATACAAGTTTAACTCATGTTCATTTCCCCTACACTTTTTCCTCTTAATTCTCTCTGTCTTTTTAAAAATTCCTCTTTATTCTTTCTCCCTGCTGGTTTAGGATTTTGCAGCAGCAGAGAAAAGAATATTTTGTTGTAGTGATTGTGAAGAGTATTTTCCATACAGGTATCACTGAACTTAATGGCACTATACAAGTGGCACTTTATTTTTTATATGACCTAGATGTTTTCTGGTCTTTCCACTCAATATTTGATTTGGGAATCTGCAGCAGTGAGCTGGAGGAAATGAACGGTATGGTAAATTCAGCAGAGGAGGAAACTTTGGAGTAAAATGCTGTAGCTTGCTCTGCTCCAGGGAGATAAGTCATTGCCCAGTTGCAGTAGGGCACATAGGGATGGTGTAACGATCCCTCAGGCAAAAGCAGGAAGCCTTCAGTACATGGCCATCCCCACATGTTCAGCTGTGGCAGTGAATTTTGGTCCCAGGACTGCTTCTGCTTGACTGGCAGGGCTGTCCCAGCTGGTTGTGAGTTCCTGGTGCCAGGCTGAGCCTTGGAACCAGGGCTGAAAGTGGTATGCAAACAGCACACACTGACTTGGGCTGCAGTCTGTCATGTATGTCTTGTATGTCATGTCTCCTAATCCCAAGAGAGAAGGAAAGAATTGCTGCTGCTGAGCATGGAAAGAGGAGCTTGGGGAGCATGTGTGGATAAGCATCTGGATTTTGGTCCCACCCACAGAGACCATGCCACTCTGTAGCAGTCTTTTGCTGTCTTCTCTTTCTCCGGTTGCAGCCCACGCAGCCTGGGGGTGTACACATGCAAAGACAACGGTGAGAGAGAGATGGCACGGGATATGTGGTGTTCTTCCCATCATTCTTATAAGGCACTAAGTAAAAAAGTGAAAAGCATGATTATTTATTAATTCTGCTGTGTAACAAGCATATGTGACCACAGACTTGCAAAAGACATTAAATTTGCAAAGTCAAGCTCTCAGAATACTTGTGCAACCTTGATGCAGCACTCTGTGTGCGTGCAGTTAGGAAATGGCCTTTAACTACAGAACTGCAAACTGGAGGGAAGCATCAGAGTGGGAAGGATGAATAATGGACGTGAGTTGCAAGCTGTTTCTTGGGGCAGATAATGAAAATAAAATTGGGGAATGAGGGTGCAGTCAAAAGAATGAAGCAAGGGCATGTTGAGTGGATAAGTGGTCTGGGTTGTCTATATCTGGAGGTTGCAGGGCACAAGACGATGCCTTCCCAATGAAGGCTCACCTGAATGGTGCGTTGGAGAGCTGGATTTGCTCAGTGCCTTTTTCAGTGTATTCTTATGGAACAAGTTGTGTGAACTAAGCACTTTTCTTGTGATTGCTTGTGTGGTCTTTTCCATGATGCATCATTACGAACCCTGGGGCCTGATTTGCAGAAGTGCTGACTCGTAGCTGCAGATCAAGTCAGTGCTAGACGTGCTTTGAACTGATAACCACAATGTTGCGTTAGCTGGTTCAAAGAGTCAGGCATGAGGCATCTCATTTGGGCACACAAAATTCCTGTGCAAAATTGCCATGATTTTCTCTTTGCTTCAGTAAGTTTCTGTAGAGGGGGAAGTCCTCCCCTTCTCAAACAAATGGCATTTATTTCAGAACACCTCTAACATTTATGAAGTGCTAATATTAACCTGACAGGTGCTATAAAAAGCCCTAAGGAAATGAATAATTCTGTCTTCAGAGCAAACTTTGAACAGTGTGCAGTAAATATGTCTTGGTGGGCAAGGAGTATAGGGCTAAAGTGGGAATACAAATAAAAGTTGGGCTGAGGTGGACTTTGCAAAGACATTAAAACAAAAGGCTGTAAAGTTGTTTAGGTTTAAGCATACAAAAAAAATTGGGCTGCTATGGAGAAAGCGGGGTGAGCAGTATGGTAGTTGATGTCTGGTCCCAAGCTAAATGGGTCCTTCACCTCAGGTTTTCAGTTAAGAGGATGATTTTGAAGGAGGAGAAAAGGCCAAGTGAATTGTGGAAGTGAATGCATGGAAATGTGAATAATAGACCAGATGCAGAAGCTGTAAGCAAGGGAAAATTTGGCACGTTTTAACCACAGCGCTCTGTGGGCTGGTCATGTAACTTAAATTTCTGGTCCTGGAGCAAGTACTTAACTGCAGAGTGATCAAGGCTGATCAGGTGCTGTATGGCTGCAAAATGGTAAAGAAACTACTGGAAAGCAGGGGGAGAGGAGAATAATGTAGCCAGCAATCATTGGCAGAAACACAAGTGTAGAAACATGCTGGGAGAGGGAGCCGGTGGTGGGCATGATCAGCACTTGGGCATCAAAAGCAGTGCTGAGGCCCTGGAGTTAATCGCTGTAGCAATTCCCTGTGGCCGTGCTCTTGGTTTAGATTCAAGAAGGCGAACTGGTGCTTTGCTGATCGTCTGTGGAAGGGGTGGCATTTGCTTCTGGCTCTTATCTACAGAAATGTCTAATCCTCTCTGCTAGGCATTTCCCCTCACTATTGACTGTTGGCAACACTTTACAAGAGTCCATACGTTGTCCTTTTAAAATGAGAAGAATGTGGGGGTTTTATCATGTAGAAGTGTGCCTTTCAGTTTTGTTGCTTGCTTGCTTGTTTTGCATCACAGGAGAATTAACTGGAGCATTTGGCTTAACTTCTTTATGCTGTGCACTCATTTGTACCCTTCCAGCATGTCCTCTCTGATTCATATTCTTACTAAAATAAGCAGTCCCAGTTGTTCCTGTTTTCTGGCAATTTCACTGGATGAGCCACGGTCCTTTGTGAAACTCCTGGGATCATTCAGATAAATAGTATTTTTCTTTATATGCAGATCACTTTCTGGGACATTAGTTATGTTTATTTTTTTTCTAGAATAGGTTTTATTAATAGGTCAAGTTTCACGAAGTTATCACTTAAAGATTTCAGGTGGAAAAAAGGAGGAAAAATGGTCTGATCTGGAGAAATTTGGGAGCAGTTAGCTCAGCTTCGGCCCCAGGAAAGGTTCTGGGACAAATTATTAAACAGTCAATTTATCAGCTGCTGAAAATGAAGTGATTAAAAAACTCTGTGGGTTTGTGAAGAACAAATCATGTCAAACTAATCCGATTTCTTTCTTGGGGAGGATAATAGACACAGTACCTAGGGGGGATATATAATTTGACTTTTTTTGCAAGATATCTTTATATACTACACAGGGAAATATGGCCGGCATGAAGACACTGCACACAATGGAGTGGAAACCACTCAAAACTAGTTGTAGTTCACCGCCAGAGTGAGAGGGCATTTAAAACGGGGCTAAGCCAGCCTGTTCCTATTCAGTATTTTCATTAAGGACTCAGATAATGAAACGGAGGTTATATTGGTCAAATGCACGGAGGACATCAAGCTGTTACGCTGTAAGGATGATGGAAGACAAAACTGTAATTCAAAAGGGCCTTGTTAATTTGAAAGAAAGTACTAAATCAACAAGACCAGGTTCAGCTTTTCAAAGTCCTATACCTAGGGAAGATATGGGGCAAGCTGGAGTGAAAAACAGAGAATAGTAACTGCCCAGGCAGCATGAATGGCAGGAAAAGATCTTGGAGTGGAAAACAGCTGAATATAGGTCAGCAATGTGGTGTTCTTGCGAAAACATGTATTTCGTTGTTTAATAAGGATGTGGACAAATTGGAGGTAACTCAAGGGAGAGTTTAGAAAGCATCGAATGTAAGTTGAAAGAAGTGGTTGTGTTTAATATAAAGAAAAGAAAATAGGGTAACAGTATCCCAATTTGCAACAGGTTTTGTACAGAGGGTGGCAGCTAATTGTTCTCCTTTTATACTTGGGACAGAACAGTAAAACATCAGTGTAATGTGGAAGAAAGAAATCCAGGTTGGAGGTTGGTAAAATGTGATGTAAAATGGGAATAGATCCTTCAGAAGGGCTCTGGACTCCTCCTCTGGAGGTGTTGAGGAGAAGGCTGGCCAGATGTTTGTTAGGAATGGGAGTTGAGATGTACCCAGCCCCTCCATTAGTATGCAGGACTGAAAAGTAGAGTGTCTTGAGTACCACTTTGATCCTACTTTTCTATGACTGTTCTTCTCCCTCACCACCCAAGTAAATTAGTCTTTTTTTTTTTTTTTTTTTTTTTAACCTTTTGAATAAAATCACTTAACAGACCAAACTTCCTATCTGGATTTGTTAACTCTATGTTAGTGTCTTCCTTTCCAGAACAGTTATTCTTGTGGTGCTCTGATAGCTTTTTCTATATTCTGTCTGAAATCTTGCTCACTTGATTTTTTTATCTGTGGGACGGCTGTTCCAGCTAGAACACTGAAAATGTGATCCGGGAGACGATTTGAACTGTTTGATCCCATATAATACCTGTTACAATTTTAAACTTATGAGCTAGGCCAAACCTCAATAAAGCTGGAGTGAGCAACTGGTATAAAATATAGGCGTGGGAGACACTTTGTAGAGCAAGTAGCAGAAAGCCCTATCAGACTTCACCCAAAATGAAAGGATGTGCAAGGCTTTAGTTACGCAGTCCAAAGGAGCTTTTGTTTTCATGTTAGCAACTTTAAAAGGAAGGGAGGGGTTGTACTGAAATAACACGAGGAAGCAAGGTATATCACAGAACTAGAGCATGATAGGGAGCAAAAACTAGAGGCACATGTCATTGGGTTTGTGCCACTGAAGAAAAAGTCTGCTTAGTCTGTTTGTGGGCTGGGCAAGGCTTCAAGCTGTGCGTAATGGCAGGCTCTAGTGTTTGATCCTGTGATCGTGGAAACAGAACTTCATACATCCTATGTAAGTAAACATGATTTCAACCGAAAATTACTTGGCTCCATCATGATATCCTTCTCCTACTCAAAACAACTGTCAGGAACCTGAATTTTGGTAAATGGTTTGAGTAAAAAATGAATGAGTGTTACAAAACCTCAGTTTAAAAGAAATACTGGTCACAGAAATAGGAAGTTAGCTGGTATCATTACTCCTCCCTCATGGTGATGACAGATATTGCCTCTTTCTTAAACAGCATGCTCCAAACAAATAAGCAACCCACTGTCCTTTTCTCACTCTAATTTCCATGATCTTATACAAGTAAGGCAGAGGAGAAATGCAAACTTTTGCTTGAGGATCTAAATACTTCTATTTCACTTCTACTCCCAACCAACAAAGGACTAGAAAACTGAAATTCTTTCAATCTTGTAGAGGACTGTAATGGATGAACACAAAGCTCAGGTAATACAAAGTTATTTAAATCTTGGAGGTTGATTGGAAGGCATTTGCTTTCAAGCTGGTTTTTTCATTTTTTTTCTTCTAATGGAAAGAAACATATTCTTCCATATTCTTCAATATGGAAGAAACAAAGATTTCTCTCATTTATCAGGGTTCATATTCACTGTCTTCAATATCACAATTAAAAACATATTTTTAGTTAAGTTTAGTTAGAGCTCCAGTTCTACTGCTCAGTCTTTTACAACTGCTTTCTTGCGGGCAGATCAGTTTGTAATATGAACCAACACCTTTTCTTCTACCATAAACTATCCTGGTTTTGTGAGCAATCGGATGTTGTCGGATTTTCTAACTCGGGGTATGTCTTGTTTTGTACATTGCATGACAGAATCAAAGCTGATACAGTGTTTTGAGAAGGTGATTTTAGAACTGCTGTTGTGTTTGAAGGACCACAGAGCCATCTGAAGACTGTCTGTGCCCCATGTAATCTTTTGAGCATTTCCCAAGTGAGGGGTAAAATATTTTTGTTTGTAGCAAAGGGTGAAAGAAATCAAATATGTTTTCTATGATACTAACACCTAGATGTAGAACAAGTCCTGACGTTAGTAAAGTGGTTGTTCTGCTCTTTTAGAAATAGCATAGGGAATAAAAAGAAGAAAAAAGCTGACCTTTTGCCAATGATAATGCATTCATGGGTCTGTTTGTACAGCTCAATAAGCAATGCCTTTATGAAATTCTTTGATATGAGTGACACGTGTCAGATGATGCTCTTAAGGGATATCTGGCATCATATATATACAACAATTACATGTTTGATTGCACAGAATATAGTATCAAACAATGCCAGCAGCTCCTGTTAATGTCAAAAGATAAAATCAAGCCCAACTCCCAAGCATATTTTACAGACTTTCTGTGGTATCTCATCTTTGTCTTTGGTTCTTTTCCCTCTAACATAAATGTTTCTTCTAGCTTCAGTCCTCGGATGTGTACTTTCAAGTTGTGTAGTCAATGTAATATTAAGTCATAAAGCTCTGTATATGGGTCCCATATGGTCAGTAAAATCTCAGGCTGGTGTATGTGACCTACAGTCACATTCAGAGCTGACTTTTGGGTTTCTGTTACAGCTGCCAATCACAGGGGGTGGCATAAGGGTGCTATTGGTATGGTAGAATTTACACTCAAGTTCTTGTCTGTGCCAAAAGCAGGTATTGGCACCTGCATTTGTGTGATCTGTCAGCAACTTCTCTGTGATGAAATGTTTTACTTTTCAGCAAAGAATCCATAAAGTTGCTTAAAAATATTGGAAGGGCCAGACTGACTTACTGCTATGTCCTATAATGACAATTATTGGTGTGTGAGAAATGATCTTGGAACTAGAATCAAATCAAAGAACACACGTACTTCCAAAAATACAGTAGGGACTTAATGCTTCTTGATATTTGGGAGAAAGATGTGTGCATGTATTTATGCATCTATATGTAGAAGATAAGCAAACCTCTATAGAGAGTTGCTTATATTTGCTTTCTATTTTGTGTCATCAGCATTTGCTAATTATTTACATTTTACACAACTGCAGAAGCATTTGTCATGTTCCAGTGTATGTGAAATACAACCAGTCTCCACCAAGCAAGAAAGGGATAGAGCATTGTGCTGGTTTGAGGAGCTGTGTCAAGCCCTTGGGCTGGAAAAATCTAGAAAAGACAGAATATCCAGATAGTACATCTGAGAAAAGAGACCCAACAGTGTATTTTTGATTACTGATTTTTAACCTCATTATTTGGTATCAGGGTCTAGCTAGTGATGGTTTCTTTCTTCTTTCCAATGCTTAGAGAATTTGAGGTGCCCCAGCCATGAAGGAATGCTTTTAAAATCAACTCTGTTACCCCACAAATTGTTTTGGGGGGATCTCTGTTGCTTTTTCCAACAGTGAAGTTTCTGTTCAGTCTCATTCATGGCAAGCACCCAGACAACCTGTCTTCTGTCCTTTTTGTTTTGTAGCAGTCTGACAGCAGTATCTGCTTCCAAGACTTCAGTTAGATTGACATTCATGAGCAGAAGGTATGCATTTCACCTTCATGATGCCCTCCCCAAAATCAGCATGATGTTGTGCCATATACATAATTTATCACTTATCCCATGACAGTGAAACTACACAAAGATGTCTCTAACATTATCCAGGGTGACAAGAGAATAATTTTTTCTGTGTCACCATTTCCATCACACTGTTTATCACCAAGCAGACACTTTGTTGGTGAAAATCACCTGACCTGTTTGATAATTTTTGTCAGAACATTGACCAAACACCAAATTAAAGGATATTTTAGGGCCTCCTTTTCTGCTATCACTCATCTCAACTTGCTAATAACTTCAGTGTAACAAATGGCAGACAACCATGTAGACAAAGATGTAGAGATGGCATTGCTCACTGGTAGCACATTGATTTTTAAAAGCTGAGCAGGGGAGCTTAGTCTTTGTGCCTGTTAATTCATTCATTAGCCCCTCTACTGTGATTCCCAACAGGGCTGAACACATTCTTCATTTTTAATCCCCAGAGCCTGAGTGTGAGAAGCAGGACATGATCCTATTGCCTCTGAGGTCAGAGGGAAAATGTTTCATTGGCTACTTGGGGACTGGTCTTCTCCCAAAAGCAGAAATGGGATGAGCTTGTATACTTCGAACCATTCTCCTGATATATGTAATGATTTTGGTACCTGTCTCTCCTTTCTGCCACACCATAGCACCTATGAGGGCTTTGCAGTTCATTTTTTCAGAGAAGGAGAAATCAGTGATGCAAGTTTGGTGTGCAAGGGTAATTTGTTTTACTTAAACATATATACCAGTCCTGGAAAAGATAGGGATGTAAACAACAGTTTTGTCTTCCATGCTTTCTTAAGTGGAGCTCACAAACCAATTCCTGTTTCCCAGGAAACTACGCGGTCACAATAATTACTTAATTATTTCTGGGTAGAGATAGTAGATTGGAGTGTGAAACTCCTGAGCTCTGCCTCAGTCCTTTCAAAGGGCTGTCATATGAAAAGCAAAAAAAAGTGTATTAAGGTTTTCTTTAAAGATGAAAAATGTGTATCTTTTAAACACAGCTTTTGAATAAGATTTTTTTTTTCATACCAGGTACAAACAACCTGAAAAGTGTTCAATCTGAAATAGCTTCTTTTGATTTTTTTTTTTTACTAAAATAAGATTGGAGAAAATATATAATTTTTGGATAAAATGTTTTTTATTTCAGTTTTGTAGTAGTTATGAAAACATAACCACATGATAAGTTTATATAAAACAAAAATTGAAATACATGTTTCTGAAATTACTGTTTCTGAAATTATTATTAATACTTTTGATTTTTTTTTCTACACTCCCTTTTTCCTCCGTTTTTTTTCTATGGTGAGTAAAATAGCTTGGCAAACTCATGTGTTCTTTCGTATGACTGAAATATGTAATTTTAATTGAAAGAAAGCACACAGGGTTTTTTCCTGCATGTTGCTCTTTGTGTGATTGAATATAACATTGCTTTTCAATGGCAGTTGTTCAAAGAAAATTTTAAAAACTACTTCCTCTTGACAGTGCCTCATATTTGGATGCTTATTAGATTTCTTTATTATTATGTCACATTGGAAATTGCTATGTTTCACTGTAGGAGAAGGAAAAGCTAGTGGTGTTTTTGTAACTGGCAAAGGTGATCATTTTTAAGTAAGTTCAAGTAGAGCTGTTCAGAGGTAAGAAATTTACATTTAACTGCGACATAATTGAAAAAAATGATAATACAGTGATTATCAAGAATGCTTTGCTCAGATTGAGACAATTATTATTAACCAATTGCCAGAGAGGGTTTTGCAAATTGAACTACATTAAATACTTGTATTATGATTTTGTAAACCATAGTTGCAGCACCAATCATAGTCTAGCAAATTACACCACTGGGAAAGTAAATATATAGTTATGCCTCAGTGGCTGTAAAGTGTTGCTGTGCTCTGAGACAGTCCCATTTAAGAGCAACAATTTTTGTATTTTGGAGTTCACATAGTTTGCCTGTATTGTCTGTGATGAAGAGGAGAATACGTCCCTAAGGTCACTTTCATTTTGTTGCATTAAGGTAAAGGCCTGTGAAAATGGATTAAGAATGGTACTTAAATTGCAAAAGCATCACTGTAAAGTGTATTGGAAGTGAAAATGGCTTTTTTCTTCATATTCCAGTTATTGTGCACATTAGACACGATATTGGTTTAAAAAAAAAAAAGGCCTATCAGTGAATTGTGGTGGATACATATGAATCACTTCTTATTGTCTTTCATATTGCATTATGTATCATTCTACTTGGAGCATAGCAGTAGCATTATTTTCTTGAAAATAATGTTTTCTTCAATTCGATGACATTTTAATCAAGAAATGAAAAAATATTATTTGTAGTTATGCTGCAAAATATAGTTTTATTCCTTCATATTAACTTCTTTAACCTAATTTAAGTACAAATACTTTTTACGAAATTCACCAACCGCAGTATCAAATGTGTACAAAGCCAAAATAAAGATTTATGGGGAAGATTTTCAATGGCATATGTCAGTTAGCACTTCCTTTTCCTTTTGGAAATATCTTCTACTTTATTGTGGTAGAATGACCTGTTTTAAGTTAATTCATAGTTATTGTATTAAGTAGAGCACTCTGAACATTATTAGCTGAGCACTGGCAAACCAGAAAACCAGAGTGGTTCTGATTTATTTATTTTTTTTTTTTTTATACCCACTGATGTATCCAACACTTTTAACTACATTTCAGCTATTCCGTAAGCATAAATTACAAGCTCTTTGCTGTGATGTACAATGATGGTCTATGATGTGCTCGTGGTGTGGGGTTTGTCTTGTGGCAGTACTGAGACAGATCTGAATGCAGCTTGAAACCAGAGGGCTGCTCTGCAGGGGAGCCAGCGAGGTCCCCCATCACAGGAACCAGGGCCATTTGGGGACACAACCCAAGAGAGGCTGTTGCTAAAAGAAGAATGAAGCTTCCAGAGGCCAGTTCCTGGGGCTCAGAGAGGCCGAGGAGGGTTCATAATTGGGGATTTCCATGGCAACAGGGTTGGGGGAGCTGCCAATGTAAAAAGGGAAGGTGAAGGACAGAAAACGCCTGGGAGAGGCAGCAGGAGAAGCTGATGTAAGCTGTCCTGAGGGTTGGTGCAGGGTCTCGGAGGAGCACATGTCCTTCAGCTGCTGACTTGGTGGATAAGGGAAGAGCAACTGACGTCATCTACCTGGATGTGTGCAAAGCATTTGACACTGTCCCACACAACATCCTTGTCTCTAAATTGGAGAGGCGTGGATTTGACAGATGGACTACTCAGTGGATAAGGAAGTGGCTGCATGGTCCCACTCAAACAGTTGCGCTCAACGGCTCAATGTCCAAATGGAGACCAGTGACGAGTGGTGTTCCTCAGGCATCGGTATTGGGATCGGCACTGTTTAACATCTTTGTTGGCGACACGGACAGTGGGATTGAGTGCACCCTCAGCAAGTTTGCTGATGACACCAAGCTGTGTGGTGTGGTTGACACGCTGGAGGGAAGGGATGCCATCCAGAGGGACTTTGACAGACTTGGGACACGGGCCCATGAGAACCTCATGAAGTTCCACAAGTGCAAGGTTCTGCACATGAGTTGGTGCAATTGCAAGCACAAATACAGGCTGGGTAGGGAATGAGTTGAGAGCAGCCATGAGGAGAAGGACTTGGGGGTGTTGGTTGATGAGAAGCTCAACATGACCCAGCCATGTGCGTTTGCAGCCCAGAAAGCCAACCGTATTCTGGGCTGCTTTAAAAGAAGCGTAACCAGCAGGTTGAGGGACATGATTCTCCCCTTCTACTCTGCTCTCATGAGACCCCACCTGGAGTATTGTGTTCAGCTCTGGAGCCGCCAACATAAGAAGGACATGGACCTGTTGGAGCAAGTCCAGAGGAGGGCCATGAAGATGATCAGAGGGCTGGAGCACCTCTCCTATGAAGACCGGCTGAGAGAGTTGGGGTTGTTCAGCCTGGACAAGAGAAGGCTCCGGGGAGACCTTAGAGCAGCCTTCCAGTACCTAAAGGGGACCTACAGGACAGCCAGAGAGGGACTTTTTACAAGGGCATGTAGTGATAGGACAAGGGGCTTTAAACTGCAAGAGGGTAGATGTAGATTAGATGTAAGGCAGAAGCTCTTCACTGTGAGGGTGGTGAGACACTGGAACAGGTTGCCCAGAGAGGTTATGGATGCCCCATCCTCCCTGGAAGTGTTCAGGGCCAGGTTGGATGGGGCTTTGAGCAACCTGGTCTGGTGGAAGGTGCCCCTGCCCATGGCAGGGGGGTTGGAACTAGGTGATCTTTAAGGTCCCTTCCAATGCAAACCATTCTGTGATTCTATGACTTGACACCCTACTGGGGGCATGCAGAAAGCTGGGAGAGGGGCTTACTGGTGATGCCTGGGAAGAGGGAGATGGCTGGAGGCCTGGGTGAATATGCATAGCTGCAAAAAGGTATGCAAGTGCAAGTGGCTGAAGCTTTAGGAGCCAGCCATGCTCCAGACCAGAGGGCTGAGGGCAGCTGCGATGCCCACCTCTCTCCATGAGCCAGTCCCCAGGGTGGCGAGTGTCTTGCAAGCACACTCGGGTGGAAAGTTTCAGTTGTACTGAGGGGAAAAGAATTGCCTTTTTAGCTCAAAACTTAAATGTAAAGGGTAAATCAGCACCATGCATCACTTGGTCCTAAGTGGTGGACATCAGATGGAACTGCTCCTTTAACAGTAGTAGGAATTGTATTAATGTGAAAGATCATTTTTTACCTGTTTTTAATTATTTAATAAGGACTGATGGAATGAAAAAAAAGATTGAGTGCAGTAAGTACAGAAGTTACAGATTTCTGTGGAAATGCTTTAATATTTGATGCAGAGATTGTTTTTACAAGCAAACGTATGGTCGCAGCAGGTATTAACTGAAATGGCTTGAGAAAGGAATGTGATTTCCCCCTCCTCCCCCACTGTCCTCGAGCCTGGCGCGGTTAGTTATATTGAGTGGCTGTGGAAATCTGCAGCACAGCTCCCCCTCTCCTCTTCCTTTCAGTTGTGGGTTGCATTTCTCTGTGATTGCTGTGGCAATGGGTTTAGCCTCTGGGAGCAGAGTTTACCTCCACAATTTATTTCTCCATTTCCAATTTCACACTGCAAACTTCCTGAGCGCGGTTCCTGGACAGGAGTGGCTTGCCGTGAGCTCACTGGTGATGGATGCCTCAGGGCGGTCATGAGGAAGGGGAAGAGATGCGTTGTGCCCCTACATCTGAGAACGTGATGGAGAGAGCCCCTGCATGGGGGAGTCCTGTCACCCTTTTGCCCCAAATAAAGCCCAGACCACAAACCAGCTGTGGAGAGGTCATGCTAGTCACTTGTGGACAGCATGTCTGTGGAGCAGAGGCAGGAGAAACGAGCCTGGAGCTGGCCTGGTGACCATGGCAGCCCTGTGGTAGAGGAGAGACAGCCACCCACAGCTCCCTGGGTACAGCTGCTCCAGCACAGGACTCCAGGCCTGCTTTGGGGGTGTGAAAGGTGAGAAAGGAAAACTTCTGGTTTTGGGCTGGCTGATTTCAGTGTGTCCTGCAGCCCTCAGCACTGCAGGGCATGTAGGCAAAGGAAGGAGTTCAGGCAGCCATCATTTGCCTGAGGCGGCCATTTCCCTGAGGCAGCCGTTTTCTTGCAGAGCTCGATGTGTGGTGGCCATTTACCCGAGGCAGATATTTGCCTGAGGTTCCCCACATGTGGTGGCCATTTGCCCCAGACAGCCATTTGCCTGAGGCTCCCCACATGTGGTGGCCATTTGCCTGAGGCTCCCCATGTGTGATGGCTGTGAGGTGCCTGTTTGCTTGAGGTGTCCCATGCGCAGCAGCCATTTTCCTGAGGTGACTGGTGTGCTGGTTTTAATCCCTGAGGGGACAGTGTGTGCTGTAGGCTGTGACTTGGAGGTAGCGAGAGGGGAACAGTCCTGCTAGCATCTGAGAGCACGAATTGGTGACAACCAAGAGGTGAGTGGGCCAACAAGGGGCAGCTCGCTGCTGCTCTTTGACCCATCGCACATGCAAGCACAAGGCAGCCCTCAGAGAATGGCTGTTGGGAAGCACGGGCCCAGAGTGACTGACCTTGTATCCTCCCAGGGAAAGCATGAAGCTTCATGAAGGAGGGCTGGGTTGGCAGCTCTTCTTGGACCTCGAGGTCTGCCTCTGCAAAAAGCCCAGTGTTGTGTTGTTCCAGTCCTGTTCCACTGCAACCAGGAGTCATCTGAGCTACTGAACACTGCACGGAGAAGTCATACTGTTTGCTGAGTAATACAATTAGGGATGATATTAGAAAAGAGTGTTTCTCCCCAGAGACTTCCTACCCAGGCTGTCTTTGCACTGGTAACAGTCTCCTCAATGTAAGAAGATCAGCATAGTTTTGCTCAATTACTGAACAGGAATGCAGTGTGGAGATGAGGAAGTCCGGAGAGGTGGCTGGTAAAGCCTCTCTGGCAGAGAGAAATAATGCACGGGAGAACTTGCACAAAAAACTATTTTCCTTTAGAATACATTTTTTTGTTTCAGGCTATGATTTAGCTAAGCACCCCAAAAGTAGAGGAAATAAGAAACTTTTTTTCTTTTTTTTTTCCTGTAAGGGAAAAAAATGAACTACTTTAAAGCAATTTTGTGTTTTTCTAACAGGCTTGTGCTTAATTTGACAAGTTAGACTTGAATCAAGATGATTCCAAGAGTAAAAAAGGAGTGAGGACTAACTCAAAATAGTAAAATAATGACATTTAAAAAGGAAAGGAAAATAATGACATTTAGAATAAAAGACATCAAATTAAACACAACTTCAGAAAAAAACACTGAGCTATGCTTGGGAAGTACCGCTTTTTACAAATAAATCTTGTTTTTCTTGGTATATGACAATAAGCAGGCATTTTGTTGAATGGAGATGCTGTTACTTGTGTCATTTGCCTGTCGTTTTATCTAAATTTCAATCACACAAAAAGTTGTAAATAAATAACACTACATCCTTATTTTTGATCTTTTTAAGAACTTGGAACAGGCAATGTGAAAACCCTTTGAATGCACAAGGAGGGAAGAAATCACTGAGGAGAGCAGAGAGAATAAAGTATTAGGCTTCAGTAAATAAGACAGCAGAGAGAGGAAGAGGAAAGGTACACATCCAGAAGGCCCTTGCAAGTCTGGAAACTGGTCATCAAGAAGATGATGGGAATGCATAACAGTATAAGAAGAGAGACAATGACCAGACAAGAAATTAGTGAAGAAAAGGTCAGGTGAGGAATGGTGCTGAGTGTAGCAGTGTCACAGGAGAGTCAAACTCTCTTGTAGTGCATGGGAGAGGTGAATGTGGGTGCACCATGCTTGTGGCTCCTTGAATACTCCCAAAAAGCCAAGTGTAACATCAAGCACAATGCCTTCACTTCTCTGCTTGGCACCATATTTATAATTGATTTGTTGTAGGGTTTTTATCTGTTCTCCAAGAGTGCTTCCCCCTGTGACTGGTCTAGTCTGGATTTGCTTGTATGTGGGACTGCTCTTGAAGACTTTTCCCAAATAGGTGCAAAACATAATGGTGGCTGGCTGCTTGGTTATTCTGCATCACCGGTATTGAGAGTAGTGCCTTTCCAGGCTGTGTGCAACATGAAAGAACCACCTATCTGTTTGGACAAAGTAACATTCTTATCTTTGCCTGGCATAAAGTTTGATTTGTAAACATCAGTGAAATCTGAGAGCTCTTCACAGTGCAAGGGCTGCCTCGCTACCATTTTCCAAGAGAGAGAAAGAGAGCAAGACTCCTACTGCAATGAGGGAGGATGGTGCCCTGCTGCTCCTCTGGGGAATATTTTAATGCTCTCCGCTGGCAGTGCACTTTCATTTGCTGTGGGTGTGATCTGCCTCCTCCAGCTCCTAGGGAGAAATCTAAAATGCAGTCACCACATGCAGAATCTCAATAAATAACGTGAGGTGAAAAACAGGCAGGAAGTAACTCATCTTTACTGTTTGAGACAGATGGTCTTGTCTAATACCTGGGCAGTTTGATCTGAATTTGGGTGAGATTTTCAGAAAACTCCTTAGTCAGCTACTGTTTCTGTTCATCTAGGCTGTTTCTCTCTCTGGATTTACCTAACCTTGTGGATGCACCCAAGAGGGAAAAGAAACCCTTTTAAATCATGATAGCCACAATCATACAATTGAACTTTCTTTTATACAGTAGTTGTTGCAAATGCTGTGTTGAAAAGAGGCATTTCTTTCACTACAGTAAGCTCTCAAGTCAAGTTCTGTTATCCAAGTTAATAACAGTATTAGTTCTGTTTTATTGATGTGCATTTGTGGGGAAAAAATAAGGCAGAACAGTAAGAATTCTGTGATGATTGACCAGATTGAGATAGCTTTGGTCTTGGCCATCATAAAAGGGAATATTCAGAGTAGGAATATGCAAAACTTGACATTTGTTTATGATTAAAGAAAATTGAGGGTAGGGAGACACATTTGCAATATAAGCCAGATTATCTTGTAATAGTGTGCTTATTTATTTTTTTTAACCTCATAGACTTCACCTGGGATGCACATTTCGAAGAGGCTTAATGTGAATTTACTGTCTCGGAATAGCAGAGGAGTTTTCTGAGCAAAACTGTGGGGAGTCGATCTAGCTGTGGACTGGTGGTTTGGAGAGTGCACTGAGAAACTCTGGCAGTGGAGTTAAGGAGAAAAGGGGAGAGGGAAAATTTTTACTTAGTTCAAACCCTGATTTCAGGTGGCAGTTTCTCCTACTGCCCACAGGATCAATTGTAGAGATGACATAAACGAGGAAGTTCACATTGCTGGCTGTAAACTGCTGAAATTGCCTCTTATGTCAGGGTCCATAGTTAGATCAATTTTCCAACCTCCTGGGAGTACAGACCACAGTTTCACCTAGTGATCCTTCATCATGTTTGAGAAAAGCATCGTGAACAGAAAGACATCCAATCATTTGAAGATAGTAGGAACAGGAAACCAGCCATTTCTTTTCTTATTTTTGTAGTTTATCATTCTTACTATTAAAAGCTTTATCTAATTTTGGTTTGCCTCAGGTTTGTTTTTTGTTTGTTTGTTTTTTTTTTTGTCATTGGGTCTTGTTAGACTTACTCTGCAGGATTTAAAAGCCATGATAACGGTGTTTTCTCCTTTTAAAAAAAGTGTAATCAAGGCAGCTTTTTTATTTTTTTATTCTTTGTCCCTTGGTTTGATTCCTAAAACCTCTTCTGTGCATCCTTCTCAATTTTTCACTGTCCTTAAAACATATGAAGTAGTCCATGTGCAGTATTTTGTTATGGGTCTCAACAGTGCTTCAGAGATGAGCAGAACCACTTCCGGATCTCGTTACTTCTCTTGTTCAGCCAAGGATTGCACTGGAACTTGGCACATATTTTAAAGTTGCTGCTGTGGAAGGTAGGGTCTCCCATTCTATATGTGTAGATGACAGTCTTTACTCATAGTTTTATAACTTTAAATTGGGGTGCACTACAACTTCAGATTTTTTTTGTTGACTCAGCTTAACAAGCACCTGGGTCCATTCTGAATGAATGGGTATTCTGAATGAATACCCTTTCCTCTTCATTGTTTATCATTCTGATTATGTTTGCTGCTAGCTGTTTTTGCAGGGATGTAGTATTTACCTCCAGACTGTAAATACTGTATTGTCAATGGGACTGACTTCTGCTGAGTCATGATTACCTCGAACAAATGTTTTTTCCATTTCTTTTCTTCTCGTTTTCAACACTTAGGTTATTTAGTTGGATTTTAATCCATTAACTATATACTTAGGGCTTTAAAAACCTTGCAGAATTCTGAGCATATTGCATTTCTACTCTTGTCTTTATCAGCCAAACTTGTAATCCCATCAAAGAATGAGGCATCTTTGACTCTGCAGGAACTGCTCTTGGAAAATAGGCTACAAAGACATTTGGAACAGCTACTTTGCTTGAGAATTAAAATGTGGAATAATGTAAGTAAAAAAGACTTTAAACTTTTACAGTCCTTTAGAGTTTTCAGATACCCATGCAGGTTAATGTTGGCTTCTTTTCTAAGTGTACTGTGCATGTAGTTTATGGAAATTTGCATGACACTTTTGCCAGCTTCACAGGTCTGGGCTTTTTGGTTGAATTTTTATTCAGACCTTGGGGATAAGAGCAGTGTGTGGCACCAGCTTGACCTGTTTTCAGTAAATTCATTCCTGCTGCAGAATGTGACAAGTTTGCGTTTTTAACAAAATGGGCACTGTTTGACTGCACTGCTGTTTCATTCCTCATGATGCTGAAAAATTAGAATGTAGAGTAAATCTGTTTTTCTTGGCAAATATTTTTTTCCTATCCATTAAGCACCCGAAGGCTCAAACTGACCTGAATTTGCATTTTACTTTCTTGCTTTTTTCATTCTCATAAGTCTTTTCTTTACAGGTATTAAAAAATTTGAGAACCTCTTTTATGAAATAAGGTAACTAGTTGCAGGTCTGTTATAAGTCCACATATATAAAAAAACCCCAAACAAACAAAAAAACCCCCACCTACTATATTCTGCAACCCAAAGGAAATCAAGTATGGGAGGCTGATAGCATGGTCATAAGGTAGCTTTTCTCTTGCCTGTATATTTATTTGATGTTAAGGTAAAATAACATGAGTTCTTTCGATGTCTCCTGTCCCTTTTGTTCTCTCAGCAATTAGTGGAGACTTAAGGCTTCAGGAAAAAATTGTGTGTGAAAAGCAAGTATGTACAGACAATACAAGGGCCATGTCACAGTAGTAATGACTTTGTTTCCTTTGCATGTCTTTGTTCATGCGATTTATTAATTGTGATTTGCTTATCACTTGTGGGTTTTTTCCCTGCTTGTATTTGGCTTATTTTTCTCTGTGCAGTGGTAAGTAGCTAGAATGCTACCATTGGTAGTTGTGTTGCCTACTGAATACTTTCTTTCTTCTGAGATGAAAGTGTGCTTCAGCTGTGTAGCTATCAAAGAACCATGTGATCCCATCCTCATTGTGTAGAGGAAAACATCTATTTAAATTTCTTTTTACATGTTTATCCAGGGCACGGCTAACTTCTGTGGAAATTAGATTGTTCGTGGGCACACTACAGCTTCAGCATCAGTATAGTGCAAAACAATGAAAGTGGGAAGAGGAACTAGCATGCAAGTTGATCATCTCTAATGTTTAGAAATGGAATAGTTTTTACTCCTTCTTTATAAGTCTGCTAGCAAACCAAAATCATACAGAGACTGTGCACTAATTATGTCAGTGGCAAAAAGTTTTCAGCTTATAATAGTAGAAATGAGGTCAAGAAATGAGCACTTCCAAGCCCTGTAAAAGCCTCTTTCTCCTTTACCATGAAGTCTCTAATTGTGATATGTAGGAGCAAATATTTAGTCTTAAATATAGTGTATGTATTTCTGATGTATCAGAAATGAATGAGAGAAGAATAAGACATTCAGGTAAACACTAGCATTTACTTTAGCTCAAAATCGGCTATAGAAGATTTAAACATAAGCCTTGATTGCGCAGAGCTCAAACTGCTATGTTTCTTACCCAGCACAGGACTTAAGCACATACTTACCTCTAAGCATTTACATAGTTCTGCTGAGATCCGTGAGGAATATTCATGAACTTAAAAGACAGAGCAGTGACAGAAATGCTTTGTTAATTCAAGGATAGAATGCTTTTAACTTTGCAGGACCAAGCCTTTCTTCCTTTTTGTGCCTTTTTAAAAATTATTTTTTTATTTAGCTATTATAATGCAGACTTTGCCAATCTGTCATGGGACTCTATTTTTATGTGTATGTTTTATTGGATTAAAACCAAAAAAGATGGTGATTTTTCCTTTCTGGAGAAAAAGTAATACTTTCCCACGTGTGTTGTTACACTGACATTCCAGGCAGAGAGGAGCACCAGGGGAATTGTTAGTGTGCACATTAACTCTAAAACCTGCTTGCAACCACTGAATTTTTTAATGCATTTTAGTCTAATCCTGCTGTGAACTTTTTGACAACGCTATAGGTACAGTTGTGTCTCGGCAACTGCCTGACATTGCAAGTTCAAGCCTCTTTTGCACACACCAGCCAAACTGTATTTTCCTTTCAGTGTTGGTGTTGTAGCAATTGTAGACATATCACACTAAATGTGGTAGGACTATTGTTAGTACTAAACATGGTGGGTGGCAGAAGGATGGTGTGCCAAATGATATCTCAGTATGGCAAAATATGGTATTAGCCAGAAGTATCTTAGCTTTGCATGCCATATTAACACATGTTGCTTCTGGTGGCCAAGCAAGCTCACTCGGAGCCCTCTTGACTTGACACTGTTGCATACACATACACATACACCAAGATGATAAAAGGGGGTCCTAAGGAGTGTAACATGTTAGCCAGAAGCTGTGTATTATTACCTCAGTGAGACACTTCTTTCTGTAGTGGGTTTTTTTCACCTGTGTAGTATCACAATGTAAAGAGGGGAGTGGAAGTAGGGGGAAGGAAGGGCTGGTCTTCCCATTTCACAGAATGAGGTGTGGAAAAATTAGCCCAAGGCTACAAATAATGTCTGTTGTAGATCCAAGATTTGAAGACTTGAGTCACGAGTTGTCATCTTGCCCACTGCCTTGACTGACGTATTGGAGAGCGTGTGCCTCTTCTGTCACACAGCTGGAAGGAATTTAACTGAAACCACTTGCATGCACAGGTCTGCATCTTCCTTAGCTCTAATGAGGCACTGCACTTAACTGCTACTTTGTGGAGCCCTGCTAGGTCAGACTATGGAAGAATTGCACCTGACAAGGATAAGTGGTATAGAAATGACTCTTAGTCTACAGAATGGAACAGAAGGCAAATGTTTTCCACAAAGTAGTTCACAGTTTCTGTGGTAAAGTTGGTAAAAGAATGCAACTTCCTGTACTGTTTTGGAATAATCCAAAAATCTGCAAAATATAGTTCTTCCTTTTAATCCCTGTGGCTTTTTCCATAAAGATTTGATTTCTTGACTGCTTTATAGGTATTAGTAGACAATCTAAAAATCAGATACGGGGCAGATGTGAGAATATACTGTCTTAAACAGTTGGTAGCTTTTGAAATCTATGGGAAAAACATCCCAGATAGGTAGAGGAGGCTGTCTCAGAATGGATAGGGAAGTAAATTCACCGTTTTCACTGGTTTAGAGTCCAGTGCTGACTATGGAGATGGTCTGATCCTCCTGCTTTCAGTCCTATTTAGTAACAAATGGGCGTGAAGAAAAGCTGGTGACATAAGACAAACATCTATGTTAATAGTGCATGCTGTTTGACAAATGTATTCAGGAAGTGAAGCAATAAGAGATTTCAAGGTTTGGACCAAGCAATTACTTTGGGACTTGCAGAACGGACTTCAGACTGGTTGTCTGTGTATGCTATATCTGTTTCAGGGATTACAATGTCAATGTTTTATAATGCTGATGCTTATCAGTGTAAGAGACCCATAAGCGTAGGTGATCCTTGTATTGCTTTATGTAAGGGATTTCAGAAGGCTTGTGAAATGTTACAGGCTGAAATTTGGAAAACATATTGAGTCACAAGTTCAAAGGCTTGTTTTGACCCCTGTAATAAACACATGTTACTTCAGGTAAGATGAATTAAGCTGCAGAAAACAGAGCAAAGAGATCAGAACACACTGTGAGCTATCTTATATTGGTGCTTGTTCAGTGTAACTCTGTTTCAGTCAATGCAGGTGTACAGCCAAAGACCACTGGAGCTAGCAAAAGAATACAGACCCCTGTGGATCCAGGTTTGTACTTGGAAATGGGGAACTTACGCTTCAGGATCAGTTGTTTCTCCTTTCAACTTCTTTAAAATTCAGGATGTCTTATGATTATCTGACATGAATATTTTAAAGCAATTCTAAGAAGAAACACAAAGTCATGACTAATGTCCCAGCATGTGCTTAACTTAGCATATGGTTTATGTTTCCTTGAGGTTTCTTTATTAGCTCATGAAGGAAGGTAGTGGTATTTCTGTGCATATACAACTCAGAAGGTTTAAATTCTGTCTTTTTTTAAGTCAAAGTATAGAATAGTGTGTTTAGTAGTCTCTTCCTGTTTAGTTGGCAGGCCTGCTCTTTTTAGTTTTTGGTTTTTTTCTTCAACAAGTCAGTGAAAATTGAAATAGGCTGTAGTGAGCCAAACATATATGGACATTTATTGATAGCAGTCCCTGTGCTCTACTCAGTCACAAAGATAATAGAAATGCTTCACAATATAACCTGAAGATTTTTTTCTGACCCTTTGCCATTTAGGAATTGCCCAGCCTCTGTGGTAGATGTTAATTTATCTTTCCCATTTCTCTGTAGGTTTTATATTTCTTTTTTTTTTTTTTTTGGTACATAACATAGTACCCTTTATGTGTATAATGGAGATTTTTGACAGTTTCATATATATTGAAATCTTTCCGTGGGGAAATGATTTAGTATAATGGGTTTTATGTTGTTAGGATCAAAATTGAGCATATACTTTTGATCTACTTTGTAACCAGCCCCATGAAAAGAATTCTCCACAAAATGTCAAAACCCTATGTTGTAAGTCCTATATTTTCTTACTTCTTTCATTTTCACCACAGATTTTTCACTGGAAGGGGGAGCTAAAGAATTCTATTACTTACAGCATCTTTGTGGTGGATTACATTTAGCTTTGTGTAAAGGAGTTGTGCAAGATGTACCAGATAGGAAGAGTCAGTAGAGGAAGGAAACTGCAGGTGGGTGAATGTGTTGTCACCCAAAGCTCTGCTGGGGTGGGCTGACTTTACAACTCTGTTGGTCTGAGTTGTACAGTGAGAACTCCATGAGCATAGCATTGTGTCTGTGAAGGGTAAGACTGACCTCACTGGTGCTTTCGCTTTGTGCTCTTACTTTCTGCTATATTGCCTGCAATCCAGAAAGGATCCAGAAGGAAAAGCAAGATCTTCCCTGAGGATGTCCAGGATAGTACAAAGTACTACTCTGGTGGGGGGGGGGAAAAAAAAAAAAAAAAAAAAAAAGGCTTGATTTTGCCACTGTGGTTTTACTGCTTGCTGGGTTTGAAGTCTGTAAAAGGTCTAACATGTCTATTTGGCCCTTTGTTGTGCATCACTTGAATAATGAAAGTTCTTGTACGTCACATAGCAACCCTGAAAGGATGAGGAAAAGGGGACCAATTTCAGCAAGTAAATGACAGAATAAATTGGATGAAAAGTCAGGCTCTGTTTTCTTTTTTCAGTGTTTTTTCCAGTGGTCTTCAGGGAGTGAAGCAGTTGCTGAGGAGGACGACTGGCCAGTGAAACAAGGGGGTTTTTTGGTTGGTTTTTGTTTTTTTTCCCCTGCACCTCTGCCTCTGCAGATGTAGGTGTTACTTCTCCACTTGAGGTCTTTCAGCTTCCTTTTAGCAATGGGGAAAGCTTGTTATTTTTACCACTTAGCTGCTTTATTTCAGGTAAACAAAATGTGAAGAGCTTATTTAGTCCTTTCTAGGCAGCTGCTGCTGAAGAAGCAGAATCATTTATTACTATTGCTGGAGCATAGAGTAAAGGAGAATTAGACCAGGTTTTGTGCATAATTAGAGATCTGTGAAGGGACACAGGGCCTTGAGGAACCTGGGGTCAGTCATGCCTTGTTGACCTAATGTAGAGAGTTAGCTCTGCCCTTGTATTTTAGAGTGCCTAACAGCAAGATAGCTGAAGCATGTTCTTACTGGCAGCATGAAACAAATGCTGCAGTGAAATAAACTTCGAACAGAAACAAATGGGCTGACAACAGTGTGCAAGTCTGCTGTGACTTTTTAAATGTGCATATCGCACTTGAAAGTAGTTGATTGTAAATGCAGGAATATACTTTGTTTGGGGTTTAAATGTGATGTGCCTCCCCCTCCCCAGCATGCCGGCTCTGGTTCTGCAGACATGCACCTCTGCTGAGCCCTGCACTGGGAGCAGTATCCCCCTCTGCCAGCTGAGGACTGGGGGCTAATAGAGGGTAGCAGACTGATGGAGCGACCAGGGGAGTGGAGCACTGGATAGCAGTGATTCAGCAAAGGGACATAAGCCCATGGCAGTGCAGTCCACGCCTAAAAGCATCATCAAGGTTTTTGTAACAGAGGTGAGTTTAAAACTGGGTTGTGTCCCTCCATCTGACTCTCTTTGTCTTTTAAACTGTATTCACAGTCTCTGACACTTGTCACTGTGTGACTAGTCAAAACAGTCATTAGAGGTGAGTGATTTTAACCAGGAGAAAGAACAGGTTATTTTAGAATCATTTGAGACACAAATTCTGCCATTTAAATTTAGCGGCCCTATGAACTGATAAATAGCTTCTTTAGAGGAGTGGTTAGTTTTGGAAACTAAAACAACTAAACCTTATGGACCATGGTGCACAAACTCTATAAATGGTGTTGATGTAAGCACCTTGAACACCTAGGAGCTGATTTGAGCAAACACATGCACATAAAAAACCCAACAAACCCTAAACAAAAAAGCCAGAGCATGAACAAGCTGGGTGATGGAATAATATGGTACAAAGTTGTTCTTGGCCCCTGAGATGTCCTAAAAATTTTACATGTTTTAATGCTTTGTGGTTAGCAATGTGGATGTGCCAGAAAAATATTCCTAAGGCATGCTATATTGCCATGTTGGCTTTTTGTACTTTGCACTTGTATTTATTTCCCCCCCCCCCCAAGGTGAGATAGCTGTACTCCCCAATTTTGTCAGTGCTTAAATATATATTTCATTCTGTGCAAAGATCTAATCACATGCCTAACTGTTTGCAGTATGAGAGCTTTAATACCTGTTAACTTTGTCATGCACTGACTCTGCCCCTAGTGCTTCACAGAGTTAAAGGCATCCTATGGTGAGTTAATCTCCTTCTACCTTGGCTCTTAGTTACTAGAAGTAAAAGGCAAAAAAGATTCGTTCAACTGAAATTAAAAGAGAGAGGAACAGCATGAGAGAGAGAGAAAAGAGAGAAAAACAAGAACGGCATTTCAGGCAGTAGAAACACTGTACACAGGGTCATGCTCGCCTTCACAAAAAAGATGCCTGCGAAAAAAGATTCAGTATTTTGTGGTCAGGCAGAGAATTGGGAGGGGCAAGACAATGTGATAGAAGAAGAAAAGAGAGGAACATTCAGCACTGGAGATACAGGGGAGAATTATGAGATGCTAATCCGCTGATAGTCTAATGTGTGAATCTGATCTAATTTTTGTCCTTAGGATAAAAGTGACTCTGGTGCTGGTTATTTTGGTATGATACAGGAGTAAGCTTAAAGGAGAGAGGGCAATCCCTCTCCTTTCCCACTTTTCCTCCTGGAATACTGAACTATCAGTATGATCTCAGTATGCTTTTGGGTTTCCCTTGGGGCCCTTTGCTTTATATACTATAACCTAAGAAATAGTTTACTTGCCATGTGTGGTATATAGTAAAATGTGATGGTGTGTAAACATTTAGATCTTGAATTTTATTGCAATACATTAACAACTTAGACATTATACAGTGAAAAACAGTGGGTAGGGTTGGGCTTAGAGAGATTGCCAAAGAATTCCTAACCATCATGTTTGTTGTTTATGCTAGGGAACTTGATTGAAGATGAGGTATACCCTTTCTTTCTCAGTGACAAGGATTTGGGGTTCTGCCTCTAAAAGTCATTCTAGATCAGAGGATGTGACCCAAAAACTTGTCAGACTTGCTTGTAATGGTAAAAGAATTCCATTTCATGTTGTCGACTTTTCATTACTCTTTGTGTCAGAAAAATTGTTCACTTCAAATCTCCCATGTTCCTGAGCTGAATTAAATCAGCTGAGTTCTGGTTTGATGTAGTATTTGCTTTCTGTTTGCTAGATGGACATAAACTTTTGTTGTCTTTTATCCTCTGAAGGAAGTTAAAACAGAAAAATAAGTGAATGTGCTTTTTGATAATGAGAGGGAGGAAAGTGTACGTCACATGACAACAGAAAGCAATCACAGGAAAGAGCAATTTCTCCCCATTTCAAGAAAGACACCTCAAAAAAAATAAGAGGGATGTTTTCATTAAAGGAAGAGTCATCTCATCTTACTTTGTCATCTTCCACTGCAGAGCTTTCATCTGTAGCCCTCCTCATCCTATCTTATTTTAAAAACAAGAATTAACATATAATAAATTAATAACATAGTATTGAAATGAATTGTTGGGTCAGCCACTCAGATGTAAACACTGCCTGGCTTTGAGGAAAATGTTGTTCAGTTGCTTCTCTTGGAAGATCAATGGCCAAAGAAGCAATCTGTTGGTCAGCATGTTCATGATGTCTCAGTAGGACAGTCTCACTTCACTAAGGCTGGCAAATTGATCTTGGCATACTGAAAGATGGTTCAAATGCAATGACAGCTAGGAAGTGATAAGTTTAGAGAACATGACCTATGAAGGAAGGCTGAAGAAATGGGGTTTGTTTCTGCTGAAGAGGACCGGCAGATGAGGGGGATCGAGGGAGCAAGGGTTATGTTTATTGATACATAAGCAGTTGTTGGAAATGGAATAATAATTGCTGTGTTACTGCTAGGCTAAGGAGCAATGCATTGAACTTGTGATGCTATTTAGTTTGTTTCAGTTACAAAATAGGCAAAATGCCCTAATTTTAATGGTAGATTTGAAAGGGTAAAGTATATCTGGGGAAGTTGTATGAGCTCTTAGGGTTTTTTAGGAGCATGTCAGATGAGCATGTGGTGATGTCAACTTATTTGACCCTGCATCAGTGATGGAGCCTCCAGAAGTCATTCTCAGGCCACATTTCTATGATTCAGATTATATGTACAACACAAAGGATGGAAAAGTATGAATTGTGTGAAAAACAATTCTGACTCTTGGGAAGACTGTGATTTAATGCCTTCTTCCTCTCCCTCCATTGTATGAGAGCCCACACCTATTTTTAATCAGAGCCTTTCTATTAATATTATAGAAGAAATCCACCTGAACTAAAGTTGCAGTTGAGGATGTTCTGTGTCCCCCTTCCTTTAGCCCGTCATGAGCTTAGGCAGGATAACTCTTTAAATATAGAGAGATTTTGAGTATCTCAGGCCTCACCTCTTCTCTCTTCAAGGTGATGAAGGAGCAAAAGAAGACCTTACGTGGGCGCCACACCCAAACAAAATTTGCTCTACTTTGGCTGACAAGTACATGCCAAAACTGCCTTTTTATTCATACTAGTTCAGTGACTAGCTGTGAAAAGTCATGAAAATATTTTTTTCTGATTAAAAAATAGGACACTTTCACCAAGCTGTCCCCTGAAGGGACAGTCTAATGCGGTAGCTGAGATTTCCAAATAAGTGTGTCAAGACATAAAAAGTTCCCTGCTTCTCTGAGAAGTTAGACTTCTCTGACTAAATATTTAAGTCCGCCTTTACTCTCACAACTTTGGTCTTAAATTTGTCCTTCTAGTCTTTAGAAGAACGTTCTCCCATTTCCCTGAAAGACAGAACCTGTCTTATGAGATTTCCATGCATAACTTCAAGCAATTTACATAGAAATGTCAAGGTAAAGCTTGCAATTGCTTTACCTTGGGGGCTCACATATGGTAAAAAAAATACAATAGGAGTTGGGTAGTAAAATGTGAGTGTTCATGAGCTCAAATAAGGATTTTCTATCTCACTAGTAAAAGTATAAAGCTTTGTTTAAATTAATAATTTTATTAATTATTATCTGGCATAAAATGACAGCTGTAGAATGCGCTGAGAATTGAAGATAACTTGGTTGGCCTGTTGTAAAGCAAATTAATATTAACAATCTGTCTATTTTTCCATGTAATTAAGCAATAATGATCAAAGCTCAATGCTTCTCTTGGAGATTAATGATGACTTTGAAAATTAATGGTGTGAGGTGAAAGCAAGGACCATTAGCCATAGCAAATTGTTAAGAATCCAGAAAACACACTGGGCTGAGCCATTCAATTTGTTTTACGAATATTTAAATACTGCTTTTTCCTCTATTTATTAGAAAACAAATTGATATTCATACATGCTAAATGGTACAAGATTTAACATTTTCGTAGTAAGCAGCCAAATAAAGAGTAGGCTCAGGTTCCAGCCAGGGTCAGCTCTGAGAACAAGCATAATGACTGTTTCTGACACTGTTACCTAACATCTCTACTTCTCGCTCTTTTCACCACATGGATTCCAGTACCACTGGTACTTACTCATGTTGCTCTCGCTCATGAAATTACTCTCCTATTTGGTGATTAAAGCAAAACTAGCATGTGGTTTTGCAGGATCAAGTCCCATACATTGCTGCCTTGGAGCCTGGTAAAGGAAACACATCAGCACTTTCACTCTACTTGTGCACAGTGGGAGAGACATTTCTGAGATAACTTTTTTTCTTTTTAAGAGTTGCCCTTTGTTATTAATGTTTTCAGATCAAATAGTGGACAGCAAAAAAATTTCATCAGAAACTGGCCATCAGGGTCTTTGCTCCTGTGGAGCTGCAATAGAATTTACTAGATCTAAAAATTGTGTTCTTCAGGCTCTGAGTTGAATCTGGCACTCACTGCAGTCAACAGCATAACTGCTATTGAGTTCTGTGGTGCAAAATCAAGATGAAAGCTCTTCCTTTCTCTCTTTTTTCTTTCTTACAATAGCATAAATCAGAAGTAATTTAGGTGAAATCAATGGAATTACATCTCTGAGAGGTGACTCAAATCTAAGCTATTGCCAATTCATGCTACACTCATTCTACTGCACTTCATTATGAGAATACTCCTGTTTCAATTAGACATGCTATGAGAGAAATCTTTTTCACTAAGGCGTTTAAAGTGGGGATAGTTATTGAGCTTTTAAAACTGTTTCCAAAATGTTTTATTTAAGTTTTAACTGTGGGAGGTAGACAAACACCCTTTGCTCCTTAGTTTGTTGTCTAGGTAGTAACTGGATACCAGTATTTGACAACATTTGCACTAACCTCCTTTTTTAGACATTCCTTTGCACTGACTGTGAGAGACAGCTTCAGCAACTCAATGATGGCCAGAAAAGAACAATGTCTGCAGACAGCTGTAGTGTGAAAGATGCAGGTGTCTCTAATACTAAAAGGGCTGGTTTTCATTTAAAAATGCTGAACTCCTATATGCCCTGCTTATTTCTCCTGTGCATAGACAGATTTGTTTGTAATGTTTGAGAAATTAAAGAGAAGCCTGTTTATCCATTTATTTCTTTGAAACTATAATTCTATTTGAAGACCAGAATAAATCAATAAACTCATTCCAAATGGTTTCCTGCATAACACAACCAAGCATGTTGCAAAGCCAGACGGGTAGATTAGAGGGTGGGGAGGTTTGGTTTGTTTTTCTTTCTTCCTGAATGAATTCTTCATTGCAATTTCTGTTTCTTTATATTTTGGTGGGAGATTGAGACAGCGGAAACAATCTGTAACATATTGAAAACTAGCCAACAAACCAATCCCTTTATTTCACTAAATGTTACCTTTGTTCTGATCTTTAAATGTATTAGTAGAACAGAACACGGGTTTTGGCAATACTAAAAGCAAGATAGTAGAAAAGTCGTGTTTTCCTGCAGCAGATTGCGTAGTATACAGTTGCATCCTGGAGACGTTTATGAATATGAATGGTTGTATGTGAAAATGCTAGAAGCCTTGAAACAAAGGCCAGTCTTCTTTTGATCACGTTGTGGATGTCAAGTCTCAATAATCACATAAGATTATATTCTGTATGTTTTTGTTTTGTTATACAGCTTTCTAGTATGTTGATTTTTGCACATACTCTTTTGTGGCAGTCAATCCTGACAATGTCCCTTTAAGATTTAATTTATGTTCCTTCTGGCTTTTTAATGCAGCATACAGCAATTGCTGAGAGGTTTAACAAGTGTGTGCCTGAACCGTCTGGAATCACAGAAGTAAGCAGCAGCATTTTACTTCAGGTTCATAATCCATTTGTAAAAGCCTACATGCTGTCATCCTGCACTTTTTAACAGGAATGAAAAGCCAAGCCAAATCAGTAGCTGCTTTGTGGTGCTGATAAGGCAGAAGTGAAAAGCTCAAGGAAGTCTGCATGGGTCCTGAGTCAGGTGCCTTATTAGTGTGATCTGGAGTAAACTGGATAGTGTCTGTCTCCCAGTGTAGTGATGCACAGTCTTGCTGCTTTATTTGGTGCAGGCATTGCTAATATTGTAAAAGTCCATAGAAGCAACATGTGGCAAAACATATTGTCTGTAGAAAAGCAAACCTCAGTCTCGTGTCACTGTGGAACTCCAGTGGGCCACGTTTTCTTGCAAAGTATTGAGGAAAAAAGGGGATTGTGTGGCAGCCAGATATATCTGCATTGGAAGTATTCTACATCTGCTGTGCTGTTCTGGGGCATGAGAGTGCTGAACAAATGTGCAAGCACCAGCCAAAGTGTGGTGCTACGAAACACCACTGTTTGATGAGCACAAGAAGCTTCCTTCTCTCTAGCCCAGAATAACACTGGGAGAGCCTGGATAGTGCTAAATTCAGACGAGAAAATCTTGTCACCCCTCTACTTACTTTTTTCCTTCATCTTAACTGCTGTACTACTTTCACCCTGCCAGGAGTGGTGGCTGTGGTAACTATGCGAGGTAGTTACACAGCTTCACAAAAAGACAGCTGTTCCACTCTGGGTTACCCCACATACATTCTGTGTGTAATGTGGCTCAGAGAAGACATAGTTTCTGAACAAAAGAGAACATGCAGACTTGTCTGTAAGTCACTGAATTCAATCAAATGATTAAAAGGAAAGGTTAATGCAACTGCTTTTGCATGTAACACATGTATGGAAACTCCAGCTGTCTACCTACAGCATCCCATGTGATGTGGAGGCAAAATGCAGCAGAATCAGAGCAGTGCTGCTATCAGCTTTATAAAGGTTCTAATACCCATAGCTGCTCCCATCTGTCTGCAGACAAATGAGTGCCCCTATCACTGTTGCAGTGGTGGAGAAACATGTTCACAGGGAACACCGCTGAGACTGCAGTGACTGCCTTGTAAAGGGGGATAAAACTCTGCTCTTGCGCTAGAGACACAAGCCATGGAAGACAGGCCTGAGCAGCACTGGTGCAGCTGCTTGTTAACCTGGTGGAAAAAATGCGAAGGTTATTCAGTGAATCCAGCCCTTCCTTGTGGGTCCTGTGAGATGTAACTTGACTTTTCAAACCCCTATGCTGGCTGCGTTTTAAATACATTTAATTAGGCTGTTGCATCACTCTGTCATAACTGCTAGGTCCAAAGCAACTTTGCATTTTTCTGTCACTGGAGCTTTCTGTAGTAACAGCTCCAGAGAACTTTATGCCACAGAAATGCTTATCTTCCTTTCACCACCACAACTGTCATCTTTCGGCTCTCCTTCGGGTCAAATCAGAGGTTCCCGCTCCTCCTGTAAAACACCATGACATGTTCCCTTTTAGACTCTTCTCAGCAAAGTGGAAAAGCAATACAAGTGCTACTGTACCCCTAAACTACTAGTTCACAATTGTTGAACAGTGAGGCAAGAGAAGGAATTAGTATTTGGTTCTCAGAAACTTTGGTATGTGTGCAGCTCATTGCTGAGAATGAATAGGATATCAGTGAAATCTGTGATTTAAATACAGTTGAGATAATGTCTTCACTGCTGTGGTGTCCACTCTGTTATGTGATGGTAAGACACATTTCATTTTGAAATTTGTAATTTTTTAGTGCTGTCAGTAATACAACTGCTCGTTGAGACATTCACTATGTTGGGAATCACAGAGACAAATGTGCTTCTTTCCTCATTCATTATCTTGCTATGAAATACAAAGATGAATTTATCCAGCTACTTCAAACAAAATCGTTCTCTCTTGTTGAGTCTCACAGAATTCTTTTCCCACCGTTAAGTTTTACTGCAGCAGTTTCCACACCAGGAACTTAATGTAAGTTATTAAGCAGTTCTGGTTTTCCTCTTTAAAAAAAAAAAAAAAAAAAAGTGGCTAATCCTTCTCTTGTTACTCACAGTATGTGAAATGAATGTTAGATGACAGTATTATGACCAGTGTGAGGGTCTAGGCTGCTAGAAGGCTATGCTGTTATTTTAACACCTACTAAAGCTATAGAAACACCTATTAAAACTATAAAATAGAAATATCAGAACATGAACACCATATTCACACCAAGTGTAGCATTGTTCTTCATTTAAGCCCTCTACATTTTCTGCATTGAAACAGAAGTTTGTCAGAAAAACAGCTTTCAGGCCTTGTCTGGCATTACTGCTCATACTAAACTGCTATAGCAATGTTGGCAAATACAACACTGGGATCAGACTGCATGGATTATATTAGGTAAAAGGACTACTTGGCATTTGTTTTTTATTTCTATTGATGACAAGCCTTTCAAATGTTCTCCTCAGGATTAAGGGGATAATAGAATTGAAATTATTTTAATTACTTTTTGAATGAGGAATGGTAAAGGTCTTTCCAAAAGCTTCATTAAGTTTAAAGCAAATGTTTGAAAGTTCTGTAGATGAATGTTACAGAAGCTGATATTTTTTGGATGGGTCTGAAAATTGGGGTGCTATCTCAGGCCATTATGCAAGTTTGAAAATTAAGGCAATTTTTTTTTCATTTATTTTGCCCTTTGCCAGATGTGTCCTGTTGCTATTAAATAAATGACTACAGCAAAAACTCTTTTGACTCGGGTCAAGATCAGCTTCCTGTCAGGAATGTCAGGCTTCCAGACTTTTAAGGAGTAAGCCATTTATACCAATTGCTCATTTGTGTTGTTACAGCAAATATTAACAAACACTCTGATTTGGCAGTTTTAGGTGGTTTTTTTTAAAATTCATTTTATCCTTACAAGTGATTATATTAGAAATCAGCAGTTTTCCTTACACTTCTGTGGGGATTTGTACACAGCCTACACATCTTTGAGTCATCTGGGCCATTTCAAAGTTAATTATCTGGCAGGAGCTCCCTTGTCAACATTTGACTCCAGCTTCCCTGGCTGGAACCTGAACAACTTTAAAAGAAAAAAGTAGATGCCGGAAATAAAATATGCCATTCGTAAGCATTTGTTTCAGATGGTTCTGTGCTCGGGAGCGGCTGCTGCTAGTGGCCAAGTTACAGCAGATGGGGATGCAGTCTGGGGAGGCAGAAGGTGATGCCTAGAGTCCTTGTGCTGGCTGCCTGGGTCTGATGCCATGTGCTGGGATTTGCATCATCTGATTATTGCAGATCTTTACGAAGTGTAACTCTACTTTGCTGCCTAGAATAACACTTCAACCTCGCTGTTACCTGTGACTCTTTACAGAATTTTAAATATGATTTCTGAATGTTATTTTAAATGTTAACTTTTGTGAGTGGGAGGCACCTTGCCACCCCCCTTGACCCTTTTTCCCCAGCAGTAAAATACAATATTGCTGAATGCATTTGCCTCACTTGAGTTGTTAGCAGTTGCGTATTTATAAATGGTCTGTATGCTACAGTGAAGTTAAAGCTGAATTTGCTGTATAGTTCATTGCCACAAACTCCAGGAAACCGACAGATTTATGACTCTATTGGAGGAAAAACTTGAGGGACTGCTATAGACAAGGCAAAAGAGATTTTGCAAGTGCTCCTGCATGGCAGGAACCCTGCCTTGGGCAGAAATGGCCTCAGTGGAGTATAGCTAGAGAGTTGTTCAGGGCAAAGATAGAGCTGATTCCTTCTCCCTCCATATGCAAGATCATCACCCAGTGCATGACCTTTGGGGGCATTAAAAGTAGCTGATGTAATCAGTGCTGTTGGCTGTGGACATATCCTAGCTTTGCTCGCTCTGAGCAGGGTATTTGCTTCTTGGGCCTGCTGTGCATATGTGCCCCCAGGCTGCTAACGCATTTGAAGAAATGGTTGCAACGCGGGATGTTTGTGTAAGAGTTGATGGCAAAGGAAAGGATAGCTTTGCAAAGGCCTTGAAAGTGAAAACAAGCAGCAGATGTTTGTGCTAGAGAAGTGGGAACAAGTAGAGAAAAAGTGTGATGCGAGTCAGTGACAGGTGAGGAAAAGAGTCATTGCATGTATCAAGGAAGAGGATGTCTGCAATACACAGATGAGTATTGAATGAGAGCTTGGTTGAGAATTTTGACTATGTGATCTTGCAAGTTGATACCTTCAATATGTTATGCGGAAAGGATTTGCAACGTTTAGATGTAGTCTGAGTGCAAAGATGAAGAGGGATGTTTAACTTTTTCTGCAAGTTCTTGATCAGAGCTCTACCTTTAAAGCCTCTTTAAATAACACCCCACAGAGCTGGCCTGGTGTGGCTTTTGCTGACAGGTGAATTACCCTCTTCTGCTGCCATGCCTGGTTCCTTTGACACTGCCGCTGGGTGTTACGCAGTGTCACCACAGACTGCTCTCAGGGCTCCACCAGAAAGAACTAAATCAACTCTGAATGAGTTTCCCTTACCCTTAAGGAGAATCAAGGTTCATAGCAGGGAACTACAGCTACATGAGTCATTTTTATTTATCAATACGCCAGTACATATTGGCTATCTGGTGATAAAAAGGGGTTGTGTGCCTTTGGTCAGAGTATTCAGGACTCTTTGCAAATGCCCTGAGAGAAGAGACCACAATGCAGCATTTTTTGCTGCTGAAATCCATCCTCTTGTTTTCATCTTAAAAAGCAGCGTGTTTTGCATACATCCTTTGTTACTTTTTCCAGGAGAGAAGGGTTGATTGATCAAGTGTAGAGCATGAGATCTTTCCTAAGTGTGAAGGACCACCATATGTCCCAGTGGGCTATCACGCACCACACTCGTATTAAGTTCTTACCTCAAGGTAAGTGTTTAGTCCCTTATCACCTCTTCTAAATAGTGTAAGGCAAAAAGAGGAAACTGAGGCACGCATGCAGTGATCACAGAACTATTAAAGATTTTGTCAGGGGTGATGGCCAGCTTTTAAGTTTCAGTGACTGGCAACAGCATAATGATGGTGTTAATTTACTGCAGTGAGGAAGTCACATACAGAAGGACTTTGCTTCCTGCATGACTGTAGGGAAGAATGTCTGTCTTGGTCCCAGCATCAAGAACAACTGCAATTTCTGCACCCGAGAGAGCAGATATCCTCCCTTCAGTAATAAACCATTGGCAAAGCTACAAGACTGCAGTCTTTTTTCTGTTCCTTCCATGTAAACCAGCAAACCATATGTGTTGGGGAAGGAGCATGTGGGAAGATGCGTATTGATGCTACTCTTAATGTCCCTGCCACCAATGCAGCAGATTAAATCAGCCGAGGATCTCATACAATAGGCTGGCCATATGGAGATTGAGGAAAATACTTTACTGCCCACTTAGACACTTTTTAGCATAGATCCTTACTACACAAATTCTGCATTTGCAAATCTTGTGTTCTTGCTTAAGAGCAACTGAAGTGACCCTTGGTTTTTTGAATGCAGGAGGAGGCTGCACACGTAACTGTTCACTTTATTAGCTAAATTAAACTTCTTTCTTGGCTACCTGACTATACCTGCAGTAGAGTTTGCTAAATGTGTTTTCAGTATTCAGTACCTGCTTTTGTCCCAAAGAAACATTCTCTATAGGAAGGGGAAGAATTTATTCCTCAGGCTGTTTTAATTCTGATTCAGTTTCTCTGCCAAATTTTGTTTGGGGACCTGCACTAACAACTTCTTGATGGCAGAGAAGATAAATGGGAGATAGCTATCCTAATATAGGCAGTCTCTGGTAATGCCGTGCTTCAGTGTCAGCTGTTGATAGTACCCAGGGGTCAGAGATGGGCAACTCTTGGCTTTTCATTGAATGGGACAGTTACAGATAAGCTACAGTTACGCAGACAATATCAGCACCTGCTGTTCTTTCTATGTGAATGTATTCCTTTTTGTCTTGTGAAGTGTGGGTGCCTGTAACTACTGATCTTTCCTTGAACTTTACTTTCCTCTTTTTTAGTTGAGAGTTTTCTTCTGTTTGCCTTGTTTTCAAGGCCATATGCTTTCAAAAAGTTTTCCTCAATGAATTAAATTTTGTGAGCTGGAGGGATTGTTGACATAAAAGTCTCCTAATGCATGAAATTTATTGTGATCTCTGATTGTGAACTTTGTCTGAATAGGGCTCATCAGGTGAGAAATCACTAAGTGTATGGAATCTATCTTAAGGAAACAAAGACTCTTAAGTAGAAATATTTCTTAATAATCAGGAGGTGCAACTATGGCACATAGCCTTTATTGTGGTTGTGAATCTAAACTGATCAGCAGCTGAAATGAGACCCTTGTTCCCTTGTATTGAAAGCTTCAATAGATTCTATACACTGGGCTTTTTACTGCACAAGCCAGCTTTGTAATTTCCCGAGTTAGTTATCTCTCTTTTCAGGTGATTCTTTTTTCCTTTTTTTTTTCTTCTTTTTTTCTTCCCCTCCCTACTATATCCACATCTCACAACACCAGAGGCTACAAGCTGAAGGGAGACATTGAGGCAAATATTGATGTGCATCTACAAGTGCAGGATGCACTCCTGAAGCTTTTCACCCTCTTCTTGCTTGGATAACTCTTCAATTAATTTTCTGAAGTTATTTAACTCAAGGTATAGTCCTGAAGCATTACAGCATGAAGTCATTAGTCATGAACAGAATCCTGACATCCTTCTCTCATGCCGCAGACGATAAAGCTGCTTCTTGCTTAGAGAGCTGGAAGCTGCACTGACACTGTTGAAAACTGGCTGGTGTTTGTGCAACAAGAGGCAATGTACCCTTTCTTTATTCCTTGCAAGTGCCCAAGAAAACTGGTAAGACCTTTCTGTGGTGCTTCTCTCTCCTTTCTTAGGAGTGAAAAAGGAGACATTTGGTAGTTTTTGTTGCTCTGGAATGCTGCCAAAGCATATTGCAGGTGCTCTTCTGAACAAAACATATATATGAGTGTCTTAATGTTGCCTCTGAAATGAGTGTTGCAGGGGTCACCCTGGCCCTGCTAATATGGTGGTACAGTACGTCTTTCAGGAACACTGTCAGCCCATGTCATGGAGGAGACAGCTCAAATGAGTGCAGAGATCCCATACAGGGACCTGTGCTGTTTAAACCCTGGGCTGTAGTGCACAGGCCAAGTGCTGAGGAGTGCACTCTTACTGCCTATGGTGTGTCTTAGAGCTTTACTGAGCCTTCCTGTGCCTTATTGGCCCCAGAACTTTTCTCTTTGCTATTTTTTGCATTTTTATTTTCTTTCCTTCTTTGTGTGGATCTTCGAAATGCTCATGTTGCATAGGCCTATAAATCCACTTTTGGTTTTTAAGTGCTTTGACTTTCTGCTATTGCCCAGTTCCCAAGGCTGGCTTCTGCAGCCACTGGCCATGCTGTGTCACAAGATAGGTAGATGTTTTTTGAGAATCTGTTGGCAGAACTTTTTGCATCTCCTTTTTCTTTATAGATAAATCAATATGTTTGCCGCCTTGTCTTTTGAAAGTGGGAGTTACAGGAGTATTACCCTTAGGTGTGCTACAGTTGTTACTTTATTTCCTGCTGAAGTTCTGTAATGAAGAATAGAGTTGTTATGCTTATTTTGAGGAACTAGGAAAATGGTAGATCTCAATTAATGATGTCTGGTACTGATTTCCTTTTCTCCCCAGAGCCTTTATAATGGCCTAATAGCATAAAGTAACTTTAAAGGAAGCGGAAGCTGCTTGAGGCTGCCAGAGCAGTGTAAAAGAGATGTGAAAAGACTTTAGAATTAGTTTACTATATGCTTTTCTTATATAATCCCATCTTGACCTCTTTTTCCTTACATCAATTTAGCCCATATCCAGACAAGTGCAGTGTTTCTGAAGTGCAAGCTTCAGCTGCTAAGTAAGGTAAGAATAACGGAGACTGTAGGCATGCAGGCTGAAAGCAAAGTATTGCTTTTATGATGTTGCTAATAAAAAACATATAAGAGGGGGACTGAGAGACAGGAAGAATTTATGTTGAAAACTGAGTTCTCACTTGAAGCTGATGCTCTCTTGGCCTCAGTTAGGGGCAACATTTTTTTTGTTAAAGTTAGAAGTTGCTAACAATCCAACAGGGTTTCTGGTGTTTAATGTTTGTTTTAAAGGCAAGATAAGCAGTCAAATCTATAAACTGATGATCTTCCCTTAAAACATTATTGTGTACTTCCTTTTCCGGTAGCAGCAAAATAAATGCTTAGGAAGAGGCATGGGCCACATACAGGGCCTTTCAGAGTGAGAAGGTGGTCAGTGCCAGAAATCACACAGCTGAAGGCTTTGTCATTGCTTCAACTCACAATCCGCAGTTGTGAAACAGCCACTTCGAGTTTGATTACGGAATCATTGCTAAATCCACAAAAGCTTGTTTTTTAATACCCTAAAGGTAGAAATTAAACACCTAAAGTCGATTGGCCATAGCATGGTGGTTGTTCTTTAATCACTGCTGTCCCCTGTCTTCTGTTAGTTCTGCCTAAAATTCCATGGCTGAGAAAAAAAATACATGAGCATTTTTCATATGATACCTTTCCAGGTTGGCCCAGGGCTCACAGTTCACTGACGTTTTGTAATTAATTAGTAATACATAGATTGATTCTTGTATGTTCCACTGGAATTTAAACATGTGCTAAGTACATCACAGGTATCATAAAATTTGGTCACGTGGGTCATCTTAGAAATTCAAGAAGCTAACACTCCAGCTAGGTGCTAAGTGAGATTTTTCAAAATAATGTTGCATGTAACTCCTGTTTGAAAACAGTTCTGAAATCCCATTAGCACTTACCTGTCTCTTTCACGCTTACTCACTGTTTAAAATGTGCCCCACGGGCTATTATTTATACTTGGAAATTACCTGACCATACATCTGCAGGGTTAGCACTGTAGGATGAGAACAGATGAATGAGGACTGCAAATATTCAATAATTTTTAATTACAGGTAATACAGAGATTATCAGGGGCTTTTTGAAATCACATTATATCAGAGGACTTCATTTTCATTATTTTGTTACTCCATTAGTTAAGAATCTCTGGAAGAAAAATGCCTCCTGATGTAAGATTAAATTGCTGTGGTACTTCGTACTTTCACCTACTTCTAGACTGCGCCTTTAGAAGCATGAAGGGAAAAACCCTTGTGCCATTGACTTCAATGGAGGCAGAGTTTAATCCTTGCTACAGGGAGCAACTTTATGATTGAGTCCAGTAAGGATATCCTCGGTATCTAATGTATGCTGTTGCAGTCTCTGCCATTTATTCATCCAAAAACATCAGAGCTCTGATAGTAGAAAACTAAGCTTTAATTTTCAATTTTGATCCCTTAAATTATGCTGATACATCATCTTCTGGGAGTGTTTATGGGGTGTAATTTAATCATGATATTTTTTCCACCTACAAATTATACAATAGGTAAATTAAAACTGAAGCATTGAGTGAAGTTGTCTTTTGCTATAATTAACTGAAATGATTGTGCAGTATTTACAATTACTTTATTTTTTTCACATAATGCTAGTGGTATCTAGAGCTTTGTTTATCAATTTCAGTTCTATATTATCCATACGCTGAGAGAAATGCATAATTTAATAATATATTCTCTCATGCTCTGTTTTCCAATTTCCTGACTTAATCCCTATGAAACCCTATTAGTTGTGCTCTCAATGAATATTTATCTCACATTCACTTTATTTTGGCCTTTGTCCTAGTGACAAAGGTTCCTGTAGTAGCATGTGTAAAACCAGAACATGACAAATGGAGAGCCATATCTCTCGCTTAGATACCTAGAGTTAAAATACCAACTCCATAGCTGGTGTAGCAAGATTAGATCTGCATTCTGTAGCAGTGCAAAAGTACTTCTGAAGTCAAAAGTGATCAGATCTCCCTGCAAAAGGACTGTAGCAACCTCCAGTCAGGAGTCACAGATGTCACTAGATTAATAAAAACTGATCATTAATAAAAATGCTGATCATCAAATCCTGAATTTCACCACCTGTGAAAATCAATCCATCTCTTGCTCCTGCTTTCTGTATGTATGGGACCACAGGATTATGGCTTTAAGATGTAAAGAGATATGAAGTCACAAAAGTTGCACCAGGGGAGGTTTAGATTGGCTATTAGGAAAAATTTCTTCACCTAAAGTGTTATCAAGCATTGGAACAGGCTGCCCAGGGAAGTCGTTGAGTTGCCATCCCTGAAGGTGTTTAAAAGTGGTGTAGATGTCGTGCTTAGGGACATGGTTTAGTGGTGGACTTGGCAGTGCTAGGTTTACAGTTGGACTTGGTGATCTTAAGGGTCTTTTCCAATCTAAATGATTCTATGGTTCCATGAAAAGAAGCCTGAAATAATGTAACTTATAGGGTTTTTTTTGGCTGTGTTTCTTGGTGTCCCGTGTTCTTGGAGTTATCTGTACTCTTCCCACGTGTGCTGTTTTGGGAAACTGAGTGTGACAGAGTGGAGAAACTATTTTGAGGGCATGAGGCATTCTGAGGATCTTTGGGTACTTTTGAAGAGAAGCTGGATCTGGAATTACTGTTGTCTAAAACAAGTGCTGGTTTCTCCAGGTATCTCACCTAAGCCTTCCACCATGCGGCAGCAGAGGTTATAGGGAATGACATCTGTTGCCTCTGTTGCTGTTGACACACTGATTCACTATTTTGTGATACAAAGTGTAAATGGAAGATGACAAGGCTGAAGTCTAAAAGGTCTTTGGCTTTGGTTTCTGCGGTATGCACACACAACATCTCTCTAATACCGTTATTGCACAGAATCATGTTTAAAAATGCTTCAGTGCTCTCTCTGAATCAGTAATATGAAAGAAATAAAGTACAAAACTAATTTTCTGACCATACAGAGACAGTCAGAAGCTGTGAGCTCGCTTGCATGCCTCGTAGGGATGGATGTGACAAAGTGACATGTTTCTATTTCAATATTCCCAGCCCTTAATATAGTCCAATGGCCATTGTTACAGTGTGCTTTCCTCTTTTTATACTTTTTTTTTCTTTACTGGCTGTACCATTTACTTCAGGGCAAGGGTTACTTTATGGACTTTGCATTTTTAGTTTGTTCTCATTGTTTAATTTTCTGCTCTGCACAGATGTAAAACATCAATGTACAAATTATGCATAATAGTTTGATGAAAATTTGGTCCCAGAACTCACACTCTGTCCTCTGGTCTCTTTCCCTACTCCACCAATACGCACCTGGGCCAGAGTGCTAACCCTGCTCTTTGAAAAGGAGAGCAGGAAAAAGCTGAGCTGAGATGCTGCTCAGAGAAATTATGGAGTCAGCTGCATGCAGGTTCACTTTCAGAAATCCCTTCTGACAGCGAGTTGAATAGGGAGGTGCTAGCAGCTCTGGGATTAAAGTATGACAGTTCTTTTGCTCAGGCAGGAGCTCTGCAGCCTTTCTCTCACCCAACATGGAGGGAATATGTTTTTAAACAAGATTCTGGGAGTCCATTGACTTTCAGTTGAGAAGGAAGGTGATAAATGATTTCCTTACTTATTTCAATTTTATTGCACAGAAAAACATTTTATGCTTGAGTTTTCTGGCACCAGTTCCTGTGGCTTTTGTGAAAAGGTAATAACTCATTCTAGAGCTTATTTAATGCTGATGAAACTTCTGGATTTTAAGGAAATTTCCCATTGTCAGGTTGTTCCATGATTGTCTATTGCAGGGTTCTGCATTGATCTGAAGGACACTGGCTGCTCTTGGCTACAGGTGTTTGAATTAAATTCTGCATTGTCCTGGAGTAATAGTAGGTGAAAAGTTGATTATCCACTTTATAATAATAAACTGGGGCTGAGATCTTGGATCTCTTGAAATGAAGGTGTGGCTTGTCATTGACTTAACTGGGGACGTGATTTCTTCATTTTACTTGGGGGTTATTTGGCATAGTCACATTGTTAAAATGAAAAACAATGTTTGATGTAGTTAAAGTAACTTGGAATGCTGAGAGATGGCTCCTCCTGTCATAGGGTGATACAAAGTGGATTTCTATTGTTTCAAGCTAAGAAAGTGCCTTTTTGACTGAGTCCCATTAAGTACTCTTATGGGGCTTGCTCCAAGTTTGCTGTGACTAGTGATTACTCTCATCTTCAGTGCTAACTGGTGTAAAAATTAGTATTATTTTATTGTGCGTATTTGCATCATCTATGGAAATGGCTGACAACATTTGACCAAGATATGTGGTTTTTTTCCCTCTTTATGAATAATTTAAATTCCTTAATTGAAGCACTGGGGTTTTTCCTTGAGGCAGGTAAATCAGCTTCTCAAGGAAGAATGGTACCACTTGTGTACCATGCCATCATTAAAGTGTTCTTCAGTCCTGCCATTTAAATTTGGAAGGAAATCCATTCCCTACAGGAATAAAAAGGGCAGGATTGGTGACCAAAAAGTCAGGGTGAATTAGTCACCACAAAAATCTTTTATTCATGGAATTCATAAATAAGGGAGAACTGCAAAAGACATGCTGCTAGGTTTTGTCACAAAAATGAAATAAAAGGAATTGCAAAGCTGGCTTCCTGACAAAACGTCACTTCCAGTTTAAACAATGCATATTTTAAAATCAGATGCAAAAACTGCTAATCAGTTTTGTTCTCTTTTGAGTTTGTGTCTTCTATGGATATTTTTAGATCTGAAGGCTTCCTTTATCAGAATATCCATGGAGAGCTGTGCTCCATGCAGAAAGCTTGGCCTACAGCATCCTTCTCATTTGAAGCTGGTCTCATGCCACCTTCTCTGGCTCACTGGAACAGCCACTGTACTGGTGGGGTCCCAAATGAACAGGAAATTGGGCAGGAGGGATCCTTAGAGACACAGGCAGCCCTACTTCTCCCTCTCCTTTATTAAATACTACTTGTAGTGATGAAATTTGTGCCTTTTGGCTTTAGAAGCTGGACTGTCAGAAGAGAAGTCTGTGGTTTTAAACAAACCTCAGCCTTGAATGAGATGGTTTACTTTTTGCTTGTTCATTTTTTGTCTTTGCTGAAAAAAAGCATCTCTCTAGATATTGCACATTTTTAATCCTTGTGGCCTAATCAAGCTTGTCCTGAGAAATAGTTGAAGGGAAAAAGAACAAAAGGATCTTTTCTTTCTTTATAGAAACATACAGAAAAAGCAATCCTCTCTTATTTCCTTTTTCCTGTTTAAAAAAATCCAAACAACTTCAACCATTAAAATCAGTAAAGGTTTTATTATAAGAGGGCTTTTAAAAGCAGTTCACTAAGATGGGAGACTTCAGGAGCCTGTGAAGTTGTCATTTTTGGGCTGAGATACACAGGGGCTCAAGCAGTAAGAATGAACACTTGCACTTGCAGATAGTATGGAAATGGGGACAATTTGTTCCCCTGCCACTTCAGGAGAACTCTTTGAGAGGATCAGAGGATCTGGTAGCATTCACTCAGGTGTCCGAACTCTGACTTCCCTTTCATGTGAGACAGGAGTAACTCTGTTACCTAATTCCTGTCATGTAAAGTCATTTTCAGCAAGAGAAGAATCAGACCTAGAGCCTATAAAACATGAAAGATCTCTAGGTTCAAAGACTTGTACTGGAAAGAAGCTCTAATACTTTTCAGTAACATCCCCAACCCTCTTTATTTTTCATTATGCCACAGTACAGTTCTTGGATTTTTTTTCCTAGAATACATATATCGTAAGTTTGTTAGCATAAAAGTAGTTTAGAAATGTCATACATGGTATGTATAATGATAAATTAATGTTCATTCTGTGCTTCCAATCTTACTTTAAAGATTTGAAATGAGAAAAATTAAATTTTACAATTACAGTTTTATGCACTAGAAAGTGGCACCAGCATAGCGTATGACCTCCTAACTATATTATTCTGAATCAGCTTCACTTGAATTTAACAATATAATCTCTGCTGTTGTTTTGTAAATACAGCAGGCAGGGAATCTGCTCTGGTCTGTGCTTGCTGAGCACCTACCCAGGCTCCAGCCTGTACTCATAATGGCTTGATTTTCTTGTATCCGTTTGGCCTAATGTAATTACAGTGCCTTCAAAAGACTGTCTCCTCATTTTATGTGAACAGGACATGAATTAGACCTAAAAATATCATTTAGGATAGATAGAATCCAAATTCAGTACCAGTGTGTAATTAACATATCTTTGTATTCCTGCAAAAAGGACTCTGTTCAGAATGAATTTCTATTATGTTACTGTTATCATAACAGTCAAGGTGAAATGCTACCTGTGTTATCCATTACAGTCACAGAATAGACAAGCTGTATTTTATTGTCAAAACCTGAATCAGTTTTGCTGTCTGAAAAGGTACCGATCTGTTGTAACAAGGTTCTGTCACTGCTATCTTGTTCCGGTAAGTACCACTGATGTGGATAGGGCCTGATCATGTGGCCAGTGTCTCCAAGCTCAGATCATGCATCTGACTGCCTTTCAGCTGTGAAACCTGGGCCTATGGATTCTTTGACTCTAGGACCAGCAGTTTAGATTTTTTTCACCACCAGGCTGCAGTTTTTGCTTCATACAACGTGTGATATCAAACGCTGGAATGGGAGCTTAGCAAAAAAAGGGGTTTTTTGGTGCTTCCCCCTCACAATGTCCAGGAAAGTTTCAGGTTTGTGGGAAAGAGCACAGTCCGTCTGATCTTCCTCTCTTCTTAGACCTCTTGTGCAATAGCTTTGAAGTCAAGACCTTCTCCCACCTCTGCTTCCTTCTGTCAAGTCCTCCCCTAACAGGGATGGAATGGCTCATGTTGTTTTGGAAGAACACTGCTTGGTTGGCTGAGGCCCTGGAGCTCTTCTCCTCATGGTGACATGACTAGAATAGGCCTATGTAGCTCTGTCTTCCTTATGCTCTCTATGTAAGTTTCTGTGGAAAAAATTGGTCATTCAAAGGCAAGAGAGCATTCTGGCAGAAATCCCCTTGTTCAAGCGATTGGGAGTCATTTTGGGTCAGTGGCCCTCAATTCCTTTCTTGCAAAAAGGCACAGCTTTTTCCAGGTTTGTAATGGCTCCTGCCACATAACAGGTGACCCAGTCTTTTCAACGTAATTTACAGTGTTGATAATTGGACTGTTACGTACTCCCTGAACTTCCAGATGTTATATGGAATATGAGACAAAAGGTTGGTAAACAGGATCTGGCTTTTCTTCCTTTCTCTTGGCTTTTCTGGAGGCAGCTCACTTCCATTACTATTAAATTGATGACTAGTTATATGCTCCTCTTGTTGTATCTTACGGGACTGATAAATGGCAAACACTACAAGAGCAACAAGTACCTCCACTGTTTATCCTACCCAAGGGCTACGTCCCAGATTTGGTCTTTCTCCACTGGAGCTGGAAGACATGGAGAGATAGGGAAGTAGAGGGTAGGTGCGGGTAGTGGCAGTGTTGCTGTGTGTGCTGATATTAATCAGCATTTCCTTCTATTTACTCCAGCTGCATTACATGAAAAGCCAAGAGGATTTGTACACCACTGGAGCCTTTGGCCCTTCCTTTGTGCTATCTTCTGCTTTCCTCTTACCCGTTTCAGAGAGCTGGTGGTTAGAGAGAGAGTCTGTTGGGGATGAGCTCTGAGTTGGAGAGGTTGTTGACCTGTTTGCCAGCTTTCCTGCTACCTTCCCTGGCTTGGTGACAGAAAAGGCTGGTGGATGTGTGTGCATTCAAAATTTAAGTCATCTTAAGATGCCAGTGAACAGGTGATAGTATTTGGCTTTGTTGTGTTCTGAGATTTGGCTTTTGAGCAAAAGGTTCATTACCAAGCGCCTCAAATGTCTTTATTTTTGGCATTCTCAGGCTTACGTTACTCCAAAATATGGCCAAACGTATTTTCTTAATGCTGTCAAATGTTTCCCAACTACAAACCAAGCCAATTTCTTACAGGTTAAACCTGTGTTTATACTGCAAAGGTGTGAAATACAGGCATAACATAGTTGGCAAGTCTATATACTGTGTCTCAGAGAAAATTTTTTATGTTTGAATTACAAATATTACAAAAAATATGGATTTTTGATAGGAAGGCATCTGCAACTTCAGCAACAGTGGAAGAAATGTTATGGCTGACCATAAATGCAGAACGACATTCATTTTGAAAGATATCCTTCCAGTCAACTTCTACTGCTATGGGTTTTCTGCAGATCTGTGCTTCCAAAGTGGCGAAACAGAGCTCATCATTCCTCCACTGTAAATCACCTTATCCATGTATAATTAAGGTGAAAAATAAGTTTAATAAAGGGAATGTAAAGACTGAGTTTTAGCTCTGTGTTAGCTGGGAAAGTTACTGAGATTCTTTTCTCTAGATCTGCATATAAGAGTCATTGTCTAAAGAACATATGTCTGTTTTCAGACTTAGAAGTCCCAATTTGATTAAAATGGGCTTCGTGCCATATTTTTCCTATTATTATTTCATACAGGAGATAAAACTTGAGAAATATTGCTGCCAAAATTTTAAAGTTTCTCACTTTAAATTCTGGAAAGAATACTTCATTGAAAATAATTTGTCAAAATTCTACGTTAGCATATTTGTTACTTTCATAAGCAGTTGAACTTAGTTAACTTTTTGGTTGGTGTATATCCCACTCGGAATGTTCCCTTGAGTGTTTGGCCCGCTGATACAGGCTCAGCTGAGTAAAGAAGAACCACTTTGATTAATATTGCTTGAGGGTGTGGCTTTGTGTTTGCTTATCACTAATTTATTAGTACTATTAATGATTTGGTGGCAGCAGCTGCAGGTAGGGTGCATGGAAGTTGATTGTGCCTGCTTTAGCCCTCCAGGTTCTGGAGTAAAATAGCTATTTTTCACAGTAGAGGACCAATAGTAGCAGAGAAGTAGTGTTGAAGAGGACAAAGAGTTTTCTGCCCATCCAAGTCTGCCACTGTGCCTGACCTGCTGGACACAGTCTTTTAATTAGTTTGGATGTGTGAGAGGTATTAACAACTGCTCTAGAAAGCCATTTTCTGTGTGTAAACCAGAATAACTGTTGTGGTTTAACCCCAGCCAGCAACTAAGCCCCACACAGCTGCTTGCTCCCTCCCCGGGTGGGATGGGGGAGAAAATCAGAAGAGCAAAAATGAGAAAACTCAGGGGTTGAGATAAAGACAGTTTAATAGATAAAGCAAAAATCATGCACACAAGCAAAGCAAAATAAGGAATTAATTCACCACTTCCCATGGGCAGGCAGGTGTTCAGCCATCTCCAGGAAAGCAGGGCTTCATCACACGTAATGGTTACTTGGGGAGACAAATGCCATCACTCTGAACGTGTCCCCCCCTCCTTCTTCTTCTTCCCCCAGCTTTATATGCTGAGCATGGCGTTGTATGGTATGGAACATTCCTTTGGTCAGTTGGGATCAGCTGTCCCAGCTGTGTCCCCTCCCAAGTTCTTGTGCACTCCCAGCCTACTCACTGGTGGGGTGGTATGAGAAGGAGAAAAGGCCTTGGCTCTGTGTAAGCACTGCTCAGCAGTAACAAAAACAACCCTGTGTTATCAGCATTGTTTCCAGCACAAATCCAAAACACAGCCCCATACTAGCAACTGCGAAGAAAATTAACTCTATCCCAGCCAAAACCAGCACAATAAAAAACCCCAGCTCATACTGTACTTCCATAGAAAATTCTCAATAGAAAAAAATTCTGTGTTAGAAATGCCATTTTGGAAGCTGATTCCTGAAATTTCTTTTTAATGCAAATGCCAGGTCACTTTAAAATGTTCAGGGAAAAATTCAGCCATCATTTTGCTTATCAGTTTCATTTAGATCTAGTAACTGTTTAACTCTTTAAGTAGCACAACAGCATATAAAATGTTCATCAACTAAAATGGAAGTGATTGTTCATCTGAAATTATCCAAGAAAAATGTTCTCAGGTTTAAACACACTGCTATTTTACCAGTTCACATTGTGAGCGTTTCTGGAAATGCCATAGAATTATTAGCCTGGTATGGAAATGTTCATAGACATTCAAGTTAGTCAAGAAGGCAAAAAAAATTCCAAACATTAAGGAAGGCTAGGCTTTGCTCAGTAAACCATAAAATTGACTGCACATTTACTTCTGCAGAACTGCCCTCCTCTGCTATTAAATGCCCCATTTTCAAATCCAAGTAGGATGGGAGGTGCAAGGATCAGATAAACACAACATGTCTTTGTTTTCATGTCACTGCTTCTTATGGTTCAGATCTTCAAAGTCCAGCGTCATTGTTGCTTACAAGGTGGCCTTTTCAGCAGCAAGGGAAATGTCATTAAATGACATCAATGAAGCTCACAGAACTGCAAAAGCACTTTAACAAAGGCAAATACTTTGTATGTGCCATTTCAGTTTTGCCCAAACGTAAATTAAGTATGCATTTCAGATTGTTGGTACTTTATGCATCGCACATTATTATGTAGAAGTGGAAGCTAAGTTAGTCCATTACAATGATTCATATTCTGTCTGAGGAACACAAACATTTTCTGATGAGACTGGGGCCTGAAGCATATTAATGCAGTTGAAATTTTCCAGCTCCCAAAATAGACAGAAAAAAAAGTTACAAGGAAAAAAAACCTAGAATAGCTAATATTACTATCTGTACGAGTACAGTAAAAAGGAAGTGGTCTGCATCTATATTGCCTGGCACTGTGTTCTGTCTGGTTTTTGTCAGCTGAGCTGTGCAAGACACATCTGAGCAGAAGGTGCTGGCTCTTGGTGGTGTGCACCTTCTGCTGATCTGGTTCTTGGTGGCAGGAAGGGCGTATTGTGTCAATTGTGCTGTCCACTGAACGCAAAGTAGAAGTGAGATTTTTAATTCCTTTGGTCATCAGAAGATCCTCTTGCACCTTTGTGAGGATTAACAGAAAGTGATGATATTTGGGGCAAGTTTCAGGAATATATTCACCCGGTACAGGGAAGTGGGTAGGGGAAATTCAGCTTTATCTAACAGCTTGTCTGCAAACATGTACTTTCCCATACCACACTCGGCTGCTATGGCTGCACAGTCCTCCTCCCATCAGATCAGGGCTCTGTCCACCCCAAGTGGTTTAATTACATTTCCTCTTTAAATAACAGTAATTAGTTAAGGTTTCCTAGGAGGCTCAGAGGAACAAAATTGAGCATTTTTTCTGTGCATTGTCGCTTATTTTTTCTGAGTCTGCTGCACTGTGTAGATGTGCCTAGTGAAAAGGCTTTTGCAATGCACCAGGGAGACAGATGTATTTCATTTGTGATTTCAGTGATTTCCATATATGAGAGGATCCTTAGAGCTGTCTGTGCATGAAATGAATGCAGCTGCTCAGGTTGTTGCCTAAAAGAACAAGCATACAGAAATTAAATATGCCACTAAGATGCTCTCATTTTCTGCCTATTCTCACTGATGTAAGCCTCCATCTGTCTGCCCAGCCCTGAACCTTCACTGTCATTTACCACAAATACCTCTCTTCCACCTTCTGCCACATACTTGCTCTTTCCACATTCTGACAGATCACTACAAACTGCAGGCTATCTGTAAGAAAACCCCAAACCATAGCTCCCTCCCACGCCAGACTGTAGTTTAGTTCCCTGCTCTGCAAGACGGCTAGGTGAGGGTGAAGAACCGAATCCAAGCAGAGAAAGAAGGTAAGTCACCTTGGGCAACACTCTGGTTTCTGCTTCTCCCCACTGCATGGGCTGTCCCAGATCAAAGCTTAAGATTTCAGGCTGTTGTATGAAGATACCACAAGATTTTTCCTTACCCTTTATGGTGGGGTGTTGAAATTCTAAGACTGGCTAATACGAATCCCTTGAAAAAAACCTCCTTTTCTTTTGCCATGTTCCTGGTGTATCGTACAGTGCCACTGCCTGAGAGGTCTAGAGAAGCATAGAAGCGGACCAGTGCAGGAAGTATGAGTATCCAGGTGACTTGAACCATGTCCAGGAGGTTTCTGTTGTCAAATCTAATATATTGTTCTGAAGTGACCTGAGAATCTGGCCTGTCATTTTTAGTGAAGTACTTTGGGGTTAAAAAGTACCCTGTCCTTTTTTGTAAAGTACTCTGCTTTGAATCCTCAAAGGGTGTCTGAAATCACCCCAAAGACAACATGAGCTCAGACAATGACTTTCGTCTGTGTGCTCCTATTTCCAATGATGTGTTCGTGGGTCAGATTGTGCCTTATCCAAGCAGGTAAAATATGCATCACTACGTATATGATGAAAGGGTTGAAAGTTTCTTTTTGTGCTGCTGTGCCCCACATGTTGCTACTAACATGTCAACATAACTGAATTTGCTACTCTGACAAAGGAGGGTGCAGCAGTGGAAGGACATAGCAAGGATCCCTTTATTCCTCTTGCTGTCTGTCCCTCCTTTCCCGCATGCTCTGTCAGATTTGCTAGGGTGCAGGGGGGGACCACCTAAGGTTGCTCTGTCAAAGAGCTGGGCAAATGCTTTTCAAGTGCAGCCAGCAGCTCCAGGTAGGACTGAGTGGTGCTGTTATACGCAGTCAAGGTAATAACCAGAGTCATAATACAGGTGTGCGTTGCAGCAAGTGCTGTCACTGAGACACTGTGCCAGCGGTGTTCAGCTGGGAACATGTAAAATTTTTGTATCTGTGGGAATTTTATGCCGTCTTTTCATACATCTGGCTGTTGAAGAGCGGATGGCAGCTTGGCGTGGGCTTTGGTGTGTCTCAGAGAGGCAGTTCCTTTTGTTCTTTTGCAGAGGCGGATCCAGTGGTACTAAAGCATCACGTTCGGATTCCTGTGCTAGATTTTGCCTGTGTCCCTTCTCATGCAGCTAGGAATTCGTTATGATTTAACCCTGAACCTGAAAACTTTTTTCTAGCTCAAAGGCTCAAATACTTCTAACTGAAAAATCTGTCACTTTTGATTCATCTGAGAAAGAACTAAAGCAATCCCACAAGTTCACTTTTCTTTGCTGAATACCGAGTATAAGTCAGTTAATGCAGACAGGTTTCTGTCAATGAGGGACAGCAATGCTCTAGAGGGCAGGCTTTGCCTGTTATTAAAAAGAAGCATTACCAGCTAAAGCCCAAATTCAGTCAGCCCAAATAACATTTCAACTACTTAGCTTTCTTTTTATTCATAAATCAGACAAATCAATAATTGTTTAAAATGTGAAGGCTTTAATTTGCTGGCATTACAAGAGAAGTAAAGGCAGCATTATATTAAAGATGCTACTGTGATGAGGTCATGTTGTCTCTGTGAATATGCAAGTCACCTTTTCAGTGGTGTGGGCTTTTCTTTCCTATTGGTATTAAGTAGGTTTTGTGTTGAAAATTAGAAAAGGTCAGCATCTAGAAATCCAGTTATTTTAAAGTTTCTTGTTGAGCTGGTTGCAGTTTCAGAGAAAACAACATTTTAAGAGCATGTATTGGTCTTTCATAAAAACACTTGTAAAGAATTTGCTAGGAGGTCTCTGATGGTCCCCTTAGCAGTGGTATTTGTCGCCTGGTCTTGTCTTAATTGGTGGTGAAAAATTGTGAGGTGAAATACATTGTCTTATCCCATGAGGTCTGGGTTAGTGTTTGTATGGCTGTGCACTTACAGACTGACAGATGGCCAGGAGGAATAAAAAAATCTTTGATCATTGATGTTTGTAATGAAAATATCAATGTGGTCTGAAATTGTATAACTACACTGTGATCAGTGGAGTTTGTACAATCTACCTTTCCTGAGGATCTACTCAGATCTGCTGTGGGTATAAGCCTGGCATCACAACCTGTGTGGAAGATGCAGATGGACTCGCCAATAACTGAAATTAGCAGCCCTTTGGCATGGTGCAGAATGGCATTTCTCCTCCTGGCTTGTGAAGTTGCTGATCCACTTTTGGTCAGCTCTGCACTCAGCTGATACGTACCAACCTGCACTCAGTTGCCAAAATGAGTATCCTGAGTGAGTGATCCTGGAGAAAGGAGTCTGCAAGAAGGCGAAAGGAAGCTGACTTTATTCAGTGTTTTATGATTCTGTTTATTTTTATTTCCTATATATAAAAACTAAGCGGAAAAAATGAAGATAAAAAGGATAAGGAAGAGCTCTGGATTGTTGAATAAATCCTATCTTCCTTTTCTTTGCTCCTGGGTTGGTCAGTAAGGGTAGAGAAATAACCATCCTTGTGTGTGGCTGTGTGTTTCAGCTGAGTGAGGAGGCTGAGATCTATAAAAAGGTGGTGAAAGACAGTGTATAATTTAAATATCAGTTTGAAATGTCTGTCTCCTAATTATGGTGTGTTTATATAGCAATTTTTCTTTTTTCTTTCTCTGTTTTTTTTCTCAGACCTTTATAGCTCCCCTTTCAAGGCATTCACAGTCTTTGGACATGGGGTGAAATGATTAATAGCCTGTATTGATTTTTTTAAAATGAGGAGATACAGTAGCATGAAGCAGGGAACAGCAGACTTAAATTTTCCATTATATTTTCACTCCTGGAGAGAGTACTTGGAAATGACTATTTCTATTGGAATGTCAGTGAGTTTCTGAATATTAACAATCTTTTCTTGTATTTCTTTTAAGGCTGATAAATGCTTCCATTTACATTTTTTTCTCCTGCTAAATTCTTGATTCTCTTAGGAAGTGATCGTATTAAATGGGATTTTAAAACAAAGTGTCAGAAGAAATAGATTAGTTGTCTGTCTGTCTGTACATGATTACCAAATGAATTGTACATTAAAATGGTGGAGCAATGGGGCATGCAGATAGAAAAGACCATTTTTAAGGGATCTGTGAAATTTAGAAAGCCAATTACTATTCTGCCAATGGAGAATTTTTCACTAAACATGTCCTAGTAAAAGTTTAAATGCCTATTAATGAACGTTTAACTGATTCTTAATGGCAGTGAAGTCTAGTGACAGTATGACTTCCCCATGAAAATTAGTCTGACGTTGGCTCTGTGGAACGGAGAGATACATCACTGTTAATATGGTAGCCCATTTATTACCCTGGTGTCTTAATTCAGCTGCATTCAAGGGTAGTGAAGTGAGAATATCATAATCAGTTTGAGTAGGAATTTAAATTAGAGGTATGTCAACATGGTGGCTGTGCACCAGTCTGAAGGTCAGGGAGAAAGGCAAGAGGAGCTTCAGGAGGGAGCTGTGTGAAACTGCTGACCCCGGCCACTCTCAGCCACAAGCTGCTGTGAGCAAACCCTGACCCTGGGCTAGGGAGACGCCTCTCACTTCATCAGGTGCCATTGTCGCCAACGGCGTACATGAGGAACCTAAAAGACCTTCCACTGAAATCTCTTGTACAGTTCTACATGGAGCAAAACTGTGTTCTAGATTTTTCTCCACTTGACCTGTCTTTGTTGCAGTCAAGGTTGCCAGTGAACCACTAAGTATATTTGATGCTTCAGATCTTACTGCAGACCTAAGTTCCTTTTTCCCAGTCCACCCTGTCCACACCTTTCCAAACAAAATCTTTGTTGCTGACAACAGGGAGCTTTGTCTCAGAGGGGCCTGAGTATCACCAACAGGAAAGGGGGAACAGAGCAGCAATGTTCTCATCTGCCACCTGGATTCAAATAGACCATCTTGCCATGAGACTACAGGAGCGAACATAAGCCAAAACTGACCTCCAGCAGCAACATGTCTTTTTAAGGCATAGGATGCAAACTCAGTGGGCCAAGCAGTGCACTCAGATGTATACAAAGATGATATGTCTTATCAATATGAACTGACTTCTTCAGTGCTGCAGTAGCTTACAGGACAGTTTCTGCCCTCTGTATGATTCAGGAAGGAATTTGGTCGGTACAGTGTTTTAAAAATAATCTGTGAGATAAGCCAGGCTGTTGGTTGGGGTTTTTTCTTGTCTCAGGTATTTTAACATATAAACCCTAGCACGTTATTTCAGAGGTACTGATGGCCTGGCATTCTGGCCCAGTCAGAATGATTTTCCACTCCTGACCTGACATCTGTAATTTCCAGTTATTTCTAAGCTGCTGAGATAAGAGAAGGACCATAAAGAACTAAACTCTTCCTCTCCTCAGGTATGCCTCCAAATAATGATCTCCTTGCAAAATCCTATCCTGTTCTGCCTTAGCCTTGACATTCCTACAAAGAGAGTATCTTAAAGGCAATTCAGTTTTGCTCCCATGAACCACTATCCTTGTAGCTGTCAGTGAGCCCATTCCCTCTTGCCCATGGGAGGCAAGACCTCACCACCTTCCTTTTGCAGCAGGCCACCTGCTGTGGACACACATGCATAGGCACAGGAATGGAGCAGAAGCCACGGCAGGAGGGGAGACTTGCAAATGCCCGTGTTCATTTCTGCCAGGAAGTCTCCAAAGATTTCAAGATAATGCCAAATATAAATACATCTTTCCCTTTCTTGACTTAGAACTGGAGCCAGTGCGAAGGCTAGTCTTATAGACATTGCCCTGCTCCTTTATCCACAGTGAGTTTTGAGCCAAAGGCTCTGAAACTCTGGAAAGGGTGTGCAAGTTTCCAGGGTATCTCAGTGCTGTGCCTGCACGTTCCACTTCATGTTTTTCTTTTGCTGTCCCATTGCTTTCTGAGTGCCATAGTTACAGTTGCTTAATATATTAATGACTTGCAGTTTGAGAGGTAAAGCCTAAGTTTTGTGTGGAACTTTGTCCCTTAGCAGAAACAAGAACCTTGCGCTTTTCATGTTTCCAGTCTTGATACTGGTCTCTTCTCCATTTCTATTAATCATCCTCTATTCCTGTGGTATGAAGAGGAAACCCCACACCAAGAGCACCAGGGAGTCATCTTACTACGATTTTCCCCCATTTAGAAATGCGCATGGTAACTGCATGTGTAGATCAGCTGTCCAAAATAGTCAACAATAAGACTTGTTTCAGGTTTCCTTTACTTTTTTCATGTGGGCTCTGATTGTTAAATAACAGTATAAGAATGAATACCTCTATATAAAATTGAATTTGACTGCAAAAGATTAATTGCTCATGTAAATGATTGTAGAACTGTATTGAGCACCTTTGATTCAAAGTACTGTGCATGGATGCTTGAAATATGACCAGTAATTAATTCAGTGAACGAGAAAGTTGCGGATTTCAGTATTACTAGTGTAGTGTTCTGGAAAAGATGTTCAGAAGATGAAGCTTAACAGTCTGTGAAATCTTTTTCTTTTAACTTTTAGAAAGGTTGCCCTTAAACCTTTACTTCTGAGATAGGCAAAATGATTTGGATTGAATTAAGATGGAACTGATTTTTACCTCCAAACATGAAATAAATACAATCTAGCCTTTTCCTTGCTGTTATTCTTTTTTCCCCCTCATTATTGTATGCATGTTAGTCTTGGTCTCATTTGAGATACTTCTTCAGTTTGATTAATTTACCTTTATTCAGTATTGTCAAAGAGAAAATGTTCAGAATTCAAAAGCCAGTCCTGAATAACTGTTAACAGGCCCTACAAATTTAAATTTTAAGTACAATGAATAGTAAGTCTGTGTTCCCTGCCATTTTACTTGTGATATTTCAGAGTGTGTTTCTTCTGGCATGTACAGGTTCAACACATATAAGTTTTAGTAAAAGCTCAAATCCTCATGCACTCTCTTAACTCTAGTACTGGGGCTTTACCATGGCCTTCATTATACTTAATATTCTTTCTAAGGTGCAAAAATTTACACTGCTGTCAATAGTCTACAGAATGTCCTGGCTGTCTGGCTCTACATATGTGTGAGAAGTGTGTTCTCATTAGAGAACTGCAGTTTGTCTTGTTCTGGAAAATGAAAGTAAGATATTACAGGAAACAATGGCGAGAAAGTGTTTGGTTTTCAGATGAAGGAAATGGAGAGACACAGCGGTAAGTGTTGGGGAAGAAACAATTTGTTTAAAGATTTCTTGGCGCAGATCTCTTGCACCTCAATAGTTGGGAAAGAGAAGTAATGGGCAGATTCTGATCCAGATGCTTTGGGCATTTTTGTAAGGTGAAATAATGAGCGTAGTCCTGTAACTGATTGGCTTAAATGATACAGTGTCTCCTTTGCTCTGCTTGAACTATCCTGTGCATTGGGGTCTTCAGAGAAGGAAATAGTAAGCATTAAAGTGTGGTTTAATCTTATGAGGAAGGTGTGATAAGGATCAGTGACTGGATGCTGAAATCAAATTAAGAGAAGAAATTAGACAAACACGTTACAATATGTTTACAGCAGTGGAGCTGGACTAAGCACTGGGACAAACCAGCAGTTGGAGGGGTAGTTGCTCTGTCCACCGAACCCTGGCTGCCTCTCTGCGAGCTGAAGCACAAGCGGTGAGCTCAGCACAAGGCAGCTACTTGACTTCGGCACAAGTGCTGTCCTCTGAGCTGAGAAGGCAGTGGCGTATAGGGTGTGCCTGTACACTCACTGCATGTAGGATGTGACTGTGGTTCAGCCAAAACCAACAGGGCTGCTCTCATCAGTTGTCAGGCATAGGCTCTCATCTTGGTCAACTGAAGAGTGGGCTGTAATTAACTGCAATAAAGATGTGTGGATCAGTTTAGAAAAAAGGGCAAAATTATTGGAAATCTCATCCAATTGGATTACATCTTGCCATTTAAGGCTCTAAGAAATATTATTCTGTACGGCTAAAATTAAGCTCTTTTTTAGTCCTGTCACGGACTGCATTCATATAATATCCCAAGTATGCTGGAGCTGAGCACTAGGGTATTCAATCTAGCTATACTGTAAAGCCATCACTGCAGTGCTTATAGAAATGGTAAGTCTCTGATATTTTGTCAGTTATTATTAACAAATACCAGAATGGAAATTGATGATCAGCCTTAATAAAAGACCTGATTGTGCAATTTACATCAAGGCAATTTTAATAAAATACCTAATCCTTAAATGTGCTTAATTAGATTTACATATTCAGATCACTGCAATTAGAAGTTGGTATTTAAAGGGCACACTTCCTGTGCTTTTAACCACGTGCTTTTAATCACTCTTCTCAAGTTTGCTTTTTCAAATTGCAGAGTTAAGGTAAACACTTGTTTGGTTTTTTCCCTGCAGGCATGTAATATTTTTTCCTCTGGAATGAAATTTATATATTTAGTTTGGCTTGTGCTAATCTGTAAAAGAGAGAAATAAGTAAGGAGGTAATCCCATTCAGTACTGAAGACTTTCAAACCTTTAAAACAGCGTGGGGGTAAACAACTTTTTCAAGTGTTGAAATGTTCTGGCAACAGCAATACTCTGAATACAGCTTAAGCTTCCTCTCTTTCCAGCCGCGTGTGTTTGCTCCCTAAAGCAAAGGCCTTCGTACAATCTCTAACAGATGATCATGGACTGCAAACTGCCGCCTCAGCTTCGGACCCTGCAGACTTCCCCAGCCCCTTTGGTCAAATCTACAAGAGTGGTTCCATGAAAGGCATTTGCAAAGTCAGTGAGGATTACTGCCAAAATCAGAGAGAAGCACGTCTGTGATTTTTATAAAACCAAAGTCTTGCACTGGAAGATGCAGTTGCAATCTGTCCAGCACAGTGAGCTGTGCTGTGCATGCTGTGGTGCTGCATGTCCCCAGCTGCTGTGACTGTCACAGCAGCCTTGGCATGCTTTGGTGCACTGTGGTGGTTTAAGCCCAGCCGGTAACAAAGCACCATGAAGCCGCTCACCCACTCCTCCTGGCCTGGCCCTGGTGGGATGAGGAGAAAATAAAAAGAAACGTTAGTGGGTCAAGACAAGGACTGGGAGGGATCACTCACCACTTATGGTCACGGGCAAAAGACAGGCTCCACTTGGGGAAGAAACAAAATCAGTTTAATCTACTACCCATCAAATCAAAACAAGGATAATGAGAAGTAAAACCCAACCCGAGAACACCTTCCCCCCAGCCCTCCCTCCTTCCACTCCCGGCTCTCTCCACCTCCTCCCCCCGGCGGCGCAGGGGAACAGGGGACGGGGGCTGGGGTCGGTTCCTCACACGCCGTCTCTGCCGCTCCGTCCTCCTCAGGGGGAGGAGGACTCCGCGCTCGGCCCCTGCTCCGCCGTGGGGTCCCTCCCGCGGGAGACCGTCCTCCACCAGCTTCTCCGACGTGAGTCCTTCCCGCGGGCTGCAGTTCCTCACCAACTGCTCCAGCGCGGGTCCCTGCCGCAGGGCGCAGTCCTTCAGGCACAGCCTGCTCCAGCGCGGGCTTCCCCACGGAGTCCCGGCCATCCTGGGGGGCATCCATCCATCCCCCTGCTCCGGCGTGGGCTCCTCCCTGCCCGGGCTGCAGGTGGGCATCTGCTGCCCCGCTCCCCTCCGTGGGCTGGGGGGGGACAGCCTGCCGTCTCACCGCGGGCTGCGGGGGCATCCCCTCCTCCGCCTCCTCCTTCACCGCCCTCGGTGTCTGCAGAGGGGTTTCTCTCGCATCCCAGCCTCCTCCCCCGCTGCAGGTTTCCCCTCTCGGCCATGTTCTCCCCGAGGCGCTACCGCCGTCGCTGAGGGGCTCGGCCTGGGCCAGCGGCGGGTCCGGCCTGGAGCCGGGGAAGCTTCGAGAAGCTTCTCCCAGGAGCCGGCCCTGCGGCCCCTCCCCTGCTACCAACACCCCGCCACACAAACCCAAGATATGCACAAACCCATAGGTTTGAAGGAAGGTTCCTCGGAGCAGGCAGCTGCCTCCATCTGCTTTTCAGCCTTCTGCAAGGAGGATGAATCCGCCCGCTGCCCTCGGTGTGTTACGCTTCCCTCTGCCTCCCCAGAGCAGTTTTTTCCCTGAAGGCACCACAGAGCCTACACTGTATGTCTTCCTGCAGGAATGTATCTGCAGTTCTGCTGGTGCTGAATGGTTAGTGCATTGGGTAAAAGTTTATTTTGCACTTCAAGTATCCTGTATTCATAGATATGCTTAGGAGGGTTGCTGCTTCCAAGCCCTGAACTTTTTTAGATTATATAAAGACTTAACATTATATAAAGAGTTAAAAAAAAAAAAAGTTAAACTAGTGACTGGGATGAGATTAATAATTCAGAACATTGAAATGAAAGATGAAAATCAGGCAATAAGTTAATGCTTATGTTCTGCTGACCATACACGTTTTGGTATGAAGTGCTTTCTCATCAACTGGCAAAAATGCTAATGGCTGTCGTAACCCTGTGGTACACCTCTGCCCTTCTTTCACTCAGGCAACTGCTGAGGATAGGTTTATCTGTCTTTTTAGGAGCATATAGAAAATGGTATTTGTTTTGCATATGCCGGTAGAAATAAACTGCTTTTTTTTTTTTTTTTTTTTTTTATTCTGGTCCTCCCTTCTGGTCTCCTGAGTTAACCTCTGGTTCCCTGTGTTGAAAAGGATGTTGGCCTTTCTTTGATGCTATTTCCCTCTCTTCCTTTCTCTATTTTTTTCCTATTCATTTCTCCTTTTTTCTTTTTCACTTGGTTTTTCTTTTTCCTGTTTTCCCTTTTTTATTTTTCTCTTTTATCTTTTTGCCGTTTTCCCTTTCCTCCTTTTTATCTTCCTTTTTTTCACCTCCTCTTTTTTTCCTTTTTCTTTTCCCTTTTTCCTCTCTAGTAAGTGGTGCACAGTCTTCGGCCAGGTGGGGACCAGGTACTCTGTTGTGGAGACACTGAAAGGTTCTTCTGCATCCCAGCATGCGTCTGGAACCACAGCCCATGGCCGATGGATGGAGAACAGGAGGCTGAAGCAGCTGCAAGGGCTCTGCTGGTGAGCCGGGTCCTGCAGAGGGCTGCAGGGTGGGCAGCCTGGTTAAAGCCACCCTGCAGACCCTAGCTGAGAGCTCTGGTCTCAGATGTTGGTAGGGATAATAATTTTTCTGTTGTGATCCTGAGGGCAGGTTGGAGCAATGCAGATCCAACTTCCCCCACCCCAGACCTGTAGCAACATTCATAAAATCTCTGGTTAAAATTGTCCAGAACTTGGTTTCATCTGTGTATGTATGTGTAAAGCTAAGCAGAGAGAGAGTGTGACTCAGAAGAAAATTTTTTTTCTGTTGTCACATACTTAGCTAGGGAGTCACCTTTTCCTCTTTTGAAATCTTGTTTTGCTGCTATGTACAGAGTGAGAAGCTCTTCTCACCAAAGAAAAGGTGGCTGCGGGAAAGTGAGAAAACAAGTTTAGGAAGAGCTAGTACTGCTGTAGGAAAGCTATGATGTACCTTAATTGTATTTATTTGTGGTGACAGATAAAAGGCTGGCCTATAGCATCTTGTGTGGTTGTCAGTGCTCCTGCAACCCCAGTCTTGCCCCAAACCAGGGTAAGAATTGGGGTAATGGACATTTCCCTGCCAGATGGGAGGGGACTGCTGCAAGTGCGAATGTAGAGGGGACAGCTCTGATTTATTCATTCCCACATATGCTGCCTAAATGCTGCATCCTATGGGCAAAGCAGAGACCAGAATCTGTAATGTTTTTTCAATATTGACTTGGCAAAGGGGAAAGGCCAGAACTTGTGGCTTTTGAACGCTTGATTGCAAAGCTCCACGGGCCAAAGCACATGTCAGGGTGGGAGTGGTGTGGGAGAGGAGGGCAATGTGGTCTAAACTGCAGCTTACACCAACTTCATGAAATTGTAGTCTTTGGGGGACAGCTTGGCTGTCACTCCTTGAAGAACATGGGGATGAGTTACTTCCTACCAAACTGAGCATCTGTTGTGCTTCTGCCATGGATTTGTCCCTTTTCTTTATAAGCAGTGAAGAGAACACAGATTTCATAATTGACTGAGCACCAGTTTTTGCTTTAGTTTAATTTCACAGCACACACTGATACAGTGTGCTTAGTTTTTCATACATGCTCAGTTCTCGATATGATATTCTGAAGAACTGACTAACATCAAAGATGTGTCCAAAATCAATATTTATATAACATAACAATGGAATTCTGCTGAAATGGTGCTGGTTATATGGGTGCTTTGGATACGAACAGTTTAGAATCACCAAATAGTATGTGAGGTAGAGAATTGCAATTGAAAATTAAACATGCTGTGGGAGGTGTTATATTTAACAGAAGTGTGACTGTTTCAACATCTCTATTATGCTTCATAAGTCCGAAGTAAAATGAAAAAGAGAGAGATCAATAATATGTTACTGGTATCTCTAGTATCCCATTTCATAAATTGCTTTTCTTGAGCTGGGCAACATGTGATGAGTCTGATCAGATTAAGTGCAATGAATTTGATGCACCTAATTCAAATCACAATGAACTTCATTCTACATTACAGTGATATGAAAAGTTTGATATATTTGGCAGCCTTCTATTTACAAAAGGTTTCCACAGTGGAACAAGCAGAGCACAGCGTCAGAAACACAAACACCCTAACTAGCAGCTGGCTCTTCCACTAATGAGAAGTAACTGCACACTTTTGGACCAGTGAACTAGCAAGGAGTTAACATTGGTGCCTTAACTTACTTGTAACCACTGACAATATGGCTAGCTAATTTATTCCTTCTGATTTTTGTTACTGCAAAGGGTCTTTTACATGCAGCTTTACCTGACTGCTTTTGCTTCTGTTGGGTGGAAGTCTGTATTCCTTATTTCTCACCATCAGCTTGGTGTTAGAGTGATCAGGACCTTGTAAGTGGTTATCACCACTTTACAGGAATGCCAAAATGCAAGGACAGGAGACATCAGTCATCATCACAAATCAAATTCATTAAAGAGGAAGAACTGTTTTAAGTAAAGACTTTCATGCCAAAAGGGCAATAATGGGTAAAAGTGTTCATGTAATTTATTCAGGGAATTTTGTGATAACTGTCAAGTCATTCAACAGTTTTCTCTCATTATCATCTACTTCATGTACCTTTACTTGGCAAAGCCTTTAGGAAGACATTTAATCAGAAGTATGCAAATAGTTCTGCTAGCTTCAACAGGAGATCAGCACATAGGAATAGCAAATCTTAAATATTTTCTTAAATGTTGAGACATATTGGTACTAGTTATATATGATGAGTTATGAGGTCTTCATTTTTTTTTCTGCAGTGCAGTTGGAGAAATTTTCTGCAAGTTTTCAAATATTCCCTAAGCAGGGCTGTGCAAATCATTCTAGAGAAGCTGCTACTGGGTGACCTGAACCAAAAATGTTCCTGGTTCCAGGCCAAAACATAAATCCTAGGGAGTGAGGAAAGAAAGATTTATTTGATTGAATAAAACTTTTTATTAATTACTAAATATTTTTTTAAAAATTGAACATGCTAAACCTGGTCCCAAAGTAACACTTCAAATTAAAAATCAAAATGCTTCACTTAGAAAATGTCATAATATATATTTTTTCTGACATGCCTATTGCATGATGCAAGTTTGCAAAGGTTTTGGTTTCTCCAAACTGCCTTCCAGAGAGAATGAACTATTTATAAGAAAAAATAATTTGGCTTTTCTTCTGTCATGATTTCTTCAACAGAGTTGGTCAAATGTTGCAAATACTTAGCAAGTGCTACGTATAGTCTTTGTTTCCTATCCATCATGATGGAAACAGGGCTTTTCTTTAAGTAGGGCATACAAGGTTGACACCCTAACTCTGGTCATACATACTTATAGTAGTAATATGTGACTCATACTGTGTTTCTCCTTTCCATAAGCCGAAGACTTTGCAAAAGAGGCTAAAAGCTTAAATTCAGATAGCCTAATTTCTACCTCAGTTTTTGTACATCATGTTTCCTACTGGCTGGCTGTAGATCTTCAGAAAGGTTTACCAGGACAAATATTTTACAAAGGAATTTAGGGGAAAATTAGACAATCTGAATCTGGACTTAGAGTGTCTTTATCTCCATGTTACAAACAGGTTAACTAAAACACATGTAATGAAACAGCTAGCCCAATATCATGCTAAAAGTAGGTGAAGTGAAGACCAGAAGCTGGCTGTCCAGGCTCTTCCCTGTTTCCCCCATGCAGGGTTATACCTGTACTTTATGCAGCATGCTGGTGAAATACAATCAGTTCTCTGTGTTCCCTTGTGCCTGTTTCTTTGTCTTTACTAGAGGGCAGCATGTGGGCCTTTAGAGCTATAAATGCTTCAGGCTGTTCATATTTTTGATTGTGGAACCTTAGCAATATTTTGAAATCATATGTGTGCCTTGTCTTTCTTTATAACCATCTAGGTTCAGGACGCCTAGAGACAAATGATATGGAAAAAGGCCTTCGTGACATAGGTCCCTACTGGCAGTGACTGTACAAGTAGAAAGACACCTAGACAGAAGGTAAGAAAAGCCTCTTTTAATTTTTTAACTTCACTGATGTAAAGCCTAATGAGGTGATTTTAATTTATTTGGCTACCAGCAACGGTATTTAAATGAAGCACATAATTTGTTAAATACTAACAAATATGCTTCAGGCTGTAAAGCTAATGTAATTTTTTTGCTTCACTGGTAGCCTTGGAGGCATTTGATTTCCCCTTGCCCAAACTTCAACTTCATCTGTAAGCAGGCCATACCAGCAGATTTGATCAAGCTTTTTTGTTTGTCACGTTTTAAAATATGGAATTTCTTCTTTAGCCTATTGGACCCTTCCAAAACCCTTGCTGCCTGTCCATCTGCCATTTCAAACGTGTGTCTGTGCAGGAACGCCAAGTGAGCAATGCTGTTTGCTCAGCTCTTGTTCCATTGAACGTGTTGTCAATTGTGTATTATTTTGCTGCTTGGTTTGTTTCTCACATTGTGTTCAGCTTAGGCAGTGGAGGAGCTTCTGACAACTGGACACTGAAACCTCCTCTAATCATTTTGTCAAACAGAAGGCTATAGGTTTGAGGACCTTATCACAGCTTTCATTGCAAGTACTTACATGCATCCTGAATCTAAATTTTCCTCGTCTTTTCTTGGCCTTGACCCTGTAAGTTGCGAGACAGAGCAGGCAGCATGGAGTCCTCTGGAAGCATCACAAGCTAAATGCTCACACTATGTCAGGCTTACTACCTTGCTCGTGGAAGAATATGGGATATTTGAATACATAATGGGTTCTATGTATAATTTATTAGTTCAGAGTATTTTACGAATGTTGTGTGGTTATTTTGGGGGAGGGAGGAAAGGGATTATTGTTTGGTTATTTTCCAGACGGAATGATGTATGAAGCTCCAGAGAGCTATTTTAACCATCTGATACACATAAAACTGGACAAAGAGGTAGTTTGAGTGATAGATATTTTTTTTTTGTGAGAATTCTTCCGATATGAAGCCACATAAATATTGGGGTCTTTTATAATGACTGTAGTTGCAGAGATTTTGATGGACATTTTTAATACATCAAAGTAAATTGCTCTTAGAGGGGGAAAATGAAATGTTTTCCAGTTACAGAACTCTGAAATGAATGTGCATCTGTGGAGATACTGGGAATGGTTGTTAGGGAGCAAGGCCAATCTTAAAAGACCAAAGAAATGTTGATTATAATAACTGTGTTAAAAAATAAAAAGGCAACACTACAAATTTCAAATAATATACAGAGTTAATACAATGTTCTTGCAGAAACACTTTGCCATGAAAAAGGGGAAATATTCTTTTATTCCAGATAGGGGGAGGAAAAGCATTATTTGACTCACAAATCTTCTGGAAGAACACTTATGTTCTCTGTCAAATATATGCAAATTAAACCGTATTTTAAATCTTTTCACTGGATCCTGCTGGATGAAACATGTCTCAAGGGCAATCCAAGGAAGGGGAACATTTGATAAACACACATGCCTCCAGGGAAAGCTCTGTGCATCCCCCCAGAGCCACGATGCCGGTGAGCTTTCTGCTATGCCACATGCTTTTTCCTCCTCCTTCGGGCTCTGAATCAAATCCATTTAAAATCAGTGGGGCTCTCTCTGTAGACTTCAAAGAGCTCTGGATCAAGCACTGTGGAGGAAGTGCAGGTCAGGAAGTACTGATCTGATCTTCATTTCCTTTTGCTTTACTTTTCCCTTACTTGCCTTAATTTCAGAAAGGAACATGCTATATTCCATCTGTTCTCAAACAGTCCTGGGCCATGAGCCACTAGAGCCTGGCACCGTGTCATTGGGCTGTCAGAAAAGGAAGGAGCACAGTTGTTCTGCTGTTCTCCTGGCTCCCTTAATGGCTGGTTCCTTCCACCAGATCTTCTTCTCCTTTCTCATTATATGGTGCAGTGGAAGAAAGTATCTGGCATCTAAATAATATTAATTTTATGGTAATCTGGTTTTCAGCTGTGAGATGAACATCAGATGCTTACACGGTCTCTCTACCCACACACAATGTGTGCTTGTGTGTGTATAAATTTATACTATACCATTGCTGTTATAAAATTTTTCAGAATTTAAAAATTACTTTGAGTGGGTATTTATGTGAGAGAGGCAGAAATAGATGATGTCCCCATCCATCCTGCTACAGGGATAACTGCTATTACGTAGCTCTTTTTGCATCTAATGGAAAGACAAAAGACTGCCTGGAATCATGTTGCTGAAAACTGGATCAAATTCAGAGGCAAAATAATCCACTTAAAATTCTTCCCTCTGCATGCAAATGGGTGTTTTTCCAGGCAAGCCCAGACAGGGCTATGGCCATTTGAAAACCATGGACCAAATATTCTACCCCCTTGCCTCCCTGCTACTGTCCTTCCCGGTGTCCAGCTTCATGCCCTTTCCCCTCCCTTTCCTTCCCTTCACTTTCTGATAACTGAGCATGAAGACCCTTAACAGTGTTTGCAAAGGGTCAGGGCAGGTTGGAGTAGCTGTGATTTAGGGGTTAGATACTCTGATGAGGGGGAACTTGAGGCATAGCCAAACTCTTCCAAAGGGCAATGCAGTAAGGTTGGATTTCACTTGTGAAAAATAGCAACAGTGCTGTTCTGGAAACAGTGTCTTCCTTTCTTTCAGCAAAACCTCTCTTTTGCCGACTTGCAATGTCTACATTTGTGATGACCTTCCTGTAGCACAGAAATTGTGATTCAGACAGATTTTTGCAGAACAAAATTCTTGTAATCCTCTCCTCTGGTAGAAGAAAATATGTTTTGTAGTGAAACTTTTTCTGGAGATGGAATCTTAGACACCCCTCCCACCTCTTCACCTTTCCTTCACACCAAAAGGATGTTTCCTAAGTGACACAAGAAGATGCATTTTGCAAAGCAATTTTACAGTTAGTAGTTAAATGTATTTGTGAGATAAGCAACATCGCTGAAAAGATAACTCTCCCTCCCATTCCTTACCCCAAAGAAAAAGGAACAAAAGCCCACCTTATACAAAGTACTTAAAGCCTCTAATATAGCATACAGCAGATGTAGTCCAAAGTTTGGAAGAAGATAAGCCAGGGAAATTTCATGTTAATCATGTAAAACGCCATTGCTTGTGGGTGATCTTCCCTGCTTGCTGTTACTCTTTGTGCTGCTTCCTAATATTTGAGCCCTTGCCACTCGTCAGAGGGGAGCTGTGGGTTCCTGTGGAGACCAGCACTAGCACTGACAGCCCATGAGGGTGCCCAGGCAGACACTGCATGTTGTGGGAGAGGGCTGCTGAGGTCCCTAGGTAACTGCTGGAAAACCTGATGAATCGAAAATTTATACTGAATTTAGGTATGCAAGAAGACCAAGATGTGCACTTACATCTGGTATGTGACAACTGATGGTTTTTATTAACCGTGAACTCTCTGAAAGGTCTTATACATTCTGCCAAAGGGGAAAAGAGAAAACGTGTGAGTCTAGTGTTTAGTTGAACAAAGAAAGAAGCTGAACTGGAAAAAAACCCAACTACCTGTTTTTTGCTATTATATGTGCTAGAAGTTTACCCAACAGGTAGCTGATAACTTACTTGGTAACTCTAGGATGTTACAGGTTTCCATGGTGGCAGACTATCAAGAAAAAATGTGAACTGGCATTTTCCACCCGTGCAGTTCTATGGCTCCTTGAAATAGAGGAGTTTGCTCACAAATTGCATCTCGAGCTAGAGGCTGGAAATTTGGAAAATAGACCATCCACCCAAGGAATTTGCTGTTCCTGCCCAGAGGTCTGGAAGAGATATAGGATAAAGTAGGGCTGCTGTACTAGCTTTGTGCCAAAGGAGTTTTACTCTGAGGACAGATCTACCAGGAACATGGCACTTTTGTGCGCCAAGTTCTTCGCACTTTACCTGTATTCATTGTGGTTCCTTCCTTACACGTCTAGAGAGTGAGACTCTGGAAACATTAGCAAAATTAATGTTTTTACAACAGAGCCATCTTAACATGAAAACCACTCATTAGGAAAGAGGACACTAGACAAAAAGAGACAGATGCTTTTTTTTTTTTTTTTTCTGGTATGAGCAGAGCAAACCCAATATTTTCATATATGATGTATTGAAATCTTGTGGGGGAAGAGAACAGAGTCATTGATTAATCATGCAATAGCAGGGAAGAAAGCAAGTATACAGAATCCCTAGGTATATTTAATTTCCTAAGCAGGGTTATATTCATAGAATCAGAATGGGTTGCATTGGAAGGGACCTTAAAGATCATCTAGTTCCAACCCCCCTGCTATGGGCAGGTACACCTTCCACCAGACCAGGTTGCTCAAAGCCCCATCCAACCTGGCCTTGAACACATCCAGCGAGGGTGGGGCATCCACAACCTCTCTGGGCAACCTGTTCCAGTGCCTCACCACCCTCACAGTGAAGAGCTTCTGCCTTACATCTAATCTACATCTACCCTGTTGCAGTTTAAAGCCATTACCCCTTGTCCTATCACTACATGCCCTTGTAAAACATCCCTCTCCGGCTGTCCTGTAGGTCCCCTTTAGGTACTGGAAGGCTGCTCTAAGGTCTCCCCGGAGCCTTCTCTTGTCCAGGCTGAACAACCCCAACTCTCTCAGCCGGTCTTCATAGGAGAGGTGCTCCAGCCCTCTGATCATCTTCATGGCCCTCCTCTGGACTTGCTCCAACAGGTCCATGTCCTTCTTACGTTGGTGGCTCCAGAGCTGAACACAGTACTCCAGGTGGCGTCTCACAAGAGCGGAGCAGAGTGGGGGGAATCGCCTCCCTTGACCTGCTAGCCACACTTCTGTGGCTACTGCACATTGCTGGCTCATATTCATTTTTTATCCACTAACACCCCCAAGCCCCTCTCCTCAGGGCTGCTCTCAATCCACTCATTGCCCAGCCTCTATTTGTGCTTGGGATTGCCCTGACCCATGTGCAGGACCTTGCACTTTGCCTTGTTGCACTTCATGAGGTTCGCACAGGCCCACCTCTCAAGCCTGTCAAGGTCCCTCTAGATGTCAGCCCTTCCTTCCAGCATGTCGACTGCACCACACAGCTTGGTGTCGTCAGCAAACTTGCTGAGGGTGCACTCAATCCCCCTGTCCTTGTTGCTGACAAAGTTGTTAAACAGCACTGGTCCTCGTACCGACCCCTGAGGAGTGCCGCTCGTCACTGGTCTTTTGGACTCTTTGAGTACAACCATGCAGCCAACTCCTTATCTACCAAGTGGTCCATCCATCAAATCCAATTTAGATACAAGGATGTTGTGCAGGACACTGTCAAATGCTTTGCACAAGTCCAGGTAGATGATGTCCATTGCTCTTCCCTTATCCACCAACACTGTAACCCCATCGTAAAAGGCCACCAAATTTGTCAATGTTCTTCTATGGAACTCTAATTCAAAGTTTTTGAAGCATCCATATTACAACACACTGGCCTGGAGTAATAATGTGATTGATAAGATGAAAGAAAACTCTGAAAGAACTGGTATTCTCTCTTTTTTAAAAGAAGAGTTACATTAGTGTTCTCAGTAGGATTACAAGCCTGAAATACGTACAAAAAGCATATGGGCCTGATTCTGCTGCCTGCCTCTGGTGTTCCTACTTGTACCTCTTAGAGCAGGTTCAGGTGAGGAACTCCCTTGCCATCACATTTTGCTCCCACACTGAGAGTCTGTCTTAAAATGTGAGTAAAGCTTATAAAGCAATTAGCTATGAGGAGAAGCAAATACAGTGTGTTTATGACTTAATACAAATTAAATATCCTAATTCAGAGTCTTAGTCTTATAGCCACACTGGGATTGAAGTCTACTTGACTAGAGAGAGAGGGTCCTCAGCTCTTACTTGTATAAACCTGTTTGTTAAAGGCTGTGCTCTGCCATGCTTCCTTAGTGATTTCAGTGCAGCTGCCCCTGTCGTCATCCCCAGAAAAGAGGCGTGATGTAGACATATCATTCAGGTCCCTGGAGTGCTCAGTCAGACCCTTCAGAAGAAGAAAATCTCTGTAGAATTGTGAAAAATGATTCCCAACCCCCATTAGGTAGTGGCTGAAACAGGTAGTGAAGCCAGAAACACACCCGTCACTTAGAATCCCTCTCCCTCCTCTTAATGTGGTTTAATGTAACTGCAGATGGCCTCATTGCCATGTGCATAGCCAACCCTCTTTGAATGCCAGCTCACACCAGACATCTGACATCTTACTGGGATTAAAATGTTTAAAGAATGTTATTGTTATTAGTTTGGAGGCGGAATTTTACATTTGGACTATATGCATAACTACATATATATTCAATTTGGATTAGCTTTTATCACATCCTTTTAAGCTATCTGCCAATAGGTGGTTTAGGACAAGGATATGATAAAATAATCAAAGGAAAGCATAGCATGCTGAATTTAAATAGAAACTTCTGCATAAAAGTATAGAATTTGCCTTATGAGTTACACGTAGAACTGCATGTCATTTAGTAAATAAAATGGTATATTTTTCATGTGAATTTTCACAGTTTGTCCATTAATGGCAAGAGGAACAGCAGAGTAGGAGAGCTTAATAACAATAAGGGCTTACTTTTTCCCCTGGCCAGTGGAGTCCATTATCCTCTAAGTGCATTCCCTTATTCTGGCTATCCCTATTCCCCCTTACACTTGTGTCACTGCTGGAACAAGACCCAAAATGCTATGGAGATTAATTGACCAAACGTTTTTTTAATTTTTTTTTTTTTTTATTTTTACATCATGTAAAAATGTTTTTATCTCTATCAGCTCTCTTCAAAAACAACAGAATACAATTTATTTTCATTCTCTTAGCTGATTTGGGCTGTGATATATGTTATGCCTTTCAGTAAATCAACTTTAATATTGAATACTTTACCTTACTATCTGCAAGCAAAAGGTTTTGCTTTTATTTTAATGTCAATATATCTGGCTTATATAGGCCTTCTAAATGATCCACAGCATATCTTAACAAGCCTGTTGAACAGAAAATAATAATACTAATAATATAAACCCAGTTTTCATGGATGGAGATTACCAGCTGTTTTCAGTGAAAATGACAAAACAATGAAGGATTATGAAACATTTAAAACAAAAGGATTACCTAATTACCTGTGTGCATATGAAATTGTACGGTCAGGTTTGCGGATGAAGCAAACAAAACTGCCATTTTCTGCTCATGTGGCATTATGTGGGTATTGCAATTTACCTTCTATTATTTTAGCAGGGGCTGAACTGGAGTCATCTGCAGTTCTACTATATAAGCATGAGAGAGATTGCGAGAGCGATATTTTCACATCCCTTTGATACAGTAATGGAATTCTGTGATGGAAAAAATAAGAAAAAAAGAATTATTCTGAGAGAAAAGAGAAGATTGCGTGGGGAATTTGGTTAACACTTGGATAAGCAATTTTAAATTTTGGTTTTTCAGTAATAGGTAGAACTGCTCAGGACTTCAGAAAACCCTTCTGAGCTGAGGCTTTTGTTCAAAAGGTTTGAGGAAAAAAACCCCAAAACCCAAACCAAAACAAACTGAGTAGGTGTCTGCAATAGAAGGAGAGGAAATGGAAGGGCCAGTTATCTCAACTGAAAAAAAGATTATGCATCAGCATTGATTTTGTTCCCTAAAAAAGCCCTGCCATTTTTTAACTTGCACTGTGCATTTAAAAGGGTGAAGGAGCATGAATGAAGTAAGGTTTTATATCTCTGTGTGTGTGTGCACTTTGAACGCAGTTGTGCCATTCAGTTAAGCCTGATGGTTTAATTTTATTTCCCAGATTGTGGCATTTTTTGTTTGGGAGAGGGAATACAATTCTGAGCATAAGAATGAGATGGTCCTGATGCAAATAGCTTTTTGAAACAGTTGTCTTTGTTTTTCTTTTTCTTTTTTTTTGTCTTTTTAAAGATAAAAATAAGGAATTTTCTGTACTTGTAAGAAGGAAATCCCCCATAGCAGAAGTGTTAGCCATTACAAAATGTCCACGTTACAGAGCCCAGAACACAATGTTCAGCCACTGCGTTATTCCTGCCCTAGAGAGAGTGGAGATAAGATCCTGCAAACAGGTCTTGCTTTGAGACGGTGTATCCAATCCTACATCTCCCTAGCAATGTAAATTTATTTGTGGGTGCAAAACTCTATATTCCTTGGGGCTGGGGAAGGGACGCATTACACCCATTTAAATCTAATGTAATTTTATTTGTATATCTAAAGCTCAGCGATTATTTGGTCTGCATAAAACAGCCACAGACTCGTAGTCTGAGAGGAGGGATGGAGGTGACATGGTTAAGGCAGCTACAATACGTTTCTGTATCCTCCTGGGTCTTTGGCACCTGGTGAAATCAAATGGGCAAAGAGGTCTCCTTAAGTTAGGGCAGCTCAGCAGGGCTTCCTGCTCAGGCCCTCAAATGGCAGCCTGGGGGTGATCGTCTTCACCATCCCTGCTGGGGTGGAGAGGAGTGATAAGGGGTAGCTCAGGCTACCCCTCAGGGACTCCAGGCTGAACTGAAGCTTTCCTGAAGTTCTGATGCTGTTACGTGGTAGAAAAGTGCCTTTATAAAACAATGACTCCACTCAGGATTTAAATCTAGAGGTATCTTCTTTACGTAGATGCTTTGCTCCACCTTCCCAGAATAAATGACAGAAAGAAGGGATAAATGTCCTGTTTACCATAGCTGGTTCTCACAGCAACAGGCAGCATAGCTACAGCATGGTGACAACATTTCTCAGGACCAAGTTGAAGGGTAGAATGAAAGGCAAAATAAGAAACCTGCATAATCAGAGGTATGATAGAAGCTAGCAGGATTCACTGGTAGGCTTCCTTCTGTGTAGGATGTGATAAAATTGCGTTTTTAAATCAGCAAGATATTCGCATGTAATAAACGTAGCTCTGTTATTTGGGATGATCTGAAACAACACGCCTACCAAAATTTATTCTAGAATATAGGGGGTTGTCATGACATACACCTAGTTTAACTGGGAATAATTCAGAGGAGGAGATATCCCAGCGCATTCCTGTGTGTGGTGAGCTGTTTGTCATTTTCTGTTTTAATGCAGATGCTAGCAGAGTACAGACCTGGAGATAAGTGTTTAAATAGGGCATCCAATAGGTCTGAACCAAAGAGTTTCATAAATATTCAAGCAAACACTGCTTCCCTTGAAGCCTGCGGTTAAATCTGCCAAACCCTGTAGCTTCAACAAAACTGTACAGTTGGGCTCAGTACAAACCTTGTGATTTTAAGTCTTCAGATCATCTATTGCCATTTTGTAAAATCTGCAAATTATTTAAAGGACTACTTTAATAACAAAACATAATAATCTGTGAAGAAAATATGATTCAATTGGCCATATTAGTCCATATTTAGTTAGGCCAAAGGAAAAAAAAATGGGTGTAAGAAAGAAAGAGAAGGAGAATAGAGAAGGAAGAAGGAACAAGAGGGGCACACCAGAACTGCAAATATTTAAGTGGCTACAGAAAAAAAGAAAAGGAATTACTTGTTGTCCATTTCTGAGGTGAATATAGGAAGAAATTATATCCTTAGGTTTGAGCAAAGATGATTTACATTAGCTGTTAGGAATAATTTTCAAACTGCAAATTGCTAAAGCATCTAAAATCCACAACTGTTTCATTCCTGAACCAGAGAGATGAGAGTGGGGAGAAATGTCTGCCAAGAATGATCTCTGTGTTTGCGTGATCTCCTTGTCTATTGTTTTCCTACCATGGGATTTGCCTTGGAAGGAAGTGATGTGACTCATCAAGTGAATATTCAATTAGAACGAAGGGGTTCACCTAGTCTCTAATTCATCTGCAATCTATATTTATATCCTTGCTATTATTTAGTTTACTCAGTGGAAGAGCTACACCATTATTTTCTGTTCCTTTATAAATATAGATGAGAAACAGTTTTGTTGATACATTTAAATAAGGTAAGCAGCAGAAGAAATTCAACTCAGCACATTGCCACATCAAACAGCTAAATCAGACTTTTGTAAGGAAATATGACTGAACTGATGTGGCTTCTTGCTGTTTTTCTGGAAATGTGCAAAAATAGAAGTGGGGGGAAAGGGAGAAGAAAAGAAAAATAGATGGAGTATTCAGACTGGAGAACTGTTTCCAATATTTGAGCTCAAATTCTCTTAAAGTACAGAGTATTGAGCCTTCGTCTGTGGATTTTTTAACTTCAGTAATAAATTATCTCTGGATGTGCCAGTCAAGATAAGGACTTGTAGGAGTTATAATGTTAACATAAGCTCTCATCTTGCAAAGAATTGTGTGTGCTGACCTTCACTTACATGCAAACATCACCTGGGTGTTTGCAGATTGTAGATCTCAGGCCAGCTGTGAACAGCATTTGTTATAGAGCATAGTATTTATTGCTAGGGATTGTCAAATGGGGAGATGATATTCAGTCTTGATTCACAGATGTCTTAAGACTTTCATGTGGGACTGCTCATCAAGCCAAGTAAAAACCTGACTATAGTCTCTATTTCAAAAAAGCTAGCAAATCAGCAAGACTAACGGTTTCTACCATGAGCATTTTATTCTTAATATACTGATGTATAGGACTCTCTAGATTAGTTTGACTTAAGTATTATTAAAAAATAATTTCAAAAACCTCTTTTCTCTTTTTGGCAATGAAAATGTGAGAGCAAGTCTATACACTGAGAATGCTTAAGAGTTGGTGGAAAGGAAATGCGATACAGATACTTCGTTTGAAAATCATTATGTTCTCTTTTTGGGAAGGGGAGCTCTTTCCTGGCTTTCTCGGTTAGTGATATCTAGGTCCTTCCTGGCAGCATATCCATCAACAGGGGCTCCCAGGGAGACCTGGACTGGTGCCAGAAGTGCATTGCATTCTGTGTGCTCCTCTAGTGCTGCCATCACAAGTGATATGTGTCATCATGTTTGGAAATCAGACCTGTCTACATGTAAACCCCAGTTTTCTTAACTGACTTAAGAAAATGGGACAGCTCTGTTCTCAGGCTTTCTGTTGAAGGAGGTTAAATCATAGGCCTTTCGAAGATGTCTAGTTCTTTTTTTTATTTCTATTTTTTACCTCTACCTTTTAAAGTTATGCTGCAGGAATGGTTTGCAATTGAACTTGCTTCCTGTGTTTGAGGGGTGTTATGTTTGCTAATTCACAACCATTCGCAGAAATTTCTGAGAAATATTTTCATATTTGTATGTGATAGCATTGTACAAATACTAATTGTTTTCACAACACTATAATGTCTGACAGGCATTGCTGTTAAATATTCAGTGCTGGCAGATCTGTAAAATGTTAACGGTTTGCAGTTACAACATCTACCTACATTGGAATTTCTTTTCTGTACATTATCGTAAACCAAAACTCTTGAAAGTTTAAGGTATGTTCTAGCAGGAAGACAGCAAGGAAGTGGAGATGTTCACATCTATGATAACAGATTGACTAGAGTAAATAAATTTTGAAAACAGACTCTAAAGTAACTCATGAAAACGTATCAACTAAGAAAAGCCCTATCTCATAAAATAATCCCTTCCAGCAGTCATACCACAAGCATGGCTTTTATGTCCTTCTGCTGTAGTATTTATTTTGTGCCATTTACATTGCTCATTGCTCTCACCCCTTTGGAGGGTAAAATCTCTCTGAGACTGGGAGACTAATTATAAATTACTAAATTGTTCAAATCAAACAGCAAACACAATAGGAAATAAACAGAAGGCACTGCAAAATATTCTCAGTTCATTTTTTACTATAGTAATGTGGCTAAAATTATTTCTGATGATACAATACCACCACTGTCCATGATGTACACTAATAGTCAATTCCAGTTCTTTCTTAGGCTCTGAACTCCAGGACCTGGAGCTGTTCGTTGCTCTAAGACTTTCAACACAAGATTTTCTCACATACATGCTTGCCTTACAGAGCTTAGGGTGACCAAGGGATTGGTTCAGATGGTTCTGTAAATAGCTTTACCTGCTAGGACAAAGGAGGGACTCTGTGCTTTTATATAAAAGCAGATCCTCCCCTTGGTGACGAGCAATGCTGAAACCCGATGGAAGGAAATTAGGGTAATTAGTACAACACTACAAGCTGAAGAGCGTCTCTTTACCCCACAGCTCATCCCACATTTGTGTTGCGGCAGCGCAGCTCCTCCAGCCTCCATCTGACCCCCAGCTCACCCCTCCCTGAGCACCAGCAGCTCCAGTTGCCCCCGTGCAGCTCCCGATGACACCCTGTGGCCTCCCCGTGGATGGCTTTTGCTCAGCTGCTCAGGTCAGTCAGCGCTGGGCTTTGTCAAGCTCTCAGCCCCAGCAGCAGTGGGACAACGTGGCTGAGTGGCAAAGTCCTGCCTTTCTAGTAGCTGGATGTCTCTCTTGCAAAATCACGTGAACCAGCAGGCCTTTTTCCTTTCAGGCGTGCTGGCTGGTTGTGCTGCACTTCCCCTGTGCTGAGGTGCAGTTCATGCTCGCTCCTGAGCAGGGCTGGAAAATCTGAGGAATGGGGTGTTGCAGGTCCTGCCGAATGATGCTTCAGTGGGACCAGTTAATCCCTTGGGCTAACTAAGCAGCACCTGTGAGGCTGAAAACTCAGGTTTTCCTGAGGTGATTCTGGCTTGTTGCTGAGGCAAAAGGGTATTTTTGCAGTCAGACAATAATTTACGTGGACAGAATACATTAATCATGCTGGTTTTAGGATTGTGTGGGTGGGAGGGAAGATTATTCCTGAGAATTTTAGAAGGAAGTGATAGTTATAACATCGATGCCTATTTATTTTTGTCCTAGATACATCTCTTCCAAGTGTTTCTGTGAGAAGGCCAGATTGTCTGAGGGCGTGCAAGCCTCTCGTGGGGGTGTGTGTTTGTTTTTTTGTGTAATGCCTAGACTCTGGATCCTGCAAAAAGATCCATACTGAGCCTTCTACCATATGATTAGGCCATTTAAGTTCTGTTAGGCCAGTTAGAAGGTAAACTGAAGCATTTTTAAAGGTCTTTTTTAAATGCTTTGACCTGAGAAATTATTGTGGTGTGTATTGAGACTAAATTACCAAATAGATATCTTCATATGGTATAGTTTACAACAGGCAAGGTAGCCTCAACAAAGACAGTCAATTAAATCTGAAATTGGTCTTGAGTTTGGTTTGCTGAAAACTTTGAGGCTAGCTTTCAGTAGCAGTTCAGACCATGGTAGCGCTTTCTTAATTTATATGTCCATAACTCATGATTATTAAATGAAATGTGAAATTCACTTAGAAGCCACACCAAACTTAATTGCCTCTTTTATAACAGCAACACTTCTACAACAGTAAAACAATTGATTCTCTTGTCTGGGTTAATATTGTCCTAGTTTATAGAAAAATAGAATAAATTATGTATTAAAAAAACAAAGCAGACTTTGAAGAAAATTCACCTTCAGAGAAATAAATACATAATCTGTGAAAACTATTTAAAGTGCTTAAGCAGAAGAAAAAACCCTAATCCACAAGAAAACAAAAACTGGAAAACATTTGAAGGTAGAGAGAATATTAAAGATGCAAATGGAAATGTTGATTTTGCATGATACAAATTTAACCATAAATGCAAAGGTGGTTCAACGTAGACTACTAATAACAGCCATTTCCACATAATTACTTAGAGAGCTCAACTGAAGAGTGGGCACTGCTTAATACAAAGGCTGCTGGGGCTGTTATTACATTATTTTTCTCCAGTTAAAGAACATGATTATTTTCTTGTGGGTATGAGAAAAAAAGTGGATTTTCCATTTCTGAATGACAATACATATGCTCTTAGACATATTCCAGCCTGCACTTTTAAACACTTTAAAGAGAAATTGGGTTGTTTGGAAGGTTTTAGAAAAGTGAATGCATACATTTGTATCTAGCTGAATTCTAGCTGCTTATAAAAGGAGTAAAGAATATGGTCTGAAAATATGATTTATTTTACAGTGACATCAAGACATTTCTGGCAGATAAAATGGCTATTTCAGATAATAAGACAGGGCTAGATAAAATGTAGAAAATCATGCTGATATCATAAGCTTTCAGTGGACAATATTTTTTGAGAACTTGTAAAAGTCTTTGTGAGTAAGTAAAAGAAATATAAAAATATACAGGAGTAAAAAAATCTACCTTAAATCTACAACTGCATAAAAAGGATAAATATTAGCAGACAGAGAGGAGTCTTTAAGAGTGCAGTAGCTAAATGAAACAGTCAAATGTAGGATCAACGTGTGCTTTTGGAAGGATTGTGTGCAAGGGGGTTACTGGTACAATATAGCACAAAAAGACTAAAGCAAAACAGAGATATGAATGTGGAGAATCTGTAAACATAGTGCTTGATTATTTAAGAAGTAAAGATGTTTTAAAAGTCCCTTACAGAAAATAAAGCTGTTTGTTTCCCTGAAGCATTTTTTATTAGATGCTTTCAAATCCAAGAGACCTTTCAAAATACGAAAGAACAAGTAGGAAAAAGCACGGATACTTTGGAAAGTTTGGGGGAGTTAGGAATCGAAGTCACAAAAGTTGCAAAATGCTGTTGTTATTCATGGATGGTAACTCAGCTGCTTGTAGATGATTGTGATCAACTCCTGATAAATATCACAGTGATTGAGACGTGTAAATGAAGATGATGATTTGAGGAGGATGACTGACCTTTCTCTTGAGTAGGTCAGTGAGCAACTGAGTTTAGCCTGGCGGCTTGCTTGGTTTTGTCTATAGTGAAATGCCAAAGCAGTAATGTGATGGATAGAGTCCAAAGTGCTTTTTGTCCATAAGGTCATCTAGCCTTTGCATGAAGAGATACAGTATATATAGAATAACTTACCCACTTAAGATACTACTTTGTTTCTATTGCTTCTGAAGGTGAACTGTGAAACTTAATCAAATATACTTACATTTTTTAGATAGCCTGACTTTGCTACCTAGACCAGATTTAAACAACATTGAAAGGAAAACTTCCATGTATTTTAACGATGTCATAGCAGCAGGTTTAGCTGCACCAGCTCTTTTCAGCCTTTCTCAAGAATATCTTTGCAAGGAGGGCCTCTGCTCCCACAGACTTAAGAATATAATTTGCAGTTCTGTGATAGGGAGTTTACTGATGTATTTTTCTCAAGGAGAACCTTTGTGTTGTAGTCTCCTGTGAGAGATTTTGCTCTAGCAGCTGTGTCCAGGCAAGTGACATAACTGTTACCAAATGGTATCCTCATAACAGTGTATTATTTAATTATTTGTATGAAGGCAGCATGCAGGGAACAGAGCTAAAAGGAACCAAGGGTGTCCCTTCATCTAAGCCTTGGGCTTTGTATTTCCCTCGCAGCTCTGTCAGGCCTAACTGATTACAGATACTCTCGCCTCTGGCTAAGGTAGGATTCACTTTGTTTCCCCACAGAGCCAAACTCTTCCTTCTTCATCTCAAAGGTCACGTTTTCATCTAGCCTAATGTCCTGTGTATTACAAAGATACACAGAGCTTCCTACCAGTAAATCCTCTTCTCCACTACCAAGGGCTTTGAATACCTTGGGCAGAGGAACAACTTCAAAGCTGTTGGTAGTTTGATGGGGTTTTTAGTTTGAAAGGCATTGCCTGCCTTTCTGTGGATTTTCAGTGAGCTGGTGCAGATACGTAAGTTCCTTTGAACCCTCTGAGCAAAACCCCATCATAATCAAATGAAAGAAATAGATTCTACTTGTGAAGTATAATGGGCATTTGCTATGGTCCTTGCACAAACAGGTTACAAATACGAAGAATATTGTTTCTTTTTTTATGCTACTTTCTTCTTCTCTTTCCTTGCTGGCACACTGTACATCTTTTGATAAACCTGTATAGTCTAGCACAGGTGCTAGCAGATTTTCATGTGCTTTCTCTTCCGTCTTGATGGAAAAGTCCTGTATTGATTTAAAGATCTGTCAGTGGAGGGAAACAGAGTCCTATCTCAAGAAAGAACCAGCTAGGACATACATCATTGCCGTGCCTCCTGTGCTCAACTGTGCCAAAACACTGAGCAATAGTGGGACTTAAAAACACATCAAATAAAGTTTAGGGTAGTCTAAAATAAAACCAGGAAAGGATCCAGCATCAGTGGTGTCATGTTTAGACACTCACTTTGAGTACTTCTGAAACCCTATTCTAAAACTAGTTGTCTTAGCAGCAGCTTCCTAAAAATAATGTGTGTATCTGGAAAACTGATTAGCTGAGTTAAATTGAGGTTTTAAGCTTTTAAAAATCCTGTTATCCCTTGAGTCTGATAAGCCATGAAATCATGCGTAAGTCACCAATTAAGCTCATCTGTTTGTTTTTTTTTAAATGGGTAAAAGATCAGATATATTTGAATCTCATTCAAGCCAATTATGTTCTTCCCAAACAAATGAACTGAAGCTATTAATGGATCTGACTTTGCCCTAGGCTTTTAGCTACTAAATCCACCTTCCTTTGGTTGTTTCTCTACAACATACCAAATATATAGAGTTTCCTTACTGCTGTTATCACATTTTCATGTGCTTTGTGCCACACAGAAAAGATTACATAGTTTTGTATCAATGTATATAATCTTAATGAGAGGGTTGTAATAAATAGGAAATCTTCTGGGGAGTCTTTTGAGTTTTTAGTGTAATCATTACAGATAGAGATACTCAATAAATTGCATAAAATTGCAAAAGGTACCCTTTTCAGGCTATATTTGTTTTCAAAGCGGCTGCGTCTGGTTCCATGAGTGTTAAGTTGAATGGATGAAGGATTTTAGAAACTGTATCAGAGGAGGTTGATGTTTATGCTTTTTTTTTTTTTTTTTTTTTTAGTGAATTGAAGTTACTATTGCCTGAATTGACACAAGGCCAGAGGTATATGAGGAAGGTAGTAGATGCAAAACTTCCTTCTCCCCCCACAAAGTCTGGAATTGGTTCAATGTGATGTGACATTTCAGTTGAATTTGGCAGCAGTTTGTTTCCCATTCCTCATTTAGACACATTTCAAACAGTTAGATCTTGATTTTCAGTTCTTTGTGGCTGATTGAAAGCTCTCAAATGTGCAGTAATGCTGCCTTAACTCCAGGAGAGCACAGAACTCCACAGTCATCTCGATAGGGAGAAGAACAATTCTCAAATGTGTTTTGCATATTTTGAAAAAAATCTTCTTTGGGGGTAGATTTGCAAATTAATCTGTCATAAATGCCATCTTATTTATAAATTGTATAACTGAAAACATGATAAGCCAATTATGGTATTTAATATAGTATTGCTGAAAAATTGCACTGTAACTCCTGTTCTGTACCAGAAGCAGCACTCTAAATCTACAAGTAGGTTATTCCTCGATGATCGAGTATTTCACGTTAATTAATCTGATGAACTATCAACAAATTAACTTCTCTTGTGTCTCTGTCTTTTTACATGAGACAAAGACACACATCTTCCTGAAATAAAAACTCTACTTACCAAGAGTATGGCCTGAAGGCAAATTGATGGGAACAATGCATAAACCATTTGTTGATGTTAAATTTATGTATTCAATTGAATCTTAAAAAAAAAAATTAATGTGCTGTTGAATCTTGGAATATTAAAATATTTTAAGTGGCACACATTTCATCTTTGGCCAAAAAATCCAATATCCAGTGCAGGGACTGTCCTTGAATTTTCATGTAAGCAAGTTTTGATGGTTTCTAATGGGCAAAGTGTCTTGTAGACTAAATAATAAAAAAATGCAGCTGGACAAACCCAGAAGCAACTATTCCCAGACCTACCTGACAAGGTAGGAGAAAACCCAATAATTACAAGCTGCTCTTTTCAAAAAGGCACCTGGTCTCCACCACAGTGTTTTACTGTACTGGATTACTTGCTTTGGACAGTCTAACACAAGCAGTATCTTCTGCTTTCTGCTGTCATAAACCAATTCATTTCTTTCAGCAAGAGTTTGAGCCACTGTATTCCATGTGTTTGTCATCTCCACGATTCACTTTTGTAATTCATTCACCCTGCCCAGGCTTACTTAAGCTCAGAATGAAGCCATAATTCACAAATAGTGTGGTAAACCACATCCTCGGGCAGCGGCAGCATAGAAAGCCTATTATACAGGTGCTTTATCACATCTGCTATACTGAGTTCTGAGAGGAAAAAACAATTCCTGTGATAGATTAAGTCTATCCCAATAAGGGCTTCATAAATCAGTGCTACTGAAAGCAGGAGTGGCTCTGAATGTCTGCTGAGATCCAGGAGAAGATGTAGTCTGACAGATAATTTAAGAAGAAAGAGAAATGCCCTTAATGGAACTGAGAGAAAAGACTAATCAAGTGTAGGGAAATGGCTCTAGTAACCTCTCATTGCTTTAGGATTCACTCACTTGTTACTTCATCATGCTATTCCTCCAACAGCAAAAGCAAAAGGAAACCCACAGAGTGCTCAGAGAAGGAGTTTGAGATTCAACTGGAAGAACTCACTGACTTTGGGGACAAGTCTCAAATCGCTGTGAACCAGTTAAAGGCACTTAGGAGGAGAGACGTGATAAATTTTGTTAGACAATTATCAGAGTATTTGACCTTGGGGTGGAGGTTTTGAGGAAGGTTTGGCAGTATTATTCCTTTATTGGAATTGTTTTGCCCAGTTTTATGAGTAAGTGTATCACTCAACTCAGACCTGCAGCAGGAAGGATGTACCTCCCTACTCTTTATTATTTTAGGGCAAAAATTGTAACTGAGTGTGTGAATGACACGATAATTTTTCAGACGAGGATAGTGGCAGATTATCTGCCAAGATCCTGACAAGTAAGCAACTTCCAACAAGACAGGTAAATCAATCTTCCAGAAAGTTGTGATGATATAAGACCTATGCGTGAGTGAGAACAGGAACATTAGAGAGCAGTGAGGGTGTGCTGAGTTCTTGTGTGGGGAATGCCACTCATGTCTTGGTTCTGAGTATCCCCTTCTCCTAGAGTTGACCCACTTTTTTGGATGCCCCAGATGTGTTCAGAATTAAAAGGTATAACAGAGGATTCTGAGTAATACTCTGTCCTCTGGGACAGGTTATGCAACTGGATGCTATTTTAACTCTACGGACAAATTTCTTTTCAGTAGGAAAGAAATATATATGCTGCACTGTCAACACATATTCTCATCTAAACCATGTACATGTTAGATAATACTGTAGGAATAACCCTTTGGATTTTCCCTGCATTAATCAATAATGGATAGATGAACTTTTCTTGGCTTTATTTTGTAGAGTAAACATAAAGCTAACAAGGAACTTAAGAAAATCAGACAATGCTGGATTATGTGAGCTCAGACCTCTTGCAGAGAACTTCTATGCCCTGTCAGCAGTCACAGTTCTAATCCCAGTTGGCTGCTGCTTTGAAGTGGTAATTTATTTCCTCTGTTTCTTTCTGGCCGGAGAGATGCCAGTGACTTCTGATGTGCATCACCATCACAAGTGCTACATTGGTGTTTTGCTCCTCAGTTATCTCTCTGTGTAGAATGGAGTGCAGTTTTATGTGACACACCTCATGCAGTTATAACACATCGGTAATCTGTGGAGAAGTAATGTGTAAATGTGATCATCCATAATCAGTGAAACAAAGTCCATGTGGAGGCTGGTCATGAGTGGTGTATCCAACGGGTTGATGTTGGTGCCAATATTGTTTAATGTCTTTATTAATAACATAGATGGTGGGATGGAGTGCACCCTCAGCAAGTTTGCAGACAGTAACTGGGAGGAGTGTCTGATGCACCAGCTGGCTGTGCTGCTGTTCAGAAGGACATGGTTAGGTTGGAGAAATGAGCTGACACGAACCTCCTGAAGTTCAACAAAAGGAAAAGACAGGCCCTGCACCTGGGGAGGAATAACCCAAGCCCCAGTACAACCTGTGGTTCAAATGGCTGGGAAATGGCTTTGCAGAAAATGACCTGGGGGTCATGGTGGTCATGAAGCTGACCATGAGCCAGCAATGGGCCCTTGCAGCAAAGAATCCCAACAGCCTCCTGGGCTTTAGGATTAGGAATAGAGTAGCTAGCAGGTTGATGAAGATGATCCTTCCCCTTTACTCAGCCTTGGTGAGATTGAATCCGGAGTACTGCATCCTATGCTAGGCTCCCCAATACAAGAGACATCATAGAATCATAGGGTGGTTCATGTTGGAAGGGACCTTAAAGATCACCTAGTTCCAACCCCCCTGCCATGGGCAGGGGCACCTTCCACCAGACCAGGTTGCTCAAAGCCCCATCCAACCTGGCCTTGAACACATCCAGCGAGGATGGGGCATCCACAACCTCTCTGGGCAACCTGTTCCAGTGCCTCACCACCCTCACAGTGAAGAGCTTCTGCCTTACATCTAATCTACATCTACCCTGTTGCAGTTTAAAGCCATTACCCCTTGTCCTGTCACTACATGCCCTTGTAAAACATCCCTCTCTGGCTGTCCTGTAGGTCCCCTTTAGGTACTGGAAGGCTGCTCTAAGGTCTCCCCGGAGCCTTCTCTTGTCCAGGCTGAACAACCCCAACTCTCTCAGCCGGTCTTCATAGGAGAGGTGCTCCAGCCCTCTGATCATCTTCATGGCCCTCCTCTGGACTTGCTGCAACAGGTCCATGTCCTTCTTACGTTGGTGGCTCCAGAGCTGAACACAGTACTGCAGGTGGGGTCTCACAAGAGTGGAGTAGAGCAGGGGGAATCGCCTCCCTTGACCTGCTGGTCATGCTTCTTTTGATGCAGCCCAGAATACAGTTGGCTTTCTGGGCTGCAAGCACACATGGTTGGGTCATGTTGAGCTTCTTGTCAACCAGCACTCCTAAGTCCTTCTCCTCAGGGCTGTTCTCAATCCATTCTCTGCCCAGCCTGTATTTGTGCTTGGGATTGCCCCATGTGCAGGACCTTGCACTTTGCCTTGTTGCACTTTGCCTTGTTGCACTTTGCCTTGTTGCACTTTGCCTTGTTGCACTTCATGAGGTTCGCACAGGCCCACCTCTCAAGCCTGTCAAGGTCCTTCTGCATGGCATATTGAAAGGAGTCCAACAAAGGGGCACAAAGATGATTAAGAGAGTGGAGCATTGATCATATGAGGAGGGGCTGTGAGAGCTTGGATTCTTCAGCCCAGAGAGGAGAAGGTTCAGGTGGATCTTACCAATACGTACAAATACCTGATGGGATCATGAAAAGAAGATGGAGCCAGACTATTCTCAGTGGTGCCCAGTGACAGGGCAAGAGGCAATGGGCACAAACTGAAACACAGGAAAATCCATTTAAACATAAGAAGAATTATCTTACTGTGAAGTTGGTCAAACATTGTAACAGGTTGCCCAGAGAGGCTGTGGGGTCTCCAGTCTTGGATATATTAGAAATCCAAGTGGACGTAGCCCTGAACAACCTGCTGTAGGTCACCTTGCTTTCAGTGGGGCAGTGGTGTCAAACTCGATGACTTCCAGAAGTCTCTTCCAGCCTCAATGATTCTGTGATCTGGATATAATAAGAAAAATCCTCCCTGTAAGCACCACCCCACAGAACTTGTGCTTCTATAATAAGAACAATGCCACAGCAGATATTCTAGAGTCCTGTTTTTCTGGAATAACCCAACTATTTAGTTGCTTCCTCTCAGAAAGAATCCCTGCTGAAATTCGTGGTGATCACAGGGAACATACTGTGACAGGAGCGGCTGTTTTATCTGTGGGTAGTCCTGTTGCTCTCATAATTATGCTACTAGCCAAGATAGCTCTAACCTAGTTTCTTGAGGTGTATTGCTCCCACTGCTTGATAACCATGGACAGGTTATTCATAATTCATGGGATGTCTGTTTTTAAAGAACTTGACGACCTGTCAGATTTGCCCCCTGAGATGGTAGGTATCTAACATTGTCTGTCTCCCCTAAAAATAAATTATTTGTAAATTTTCTTCTTTGGAAAGGAGTGATAATGCACCTTCACACAATTCTGAGATTTGGGTATTTACCAAAATCACTGGGGATGACCAATGAACTTTAATTTATATTTAGGATTTGTTGCTTGCTGCACAATTGAACAATTAACACCATCATTATTACAGAACACGCCACCTTCCCCCAATTCTTTATCGGTGGTGTTTATTGACATTCATCCAAAAGTCTTTTTTTTTAAATGAAAATCTATTCATGGGTCTTCCCTTCCTTCTGACTTTACTTAGTATTTGCCACCTCTCAGCTCCTTGGGTGCAGATCTGTATCCTGTGTTAATACAGTCAGACACACACAAATGTTCCTTCTTTTCTCCAAGATACTCGTCTATTAGATGATCTGGTGAATTCACTGGTGAACAGCTTACAAATTTGGTTTGATACTGAGGTCTTCTTTTATTTACCTTGAATATGATTTTGTGCATAAAGTTGCAGATGAGAACTTGGCTGGGTTTTCAAAAGCAGGACTTTGAATCCTGAGGTGCAGAAAGCCTTAGAGGACCTTGTCCAAAATTGCTTGCTTGTAGTTGCCCAGGACATGTGGAAGCACTCCAAGCTCTAGCATGTTCTGCCTGTTTGTTAAAATCCCTTCCATTTCAAAGGCCAATTTTTGAGAAAGTTACACTATAAGATACTGTTGGCACAAACTGTAATCTGTGTGATCATTTGGCTTCTATTTCCAGTAAAGTGAGCAGACTATAATTAGTAACAAGCATATGTCCTTAAAAAAAAAATTTACTTTATAACTATGTGGAAGGGTGGCATGGATATCATTCATATATAAAATTATTCAGATTGTGCCTTCAAATATGAAAACATCTTTGATATGACAAGTTATAGAGATCTCCCTTCTTAAGAATGAGCTTTAGTTGGTGAGAAATTCTGGCTGAAACAAACAAAAGAATCTGGTAGTACAGACTGGGCGAGGACCTGCATCCTGTCACCTCCTAGCCTCTGGTCTGGACCAGGAGAAGTGGGAACCTTTTAACCAGCTCCAATAATGTTTTTGCTGTGCTGGCATTTGTCTGTATTTTCAATGAATTCAGAGCATGCTTCTGCTGGTCCAAACAAACTGCTCCCCTGAGAGCTGACTCTAGGCAGAAGTACTGGGACGTAGCCCCTGCAAGCCAGCCTCGTCTCCCAGCCCTAAAGCAGTACAGGGGAGGGAAGAAACAACCCTGCAGTTTTCAGGCCTGCTGTGCTGGCCCTGGTAGCCTTCCTGGCTCCCATATTCTTGGGGCCTTCTGCCCATGCTCCAGGCGCGTTGCAGACATGCCCACGGGCAGCCTGCTCACTGCAGTCAGGTCATGGAGTGGTGCTGTGTGGTGAGGAGTGCTGGTGTCTCTGGCATGGCCCGGGCCCGGTGGGAATTCACGGTTCTGTTTGGCTCCTCTGTGACATAAGCAAACTGCAAATGACCCTGAAGCAAGTACCCTTATGGTGCCCATGCACATGTCTAATTCATGGCTATCACATGCTGTTAGAGTCACTGCATCTTCATGCTCTTCACCAGTTAGGAAGAAAGGCAGTAAAAGAAAATTGCTTTATTACACACAAATATCCACTTCTGAAACAATGTGTTTTGGTGGTGGTTTATAATAATTTGTCAAAAGCATTTGTATTCCCTCTGTGTTGAAATTGCTGATAATTCATGTGTGTAGTTGCTTTCACCATACCAAAAATGTTTAAAAAGTTGAAGAAGAATCCAGGAAGACTTTCAAATTGGTTTCTGTCTTTTGTTTTAAAGTTACCACTGATAAATATTTCTGTTTATGATTTCAGAGAGTTGTCCTATGGACTGTCACTGTGTTCCCACTCTTCTAGATAATTACTTGCCTTAAGACACTGCTTTCAGAGCAAGGGGGAAATTTCCAATATCTTGTTTTTAAAGGCCTGAAAAATTAACTTTTAGGTTTCTGCTGAGCCTTGCACATTTCAAATGTTGAACTGTGAGATAAAGCTACAAATTTTATCTGAGTTACTCCCACTTTCTGAACTGCAGTTACTGTTGTCTGCCTGTAGGAAGAGAACTAGCTCTCTGTTGGAGTAAGATGCAGATCTGCATTGCTAGTGTTTCTATAATATCCATCTTGTATGCTGGTGGCATGCTAGAATAAATTGATCTGGTTCATGCACAGATTTACTTCTTAATGAAAAAAGTTTAATTAAGAAGATCAGCGTTAATTTAAAGTAATTAAAAAACCCTTAACATATTGTTGTAGATTTATTAGTGCTAAAAAGCTTGTTAGGTGTTCAAGCCTGCTAACATGAATAGTGACGTATGAACCTGTGTTATGTTTTCTTATAGTATTCTTTGCTGACATAAAAAATGTGTAAGAGGTGTGAAACCTGACCAACTTTTATTTTGATGGAGTTGACCTCTATCTTAGTCATTTCTTTGCTGTTTTATTGACTGCAAGTTTTAGCCAAAATGGAGAGAAAGGATGAAAGGCTGAGAAAGGCAGCATTTATATGGAGCCCAGTGGGACTGTATTCACTCTGAATGCAAAAACAGGACAAGCTGTGCGCCTCTGACTTGTATTGCCTAGTTTCTTCTCCGTGTACAGGTACAACACAGTTTCAGTCTTAATTGTTAATATTATTTCTAGTGGCTGCCCTCCAAATTTTTTCCTCTTAAACAGGACACTGCCACATTATCAATTGGGCATTTCTTTTGTTATGTTTAGTACTTTCAGGGTCTGACACATCATGTAGAGAAACAGTGTTTATAAAGTAGACATTAGGAAAAATCTGTTAGTGACAGATAGCTTGGGGGAATTGTAAACTCTCCAGGAAGGGACATCTGTAGGAACAGGTTAGACAAGCATCTGCCTGGGTGCATTTCCATACCATCACTCCTGGGCAGGGTGGTGTCAGGTTGACCTAACGCTCCTTCCCAGCCCTTCTTTCCTCTCATTCTACATCTTACGCATTTTACGTACTAATGAGCTCCAGGTTTCATCCAAAAGTTGATCTTCCTGGTAATGGGAATTTGTGTATTTTTTTTTTAACAGTGCGGCTCTTACTTCACTCGAGTTTCAAATCTTATTCATGTTTTCAATGGAGGTGGATAACTAAACAAAAAATTAACCAGATTCATAATTGCTATAGATTTGCTTTGTTCGGCGGTAATCCCAGTTTTATTCCACCTAAGGATGTGAGCCAGTATTTCATGTGCACCAAAACATTCATTAAAGACAGTGATAAAGGCAACAGGCTTTTCAATTGAGTAGGTAATGAAGGTGGGCATTTCTGGAGGCTGACAATGCTATAGACACAAAACCATTTGCCTATGATTTTTAATATGCTATCAGATGGGGTGTGCATAGATATTTGAACTTTCTGAAGTGACAAATTATAACATCCTTAGAAATTAAATGTGATGTTTAAGAAAGTTACTGAGTGTTAATGGATTTTTTCATTTGTTTTTTATATACTGGGTTTCATTCTAAAGCAATTCAGGAAAACAACAGAGGAAGCTATAAACGTTTTGCAAATATTAAGATGAAGTTCCAGAAGAACTAATGAGCATGTAATTGGAAACACAAATTTGCATACAAATTTGAACATGATATTTCAAAGCTTGCAAACATCAAAGTGTATTAAAATGACAAGCTACCCATGCCAATGTACAGTTTTTATTTTAAATGGGTGAAAGAATAAAATATAAAGGTTTTACTTGTGAGATGGCTAATTATATCAAATTGCTTTAGGCAAAAAGCAACATCAAGTCATCGTGACATGCATTTGTTTTGCTTTTTTTTCTCCTGTTATTGTATGCAATTTCTGTGTACCTTGCGGGTCAGAGAAGTGAAATATGTGTCAGGCATATTAAGATAATAGACAGTCACAGCCTTCCATCTAGCAAATAATAGAGGCATCTCTTACCCCTACTTTGAGCTCTAGGCAAATGCACACGTAGGAATCACCTTTATTTCATTCACGGGGCACAGTAGAAAGAAACTAGCTCGTCTCTGCTTTGCTAACCTGAAACTCCAGAAGCTGCCCTGGCTATGAGTGACAAAGTCTGCAAGTCCCTGAGTGGAGAAGTGCTATGCTGAAAGGAAGCTAGGGTAGTAGGTGTCACCTCTCTAACCACAAGAGAGCATGCACCGATGCTGCAGCACCACTTGGCTTCACTCTGACCAAGGCTCCCCCCCTGAACTCCCCGACTCTTATATTTGCCTTTGCAAGTGGAGAAATGGGGAGCCAGAATGGATTCAGGGTTGTACTGTTGTGTTTGTATGCTCTCATGCTGAGCTGCTGCTGCTGCACTTGGCTGTATGAGCTTTCTGGCTGATGTCACACTAGCTCAGGGTTTTCTGTACCGTATTTCATTACTACCTGCCACTTGCTTGGTATGTTCTGCTTTGCATCAGGACTGTACTAAATCCTTCATTACTAGAGTCCTCTCCTGCTACCTTCACTTGGGAGCTAGAGAGGCTGTTACATCTGCCTAAGTAAAAACATGCAAGTGGTATATGAAATGAGTAAGTGGTAGTATCTAGTTTTTGACTGTCACTTGGATGTGCAAAGTAGTCTCCTGTATAGCTGGCAAGAGGTTAAAAAAAGGGCTTGTGCAGAAAAGTAAAGAATAAATAGTGGTGGGCTTTTAAAGGCAGTGAAGAATGTCAGGCAGATTCCTCACATCTGCAGGGGACATCAGGTCATGGCAAGCATTCTTATTAATGTGTTAATTTTCTGCAGTCTTTAAATGCAACTGCACCTGAGAGTTCAGCAGGTTTAGTGGTGTAATGCATGGCAGCAATTTAGCAGAACTGTAAGAAAAGCGTGGATCGGTGCTTCTCTCTTGACTTGAATTCCAAACAGAAATATGTCAGAGAAATTCAATACCAATACAGCAGGATTCTTACATATTGACTTTGTCTACTTACTGACCTTCATCACTGAGGCTTTGTGAGAGAGGATGTATATATATATGAGGTGGCACTTAGTGCTGAGAAACAGCCTGACTCTGAAGGCTAAACAAGGCCAGCTTTTTTCTGCACCTATCTAGTAAGAGGCAACAGGATCAAAGTGAAGCTGATAGCATAAACAGCTGCCACAAAAAAAAATTGTTTCAGCAAAATGCACTAAGTGGACATAGGATAAAATGAGTGCTGGCTCGAATTATATGGGCTAGTAAGACTTTGCCTGCATAGAAAGGTGGTTGATTTTGAACTGCCTCCATTCCTATCAGTGACGTGGGGTTTAGCTAGAGTAGAAGGTAGTTTCTTGTTGTTTTGCTCTGGCAGTCTTGTCTAGGGCTTTTAACCCCTGTAGGACTTCAGGAAGCAAAATGCAAAGTACAGGGTTAAGCTAATATGCCTAATTTGATCGCAGAACTAGAGTAAATCTAAGTATGTGTTTAGAGTTCAGGCCAGGTGAGGATGGCTACTCAAGTCAAATCATGCTGCTTGTCCTTGAATTAGATGAAACCAGTAGCAGGAATCATGTAAGGTAGTGTTTGCAGCATAGGACTTGATATCCTTCAAAGCTCTTCACAGGGTTATGCATAAACTAGCAATTCTGTATAATTTTTATTAATGCTTAATTTTCAAACAACAAAATACTTCCAAAAATATCAAAATTAATATATGATTTATTGAGTTAAAAAAGAGCTGGCATTAGGTATGAGAAAGCAGCTGCAGCTATTCTCAGATCATGCATGTTGTGTTTCCCTTTATGCTGCTTCTATGCTAAATGTAGGAACTGTTGTCTTGTAATCTTTATGGAACTATGTCCATCAGGGCTCTCCAGCACAGTGCAGAGTAATATTGTGAGTAATTTATAGAGAGAAGCAATTATGTGAGGCTAAAGCCTGTGTGTTACTGTTTAAAAAAAAAAAAAATCCATTTAGCACGCAGAGCAGGAAGCTTTGCCAGATTTATCTCCCCAAGTTTCCTTCGCATGTTGCTCTCAGTAACAAGAAGTCACTGGATGGCTATAGAGGGGTGAGAGGTTCCCTCAGGATTCTGCACCCTCCGTGGAAGAGCGGTCCCCCCTAGAAAGGTGGGTACTTGCCATATGACTACAAAGGTCTTCAAGATGCCATAATCCATCCCCTGCACCAATACAAACATCCCCAATGTCAGCGGCACAGAGCTGAAATAAATGTTTTTCTGCCATGAGCTGTAGCACAAAATGGCTGAGATGGAGAAAAGTGTACATTTAAGCTGAACATCACCAAGCAATCTCTGCCAATGAAATATGTTGAGGAAACTGTTTGAAAGGCATGGAAGTACCTATCTTCAGGAATTTTAAGAAGACTAGATAAAATACTGCAAAATATATGGGGGAGAGAAATGTTGTCCTATCAAGGTGACAGAGATAAACAAACGTATTTCTTTCATCTCCAAACTTCCACGATATACTCTGTTATTTTCTATATTTAGTATATTGGAGGCTATCAAAGTGACACAGAATCTTTATTTGTTTTTTTCTGGTGAGAGACAAGCTGAGTGCCTCTCAGAGCTTCCCCTGAACTTAGTATAGTTGTGGTAAGGGGTATTTTTTAGTAGCTGCTGCTGAACGTTTTGACTGAAATGTTCCACAGGATCAACATGGATGTCTTCTTTTGCTTGAATTGTGCATATAAATTGACCGCTGTTTTCCCTAATCTTTTACCAAAGGTTTCCTGGAACTTCTAAGCAGAAGGAAAATGGGAGTTTGTGAGTGGTTTTGTGGGTTTTGTTGTTTTCTGTGTGTGGTGTTCTTTTTCTCCTCCAATGTAGGAAAGCATGGTCCTTGTAACCTTGTGGGATGTTGATCAGGATTTGCAGGATCTGGCTTGTAACTTCCAAGTGGCATTGCAATTACCACATACAATCCCATCTAGAATAACACTTCCTGATGTCTAACAAGCATGCCATTTTGAAACTTTGGAAAAACCTGAATACTTAAAAATTCTGATTGATTAGAAAGGATTTGCTACGTTTTTTTCCTCTTGCTTCTCCCTTGTGCCCTCCTTTCTTTCTCTGCCTTCTGTGCTTGCAGAATATATGAGAAAAGCTCTAGAGTCAAAGAAATTCCCCTAGCATTGTTTAGACATTGTAGAGCTATGTTGGTAATACAACATACGCACAGCAGTGTGGAGAACACAGCCAGTGTCTCGGTGCCTCAGATCCATGCATTTTCTCTTGAACCTCACAAGATCCCTCATATCACTACTCTGTCTTGCACATTGTCCATCTAAGCCTGCAGTATGTCCTTAACAAATTATCATTGACTATTTATTTGTAACACCGCAGAGCCTTAGCAAGCTCTTTGGGGTGCAAGATCCATCATTTAATTCTGTGTTTGGAGAGCTGCTCAGATAGTGAAGGCCTTGCACTGTTACTTTTCACACAATTACATGAATTTTTTCCTCCTGGCTTTGTGGCTGTGTGTTTTGTTACTTCCTTCACTTTTCAAGCAACACTAAATCATGTGCAGAGAAAGCTGCTAGTCCTTCTAGGCGTGATTTGGGGAATGGCTAGTTGGCTGGAGCACATCTGACCTACTGCTTTTCCCTTGGGGCCTCTTTCCCAGCACTGAATCCATGTGTGAAGGGGAAGGGCCTCGTGGGTGTAGATGCTGTAACCAGAACAATATTTAGTACCATAATATTTTGTATCAATGTTTAGTATCATAAATAGATTCTTCCACAACATGGAAAGACATTTTTCTTCCCCTAAAATGGGTTTGATGGTGAATATTTTGGTAACTGCCTGAGCTGAAAGACTCTGAAGGTTGGACAGCTGTATTGCTTCTCATTGCTTTATACAACAGTCATCAATAACTGCGTTAGTCACCTGCAGTCATTACAGTGCCAGTGACCCTGAATCTCCTACTCCTGCAGCAGGGAAGCTAATAGGGTTTGTATCACAAGAGACTGCACCCCTCTTCACTGACACAAAGCAGATTTTGCTAGCAAGAAACTTGCATATTTAGCCAGGTGGTGTAGCCAAACTAGATATGCTTTCCCTCCAATTTTTAAAGTTTCTTTTCCCATAATCTCCCAAGTTTAGAAAGACTCGGGTGTGAGTGCCCCATGTGCATGCTGAGTCTAAGATACTCCCTGCCATTGTTAATAAGTGCTCAAAAGACCAATTCTTCTTACAAGGAGTCACAAAACATATGTTTGTTGGATTACATCTCCCCATCACTTTGTGGACTTACTTAGCAGGTTGTTATAAACAAAAAAGCTATGTGAGCCCTGCCAGTTTGTATATCTAGGTCTCAGCGCATCACAAATTATAAGGATATTGAAAGTTTCTCTTGCATCTACATTAATACTGATGCTAAACATTACCTATAGCCTATTTTAACTTTTTGTAATGAAACTGTTGCTAGGGTGGCTGATGAAGATTATCAGCCTCCTTTTCTGTGGATAACTACTATCACCTACTTTAAAAAAAACAAGTAAGTAATTAAGATAACACCTTTTAAAGTATAACACCTATTACAAAATGCAAGAGGTGTCTGATAGTAAGCCAGCCACCTGTGAGGATCATTTTAAAACAGATGGTAAAGAAACAATTTAGCCAAAATCATGGCATAATCCTGGAAAATATCACCTGATGTTTATTAATACAGTAGTGTCGTGGTTTAACCCCAGCCAGCAACTAAGCACCACGTAGCCGCTCACTCACTTCCCCCCCAGCCAGCAACTAAGCACCACGTAGCCGCTCACTCACTTCCCCCCCACCCAGTGGGATGGGGGAGAAAATCAGGAAAAAAGAAGCAAAACCTGCGGGTTGAGATAAGAACGGTTTAATAGAACAGAAAAGAAGAAACTAATAATGATAATGATAACACTAATAAAATGACAACAGCAATAATGAAGGGATTGGAATGTACAAATGATGCGCAGTGCAATTGCTCACCACCCGCCGACCGACACCCAGCCAGTGCCCGAGCGGCGATTCCCCACCCCCACTTCCCAGTTCCTATACTAGATGTGACGTCCCATGGTATGGAATACCCCGTTGGCCAGTCTGGGTCAGGTGCCCTGGCTGTGTCCTGTGCCAACTTCTTGTGCCCCTCCAGCTTTCTTGCTGGCTGGGCATGAGAAGCTGAAAAATCCTTGACTTTAGTCTAAACACTACTGAGCAACAACTGAAAACATCAGTGTGTTATCAACATTCTTCGCATACTGAACTCAAAACATAGCACTGTACCAGCTACTAGGAAGACAGTTAACTCTATCCCAGCTGAAACTAGGACAAGTACTTATGACCCCCAATCATTTCTGCATTTATAGTTATTTGTGCTCATACTTTTGAATGAAATATTGATTATGGAAAGGTGCTTTCTGGCATATGTGAGTGCAAAAGAAAGTTGCTACAACATGAATTAGTCCATTTGGTCCAAATAAACCACTGACTTTCACTGTTACTGTGTTTGCCGTCTTGCATATTCTGCGTATAGCGCGATCTGCTATAGGGGAACAGATGTTGTCTTCTGTTGAATTAGAGATGTTTGCATATATAAATCAATCCATTTGCAGTGTTCGCTTTAAAATCTGCTCAGTATGTTTTGCCTAGGTCAGTTGAGAGGACTAATGTGACAAGTCTCAGTTTTGTCTCAGTATTTGCCCTAGGAAATCTAGTGAAGGGTAAGTAGTGGTGTTATTTCCCAGTTTAAAGCTAATGGTAACCATCTTGGTTTGGGTTTTGATATTTCTTATAGCTGGTGCTTACAGCACATCTTAGGGAGCACAACTCTTGCCTGCCAGACTGAACAAGTAGTATGGGGAAGGATGAGCAACCTGTTCACCATGAACATGGTCCTTGGTGGATTTTGTCTGTATTTCCATGCAGAGCTTGATTTTTAACAGGTTTCCCCTACTACCACCTCATCTCCAGGGAAAAGAGTTTGTTTTCTTTTAATAAATTATTTTCCAAACTAGTAAAAAAATGCTTCAGAAAGTCAATTCTTGGTCATGTTGCCAGTGATCTTCACAATGAATATGAGTTGAAGGGATTTGGCACCTCGATGAAATGGTTTTTTTAAGCATTTTCCTGTTTATAGATTATCTCATTAGCATAATTTTGAAATTTCAGAGGAAAAAAATGGACGTTCCATGCATTTTTCCTTAATATTAGATCAACTGATGACTGATCAAAAAAAAATTGTTTGCAAGAGGTGCTGCTCTTCAGGTTATTTTTGGGATACCTGATAAAATACTGTGAGGTTCAGGACATTTAATTTACATTATTTATCCCTGTTCTGAAGATTTTGTCCAGAGCGTAAAGACTACTGCTCTTATGAATTCTAAAATTCATGAGCTAACTGAATTTTGAAAAATCTGTTAGAAGATTTTATCTATCTTTTATTTGCTATGTCTACCTCATCTATGAATCTGGAAAGAGTGATAAGCATGAATATACATTAGTAGTATGAAAGTATATGGTAGAATTAAAATTTACTTTTGAATTCTGCCAAATAGGGGTTTTTTTTCCAATATCTTGCTTTCTAACAATCTATTTATTTTATATGACAGAAAGTTATTCTAGTAATTTTTAGACTTCAAAGGATTTTCTGGGCTATAGTTTAGAAAGCTCTCCAGGATTCATTTTTAGCTGTGTATATGAGTTTTTACAGTCCCATGTAAGGTTAGTTTATTTTGTGATACGTGAAATATAGAAATAGCCCTTAAGGGCTAAATTAAAACCCACCAGCTTTCAAAGCAGAGCTCCTAATTACTGTCAACCCCTCACTACAGATAAATTAGAATAGAATAGATGAGACTGTTTCAGTTGGAAGGGACCTACAATGATCATCTAGTCCAACTGCCTGACTACTTCAGGGCTGACCAAGTTAAAGCATGTTATTAAGGGCATTGTCCAAACGCCTCTTAAACAGTGTCAGGCCTGGAGCATCGACCACCTCCCTAGGAAGCCTGTTCCAGTGTTTGACCACCTTCTCGGTAAAGAAGTGCTTCCTAATGTCCAGTCTAAACCTTCCCTGGTGCAGCTTTGAACCGTTCCCACGCACCCTATCACTGGATCCCAGGGAGAAGAGCTTAGCACCTCCCTCTCCACTTCCCCTCCTCTGGAAGCTGTAGAGAGCGATGACATCGCCCGTCAGCCTCCTCTTCTCCAAACTAGACAAGCCCAAAGTCCTTAGCTGCTCCTATAAAATAAAATTTGAACTTTTATTTCCATTGGACTATTAATCATTTATTAAGGAAATAACTATGAAAATAGAAGTGAACATGAGGAAGACATAACTCTGGATGAGAAAATAATAACGTTTAACGTGTAGTGAATTATAATCGCACAGTTAAGTCCTTTGTTGTACTAAGGCCAGAATGCTTAGGCCTAAAGAATAAACTCATAGGGATAAAATGATTGAGGGGGGTGGAAAAAGCAGGAAACAATGGTGAAATGGCCTTTGTGCTAACAACCATGCTTGTTTTCCTCTTTCAAGGTTTATAACTAGTGTCTAGAATCAGCAGACAACTTGTTGAGCTCTGTCTTGCCTGCAACAAAGCTCAAAACAGCTCTTTGTGAGATGGTATCAATCATACACTTGCCAGATCATTGTGCTGAACTAGGAACGCTAGAATCTCCATTGACAAATTAATGGACAATGAATGCTACCTATTAGCTAATCAAGTAGTGGCATTCACATAAAAATAGCACTAACCCATTTCATTACCACCATCCCTTCAATCCAAGCGTTGCAACTAAAATACAGGATGCAGCCCAGACCTGCAATCTAGAGAAAATAACATGTAGCTGATTTGGCTGTTAAAAATGGAGATAAATGTTCCATTGAGTATTGAGAATACAGAATTAGGGAAGAATAAATATGCCAAAAGGTTATTTATAGATAGTAAGACAAAAAGTTGCAATAGTAAAACTTAATACAGAAGTTATCTCTCCTAGCCATCTTTTCAGCTCCTGTTCAGTGGTTTGAACAGCACTTAGACTCTTGTATTACATAGCATAAGCTATTTCTTTTTGCAGGGAGAGCTCTCACCTGCTTGCTTTCTTTTACCTTTCTGTCAAGTGGCTAAGAATATGTGTTTATAGACTATTGATCCACATGGGCCACTGGTCTCTTCACAGTGATGAATGCATGTAGGTGCCCATGGCTCCCTACATCAGGCACTGAAACATGTGATTAGAGATCAGAAAATATCCATAGTACCTTTCAGCCATTGTTTTCACATCCTGCTTTTTAATGCATTTTTTTAGAAGTCAGCATAAGAACAACTTTGAGGCTTGTCAATCCACTGGAGAAGAGCAACTTCCTCATTTGGATCTCAGTTACTTGTCTCTTGGGCTCCACCTGATTGGAGACAAAGAGGTCTGAGTTCATGCCTGACCTGTGTCATGGCCAAATCCTTAGAGGAAGAACCTAGATCTTTCTTACTTTATCATTTTTAAATACATGCTGTGGCAAGTCTCCATTCATTTTCTAGGAAGGTACTTGGTCTTGTCTATGGAGAATGAAACTAGGAATTTAAGTTTCAGTTGCAAGTCTGGAAGGTGAAAATGAATGAAGTGTTTTAAAAATTGTATCTTCCAAGCAACAGCCCTTTCTGAGCCTTGGTGCCAACATTAGTATTTGTTACTAGGAAAGTGAAAACTATACCCTGACTTTTTGTTTTGAAAGTGCTATGAAATTATCACTCTCATTTGAGGAGGAAATAGAAATCTGTCCTATAGGTGAGGGAAATAGGCCTATTAAAATATTCTTTTTCCTCAGTTGCCATTTATTCCCAAGAACATTATTTTGATAAGCAGCTTGAAATAATTTCTTTTAATCTTGGGGTCCTTCTGATTACTTAAGTCTTTTTCACATGCTATTTACAGTATGTAGTTTAAAAACCAGTTTCAGCCCAAATCGGTATGCTTGTTTCCACAGGGAGACATTGCTTCTTGGGTGTACAAGCTGAGTGTTTTGCCTCAGTGAGGACTGCAGATTTTAGCCCTAGCTCTGGTTATTAAACACAATCTTGTTTTAGTGTACCATAGTTTTTACTTGCAGTGAAAACTTAGTGCTGTAAAAGTAATATTTTTTGAATTAATTAAAAAAGTAAAACATCACCTAGTTTAAATGACTCACAGTAGCTTACTTAGGGTGGATTATCATCTTACATTTCACCTTTATATCATCTTAATATTATTTCTGTCCTAGGCAGTGTAATAAGCCACTCCATTTAAACAAGCTCATTGCTTGAATATTGGAAAGAAAATTGAGTAAAAAGTCATTTAAAAAGTCAAGTTCAGAGCAACTCACACTTCCACTTATATGTATCTGGCCTGATATAATGAAACTGGATTCTCAGAAATTACATGCTAGTAAGAAAAGGGAGAGCCACTTGTTTCCGAAAGATTTTTACAAATGATCTAAGTGTGGCACTGGTACTCCATGAGCTGCAGACTAACAATTCCAAGCAGTTAAGAAGTCCTGGTTGGAAATTTTCCATCCAGATTGGAAAATGGTCATTTGACTAAATTGAACCGTGTGAATCCTATTGACACTTTTGATTGAGCACAGATGAAGAGCAGGTTTGCCTAACTGGGTTCTTGCCAGACAGCAGCCTGGAAGGTAAGCAAGCTGTCTGGGATCTCCATCAGCAGCTCTCCACTTTCCCTGTCCTAGGGGGTATTTTAAGCTACCTGCAGTCTGAAGGTAAGTAGGCAAGTCCCAGTCTGGTTGATTTGCTTTCTGGTTCCTTCCTTGCCTGGCCTCTTACAATTCCCCTTGTCTCCCTATATAGTGATGAAGGTTGTTAACATATTTCCATTCTGCACAAAATTTTATGTTTACATCGTTAGTATTAAAAATATTTGTCATAATGAGAACTCTCCTGTAGAATGGAAATTTCAGTTCCTACCAGTAAGAGAGGAGAAGTGATCCAGGGACCTTGTGACCTTTTTGGTGCTGTGCAATATGTTTACACACGCCCTATATTTCTTGAATTAGCAAAGCTGTTAAGTAAGTGCTTAAGCAGACCTTTCTTTAGGAAAGTATTCAATCAATAGGGAAGAAATAGTTGAATGACAAGAGCAAATCAACTGAAAATAAAGGGATATTTTCCCTCCAGATTAGTTTTAGGGGTCACTTGTGGCAAAAGGAAATGTTCTTCCTGAGCTGGATGAGTTTTGCAGTGTGTGATTGGAATTTCATATATACCTGGAGGGGTTTCTGTCAATGCAGGGGGCTGTGAGTGAGCGGTGGAAACGTAATCCTGGGATACCCTCTCAGGAGGTTTTTCCCCTCATAGTGTGAGCCCTTCAGCCAGGAATACTCAGCTGGTGTCTTGCATTAGGAGTGTTAAGGAGCAAGAAATCTCGTTGTCGTACTTCTTATTGTTGTGCTTATAAAGGACAAGAATTAAATCTAAATGAAGGAATAAAAACCTAGATCGTGGTGAAGCAAACTCCACTGGAATCTCCTCATGCACTGTCCCCCCAGCTGCTCCATGGGAAATGTGGCTTGCCTCCACTCTCCACTTGCATGATTATCACGTCCAAATGCTGAACCTGCTCACCAGTTCCAAACTGCCACAGCTCTCCCACAGGAGAGAGTCAGTGGTCACGCCAAAAGAGCTTCTGCTAGCCACCCTCAAGCATATACTTCAATAAATGAATTTCCAGCTGTTAAAGATATTCTGCACCTTATATCCTCAGCTTACTTATGATCATGCTTAATTCTCAGCCTATGAGTAGGCTTCTCAAAGGCATCGTGTTGTTCTTGTGTATATATGACTGTGGAGTTGTTCAGGTTCCAGGACAGAACAGTGATGAAGTCCAGGTCAGTCCTTTCCTAACAGGGCTCAGCCATGCCTAGCCCGGACAAACACCCTCATGCCTTTTCTCTTCATGCAAATGCAGGTGATGTAGTTGCAACACATATAGCCTGAAAGGCTCCCTCTCTTCCTGCATGTCTCAGTACTGATCAGAACCTGTCTTCATGTTCTGTGTTCTCAGAACCTGTGTCATGCATGCCTTGTGTATTGACTTCTGTTATACGTAGACTGGTACGTCTCAAGATTAGACAAGTAGTTCACCTAGCAATACATATGCTGGAATCTGGTGTGATTTGGTGACCAACAAGTTTAAAAATGTTTTCCTTCTTAATAAGCTGTTGGAACTGTTGCTGGTTTTCTTCATTGCTGAAACAAGTGTAAGAAAATGCATTAGTTCTGAAAATTGTGAGAGGGAATAGAGTTGCTGATTGACTCATAATTTGATAACATGTTCTAGAATAATTGTTTTTGGAAGATGATAGCACAACAAGGTAGCACAAGTTTTGTAGTTACAGATGCAGACTCCAGTGAGATCACCTCTATAAGTGCCACTCCCTCCTTTTTGCATAAATTTGCTAAATTTGATTGTGCTGCACTGATTAGAAACTAGACCAAACGCCATGGTTATTAACATTCCAGTCAGGATACATACTGAGTGATGGTGTTGCTGAGAGGTATAATTTTGAAACAGAGTGAAATTGCTGGCTGTGTAACAAGTCTGTCTCTGTGTGTCCTTCACAATTATATGTGTAGGTGAGTATACACATGCACTCCCAAGTGTGTGTGTGCATATAAAAGCACTAGGTACACATGTATGAAAATGAAAATGTCTAGTTCTGTTCAAAACTGGACTCCAGTGTGAATTTTGCTATCTGGCAGCCAGACTGGTGCTTCAGCTTTTGAGGTTGACCTTTGCTCTGCAGTACAGTCTGATGGAGCAGAGACTCTAATCTGGATCTCCTGCCTCTCAGATCACTTCTCTTCTGATCATAGTCACTATCTTGTACAATTGGTACATCTGTACAAAAAACTGTCTTTGAAAAAATGTTCCAACTCTCTCTAAAAATTACCACTAACTTTTACAAAAAAACTGTCTTTAAAATTAAGTGCTTTGTCCCATTTAAACTAAACCCTTTTAAAAAGGGTTTAGAATAAATACTACTCAGATTGACTATTTTATATTATACCAGGAAGAAGAATGGGAGCAACGAAGTGTTTGTGACTCAGAAAACATTTTGTTTGTCAGCATGATCTCACCTTTTCGGTCCAAAACCTTCCCTGTTTGACATAAACATAAGTGTGACCTGCTGGAGATTGTTCTGCCAGACAGGGGTTTAACAGTGGCTGTAAGGTCAATGAGAAAAGCAAGAGGAGAAAGAAGAGGAGCCAGTGAGATGTGGCTATAGCTACTGCCGTTTTTATAGGAAAATAAAGAATGGGATTGTGATGATAAAGGGATAAAAAGACATTAGCAGCATTCAGGCATGTACAGTCAGTGTGAGGAGACAATAAGCCACCCAGGAAAACATAGCTGTTGAAGTCATAGAATAATTTGTGTTGGAAGTGACATCTTCTGGTCCAACCATCTGATCAAAGCAGGGCCAAATTCAAAGCAAGGTCCATCTGTCTTGTACTTGGGTGCCCAAACTGGATGGAGTACTGCAGCTGTTGTTTCACAGGTTTCAAATAGGGGGAATAACCACTTCCATTCATCTGTTGGATACAGTTCAAATAATGCAGCCCAGGATCTTAAGTTAGTTCCTGCAGCTCCCAGTGTCTGCAAAGACCCAGGAGGACCTGGAGCAGTGGCACAGCCTCTGGAAAAAGTTTTGTTGTAACTCTCTTGATGAGAGCTTGCCTGGAATGGCAGGTGGCCTGAGCAAGGCTACAGGCCAGAAGATTTCATCATTAGGATCTACAAGTTACCCTCTTGCTCTAACTTACACCCCAAGCTTCTACTGACATGATTTCTCTCACTTTTCTTTCCTTTCTTTCCTTTCTTTCTTCCTTTCTTTCTCTTCTTTAATTTCTTTCTTTTCTTTCTTTTCTTCCGTTCTTTCTTTTTTTTCTTTTTTCTCTCCTTAAAAATGCTGGGGGGACTGTTGTGTTACACCACTTTGGTCTTTGCACCTTTTCATGTTGCATGTAGGGACACATTGACCAATATAAAGCTCGGGCAACGCAAAGCAACCATAAGCCATCCTAACTCATAAGTTATGATAGGTTCGTGACTGCTTTAGTCAATGCTGTGCTGCAGAGGACATAGAGGATTGCAGCGACTCCTGTTCTTAACCTTTCAGCGGCTGAGAGTTCATCCTGAGGCAGATGCTCAGAGATTCATTCTGATCTTGTTTGCACCTTGGTAAGTCAGGAGTAACTTCAAGGCAGTAAATTGAATTATGTTGTGGGTGGGGGCAAGAGGACAGAACAGACTATATTTCACCTTTTTTTTTCCTAGGCATTTACTTTTTTTTAATTGTTTAATTTAGAAGGGGATTAGAATTCTTCTTTGAGCTGCTTTTCTACCCATTTTTATCATTTGCTTTTCATTTGTTTGCTGCCGGTACATGATGTTTTCTTTCTTAATCACTTGCTAGCATGGTAATTTTTCTTAAAATGTATTCAGATCACAACAACTTTCTGGCAAAGAAAAGCATGAAATTCACTGCCCTTGAAACCTGCATCCGTATGGAGGAAAATATACCCTTTCATATTTCACTGTCAGAAAAGAATAGTAGCCATGGAGTTATACTTAGGTATTGAACCTTGCAATATTCACAAGAGGAGCAAAATAATATATAAAGGATGATGATTTTTCTCTCACTTATGCAGCATGTATATTATTTAACTGACCATGGTCAGATAATAATTTGTTATAAAAACCTGCATGTGTTTCAGAATAATGTAGGAGGATGACACTGAACAGACTGTCGTTACTGTCCATATGGCTGTGGTCTCAGACTCCCTAACAGAGTCTTCTAGCCAGTTAGAAAGCTGGAGAAAAAGCATCAGATTTCCAAGTCTGTCTCACTTTCTTTGCTCTGAATGCTAATCCTGGTTTAAGGTGGAAAACAACGTCTTGAAATATTGCATAAATATAAATGCTCAGCACATACTTTGTACTTCTGTTCTTCAAGCTGTTCTGTAATTTTCATACATTACACAGAGAGTGGCAGAAATTGAGAATTATCTGGGCATCAGACTTGTGAAGAGAATCTGTAGATCCTATGGATAATGCATTTATTATTTAATTTACCTACCTGGGAACAGCAGGATAGAGCTCAGAATTTGTTGGTTTGTGTGAACAAGACCTACAAGTTTTCTCTGCTGTCTCTTGACTTTGGGAATGTAAACTTCCTATGAGCTGGGGAACAACTGTTCCTGAACAGAAAACTAACAGGGAATTAAATCTGCTGATTTCTATAAATGAGCTTTCTAAATGTTGAATCTTTCTCATCTTATTTAGTGTTACAAAATTGGGTATATTAGTATTTTATTTATTAGCAGAGTTATAATGTCAAGAAGAATTATTGCAGCCAATTTCCTCATTCATAAATGACAGAATTTGGGAAATTATCTTGTATGTTTTGTACCCAGGGGAATTTTTCAATGCCTTCCCAAAAATAAAATTGCCCCAATCACTGTTTCTATTTCTCTTTACCTAGCAAGGCTACTTGCATACAGTGATATCCTTATTTCTTTTTTAACTGAGTTTTAGCCTGTCGTCCACATTCTTTGTGGTAAGGTTGTAACTGAGATGTCTTTCTTTCATGGAAATGCTTCCTCATTCAAAAGAGGTTTCCTGGCAGATGTACCAGGATATACAGAGGCTAACTGGGTCCAGTGAATACTTATGTGGTGGACAGAGGAAAGACGAGGCTGTATCAGATATTTACTGTTTCGCTTTTCCCATAGATGCTCACAAATTCCTTCTGTGTCCTTTTTGGAATTTAGCATTACCTGAGTAGCTTTTTAGCCACCTCTGAAAACCAACAGGTTCCAAGTTCTTCTCCTCCCCCGAACATTAGGGATCTTGAGGAAAATCCCTTCAGTCTAAGTAGTTCATGCAATACGAGAGTTCATTGCTCTGCAGATGGATGCCAGCAGCACTGTGTAGCTCCCTGAGGTGTGCAAGCTTTCCCTTGTACATTTTCCAATTAAGCAAGATATGGGAACCTTATCATCTGCTGTTGGACAACTACTGTTAAGTATATATTTTCCTCACTTTTTTTCCTTTAAATATTTAACTAGATGATTGTCTGGTTAGTATTAACCTGTCACAGGGCAGCTGTTCTCAGTGTATTAACTCATTACCGATATCTCTGAGGAAACTGTGTGTTCTTAAAGAACATGTACATGATGTCTATGTCTTCTCTGCTAACTCCATTATTTTGTTCCATCTCAGATGAATCTCTGTTCTTTTTCCAAATACACACCCTTTCTTTCCTTTGTAAGAACCCGGGCCTGGTTTGTGATAGAGGGGATGGTGGTGCCAGCCTTCTTTTGTTCTTCATTTCACAGGGACCACGTAGACCCCAGGGTGACCGTACTGCTGTATTACATGCCTCTGAAGCCAAAAAGTGTTGTGTTTCTATTGACACTGCCAGTCCTCTGACTATTTCCCTCTCACCCGTCACGGGTTGGTATCTATACTTCTGTAGTATCCTGCTATCACAGTGAAGATTTGGGCCTGCTTCTTGGTGTGGAGAGAGAGTCAGTCCTGAATAGCTTCTGTCTTGGCTACTTTTTACTTTGTGTCTGCGTTTTAGCACATACCATTACTAAGAGCCCTCAGGCATGCCTGTTTGGCTCTTCCCCTTCCTTGCCATTACATCTGAGCACCTGATTGATGTAAGTAGCATGTTAGCAGATGGCAGATATTCTTTTCCTGTCAAATAGATAACCTGAAAAAATCATCAGCTTTTATGAAAAAAGGGCTGGAAGCCTGTTCCTTGGCCGTAATTTATCAAAGTATATCTCATTTCTGTTTACACCAGGTACTCACATGGACCCCAATCTTTAATGGTTGTGCCCTGCACATTCACTGTGTTATTTCAGAGTAAATGACAAGACGACAGTTTCTTGGGATGCCTTATTTTTCTTTCAAGAAAAGGATAATCACCATTTATCTAAAGAAACTCTGTAAGCCAGTGGCATGTCCACTGAATGTGTAAACAGCTGTCCAGGTAGCCTGTTTTTCCTCCACTCTGTGATGCAAGGCAGTCTGAGTACAATAGGGGAGAAGAACTGAGAGGCATAAGAAAGGTCAATACAGATTTTACTTTGAATGTGGTATTAGTTCTATTGTACTTGGATATTGCACACTGGAAAAATGCTCAGAAGATAAGTGGAAAAGTACTTGGTTTGTTATGATCTTTCAGACGGACAAGTCAATCCTGCTTTAGGTAAGCAGCAAATCTAATTGGCTGCATTCACTGAAACTGGAGCTATATCACAGAAATATAATAGGTACATTTGATTCTTTTTTTCTTTTATTCTTCTTTTTTTTAAAGATGTTTCAGTATTTCACTGACAAATGCATAGATTTCAATAGTGTTCTTTTGATTTTTGTCAATTTAGATAAATGCGCTTGGAAAGTACTGTAAATACAGCATTTTGCTTGAGGTATTTGTACAGGGAGTTCCATTAAATGTGTACAGCCAGAGGGTAAAATTAATCTGAAATTAATAATGTAATGTAGAGCACTGCAAGAGGACTAGCAAGTGTGCTACAAAAATGGGACCTAAAAATCTCACCCAACTAAATTTTTAACATTGTACTCAGAAGGAGTGAGCAAACATTTTATATTCAAGAAATGTTTGCCAAGTCTGCTGCAAGAAGTGTAGACAGCTAAAAGATGTCAACAGGGAATATTGTCATAACACTAAGAATAATGTGTTATCTAGTGCTTAACACTGAACACCATGTAAACAATTAATCACAGAACAGAAACTACTGAAAACAAGCAGTAGCATGTGAGTTGCATTCATAGCCTTGCACTAATCAAGGAAGTTGTGTTTATTGCTTCTGATGGATAAATCTTTTTAACCTTTTTTGACATGATATGTCAGCATCTTAACTGCATCATTGTGATGTTTGTGAGATCTTATTTCTGGAGGGAGAGTGAATACAAATGTTTATTTTTCTGCAGTGGGATGGACCTTGTAAGGAGACAAGAGTAATGAGAAATATGATTGCTAAACCTTAGGCTGCAGTGCTGTTGTTCATAATATATAGTCTCATATACACACACGTATAAAATGGTCATAATGCAAAGGCAGCCATTTTGCTTGACAACTTTATCACCGTCTGCTACACTCAGTCACAGAGTGACACACACTGAAGTTTCAGGTATTTCATGAAATGCCAAGGCATTATTGTTTTAGTTATGGTGCAAGAACTGGTAGTGGGGGGTTTCAGTGCCCCAATGTTGTGAAAAGAAATCTTTGTAAATGAAACAGGTTTCACAGTATGTCATCTTACAAACTGTGTGTATTTTACACCATACTTATACTTTGCAAGTTAGAGAAGAATATTCTTTCTTGATGGCAAAGGACAGTGTTTTGGTACAGGAGGTTGGTCTTTAATTAAGTGTAGAGACAATCCGGCCCAAGATCTCACACGAGGTGGCCAGCTGGTGTCTCTGGGGCTAAAGGGCTGTGAGCAGTACAGGTGAAGCCCTTTACCTGGGCTGGGTTATGCACCATCAGCAGGGCTGTGCTCCGCAGGGGCTGACAGGTCACTGGCACCTCAGCTGGTGAGAAGCAGTGAGTTATTGGAGGCCAGAGCTTATCAGAGCTGGGGTTACCAGTTATCACTCCTGGTTTTCACCCTATGCACAAGCTGTCAGCCTTCTAAGAAGCGGCCTCTTTCTTCATCCATGGAAATGAAGTGTTTCGTTACTTGATTTAATGAGAGCAGGACTCTGTCATTGCCATAAACAAATAAAAAGTGGCCTGTGCTTGCAAAAGGTTTTCCTCTAAGCTTCTGAGACCAAAGCAGGTCTCAGACTGAGAAGCAGGTCTGAGTGTTCTCTGAAAGTTCCACCTGAAGAGACAATTATTATAAGCTTTGTTACTGAAACTTTATCTTGCTACTGGTGTTAAATGGCTTAACAATAAGGTATTATCTTTTTGCTCTGGGCAAAAGTTGTTTCCATTTTGATAGATGTCTCATCACAAAAGTTAGTATGTAAACTAGTTGATCTTGTTCACATTTGGAACTCAAGGGGAAGTTGAACTTATCCTCATTTTGTCTAAAAAGTTCTCAAAGGCATGAAAGATTAATCTCTTATTAACATTTGCCTGCAGCTATTTCTAAAATGCATGAGTTGGTTTCTGGGAAATTAATTAATCCTAAAGGCATGATCAAGTGTTCTTAGCTTTGTGGGTTTTATACAGGACTAGGTCCTTACCAAAAGACACAGTATTTCAACAGCAAAGCATTAAAGGGGTGAGTTCAGAGCAATGCAACTTGACCTTTTCAGCTTCCCAGCTCTGTAGAACTCCTTTAAGACTCATTTTCCTAAGTCACAAAGTGACTATTACACCATAAAGAGCAGCAGTAAATGTGCTAATATTTCTGGTATTTAAATTGGTTTCTCATATTAATAAGATCCACTTACAAAGACACTGAAGTCCACATAATAATTGAATATCAAGGGAGTCAGGCCAATCTGCAGGACCCTTTTGTGCCTATTCTACTTTTATATTCTCTAGTCAGGCATGTCTACCACTGACTTTCCTGCCAAAGACAAGGTGCTGACTTTTTAATGCATTTCTGTTGAGACCTCACCCTTCAGATCTCTTCAGAATTACAAACTACTGCTTTAGAGACACTGAAGTTTCTACCCCAATTTGTATTGTAAATTCCTTCTCATGGTATTAAAGTCGTTATAAATCACTGTCTGTAGCATTCCTATTATGTTTGACAGGACAACTTCAGTAACGCTGCTGCTGCTCCAGAATAGGTATCATTAGCAAAGCCTGTGGGGAAAGCAGGGATGGAGCATTACTGGCTGTGCTGTGCTGCCTTTCGTAGACACTAGGCTCTCTCTGATAAGTGTGAATTAAAGACCTGTAATAATGGATTTGAGTGTTAACACTAAAGGGATGAATGTCATCACTCCCTACACAGGGATGTGACATGAAGTATGAAACATAAGGGATGAATGGAGGAAGCGTGTGAAGAAAAACTGAGAACTCGCAAAACAGGTGAAAAAGATGGGATGCACTATAATAGGGTACACGCAAACAAGTTTCAGTACTTAAATAGGAATAATTAATTGCACAACTAATCATTATTGCAACGACATGAAGATGTTAATGGCTCACATACTGAATGTGAGTCAACAATGTCATGTCGTCCAGAAAAAGGCAAGCATCCCAGTGAGGGTGTTACAAGTAAGACAAGAGTCTGCAAAACAAGATAAAGCAGCCTTCTGCTTTACTTCACACTGCCAAGGCCTCAACCATAGTACAGTGTCCGGCTGTGGGCATGCTTGTTAAGAAAGATATGGGATAGTTTTCAGAGATCCTAGAAGACAGCAGCAAGAACTATTAAGGGTGTCAGAAACATGACCTATGAGGACAGAGCTGAGAAACAGGGCTTTAGCTAGAGAAGGAGAAAATGGAGGGGAGACATGAAATTATTTTTCAGCTATCTATGAGATAGCTGCAAAGAGGAAGTGAATCTTCTCCATCTCTACTACTGTTGGGATAAAACATAATAGGCTTAGTAAGTGAGGTATGGGATTAGAAGCCAGGAGAACTTGCTAATGACTGGAGAGATTAAATGCTAGAACAGATCATCGGATTTTGGGGGTGTTACGCAGTTGCTGCTGGTTGTCTTCTTCGAGCCAGTAGGACAGATCATCAGAAATTGCTTCAGGAGTAGTTGATCCTACCTTTTGGCGGAAGGGTATCTGAGATAACCTCCTGAGGTCAATTCCAGCAGTACTGTTGAGTATTATAAACTACACAGGGATGAGAAGGATCGAATCTATCCTATCAACTCCGTGTTAGCGGAAAAAGATGGACACATGCATGTATTTGGGGTTTCTCAGTCATCAGAGCTGCACAAGGGCATATTAATTCAGCTTTCCCATTGATTGTTGCCTGCCTTGCTGCCTGGATGAGATCCCTTGGTCACTCACAGAAGGCTGGAGCAGGATTTCTGTACAGTCAGCCTCTGACCTGGGTTTTACATTAAAAAAGATGGACTTTGCCTGACATGCAGCTAATGCTGAGTAGCACAGCAGGCTTTTCAACTTTCTCCCACATCTGCTAATTTATTTCCTGTGCTCTTCCAGGATCTGTGATGTGAAGCTAATTTCATGGTTTACACAGTATAGGCTCTGCAACAGGAACAAACTTTTGTTCTGAGTTTGCACAGTACCTGGTACAATGGATCTTCACAGTAGCATAGCAAAAAACATCAGTAATAATGGCATGAAGGGAGTTGTTTCATCACTAAGGAGTGTTTTTCTGTAGCTTTCTTGTGGCTTTGTACATCTCACATACAATGACAGCACAGAGAAAGAGCAATCTCTAAGCAAGCCCATCAAACTGACAGCTTCTTACTCCTATTCACTGCAGGGCAGTCACATGCCAGATATTAAAAAGAGTGCTTTAAAAACACCAAAATGAACAATAGCATCTGTAAGGCACCAACAATGAAGGCAGTAAACAAAACAAAATGAAGTAGAACACACTAAGGGTGGTAGTTTTTTAGTGTTTGTTCCCCTTAAGGTATAAATCATTTCTTAGATGATTGACACATAGGATTGAATTAATCTGAAAAGCTTATTTATTTGCATCCTTTGAAAACTGCTGGCCATACGTAAGCCTGGGGAAGTTACATAACTGTCATCCAGAGTTGTGCGTTCAAGTATTTGTCAAATAAGTTTAGCAAAATGATGTTTCCTAATGCTTCTGTAAGAAGTACTTCATAATTCTACAAGAAGATAACAAGGCTGTTATTCCTCCGTATATTTTGCAAACATATATGTTTACCTCTGAAATCTAAATACAACAAGCTGAATACCCAAAAGAACAACAGTCACAATTAATTTTCTTATAGTTCATTTGTGCTTCCATTTTTAAACATTTTGATCTTCAAATTGATTCTTTGATCTTGAAGATGGAGTTTTCTTGTCGAAGAAAGTGCAGTCCAGTGGTGCAAGTGCAGTCCAGTGGTGCAAGTGTAAAAGGCTCAAGCTTAAAAGCACCACTGTCACTCTCGTTTTTCTTTATTTTGAGCTTTTGTCCCAGGCTCCCAGTTTCAGGTATGAGTTGTACAAAAAGGGGAATTAAATACCTGTGACTTTGCTCTCTTGAACATCCATTTGTGTGTGACGCTCACTGTATGATCTGTTAAAACCACTACTTCTTGCTGCTAGCTTGGAATCCAGAAGCAGGAATCCTGCCCTAAATACACATTAAAAGGTTTGGTATTAACATGAGGCCTGTAATAAACGTCCAGCAATGAAGGCAACGCAACTGCTATCTCCTCAGAACTGACTCACTGGAGGAGGAGCCCCTTTTATGGTAGTTTGAGAAATTAAAATTAAGACTTGCCATTCTGTCAACTGTTAACAAATGTGGCATCTATCCTCCTCCTATTGTCTGGCTTGAAACTGTGTCTGAGGAAGGGAGCAGAGAGTAGTAATTTTGTTAGGTGATTTGGGAGGTTCTGACCCAGCAATAGCTTCTGCTGCCATTGTTCTCCATATGCTCAGGCATCTGATGTGGATAGTATTTACATAATAAAAAGAACACATAAAAGTGAGGACAGTAAATGTGGGTCCTCTGGCACCATAGCATCACTTAAACACTACTGCTTTTATTCCTTGGATGAAACTTAATACGCAGCCAACAGCAGCAAAAGATTTAGGGGTGTTGTGCATGCAGTAGTCACATGGTTGTTCAGAAACAAAGGCTTACTGGTTTGTTTTGCTCCTCTTCCAGTAGCAGTGATGGATAGGCCTGCGATTTCCACATTCACTACTGTTTCTTTAAATTGTTTTTTTCATGTGCTCAGCAGGGGTGTGGGGAGAGCAGGTGTGTACTTGATAGACTACTGGTATTTAAGTGGTGATCTGGGAAGTGTTAGGTTTATGTTTTCTCCTTTTTCTTATGAGCAGTCTTGTCTTTTTTTCCCTCTCCTCTACTGCCTTTTATTTCATTTTTAATACCAGCTTGTTTCAATTTCTTCATGCATCTGTTTCTTAATTTCAGTTCATTTTAACTTCTTTTCCTGAAGTAGGTTACTCATCTATGTATATACTAGGCATTTAAGACTGAATTCTTTTAATGAGTGTTTTGTTTCTCTTGGTAGAACATCAGGACATCTGTGTCTGTGTAACCCATGTCTCCTTAGTCTCCACCTCAGTGACGTGGAGAGTGTAGGCCCTAAGAGACCAAGACCATGTCTGGCAAGTCTAGGTTTCAGAAATCTGTCACCCCTTTCCCTGCTCCCTCTGCAGTCTCATTATTTTTTTGGCTTTTTTGGGATATTAAATTACTCAACTCAGCAATAACGCTTTAACTGAAAACAATTAACAAATTTGAGAGATCATACTTGCTTTACACGTGTATTCTTCTTCACAAGGTGTGCTATGTTCTTCTAAGAAGATGGGGTGAGGTGGGACCCACTGGGGCAGTGGAGATAATGAGATAGTGGAGAACCACTGAGCGTGGTTGGGGGAACAGGCTTGTGGAACAGCAAGGTTTGGCAAGCGAGTTATATCAGTAAGCCAAGAGCCTATATCTCCTGCATAAAGACTGCAGGACTGCCAGGAGAGGCACCAAGTGGCTAGGCAGACCTCCTTGTGACTGAAGAGGTCTGGTGACAGTGTGCTGCTACTCAGAAAGGTACTGAGTTGATAAAAAGCAAAGACACACAGTTGCTTTGAACTTTCTCCATTTTAAAGGAAGCATTCCAGATTTTATTCAGACCGAATCAGACTTTTTTGCATTTAAAAGTCTTTCGGTCTTTTGGGGAGAGTATCATCTGGAGGAGGTCTAGATGGATCTACCTCAGAGCACTGGCCAGCTTTTTCTCTCTCTCCTTCTGTCAACTCTCATGCTAATTATGGCACTACTTCCACACAAGCAGGCGTTTGTTCAGATGTGCCACACGGGTCTGTATGGTTTTCCCCCCAGATAAAGTCCTTTGTCATTTTGTTGCCTCTGGGAATTTCCCCTGCACTACCACCATGCTAGCAGTCTGTAGACCATCTTCTGTCTCCTCCTGTCTGGAAGCTCTATAGGTGATGAGCTGTTGGATTTTGATGTGGGTCTCTGTAGTCCTTTATCTCTTGATCAAGCCCTCATAAGTGATATACATTCTCACTGGTTCCAGATATACTATATGTTTGTTAAAAATCCCATGCTGTTCACATATGTTGTGTCTATACATAAAAATGTATAGCAGAACTCCTTCCTTGCTGCAAACACTGTGGGCAGTTTAGAGCATAATGAGGTGTTACAGATGCTTCCCCTCAGCCAACAGATGGGTTATGTGTTTTGCATCAATAGAACGTCCTAAATCCAGGATTACACTAAGTAACAAGTTGATAATATTTATCAGAGTTGCTTTCACTGGTTTAGGTGGTTTGCTGAATCCAGGCCCAAAGGAAATTAAATAGTCATAACACTAAAGTGTAGCTGAAGATTGAGAATTTACGTATGTAAGTCTGCATGTTGTTTTGAGCATTGCTTGTTTTATTTTTGTTTTATTTACATCTAGAAGATGAATGCTGGATGAATTTTCTGATGGGAAAAAATGTATTGTTTCAAGTAAGCAAAAAAAGACAAGAAACATACCTTCAAGCTAGCTCGTCAAGTTTTAGCTAAACAGTTTTAACATTTCTTGAATCTAACAACTTTACATTGTATAAGCAGAGTTCCTGAAGAGCAAAGACAGGCAATTTTGTAAATCTGTTGTCTGAAAAATACAGTTTGTGTGACTAAGGCAAGAAATATGCTTTAAGGTAATAATGAATTTCTGTATGAAGACCATTATAAAACTTTCATTTTCAAAACTTTGTAGTTAGTTATATAAAAATATAAAAAAAATGTTTATTTAAAGTTCATCTCTTTTCTCATTGTCTTGTGTCTACTCTGGTATAATTAAAGTAAAAATGAAATAAGTTATAAGTGCAGGGAATAATTTTAATAGCAGTTGAGTTTAAAAAGTAGTGGAAAGAAACTAAGTCATATGTCAAATCTCTTCAGATCTTAAGTTAATAATATTGAAAATCCTATAGGTCACGTTTACTTTTATAAAATTACCATGCAAAACCATCAGTAGGCAAAATACAATATGCATAATTGAAGCAAGTTAAATGATATGAAGAATGCCTTGAACAAATAGCTATGAGGGACATGTACTTATACAAAACCATTAATGTAACTTCATAAGTCTACTTAATTAGACTTAATTACAGTACTGCAGGAGTCAACACAGAAGCTGTGAGATGTGAAAAGAGACATTTTACATATTGCTGTAGGGATCATTGTATTTATGCAAGACATTGACATGGGTTTACTCTAAAGGGCTAATTGAAACAATTGGTTTTGACTACACTAGCAATATGGAAACAGAGCAGCTAAAACAATGGCAAGTGCCGTAGGACTGCTCAGGAATCAGAGCTGTCATCTGTTCTGATTTGCACGTCATATCAAAAGCATTCTAATCCCTTGCTCAAAACTTTTTATTCAAAGAAACGCACATACACCCAACCCCAAATCTCATCAGAATATTTTAATTTCACGATGAGTAAAACATTGCACAATCCTATCAACATGCCTGGAAAAAAGCAATGATAAACTAGTGCTACCCTGAGTCACCTAGCTGGGAAAGGGTTAGAGCTTGACATTGATATCACTTACATTGACATAAATCTTAAGAGATTTTGTGAACAGTTAGTGGTGTTACTCCAGTGAAGAGCTGGTCTGATACCAAAATTAAGTCTACAGTTCATCAAAACCACTAAAGGCAGGGTAGGATTGCAAATACTGGAGTGAAAAGAACATTCTGTAAAGTTGACTGTGAAACATCAAATATTCTTTCCATGCTGTATTTTTCCAAAGACAGTAATTGCTAAATACAATCATTTTCTAAAGACAATAGCAAGGCTTCCAACACTCTCCCACAGTATTGCTCTATCCAAGTTAGGACGTCACAGTCTGGGTGGGTGGAGAACTAATTGGATGGTCAGGCTCAGAAGGTAGTTGTTAACAGGACGTACTCTACTCGGAGGCCCATGACAAGCGTACTACAGGGGTACCTACTGAACGTATCCTTTTCAGCATCTTTGTCAATGACTTGGAGGAGACGATAGAGTGCAGGCTCATCAAGTTTCCCAATGAGAAGCACAAGGGCCCACAAGAGAACAAGAACAAATGCAAAATCCTGCAGCTGGGAAGGAAGAACCTGGAGTAATGATGCAGGCTGGGGGCTGCCTGGCTGGGGAGCAGCTCTGCTGAAAGAGACCTGGGAGTCCTGGCAGACAGCAAGCTGGGCATGAACCTGCAGTGTGCCCTGGCAGCAAAGGCAGCCAACAGCATCCTGGGCTGTACAAACCACGGCACAGCCAGCAGATTGAAGGAAGTGCTTCGCACTTGTGAGACTGCATCTGGATACTCTGTCCAGTTTTGGGCCCATCAATACAGGAAAGACACTGATAAACCAAAACAATTCAGCAGAGGGCCACCGAGATGCTTGGAGGCTGCAACATTTTTCCTGCAAGGTGCGGCTAAGGAAATGGGGCTTGTTGCCTAGAGTTGGGAAGCTTTTGGAGGCACCTACCAGCAGCCTGCTGGAACCCAGGAGGAGGTTATGAAGAAGACAGAGCTTCTTTCAGAGTGGTGCATAGTGGGAGGACAAGAGGCAATGGGCCTAAATTGGAACAAGAGAGGTTCAGCCTGGCTAAAACGAAAAACAGTCCAGTAGTGAAGCAGGTTGCTCAGAGAGGTTATGCAGTCTCCATCCTTGAAAGTTTCCATGATGCAACTAGATAAAGCCCTGAGAAACCTGGTCTGACCTCACACTTCTTTGAGCAGGAGGTTGGACTAAAGCCCTTCTGAGGTCCCTTCCAAACTCAGTTATTTTGTGGTTCTGTGATTTCATGATAATTTTTAAAACTAGGTTTTCAGAATGTTTCCATAGTCCTCACTTTCGGGAGTTTATTCAGGGAATTAATGCAGAGGATAACAGTGGAGCAGTTCAAGATTTTCAATAAAATTTTGAGAATAACTTTTCTCAGAAGCAACCAGAATTTCTGGAACACTTTTTTTTTAAAATCATAGCCAGAGTTTGGGGAGGCGCAGGATGGAAGTCATAGAATCATATAATGACATAATCAGATAATGGCCCAGGGGAATCATGCAGAGATGCAGAAGGAAACAGTGCTGCTCTGAAGTGTAAAATCATTCTACTTTCCCCTCCTTCTGTTTACATCACTCCTCACAGCCCTGGATGTGAACCTTCTCCATGGGAAGAATTATGATGTATAATGGATCTGGGGAAAGGAGAGGATTAGGGGGATCCTGATTTACTAAGACAAAGAATACTTTACACATCTAATACTGCTTACTGCTAATTAATACAGTCAAGGGGATAGAAGACATAAATTTCACTAGAATTGCTGTTCTCAGGAAGGATGACATCTAATCCAGAAAAAAGGATAAAGAGCTTTTCTGTGCTGAAAGCTTTAAGTGAATCATTTTAGAAGCATCTTTAACTCAAAATAACCATAAATTTAAGACCTTGGGCCAGCTCCTCAGGTGGCGTGAAGTAGCATGGATCCACTGACTTCCGTGGGGTAAATCTGATTCATACCGATAGAGCACGAAGACCTAAATCCCCTTCTAGGCAGAAGGAGCAGGCAAATGTTCCTATACGTGAAAAAAAGCTTACAAAGATTCTGTCTGAGAGTAGAATATTACCAAAGACCTTTCTCACAAAAAAGGACAATAGATTAAGAAGTCACTTTCAGGGCTGAGGAAAAGAAAAAGAAAGGGCTTTTTTTCTCGGATCAGAAAGAAACACATGAATGAGATAAAGAGACCATCTGGCTCCTGGACTCCCAAAATATGAGAGCTCCTGAGGCTGAAATTTCTTCTTTAGGAAAGAGTGATCAGCCTACCTGTCAGTGATAGAAAAATATGTTAAAAAATAAAACTTATTAGGGCAGAAGAAGAAGCCAGAATTGTGAAGTCCAGAGAGGTGAAATAAAATCACTTTGGACAAATTGATAAAACACCTCAAGAAGGTGAAGAGCGTATTTTGTGGAAAAAACACCTGCCAACAACTGTGACTACATTGAACTGAAAATTGACATTCAAATAGAGAGGGGAAAAAAGGTTCAGAATCTTTTTTTCCAGTGTATTGCCATAGGAATTCTGACTTACCAGTCTGAAGGAATGTTAGTGATTTGGAAGGAAACCATTCTGGGAGAGCACTAGGAATGTGCTGTTGTGTCTAAAAGCTAAGATGAAGTTTTCTTAATCTAGATGGAATCAGCAAACAGACAAAGAAGAAAATAGAGCCCATTGTATTGGACAACCACATCTGAAATGTTTTAAAAGACTTTTTAAACCAATGTTCTCCACTGTCTGCTATAAATCCTCTGTCTAGGTAGACTGGAAAGTCTTCCTGTGATTGCTAGACTGGAAAATAATATGACTAATGCCAAGGCATTAAGTGATGTTACCCTTTAATCATAAAACAATATCAGCCCTCTAATAAATTTTAGGAGGATGGTATTAGATTTCTACATCTTATTTCATTGTAGTAATATAAGAAATGATGTTATTTAATGATAACTTTATGAAGAGCATGAATTCAGCTATGCAAGTCCTGCAGTACTAGTATTGGACTAGTGTACATCACAACATCACATAGATGTCCTTTCTACAGTCAGGGCCCAGTTTTTGTGGAGGGCTTCTCCTGAGTATAATGAGAGAGAGTCCATGCCCCAAAGAACTTTGTGTAAGAGAATAAAGCTGACAGAGGTAGTGAAGTGTATTGCTAACAGATGATAGTGTCAAATATAATTTCTACATGCATGTACATGTGCACACTGTGTACTAATATCCTGGGGGTTCTGACTGGAGAATTTTAAATGCTCCTGATTCTTGGCAGTACTTGTCATGTTCCCAAGGTTGAATGCTTAATCTTTCCGGGTATTTTTAAGACCTTCCAAGTGTTAATTCATGTTGTTGTTCTGCCAGATGAATTTTTGGGAAGTGTGCATGGTGCTCGCAGACTTTTTAAAAAGTTTTCCAAAGATTGTTTATGCAATGAAGTGCAAGTTTCATAGGCTCCTTAATTAGCTCTTGTACATATGTTTGCAATTTGGGAAGCTGCAAATGGCTAGTGGGAAGTCCTGGCTGCTGTTTGTTTCTTTCTGGCTAGAGGAACCAAACTCACTCAGGAATAAGTTCCGTGGATTTTAGGAGACTTAGAAAAGCAATTAATGTGGTCTGATTTATTTATTATACTTGTCAGGCATTTATGCAGTGTAAAATCAGATCAGTGTGGCATACATCAGATCTGGTTTGCACGCTCTAGTTATGCAGTTTATTTGCTCCATGCATATAACGAAAGCATACAGAATACACTGTACTGTAGGGGAAGGCAAAACTAAGCAGTCTTGATTTTTATCTGTGGCTCTATAAAAAAAGTACTCCCGAGCTGCATCTCTGCAAATAAAATCATATTTCAAGTTAAGGTATGCATCCAGCTTTTTATGGTAACTTTAAATTTTGCACCTCTACTCTGGTCATTGCACTGATCCACAGAAGCTTACCCAGTGGTACTCAGTATATCAGACTCTGCTCATCAGAACCTACTGGGACTGGAAACTTGCTGTCTTACAGGGCTGCTTCATCCCCTTTAAGGTTTTGTTTGAAGCACTTGAGCCTTTCCCATTGCTCAGAGTGAAGTAATGTACAGATATATGGAACAGGGGCAAAGTAGGGCTCTTTTTCAACCTTTTTGATTCTGACCAGAGAAAGGTGTTTTGTGAAATGTTAGAAGTCAAGCTCTTCTATTTTAAAGGGAATAATTTCTGTATATATTTATGATTGTTTTTTGGAAAGCTTAGATTCATTTCTCCAAATACAGCTTAACAGGGAAGAATCCATGAATAGAGATTTTAATCAGAATGTTGTCTATACGGACTCAACCCATTTAGCTGTAAGTCACTCCTTCAAAAATATGTAATTGGTCTTTTATACTGAAGATAAAAGTTGTTATTTGCACACAGTTACACTAAAGATCATCATTAACTGATGCCATAGAGGTTCAATTAAGATGTAAATCTAAAGTGTCAATAGTAAACTTCAGAAACTAGTCTTTTATGGGACACATCAACAAACATTTCAAAGTTTTAAAACAGTACTTCAGAATATGAGTCACTGAGCTTATCCTGAAGCCTCAGCCTGCTTCATAAACTAAGATATTTAAAAACCCGACTGCCGTGGCCCTGAGCAATCTCCTCAAGTTGACCCTGCTTTGAGCAGGGTGGCTGGATTTGCCAGTCTCCTGAGGTGCCTTCCAACGTCAACTATTCTTTGTGCAAATTCTTGAAACTCGCCCTTCTGGTGCTATTCTCTCCTTCTGAGGGAGCTCTTGTGGCAAGTTAGTATATAAATTTGAATTACAGGAAAGCCTCTATGTAACCTGTTTCCAGCAAATGACTTGAACTGAATTTTAAGCTTGTCTTTAAGGATATGCTATAGCTACGTATGTAGTGTTTTTGTTAATTAAAGCAAATAATCTTTCATGAAGGTTCTTGAACTGCAGTCACCTTAAAGGGAATATTATATATGCAGTAGCATCCAAGTGTTCTTGCCAAAGCTAGACAGCAATTTCTCTTGCTGATGGAGCACTCCATCATGAGAACAAGGAGACAAATTCTGCACTGTTTTGTACCTGGCAGAACTCCACTGACTTCATTAGGTGGATTTATCCTGAGTGTTGTAGATTTTCAAATGTTACAGAAATATGACATAAAAAGGCATCTAGATATGAAAAATTAAAACATAAAAAGCTGCTAGCTCTGGCCCCCTAAAAAAAAGTGATAATGCTGGTGATGTATGTTCCAAATGTAGGAGGCTGAATTTACTAAATTAACCCCAAGATTGGATTAGGATAGTAAGCATTTCAGAACTGTTTTGGACTGACAATAGTTTTGAAATGACTTGCAAGAAGGAATTTTTTAATAGCATTTTGAGCAAGTATAGTGTTCCTCCTATCAAAATGGAAATTAATTTCTTGTAGTTTTGTTCAGTTTCCCAACAGAGACAAAAATAAACCTGATAAAAGCCAGGACAGAAAGTCTAAACTACTTTTTTGACCTTTCCAGAATGGCACTCTGGACTGGCAAAATCTGTATTGCCTCGGTGCCACATGTATGCTAGTGAGCACTCTGCTTGACAGGTTGTCAGCATCTTCAGCAGGACAATGTTCTTTTGAAAATTCCAGCACTTGTCTGCTGGGCACCAATGCCAGCAGTCAGTCCTGGGGATTAGCTGAAGTGCTTGGTTTTTTGTGATGTGTGTTGCAATGTGATATGTGCCTGTAGGTCCACAAACTAATGATGTTCAAATGTCCTTCCTTCCACTTTGATGCAGAGAAAAGAGACAAAGAGTGGAAATGAAAAGAAGGAAGAAGAGACAGGGAGGAAAAAAGAGCAGATGCAGAAAATAAAGTAGGGAAAAAAGGTCAAATGGTCATCCAAAGAGTGAAACAGAAAGCTACGAAGAGCCTGAGGAAAAAGGACCTGCAAAGAAATTTTTCTTCAGGGTATTTTTACAGGTTTATTGTTAGTCTGGTTTTCCCATGGAGAGTAAGCGTATCTTTTCACACTGTGTGTATGCAACACTTCTCTCCATACAAATTGTTGAACTACTTGACCAGTTTAAATCAAATTTTGTAGAAGCATCATCCCTATAGGTTTTGTTAGTTCTGAACTTTTGGATTTCCATAGGTGTTTTATTTTAGAGAAAAATTGACTAGAGAATGAGAAAGATTGTAAGAGCTAGTTCACTAGCTAAAAGCTATTTTCGATTAACTTTAGCTTTGTTAAATTTAGAATTGGGCTTCCAAGTGGCTTTAGGGGTGAAAACAAGAGTTGTGATAAATACAAAGCTGGAGAACTGAGCCTTCCCTCTGAGAAAATTTAGCAAAATTTCAGGACTAGTTATGTAAGTAAACACTACCATTCCTCATCAGGAAGTAGGCCTGGTATAAGATAATAATAAAAGAAGTCAGTCAAAGTAGATGCATTAAAGGAGAATGACACCTACAGTAAAAGGGAGTAAGCCCAGTGATCACCCAGCCTGGAACCTGGATACATCTCAGTAACAGTGACATCTGCCATCTTCAGTCGTTTAAACCACACATGCTTTTCACAAACCACAGCTGATCTGTGACAACGCAGTCAGTTCCAACAGCAGTGCTGGGTGATATACAGAACCTACAAAGCATGTAATCCAACATATATCACATAGAGAGAGCAATAATAAGATCTTCATGGATACTGGTGCTGTGCTTTGTTTTTTCCCTAATGTCTGCTACAGGGAGGATTCATGTTGTGTACTTGAGGCAGGTAACTTAGCTGAGACTCACATCTCAAAGGTGAGATGCTTTGGCTATGAGTGTCATCAATAAAAAGATATAGGTGTCTTCCCAAGGTGATTTAAGACTTTAAATGAAATATCTGTAGCAGAGCTTGTAAATACTCTTCTATGCCGCCCAATTTAATAAGAAAAAAACCCCTCTTACTGATAGTTATTGACAAGTTTCACTAGCTCAGTAAGACACATCTGAAAGAAGATGCCTCAGGGTGGAAAACAGATTCAGAAAATGAACCTTTTTAAATATAGAAATGTAAATTTAAGATCATTCTAAGGAAAGAAAAGAGAAAGGAAAACTCAAAAATAAGAGTCTTTTTAACTAGCCTGTTGTGAGAAATAAATGTGTACATTTCAGGGTTTGGGGTATATGCATGGAAAAGGTGCAGCTTTGCTGGAGACTGAAATTTTACTGGCTTATTCACCTTTGTGCTGGTTTTGGCTAGGATAGAGTTAATTTTCTTCATAGTAGCTAGTATGGGGCTATGTTTTGGATTTGTGCTGGAAACAGTGCTGATAACACAGGGATGTTTTCGTTATTGCTGAGCAGTGCTTACACAGAGCCAAGGCCTTTTCTGCTTCTCACCCCACCCCACCAGTGAGTAGGCTGGGAGTGCACAAGAAGTTAGAATGAGACACAGCCGGGACAGCTGATCCCAGCTGACCAAAGGGATATTCCATACCATATGACATCATGCTCAGCATATAAAGGTGGTGGAAGAAGAAGGAAGGGGGGGACACATTTGGAGTTGCTGTGTTTGTCTCCCCAAGTAACTGTTATGCGTGATGAAGCCCTGCTTTCCTGGAGATGGCTGAACACCTGCCTGCCCATGGGAAGTGGTGAATGAATTCCTTATTTTGCTTTGCTTGTGTGCATGACTTTTGCTTTATCTATTAAACTGTCTTTATCTCAGCCCACGAGTTTTCTCACTTTCACACTTCCGATTCTCTCCCCCATCCCACCAGCGGGGAGTGAGTGAGCGGCTGTGTGGGGCTTAGTTGCTGGCTGGGGTTATACCACAACAACCTACACCAAGGGATTTTTCAACTCACAGTTGCAGTTTCCACTGGAAAACCTGATGCTTTGAAGTGAGGCTTTGAAATATTCCATGTTATGACACCCAAAACATTTTGTGAATGTAGCCCCTATTCTCTAGTTGAATGGAATTGCTTTGTGAAAATAGCATGTTCCTTCCCTAGCCAAGTAACATGAAATTATTTTCAGCTTTCAAGTCATAGAGACTGTGAGCCTTACAGGAATGATGGATTAACATCAGGTCCCACTATTTTCTATACATATTTTTTTCCATTTAACATAATTTTGATTGCCATATTTCTTCTAATGTCAAAGCTCATAATCATGTGTTCCTTATCTTAGGTTTGACTGAAAGTAGCCGCAGAGAAACTAAACACAATTTCTTATATATTTTTGTTATAGGGTCCAGTTGTCCTCAACTTGTCTATATCGGCATAGCCACATTGACCTCAGTGGACCTGAGTATATTCAGCCAAAGCAAAAATCTAGTCCATGAAGTCCTCTCTTTCTCTCTGTGTGGCTATGCAAACTATTTCTTTTATTACAACATGCTCATTTTTCTTAAGTGCAATTAAAAGGCTTTATCACTTTGTTCTCAAGCATCCCATCTTAAGATTTTTAATATCAAACAGACTTTTTAGAATAATACATTCAACACTAATACCTTTCACCTTATTAGATAAAGATAAGGAATAAATATAATTATCCAACAGCCCCCTTTATTCTTCTAACAAACACGTTCTACTTTCCTAGGCTATTTGGACTGCTTGACAACATGCATCTAACCATTGTGCATGGCCACTGTAATTTTATGGACTATATTGTGTGAAAAATACATTTTTGTTAAGACTTGATTGTGTGATGGCAAACATGACTGCTGTGGAATTTACAATACATAGCACAGCTATTTAAAATAGAAAAAAAGTGAGAAATAGTTTATTTCCTGTTACGTGAGTTTTGTGTAGAAAGTGAGAAATATTTTATTTCCTGTTATGTGGGTTTTGTATAGAAAGCTTGACTAAATAAAAATAATTTGGAATTCACTGTAAAAACAAAAATATTTTTTTCACAGTAGTCAGCATTCCAAAAACAAATATATTGCAGTTATAGAAAATTACAATATATTTTATTTTGCTTCATGCATCATTAGCAAAATTTGCTGTTCATTTCTTCTGCTAGAATCTACATTGTGGATGCTAACTGTAATAATAATAAAAGGAGCACAGAGAGAGTTTTAGCCATTATGTGGTGACTGCAAACCCGAAGGTTAGAAAAATTGTGTTTTGACTGGTGTGCTGAGTATTGTTGATATCTACTCCATTAAGAAAATAATTGGATCAGATTTTTTGCTGAGGTATTTTGGCAAGGCAGCAACAACTTAAAAAGAGATTAATTTAGATGATCATAGAACTCTGTCCATGTTTCTCCCTCAGCAATCTTAAATTCTGACCCTGTGCATGATTTAAGTCAAGTGGTGTTGAAGAGGATGATGTAGGGTAGAGACTGTAAACTTTATTTTATAACTATTGCAGCGGAAGAAAGTAGATATAATCGCTGTACACTACAGCAGATCCTCAGAACATCATAGTACCTTGGCTCTGTGCTTTAAAATAATGCCTATAAAAGAAGACCAATTACAAAGCAGAACATTTCACAAGACATAAAAAACAGTTGAAAGAGTATTTTTTCACTTAATATGAGTATGTCTGGCATTTCAAGTGACTGGAGAAATTGTCTGAATGTAATTTGTTATCTTTACACACTTGCTTTAAACCACAGCTATAGTGCTTTATTTTGGAAACTGAGAATAATACCAACACTAAAGACATGCTCTCACTTTGATTAAACTATTTTTATTAATGCAAACCTTGGATATATGATAGTTACGGCTGAACTGATTTCGATTTACTTGTACAGTTTATGTTGCTGTTCATTGTTGCATTTTGTTAGTTTTGGACTTTCAAATGGAACTCAAGGAGTTAAGTGTCTAACTCTGACTGAAATTTAGTGGCAAATGGATATTTAGTTACCTTGGGCCCTCAGAAATTCCTGGCTAGAAACTTGTCAGCTTCCTCAGTCTTTATAACACATAAATGCAGGTGATATTTGTCCATTTTTAAGGCAGAAAAAGGATGGTTCACAGCCCTCCCCCTACACAGGAGCATAAAACAGCCTGGTCAAATCAGGCATAGAGTGGCTGTAACCTTCAACTGGGAGTGTGCAGGCAGGAGGCTCTGCCTGTGCTAAGCCCAGCCGTTTAATTGCCCTCCCTGATGTAAGGAAGGTCAGTACATATTCTGAGATATTCTGACTATACCTAATCATTCTTGCAAGCTAATGCAAGCCAGTTTGCTGCTGGCTCCCTCTGGTAAAGCCCCGGCAAAGTAGAGCAGCTGAAGCAAAGCATCTGCTGGATGTCGGATGGTCTGCACCCTTGTGCAGGGATAGCTGCAAAGCAGGTGGGCAGCAGCCCCTCCTGCCTCATCCTGATGTGCTGTGGGAGGGAAAAATGCTGCTGGTGGCTAAGGGAGACAGGTAATGCACCCCACAGAGGGCTGCAGTGAGTTACGGGGCGGCTGTGAGTGGAGCAGATGCATGGGACTTGGGATAAGTGGCTGGAGGGCATGCTGAGGTTGCCATAAGTCTTTGGGAGGTGCTGTCATTCCCAACGGTGTCACCAGCTACCTGCAGTGTGAGCAGTTCAAGGGGATCCCCTTACTAAAGAACAAAACTGTGAATGTGTGTCTTCTGGAGTTAATGGTGCTAATCCAGCAGAGAAGGCACTCGAGGACCAGGCCCTTGGGAGAATGTGCTGACATCATTATTTATGGGCTTCTGTAGTGGTGTTTTCTCATGTTTGTGATGTGTTGGTATTAGTCTTCTCTCCAAGGATGCTTGTTTGTTAGCTTTCAAATGAGAATCACATAAAAATTACAATCATAAAAGTCAGAGGCTGAGCAACCCACTATAGAAACAAAGCCACTGGAAGAACATTCATTCTGGAAGCCTGATTTCGTGGTCTTTGAAATAGATTTGAACGTATAAACGGTTGATAAGCTCTGTTTCATTTTCAAGAGTGTTTTGTAGACTGAACTTGTTAATGTGTTTAAGAATACCTTGTTAATTAGCTCATACAAATCTGGAGTCTCAGGTTGCATGCTGGTAAATTAACCATCTAGGAAAACTGAAGTATTGTCATAGCTTTGAAGTGATAACCCAGATGTTTTCATGTGGGTTTTCTGGCTACATGAGAGCCTTTTCTCCCCAGGAATCCCACTGTCCTGAAGTCCTCAGTACCCCAGAAGATTTCCTACTTTGTTTTCACGCTATTTTCTGAGATATAATTGAGGGTATGGATTATGTGACGATTTATTTTCTTATTCTGGTAGTTTTTCATGGTTGTGTTGGAGGTGTGGAGATGAAAAGATGGTGGCTTTCATGCTGTTGCCCAACTTTGTAATTATTGGCTCTTAAGTTAAAAAAAAAAAGTTCTTCTGAATATTACAATTTTTTTTCCCAAAAGATCATGACATTTCAAAATAACATGAACTTGTCACATTCTTAGTAGAGAAAAAAAACTTATGTTTAAAATTTTTTTGGCATTTTTATATGGTGTGTCAGGGTGTATCAGTCACATCCTGGCCACACACAGCAGTGTGATTGACAGGACTGGAGGAGTACACAGCAGTCCCAGCCGTTCTCTTTATAAATAAGATATATTCAAAGAGATGCAAACACTCCTGCTTCTCATCTTTTTAAATTAGGTTTACCACTCCCTGCATACCCCCACACCTTCACATCTTCCTCAGCTCCTTAGCTGTCACTAAAGCCACTTGGCCACATCCATTCCCTAGTCATAATATTGCTGGTGCCTGCCCGATGTACAGGAGCTAACTCCTTTGAATCTCATTGACCTTGGGTGGAGCGCTTTCCACTCACCAAAGAGTGTAGCTCCGTCCTGCTTCAGAAACCGTTTCCCACTGCTCAAAACACCGGCTGTCGCATCGGAGTATCAGGTCAAAATATCCCAGACCAGCCAGCGATGGGGACTGGAGTGAGGAAAAAGCCAGCCTATGCTTTTATCTCTGCTTCGGTGTTACAGACGAGATGGTTTTGCTTTCCACTTTCAGCATCAGTGATACTTTCAAAAACAGTTGTGCTCCTGCTCTGTGTTTTGATGTGCCTGGAGGAGAGGTGCTCTCCTGACTTAACTTGCTGGTGTTGTCTGCTCCTTACTCTTCCTTGAACTGTGAACTGGAGAAGAGAGGTCCTAAAAAAATGAAGGAGTAGCCTCATGGGACTGATTTCTTCAAGCTCAAAAGGCATCTACATTCACCTCCCCCTGCAAGGCAGCTGCCCTTTTCCTCTTGCACACGGGAGAATTAAAATGAGGCCCTGGCACTCAGGGTTTCGGTTGTTTCTATAGTCCCTCTTTTTTTTTAAAAGCCAATTTCACCCCACTTTGCACTTTGCTTAGCGAGGCTAAAGCTGCCTGTCAGCAGGGCTGCGGCCCTGCCAACCTCCCAGGTGTGGGCGGGCGGCATATTTAACCTCTGTTGCCACTCCCGCAGGGTTTTGCTTGAGGTAAAAGACAAAGAGGAAGGAGTTTAGCAACAAGTTCTCTGTGGTGAGTGGTGGGTTGGCTGGTTTTTTCCATGTGGGAAGATGGTGGCTGCCGGCAGGTGGGGCTGGGCTTTGCTTTGCTGCTGGGTCCTTCACGCAGCTCGGCCTCTGGTACCAGCTCAAAAGCAGACAAAGAAATGGTGGGAGGGTTGGTTTGTTTGGTTTGTTGTTTGTTATTTTTTTTTTTCCCCCAGCTTAATAATAAAGTTTGGAAAGGCTGAACGTGGTGGTAATTTAGAGGAGAGGTGGAACGACTGTGTGTCTCTGTGCCGGCCCTCGCCCCGGAGCGAGCGGTGTGAGGGAAGGGAAGGCGGCACCGAGGCTGCCTGCGGGCTGCAGTGCCTAACCATCAGGTTGGCAGAGCCAGCTGCCGGCTCTTGCACCGAAGGGGCTTCCTGAGTCTTCGTCTTCTAGACCCTACGCCGCAAAGAGCGAGGTGTCTCTCAAAAATAACACACAAGTGGTTGCCAAGTGCACAGGCACTAGTGAGTGAAAGAGAGGTGTAGCTGCGACTGGCTTCAGTGCCTGCAAAACATGTGTAGGGCTTGTCTGTGTTGTAGAAAGTGCCTGGAACCGTACCTCAGGTTTGTATTAAAAATGGTATTTGGTTCACTTGAAAACAGGGTGTCTGGAAAACTGTTATTACGTGTCAAGAATTTGAGCTTATTCCTTTGACTTCTGAGTTTTTATAAAAGGACCTTTTTCTTCTTTTTTTCTCCTCAGACATGCAGCTTTAAAGGTTGGGATTCTGTGAGCAAACGCAAATCCACTAAAATACCCCGAGTTTGAGCTGTATTCAAATGGATTCTCTGAGCTTTTTCTTAAGGCTGAATTTGAAGAAGGGGATCTGAAAAAAACAAACACATGCACCCAGGCTGTTGGCAGTATTTGGAGAGCGAGAAAAAGGTGGATTTCTGAACTGGCTTTGTTGCTTGAAATAGAGCTCCAGTGATTTTCACCCACTGAGGACTTGGCCTGATATGGTGAAAGGTAAAACGCAGGCTTAACCTCTTGAAATTCTTCAGAAATATTTTCCTTTCACTATTCAATTTGCTTGCAACCAGCTTTTTTTCCATGAAAATCAACTCAGTTGTGAAAAGCTCTCTAACACGGCCCTCTCTATGGCATAAATGTTAAGTAGTATCCTGACAATTTTATATTGTGTAGTATATTGAAGACTAAATGAACAGCAGCCGAGAAGAAAAAAAGTGAATGAGTGTATTACTTGCAACTAATGAAACTTCTTTGGAGTGCCTGATCAATGGTATATTAGCAGAAGTCGTTGAGAGAGCCGAAGTGGGATTCAGATTTTGTGCTTCACTGGAATGGGAAGGAAAAACACGTTTAAATTCCATTTCACTTTACTATCTTGTCATTTGCTTAACAGTGTGGAAGATATTTGGTTGGGATGAATGGCACTTGTCAGTTGAATTTTTCATCTAGACACTTTAAATTAAGTTGGTGTTCAGGGTTTTGAGTCATAATTTGCACATCTTCTGAAATACTGTCACTCATACCACCTCTAACGAAAAAATCTCAGATACAGTGGTATAATTGTTCTCTGCTTAATCTGACCATTAACCTTTTATGCTCTTTGCAAAATGATGATGAAATGGTAGTGTTTCTTCTTGATTATAGGTAAGAATAAGTAAGTGAGTGCTGTGCAGCAGTCATGTAAGGTACTGAGATTTGGATTATGTTGGCATCTTCACAATGGTAGCTCTCCAGATCCTGTCCTAGATTCTTCCACTAAAACACTGGGATGTATATCAAATACAAGTCCAGGGCTGGTCTGCAGAGCTAGCAATTAAATGTGCTGTTTTAGGCACTCTGTAAGGCACAATTAGAGAGTCATAAGACCCACTTCATCAAATTGCTTTGGCGTTTGGTTCAAGTGAGTTCTATCATCTGGAATGGTTCAAAACTAGGTTAAAGCCAATAGTGCTTTTAAGTGCTAATTCAATAGAACTTCAGAATGTCCTTAAACTTGTGTAGGTGTCATTGTGAACAGAGTGGCTTTTGTAAATTCTGAGTGAATTAAGATGGAACAGGTAAAAAAACTCTGTTGTAAGTGATGACCCAAAATTCAGAGTCTGGGTAAGTGATAGAAGCCAAGTGTTTGTATCGTGAAATCTTCCTTGTTTGCAAAGGAGTCGTCAGTACAGAGTAAAAATGACAGTAAGAAATCTAAATTGTTAAATCGTGGCCGTTGTCTTTGCAGTGTGTCTGTGGCCTCAGTGAAGCTTCATCCCTCTACTTGCCTCCAGGATAACAGCATGACTGACTTTCACTGTCTTCCAGTGGTTTTTATCTCTGGTGTACACATGACTGTATCTAGTCCGCTTGCTCTGGAGGTGCTGGTTACGTGACTGAATTCTGCTCATGATTTGCCTTCATTTCAGGTGAGGAGAGAGCTCCGTTCTCCCTGCACTTCCAGTGTGAGCCCTGTCCTGTGATCTGGAGAGGTGTTGTGAGCATAGCCACCAGCTTCTAAAGGTACTTTGCAATTATCTGTAGAAGTAACCTACTCAATGACAACTGCTAAAAGACAAAGAAATCTGCCTGAGCATGTTGACATGTAACATGGAGGAGCCATTTTGTCCTTCAGCGGTCAGCAAATATCAGCTGATTTTCCTTTCTCATAAAGAACAACAGTAGGGGTCAGATCACAATGTGCTGTCTGGCTAGATGTAGGCTCTAGCTTATCAAAGCTTGAGGAAAATCCGTAAAGAACTAAGTCACTTACTTATATATGAAGCAGTAAGGGAAGTCTATATGGGAAACGTAGTCCTGTACTGGGCCAGAATCTCATAAATTAACAAATCTGACACATACAACTCTTCTGCAGTGGTCAGGAACTATTTATCTCCATTGTGAAGAATAATGGTTTCCATTCCTCAAATTCAATCTATATATGAGTTTTCACTGCAAAGATGAGTGAATTTTCTTTTTTCTTTTTTTTAAACCTGTAAAATATCTAGCCTGTATATAGAATCCCAGTGGAGGTGAAGGAAGAGCTCTTAACTTCATGAGGTAAATCTCATGTAGGAAATATAAATAACAATCTCATCTAGCTACACTGAAGGACCATGTATACTCGGTCTCTGACAAGACTTTTGCTGGGAATTAGTTTTATCCTTACAGGATCGACTGGTGAATGTGAAAGCTGTACTTCTGAGACTAGATTTTTGTCCATGCCTTCTGGGGGTGTGATTGCTTGTACAGAGGCAGCTCAGGGAGCACTAACAAAAGCGTAGTCCCAGAAGCAGTACAGCTTCCACATTCAGAATCTGTATCCACACTGCTATCAACTCCATTGTGCTTTGGGTGTTCTCCAAGTTGTCATTATCTGCTCAAAACTACCACTGCATCACAAGGGTATAACGTGTTATGAGCAGGGATGTTGGATTTCTGTCATCAAACACAAAAATGAAATCAGACCACGTAAGTGGACTTTGTCATGATTTATTTCTTGTATGTGATGCAAAACCATCAACATGCTTGAAAAAACACCAAATGAAGTCATTTCTTTTTCTTACATCTGCAGTGAATTTCTAAAGGATGCATTGTACATAATTTTTTTTTTTTTTTTTTTTTAGTTTGGGGCTTGACCCTGCAAATATTTTTGCTTGTTGAATAACTGCTTATGTAGGTAATTTCAATGAAAAAATTCCCATATGATCCCTGAGTATTCTTTTAGAAAGCAATCTCTTGTGTACTTTGCAGTTTAAGAGTAAGGCTTTGTGATGTGAAAAAGACCATTCAGTATTGTGATCTTTATCTCAGAAGTGATTAACTATAGATAATTCAGTTCTAAATTTACCCCTAAAGTAAATGATCATTGTAGGTTTGAAAGAAAAAAACTTCAAACCTCACTTTTACCTCAGGAAATAGAGATATTTAAAATAATGGTTTTGAATTTTCTGGGTTTATTTCCCTCCTTGCTTCTTCCAGGCTTTTAGGTAAACCCTCATTTTTACTGGCCTTGAAACTGTATTTTTAATTGGTTTGTTTAAAAAAAAAATAATAATGTGTATCTAGGAAAACAAGGTGGTGTTATTTGGGAGGCAGAGAGGAATAGGTAGAAATATGAATTGTTTTGATTCTTCTCTACTTGAGACGTTTAAGGTAAAAGAAAACCAGCTGAAGAGAATTCACAGTTGGATATTTAAGACCAGAAATTATTAGACAGAAATGAAATAGACTGAGATGATGGCTTAGCTGGCAAGGGACTCCTTGGCTTTTGTTACTGGAGGCTTTGAAAGTGGGGAACTAAGAGAAGTGCATAAGGGAGTAAGTTTTGGTGTTTATTTTTTTTTTTCAGGACTGTAATTGCAAATCTAATTTCTTGTCAGTTTTTTGAAACACTTTTTGTTGCAGCTTTTGTTTTGAAAGTTTTGAAGGCCAGAGCCTTCACTGGACAATGCTTAAACAACTTCCATTACAGTATTTTCGAGGTGTGCCTGTAGAATAGTCTAATTAAAGTGTCAGTGGTGTATGAAAAAAATCTTGACTGCTTGCAACCCTAACTTCTATCCTCCTCCTTTCACACTGGGACTAACTGTAGATGAGGGCAAAGAAAAACTTACCAAGTTGTTGAGGCATTTCACACAGTCTGTCCTTAGCCACTGCTACTTAAGTTGTTGACAAACTGTATTTTCTCTTTCACCTGGCTGGCTTTGTCTGTGTCTCTGCAAGCAGCTTAATCCACACTTGGCTGTCAAAACGCAGTTTCACGTGTCCTGTACCCACTTGCACCAGTATGTAAGTCACTTAGAAACTGAACAATTGATGTCAAACTCTCTTCTAGGAGATTGGAGGCAGTGCCCAAGACCAGAATCCTGGTGCTCCCTTTTATGTCCATGCAGCGCAGAGTATGACCAGGACTGAACAGAAATGTTTGTCATTTCACTTTCACATGAAAGCTAGTCACAGAACTCTGGTGATGAACAGCATCTTGTTGTTTTTTCTTAATAAACAAAGCATATAAATCTACTTGGTGTCACTGAGGAAACATGCAGCTCGCTCTCTTTATAAACTTCCTAGATTGCTCAAGTAATGTCTCAGCTGTTGGCAAGGTACCAGTTGTCTGTAAGAATGCAGCAGAAAACTGTCACACATAACAAGGCATGGGGAAGCAACATACTTTATACAGATTTAGTAAATGTAAATCCTGAAAATCAGTTTCTTAAAGAGGCTGGGGAAGCTGATAGTGCAGAGTAGTTGTGAGAACCTTTTCATGCTGCTGGTTGCAGACAACACTGATTTAAGCTGGGTTCAGGCCTGCAGTGTTTGTGCTCATAAGATTTAAAGTTGTTGCTATTAGAAAATCACCTGCTGTGTCAGTGGGCTTGTACCTGGCAAATTGTAGGTGAATCTGCCATGCTTGGGAAACAAAAGCAAACTCATGAGCTGGGGGGGAGGGGAGGATGAGGGTGAGGATTGTCAGGCTGCATGGCTACAGGTTGTCTCAAAGAACAAAAGGATGTTATCACATACTGCTCTCACCTGTTTGAGTAGGCAGAGGAAATGGCATACCGGGTAATCCCTATCTCATTTACTATTCTAACATTACTTGATGCATCAGAGAGAGAGACGTGCTTTATTTACAACTTAATTCTTATACTGTTAATATTTATCCCGTATTAAAAGACTTATCTGCTCCATTTTGTTCATTAAAACCCTACCTCAGGCAGGTTCTGTATGTTGAAGGAATGGTTTATATCATCTTCATATTACTTAGTAACTTCATTGCGAGGGATTTAGCTGCCAAACAGCTGCCTGAGCTGGCAGACTGACGGGAGCTTGGTTTGTGCCAGAGGGCTGACCGGCTGCTTTCAGCTGAGGAGGCTGCTTGTGCCTTCTGCCCAGCCAGACCTCTTGGGAGGGCAGTCAGGAGACCTGCGTGTCTGTGGGTATTTGTGTGCATGTGCATCCTCTGCAGCTGTCCCTGTACTAGCTTTGTAGGAGCAATCTGCTTGAACTGGGTGTTGCCTCTTGCTACAGGGAAGGTAAAAGGGAAGATCCCAGCCTGCCCCAAGAGACACAAAGATACGAATAGGGGCTGTTGTTCTGTGGTAGGGACAAGTGGCTGTCTGGAGGAAAGGGGGATATAGTCCAGGAGAACCTCTGCATCTGGAGTAAAAAGTAGAAATCCCATGCCTTAGGCGAGAGGGGAAGGAGCCACAGAAGAGATGGAAGGAGGCGTTATGGCCACCTTCATCAAAATCACCATTGGTCTGTGTAGAGTCCCTTTCCCATGAAATTTATGGTTTTTGCTCTCTTGCAAACCTGATGATGTGTTTCAGGTTTCTTCTTTTCTTCCTTTCGGCCATTTCCTCCTTTCTCACTCCCAGAAGTGGCTCTCCGGTCACCTCTTCAAATCTGTATATTGCCTACATTTCTGAAAGGTGTTGCTCGGGCTCTATCTTTTCCAAATAGTCCAGGAGTATGAGGACAACAGTAAGAATTCCCAATAAATAAAAAATGCATGATTTTGATTAACACAAATATATTCTCCTATAAAGTGGTGCAGATTAACCCACTTGATCACAGTGTGCATTTGGCAAAAGCGTTTGGGAGGTTAAACCCAGAAAAGCTATTTAAAAGCTTGCTTTCTCTTACAATCCCTTCAAGTTTAGGAAAACAAAAAATATACCTGCACAATCTATCAAAGAATTTGTTTCTAATACGTCTACAAAGAGTTAGCTAGCGATTTTTTTTTTAACCACACAGATTCAAACTGGAGTGTATATTCTAAGACATAAAAGTTTCACAAAATCCGCAAAACAAGTTTGCCTCCTAATTTCAAAACCGATTTATCGCTTACTGACTAGAGAGAGGACCATGACTTGGAGTGGCAAATAGTTCTCAAGGAACTTACCAGAGACAGCAGCTGTGCTGCTCCTGAGTCGACTGTGCTCAAGGTGGAGTCCTGATCATTGAACTCTACAGACAGTCCTTCTGTGACTGTGACAAGAAAGATCACCTTGACAGGTCCTATCCTAATGAAAGCTTATTTGTCAGTGGTATGTTTCTGTAAAGCATTTCTGACTAGCCAAACTAGCACTTTCCAATGGAAGAAGTTTCTTCCAAAGACAGCGTCTGCCCCTAAGCATCTTGGAAATATCTCTTACCCAGAATCTTAGAAGACACATATGGTCACCCTAGGTCTGCTAACCTGTAGGAGGTCAGGAGATGCTTTTTAAACAGTACCTGCGGATCCGATGAGGGAGGATGTAGTCAGCGAAGCATGGAAATAGCTGCTGCGGGATTCCTTTCTGAGTGCCACCAAAACCTGCCAAGAGATACTCTGTGTTCACATTCTTAAATGACAGACCTGAGTTAATGAGAGTGGGGTTCGTAAATGTCTGCTTGTTATTGCTGCAGTTGCTACTAAAGGGAAGGATTACAGCTAATACAGTCATCAGCCTTCCTGGTGCTCAGGGAAGAAGTAGCAGCATTAGGAAGACTGCGGGGTTTTAATATTTCTAGAATGTGATATTTGTTCAAGGTCTTAGAAATGTGTTTTCAGAAGGCTGTAACAGAAGAAAGTGGCGTGAGGTCAGGGATGTGTTAGGTATACATCAGCAATGTTAGTCAAGGACCCTGGGGAGAAGGAAAACAGAAGGTTTCATTGCGTGCAATCATAGAAATGAGGGAGTGAAACCTTCCTAAACAAGGCCAGGGCAGTCCCACTTGAGAAGGCATCAAAAGGGGTCATATCCTTTGCTTTTTGTCTTTTTTGCTTTTGGGAAGGAGGTTGAGATGAGAGCAGCAGTGGCCATCATCTTAGACAATAGAAGCACAGGAGGTTTCCTTAATGTAATCCGTCTGCTCAGCTTTTAAGCAATTGTAGTGAACACAGTTTCGAAAGGAATATGGCAGTTCTGCGTCAACCCCTGTTGTGCAGTAGTAATGCTGACTGTGGGGGATCTGGCATGCAGCAATGAATTCTGCACCACTGGGTCTGGCAGCCTTTAAAGTACAGTAACTGGGAGACCTTAGCAAGTGTCCAGTTCTCTAACCTGTCAGTCCCACAATGCCAAGAAGTAACAGGGTTTCACTGCACTATTTACATGTGCTGTTTTCAAAGCCAGTATCACAGAGGTGAGCAGAGAGAAAAAAATATTGCAGTGATGTGCAATAATCCAATAAATTAATCTATATATCAAGGAATGGGAGGGTCAGTGGAAATCCACAATACTTCATTTCATTGTTTAACCCTCAGTTCCACCTGCTTACCAGTGCTGGAGGCAGTCAGCAAAGCTGTTCTGCTAGTAGAACTCCTTTTGTCAGAGCCAAAATGACTAGTCATATATCTGACTCTTCCTTCCCCCTCAGTGGAAATTATTTGGCCTTAAATACTTCTGGGTGAACCATTTAAGTAATGCTTAGAACACTTTTATTCAATACTTCTTCAGTGAAAAGTCATTTAAAATAATATGATGAAACATAGCTGTCTAATATTCACCTTTTTTTTTCCCTAGGAAGAGTTGATACAGAATTTCATTTTTAATTTTGAAAAAACAAGTTGTTTCACTTAAAATCTCAAATTGTCCTGCCCCTCCTCACCCCCCTGCAATTTCCCTAGATATATCTGCTAAAGCTAAGTGAATCTCATTATTTCTGAATTTAAACAAGAAGATTTGTTTTCTGCTTCAGGTATCACTAGGCTTTATGAGCAAGCTCTGCTCATCTATAGGAAGAAACAGAACTTAACAATGGAGAAGCTGTTAACTGCTTTGTTCCAAACGGAGCCTTCCCCCTCCAAATAATATTACACAATTTTGCAAGCAGATTTTAAACAAGCTTCTGTATAAATTAGGCCTCACAGAGCTGAGACCAATTTGTTCCCCTTGATTTGATTTGCTCTTTAAATTAGAGGTAGTTTGAAGCAGTGACTACATACTGGTTAAGTAACATGGAAAAGACTATGCCTGAAATGGAGAACTCCGTTGGTTTAGTGGGGTTGCTGTTCATTGAACTATACTCTGCCCTTTAAAATACGCTAGTTTAGTTAGACAAACACTATTATTAACACTGCTGATAAGCATAGTCACGAAGATACAAGAAAATAGCTCTGCCACTCAATTTAATTTTAGTAAAATTGATTATATTTGAAGGTTCTTTAGTGTTAGAAACTGTATTCCTGTGCTATATTTTCTCAAACAGCACCCTTTTGGGCTGTTGCTGGTTTATGAAGTTTTATATAATAATTTCATTGACACTGAAATTGGCACACTCTGTCAATTTTGACAGGATCTGAGCTGATGAATACCTTGTAGTTCACTGCGTAGGCTATGGCAGCACTGTTCAGTATAGCCGAGGACTTAACTATGGTGGTGCTTCAGAAAAAGGACATATGAATGTTCAGAAAGTAGTTTGGTTTTTCACCTGAAAGAATTTTCCTTGGAAGCAAAAGCTGCCTGAATGTATTTATATGTGCATGTATCTGTTTATAGGTGGAGAAGTGCCTTGCTTCCCACATGTCTGTGACTAGAAAAATTCTTTTTTCCCTTGATATCAAGCATAAGTGCTTAAAAAAAAAAGGGGATGGGGGTGGGGGAGAGGTCTGACAGACTCTGTTTAAAGTCCAGAAAGGTCCTCCATTGTTAAGATCTGTTGAAAAGCATTGCTGGTAGCAAGTGGCAAAATATTTACTGATTTCTTTAAATATTTTTGAGGGGGTTATGCTCACGCCTTTCTGCTGCTCAGCATTTGTTTAGATTAAAATTAGAATTGCTAAGATACCATGAACAATCTTATTCTAGAAAAAATATTTTTAACTGGACAAAAAGTGTATTCCAGTCACAGTTGCAGCAATATTTTTCAGTCCTGGATGATAAAATCCTGGCCTTGCTCTGGATGTTTAGACAGTTCAGCCATGCTTCAAATCTTTTGTTCCACAGAATCATCACCTACTGTATTTCTGATTTTAGTAAATTCTGTTATTGTGCTGATTCTGTGCATTGCATTATCTTCTACACAGAGAAAAAATGGCATTTTTAAAAAAGAAATATGCTTAGCTTTTTGTGCACACAATAATCACCAAAGTATTCATTCTGCTCATGATAAAATAATGCCAAGCCCTGAAAACAGGCTTTTAGTTCACTCATGGAGAGCTACTGGAGACTTAGACATTCTCTGTCTTGGTGTTTTGTTAACCTTGTATCTATGGTTCTAATTGGGTCACTGTAGACAATTGGTGATGGTGTTATTAAATAAACTTTCAAAGTTGCTGGCTAGTGATTTGGCTGATTAAATATGGATTAGATTCAGAATAAGCTGACAAAGATATTTATTTTCTGACATGCTTAAGTTTATGAAGATGTTATGTCACATTGTATCTTATCACATTATGTTAGTTTAGCACTGTGTAGGCTTTTGATGTGATGTACTTTAGCTTATTATAATGTTTTCCAACTTCAGAAAAGTTTGTTACCAAGAGGCACAAGACTTGCCTCATTTGACAAAGCTATTATAGCCTAATGGAGTGGCAACATTTTAAAAGCTAGCTGGGTAAAATGCATTGTGTGTGTGTATACACATATAGGTGTGCCTTAGTTTTAAAACTAGTTGCAGGAATGGACTTTCCACTTTCCAGTAAGAAAAGTCAATGACTATTCTGCTTTCCAGACTGGACCTTAGAAAGACGGGTCAATCTTGCCAGACTTCTGCAGAGGTCAGGTAAGGTGTCTGAAGTGGAAAAGTCAGCTGTTTCTTTTTCAAGTCTAAATAATGTATTTTCTCATGTCCTCAGTGTGCATATTTTTTTTCTGAGTCATTGGCAACCAGAATTATTTTATATGAAATTGACAGGCATCTTGCAGGAATGGCCTTTGGAGCCAATCCTTATTTATTTAGCTTTAGATAATGTCTGTGTGTACGCACAAATTAAAAAAAACAACAGTAATTTAAGTGACAGAAAGGGGAATTAATTCACAGCCTGAAGCAAGAACAATCCTTTCTTTTGATTACAATTTTAGTGTCTGAATCTGAATCCAGCATGCCCTGGATCTTTCTCTTTTAGTGTGCTGTCAGATATCTCAAGGTGAAATTCATCTCCCTTCTTGTTACAGTATCAGCAAACAGCAGAGACAGGAGAAAGGTATTGTATAAAAAAGGAATTATTCTATCTTGAGTCTTCCTTTATAGTAAAAACCCAGCCCTCTCCACCCCTTCTTCTTCCAAAAAAATCCCCCTTTCCTTCTGTGTTGTTTGTTGTCATGTTCCTCCTACCTGTAATCCCTGCTGAGGCATGACCAGGTCCTTTGCAGTTGTGTTCCCATGCACAGCAGTATGTTCGGAGGTGCATGGAGTAGATGCATACTGCAAAAAGAAGAAAATCTTGCAATAAAAGAGCAGATTTTGGGAGGTAGTACTCAGAAGCAAGTTTATTTTGTCGTGTGCTGGGATGGGCAACACCATTGTATGAACCAAAGTAAGAGTAGGTCCTGTCCTGAGGGGCAATGCTCTGAAGCTGCAGTGCTGTAGCAGAGACTGCGTGCTGACTCCTGCTTTATGCTTCCCTTCAGGACCCTGAAAAGGCATTTCATAGCACTTAACTAAAAAGTAGCAGGTGAGTAAGTACAAGAGGCTTGATTGTAAAGCAGCATCAGTGGAGCTTGGTTTGGGCTGACATTCTGAAAGACTTTTGCAGAGCAGAATCTCTTAATGGGTATTGCTTGTGTTTTGACATTCATAATCAACTAATATGAAATAAAAAACTTCTTCACCATCTTGCCTGCATGCCATAGAATTATTGGGAGGGAGAAGTTATACAAGTTGCAAAGAACATTTGAAGGTTTACGGGTGAACAGGACTGTAGTGAAAGGATAAAATATTTTGCCCAGAAAAGTGACCTGGGTGTGCAATCAGCAGAGGTTCCCTTTTTGTCAGATTTAAGCACTTCAGCCAACTGACAGGGCTGTATGTGTCTTCTCTGCCAACAGCAGAACTCTTCACCCAGTGATCTCTGTGCAACTGTGCGTGAAAATGAGGGTTGTGTGGGATGCACAGCCAAGCTGGGGAGCATTAATGTTGGGCTGGGGGAAACGACTGAACTGAATCCATCCAGCAAGGGAAGACTTGAGGATGTGCAAGTATGTGTTTTTTGAGATCTATATGCTTTCTGAAAGTAACGTCTGATATGTTCATGGGTTTATTGGGATGCTTCCCAAAAAGGTTGTAATATCACAAGAAAATATAAGCTATTTACTAAAAAATATCAGAATTGTTTTTAAATCAATGTTTTCCACTATTACCATGGACATGGATCACTTGAAACACTGAGGATAGAATCAATTCTAGACATCTTACCTCCCTCTCCCGGCCATGTTTGCTTCATGTCCATCTTTTCACTAATCCCAAGTATTTTCCTTCACCTCTTAAGAGAAAATGACAGTAGAGACAGTTTTGCTGGCTTTTTTGTTCTATTTTGCTGTCCTTTTCAGTATGTTCATGTCATTAACTGCTCCTTAACTTGATCTCTGAGAGACAGCTGAACTCAGAGAATACTCAAAGTGCATGATTAATGGCAAATTATCTGTCAACACAAGTAAGACTGGAGTCAATAGTAACCAGGGAAAAAAGAAACTGAAAACCTGCAAGTAAACAGAAGTTAGTGCTCAATTGCTGGTCAGTGCCAAGAGCAGCCAATAAAAGGTGACATGAAAATGGTTGACATAAAAAAGCACTAAAATATAATCTCCTAAATTAATTCATAGCATTTATAGGGGAAAATAAGGAAGACCTAACAATAGTTTTTCAGTGTGAATTAGTTAATCATTCTTCTTTCTCTCAGTATATGTAGGGTTGAACCTTGAAAATTTTGTGCATATGTTTTTGAGACAGCAATAATTGGTAAAAATAAAATTTGAGGCAGATTTATAGTTCCTCATGAAACATACCATTTGAAGAACATAATTCTAATGGTGTAAGTTTGGCTCCCTGTTTTATGACCTTGCCTTCTACCATGATCCTTACAATATCTTACACTTGGTACTTCCAGTGTGAGCCAGAAATCTGCACTACAAAGAGAGGGATGCTGAGACAGTGAGAGATTTCTTTTCTTTTACAGGATGCTTTATATGGTTTCTTTCTCTGCTTTTGTCACAATACACTTACTCCTGTGAGTTTTGTGCCAGATAGTATGACTAAGTCGTTTCCCCTTCATTGTAACTAATTCCTGTCTTGTCAGGTTTTGGTTTTTATTGCTTCATATTTTTTGTCTTTTTAAGTAAATGTATTTTCAGCTTTTTTGAAAAGGGCAGGGCTGGTCTTTTGTTCCAGTTTGCGACTGACCTCTGAGGAAACTGTGTCATAGATAGATGTTCTTTCTACTCTCCGTACTTTGAAGTCTTTCATGCCTGAGGAGCTCATTTCTAAGATGTTTGGAAGCCAAAAACCAGGCCACCGAATGCCTTAAAGATAAAAATTGAGCCTACTCTAATGTTCTGTAGGAAGCCAAAGTAGAGAGCAGGAATATGTTGTTCCTTCTGGAGTTTTCAAGGGGCTGAATGATGCATGCCAGAAATGTTGGATTCCTGAATAAAAGAAACCAAGAGGTCATAGCTGAGGCCAGATTGTTGTTCACCAAGAGGATGTTACCAGTTAGTGCAAGCAGCACTGTCAACATTGTTTTTAAGTGTTACTGTTTTGTGAGAGCTTAATTTCAACAGTAAGTCCAAGAGCTCCTTTTCTCAATGAATTTGTGTCATTGAAACAAAATGCATTATTGATGTGAATTTTTTCTTTTGTTCTCTGATACAGCATTCTTTTTTCACTTGGATTCAGCTTCTGTTAGGTAGTCTTGCCCATGCTGTTAAATGTCTTGTTAATGTATGATCATATAGGGCATTTCTCACTGATGGGCTTACAGCCATTCTAGCAAATCACCCCTGACTCCTGTGAACCTTTTAGAGTGGGCAACAGCATTGCTTGATTAACAGTGTCAAAAGGTTTAGAGAGGTCTGGAAGGGTGAGAGTGGTGCTTGCTTATCATCTGTTGACATTAGGAGACCATCTGCTTGTACTCTGTCTGCCCGGAGCCTGGCCTCAATCCAGGCTACAGTGAGTACAGTATGCTGGATTCAGCTGTGAGCCCTTCGTTAGCTTTTATCTAGTTTTCCTATGACCTTTAGTCAAAATGATATTAAGTAATAGTTTGGCTGTCATCCATGTATTCTTGTTGCTTTTTATAAAGGAAAAAACCCCCCACTTTTTGGAAGTGTGTATTTTAAGGATGAAAGGAAGATTTCTTCTCCAAGTCAGACACTGGCAGTTGTGACCAGCTAGAAGAGGAAAGGCAGGTAGTATTTTTCTTAGGTACGCTCTCTGAGCACCCAGGACTGTGGGCTTAGGGCCTTTCTGAGACTAAAGTGCCACCTTTGAGTTTTTCCACTGTGGATTTTTCCAGTTCCTTTTTGAACCACTGTACATCTACAAACACTTCCACAGTAGAACTATGTATTCTGGAAATAACCTTGTTCCTGCTCATTTTCCAAGACTTTTTGTTCTGTTTTGGAACAGGGTGAACAATCCTTTCCTTTTGTGTTCTGTACATTACTCAACATTTCAGTCTGTGAATTGAAGATTTGTTTACTGTTGTCTCTGAAGTTTTCTGTTGATAGAGAAGAATTAATGTCTCACATAAGGCATACCATTTGCATTTCATATTTTAAGAGAAAGGCAATATTACATCTTGGTTTTGGTGTCTACTTAGGCCCATGATGGGTGAAAAACTCCAGTGGCAGAATGAAGCAGCTTGGCAGAGGTTTTTGATGTCAGATCTTAAAAATATCTTTGATTGCTGTTTCTGGCTTTGTTATATTCCATACCTCTTTGTAAAAGCTGCTTGTTTTAGCCATGGAAGTTGTTTTTTCTGAGTTCCAGAACTCCGTAGTCCCACAGAACTGGTTCAGCTTTACCCAGCTGCCCGACAGCGGGAGCAGCTCTAGCAAGGCTTCAATATAGAATTGGGAAGACATCTGAATTTCTGTGTGTCCAAAATTTCAGAAATGGGGAAGGAATGGATGTTATCTTTCAGAAATGAGAGGGGAAACACTGGAATTTTCTGAAGAAAGTAAGTTTCAAAAAAATGCTCATATTTAAACTTTGCGTTCTTTCACCCAACTTCTTAATAAAGTCCTACCTGCTGACTTTTTTTCAAGTGTACAAATGTGTAAGCAGCAAATTTTCCTGAAGACACTCCTGCCCCCCCCCCCCCCCCCCAAGCAAACCGTAAACCCAAACTCTTCTTCATTTTTAATACAGACTGTAGATTGCTACAGTTTTCCCAGTGAATGAGGGATTAACTCATCTCTTTACATACAGGACTCAAAAATGTCATGTCCTGATACCAAACACCCATCCCTTGCTCAATAGCTATCTTGTGAATTTAGATCAAGAGGTTAGCTTTTGCAGTTGGGACTGGACATAAAAGAAAGACTCTGGAAGAGTAACCTAGAGCCTCAGAAACCTGCAGTGCCCCTGCTGTTCTTAAACGGGGGCAGGGGGTAGATGAGAATTATAGTGTGAGAGAATATCATGAAACAGGAGTCTCACCTCTGGTTTGCAATGCCATGTATGTGGTTGTGAGGGGGTGGAATTGAGGTTGCTATCAGCAATAGTGGAGTACTTAAAAGTCTACTTATTTTAATTTTTTAAGTGACTGTTCTAATGACTTTCAAATGCCTTTTATCTTACTGCAAAAATGGTTTACTGTGCTGTTTTGATATACTGCTTTTAAAGTGTACCTCAGAAGCTGTTTTTAGAAGTGTTTTCTTATAATCCATGCTTGTGGTGCCATTAAGAGGTTGGAGGTATCATTCTGAACCACGGCAAATGAGATGCGTATCATCTGGCAGCAAAATCAGCTTGTACACAAATGCAAAGTGATAGCAGGGTAAAGTTTGGTAAACAATTAAACTTAATCATGACAAGTAATTTATAATTTATAGATATATGAAATGCCACCACAGCTAAATGTCTTACTCTCATTTCAGGTAAGACAGATGTTCCTTTTTAATATTCAAATCTATTCCTAAAGAGTGGGTGGGTGAAATTAGTGAGAGGGTGTAGATTTTTGTTTTTATAATTATCAGCTTCCCTTTAATATCATTTTTTAAAAATTCCCATGTAAAAATTGAAACAGAGCATTTAGAACATAAAAATATTTATTTAAGAAACTAATTATTGTGGTAATACAGAGCAGCTATTTTTTTAGCTGAAGATATTGAGAACTTCCTCTATAACAGAACAGTTGTTTTACACGCTATGTTAGAGGCCTGTATTATTTGATACCAAAGATCCTGTAGTGCAAGATGAATTTCCAGAAATTTAAAAAGGAACAACGTAGTTCATTTATTCACTTTTGAGCTGTAGTTACTGAACACCTTTGCAGTTTAAACAGATAAATTTGGCAAGTTCTTGTATTTTGTATTCATTTTCCTCAGTTTTTTTCCCAGTGGAAACACCAGGGGAAGAATTGAAGTAAAGCAATTGAGGATGACCAATTTTACCTTTTCTAGTGTGCAAATTGTGAACACATCATTTTGCTTGACATAATGTGATTTTTACTTTCCCTTCCTCCATACACTGGGAAAAAAAAGTAAACGGGAAAAAAAGGAGGAATATCAGGGAGAGAATATTTTCTTTATTTTCTGAAGCTTCAGAAAGGAAGAAAGTCAATACATAGGAAATATTTTGCAGGTTGTATTTTCAGTTCAAACTCTCTGGTGCAAATATAGTTGTTAATGGAAATGATTTTTTTTTCTTGGCATTTGTGTTGGAGTTGCATTTATTACAATTTCTAAAAATCTTAAATGAATATACTGCAATGAAAACCCTTATTTAAGAGGCTCTTGAGTTTGTCAAGCAAGTTTTTATTTCAAATTTAAAACTATTAGTGGGTCTCTAAAATTGATTTACATGGAATGAAAATTGGGTTTAACAAAAGCATATCAGATTTCTAAAACCTATTGGCAATCTGAGTGCCCAAGAAACTCTCTGAATTAGTTAAATCACTCCGTTAAAGATTTTGAATTTAAATTTGCTTTCTGTGTTGTGTTTTGTCTTATTAACTCTGTTTAACAGTACCTTTTGAAAAAATCATTTTTCTATAAATACAGCAAAAAAAAAATAAGATGCAATATGAGATCCTTTTTCTCTATCACCATCAAAGAAGAAAACCTGCACCAACCTGGTTGGTTCAGGACTGCTTTCCTTTGAACTGAAGCCTCCCATAACAAGAAGGTAGTGTTTCATGGCTGGGAACAGACTGTAGCAACCGGATATACTCCAGTTATGCACATTGCCTGTATGGCCTTGTGCCCTCCAACAATAATTATGTCTGGCTGGGATCTGTCTCGGAGAGCCTGGTACAGGCTGGGTATGGTAGGTGTGAGTCCTTCTGAGTGCAGCCTCCCAGAGAGGGGAAGAGGAGCTTTGTTTCAGCAGGCAGAGAAAAGTATGGTGGCTCCTGCATCCGTGCTTTCAGGAGGGGTGTTGGGAAGGTGAGAGTTCGGGCTCTTGTGAAATTGCTGGAGGTTGTATGAACCATGTCCCTGTGGTTCAGAGGACTTCCTCTTGCCCTGACTACTCTGGGAGGGCTTATCGCCTTTGGCACAGGTATGCGCAAGCGGCACAGGTATGCGCAAGCAGCCCAGGTCCAGCTCTGTGCCCTTTATGTGGGGCAAGCTGGGGAGTTGGACATGGAGATGGGGAATAGCTCTGCAGGAGTCTGCCCGTCTCTGGCAGGTCTGACGAGTTGTGGCTCAGGGCTGTCCCTGCCAAACCCAGGTTGGTGATCCATCTGCCCTGCTGATGCTGGGATATATACCATCTGCCTTTGCCTTTATCCAGAGTGTTTCCGCTCCCATCATCTTGGGTAATGGCTTAATGATTGTACTGGAGAGTATTTGCTATTACAGATACAAAAATATAGGTTATGTTTTTGTAGATCTGATCATTTTTACTGATAATCATGGTTTTGTACAAAGGAGATGAAACACTGGGGAAAGAGATGATGCTTTATGTCTTTTTTTTTGCTTGTTTTTTTCCTTAACTTTACTAGCTGTGAGGCCAGAAATGCATGGAAATTATGGGCAAATAAGAATATCTGCTGCATTTATTCCAGAATTCAGATTTCAGCTGGAACGAAACTTAATGTGAAAAAGTTTGTTTTGCAGTATGAGGTCAAATGATCCCTGTGGCGTCTGGTGCAAGAGTGCTGGAACACCGCACAAAGTGTGGCATCCTTTCAGTCTGTGCTTCATATGCTCAAAGTATTGCAGACAAGACCATAGGGATGATGGAAAATCTTGTCAGATATCATGTTGAATCATCCACCTTGCAGCTCTTTTCTTATGTGGCCTGGTTTTTTTCCTTCCCTTTTTTTCCTGCTGCCTCCCCCCTCTCTCCTGCCCTCTTTTTGTAACATTTCATACCTTTAAAAATTTAGTTACTCACTCAAAGCCTTGGGAAAAAAAAGCCAAATACAGGTTGAAAAGCCAGTGAAGGTTAGATCATGTTTAATTCATTTTAAACAATAGACCAAAGGAGAAAAAGTCCTCTTTTTCTACATTGGAGTTGCTCTGTGTCCCTGTGGTTTCTACCCTGTTACACAAGCTACAATCATTTTTGGTTTTTTTAATGACAAAAAAAAAATTCTGTGTGACAATGGTGTACTAGACATATTAAAAAGCAAGCATAAAACTTTTTGTCAGGGCAAGCTGCTTTTAATACTAGCTGAAGTTTTGTTTGTTGCACTCTGGAGAGATTTATAAATTACTACCTTTTTATATGGTCAGGTGTTCTTAGGAAGGTCAACATTACATTTCGGGCAAAGAAAACAGGTATTTACATGGTGTGGACAATGTTACCAGCAACCCTGTTTCGTTTTGCCAGAGCTCCAATGTGCCCCGCCTCACAGCTCTCCCTATTAATGTTTAATAAGAAAAGCAGCAGGACCCAGCACATTAGTGCTCCAGCATTGCAAAATGAGTTTGGAAACTGCACTGTGGTTGCTAGCAAATTTTTTTCCAAATTTCTGGCTAATTACTGTTAATAAATCAGTACTGAGAAGGCACCTGACAGTTGAATCAAATAAGCACTTGGCTGTTGTGGGATAACAAATTGTTATTTGACTATATATGTTTGTGTAAGGAGCAATTCTGCAGTCCTAGTCAAAATCTTTTTTTGCAAAACAAAAGAAGATGGAATCCTGTTTCTGCAGAAATGGCTCCTTTATATAGTTGTGATCTATCTTGCGGTGGGTGAGTGAGTATGGGGGTGTGTGTGTGGGGGGGGGTGTGTGTGTTAAAAGTTGGGTCCTAAAGTGCTGCTAATTTAGCTCATGGTTTTGGTACACTTAGACATTTCATTTTGTTTTAGAGTATCAGTATTGTTCCCCAACTTACAAAGTTACAGCGTGTAACTTTGAGCGCTGCCCCCTGTCCCTGATTGCCCAAATCTGACAGTAATGATGAGAAGTGGTAGTATGGGCAAAGCCACAGAAGTGGGGAGAGCTGCTTTTCCAAGGTTTGTCTCCAGCAGTTGCAGACTTTCGTTGTTTAGAGTAGTCCACGAGCTAGTAAGTTAGCTGTTGTTACTTAAGGCAGCAAAACTTGAATCAGGCTGTTTTATCAGTATAGTTTAGTAAAGTCTTTTAATATATACAAGTCTTTCCACAGGGACGGATTTTTCTCAAGATGGTCACTGAAATATACATCCAAAGCAGTAATGTCAGTTTGGTTGGTTTTCTGCTATCACTGCTTTTAATGATGTGAGGAGGGGGATTGTTATGCAGTTTACAATGCCTAATTTAATTTTTTGGTAGGCTGAGCCTGTTTCATTGACTTGAATTCTCTCCCTTGTCAGTTACTGCTGCTCTGCCCTTTTTAGTATAATACCTTCGAATTGTTTTGGGCTTTTTGTTTGTGGTGGTTTGTTTGTTTTTTCTTGTGTGTTTGATGCATCATTTTCAATGAGATTGAATCAGCGGTACTGTATTCACATTCAACTTTTTGACAGCATGTGAAACTGCAATATGACTGCTGATCTGGGCAACTCTTAGAGTTGTAACCCATTGATTTTGTGTCCTGAAGTGAGACTAGATTTGTGCCTGAATCTTCTGAGGTTTGAATTATTTAGGTTTCTATGCTTGTTTAGGTGGTAGCCCACTGGCTTCATAGGTCACTGGCAGTAATAAAACGTAAACAGGATCTCTCTAGGTACAGCGAGTGTGCGCACAGACTTGGCACTACTGAAACCATCCCAAAACCTGTCTGTGTTGTAGATGAAATGAATCTTGTACAGAAGTTCATAATGTCAGCAAAACATTTGAAGGGCTTGTGAAATGAATGTGGTCTGCAGTGCTACAGGAAGAATCAGAAATCTATAGAATTGATGGTGTAACTGAATTTGCCAGATTTCAGTAAAACATGCTGAGATGCAATGGATGTATCCAACAAAAGCATTCATTTTAAAAATACGGCTCGGAATCACAAGTTCCTCCAGTAACAGGGGATAGTATCTGGCAACAAATCAGGCCTCATCAGTGCTTAGCCCAAGAAGGGATAGAAATATGGAAAGCAAGCTAAATAAGCTGTAAGATTAAATTTCTATACAATTTGTGATGCATTCCCTTTTGGGACCACTATGGGCAAGTACAATATCTCAAATTATCTTGCAAAGAAGTAGATGTGTTGTTCTGTATCTACTGCATGCATCGAACAGTAGCACAAACTGCTAGCAATTGTTGCTAAAGATATGGGTATTCTTGTGCTTTGACTTGAGCTTAATAATTCTGGTTTTTGTCCAGTCTACCAAATGGGAGCCGACATGTATACAAGGAGTATTATCAACAAATTAAAAGTTTTAGAAGCCTAGGAACTCCATACAATTTCTAAAATTCAGTGACGTTTCAGATTGTAAGAAAACAAGGGCTATCTTTATGCCCCTAAGTGCACTACAGCTGAAGGTGACAAAAGTCATCAGCTCCTCTACCAAAATTGGTGGCATCGACTCAGCCTGCTTCCATCATCCAATAGGTATTCAGCATGTGTCATGTACAGATAATCAAACGTGAGCTGGGAGACTGTCCCCACAAAGTATACCTTGGAGCTTATGAAATGCAACTGTCAGTTCTTGCTAAATCAGTGATTCTCTATGTTTTAATAACAGCTGCAAGTGCACAGATATGTACATGTAAACTGCCATCTTGTGCCGATCACAAGATTCCCCACAAAAAGTAGGCTGGTGTGCAGGATCATTTCAAGGAAATCCTAAAGGAGAGGAACTGTACATTTTAAATGTCATTACTTTTTACTGCTTTACCATTATCTTACGATACAACTAATTATTCTTGGAAAATGTTGTTTATTTAAACAGTAAATTTTTAGTTCCCTATGTTCAGAATATTCTCAATGGGACCGAATAATGCCTTATAATATTAATCAGTAAGTAGAAAGAAATCAATCATCCTCAAGAACATAATTACTGGTACTGCAACTAGCATGCAGCAGAAGTTATTGTAAAGTACAGGTATGGACAGATATGGATGTCTTCAAAAAGCATCATTAAAATGAGCCATTTCAGCATATGAAGCTGAAAATTGCGATCTTGGTATAGTGACTTTGAACTGAAAGCAGTGAAGTCACTGAGCAACTTGCATATCATCCATGAATTTATGAATCACGGCTCCCTAGCTCACAAAAGTCTAATTGCATGGAAAAGCCCAAATCTTGTCTGTTTTTCTGTTCAGCTGGAAAAGGAACTGGCTAATCAAGAGTTGCAGTACTCCTCACCATCCAGAGGTCTTGACATGCTCAGTGAAAGGGAAGGAACAACAAACAGAGAGAAGTTGTTGTGGATTCAGTCAGTTCTGCCCCATACATGAGAGATGTCAGATTTGGAGGGAGGCCTTTGAGAGGGGAGACTCCTGCTCAGGCCCTCTGCTTGAGCAGGAAGGGCAGATATTTCCTGCTTTCTCACTCCAGTCATCACCTTAAGTGCTAATAATTCTGCTTTTCAGAGCAGTAACTAAAACAGTTTCTTCCCTCCCTATTTTAATAAATTTAGTAAATCATATCCAGCATGATCTTTAGTGGAAAGTTTCACAATTTATACTGGTACTTACAAGCCCAGTGAGCTCTGGGATGTCTGCTTTCTGATTATAGCACAGTGGAGCTTTCCTCGGCAATATAGAAAGTGGTCCAGAGAAGTAACAGCTGCTTTTTGGTTTTATAACGCCTCGCATGTATCACTTCACAGTGACAAATATAAATCCCAGTTCTGATTTTGGATTCCTAGCCAAAAGCTGTAGTAAGTTTTGTTCTCTCATACAATTTGGTATGTCTCTTTGGAGATGCATTTTCCAATAAGATGCCAGGTGCCTTGTGTGCAAGGCAAGTCTAGAGGCGCTTCAGCTCTATGGGCACTTCAGCACAGCACTAAAAGCCATAGTAGCTGATGGGTTCTTATTTGCAGTTCATCTTCCCTTTTCACTGTGGCATTGTGCTCTCCAGTGCTTTAGTTGATGCTCTATCCTTCTCAGCTGCCATGGAAAGAGCAACTTTTCATTGGTGTTACCAAGGTGTTTGCTATGCAGTACAGTTATTTTGTCCGGTTTGCTCGTCAACCTTAATCTTCAAGAGTGTATATAAATACAGTACTTATTGAAGTTTTTGAGCTGTGTTGATGATGATAATCCATCGGTTGGGTGCTGAAACTGCTGAAATTTGCACATAGTAGGGTATGCATTTTCCCAGTTAAGGCAAAAAGCAATTTTTAAGGATTTGTTGAATTGTTCTTTTCTCAGTATTAACTTTGGTTTTTTAATAAGGAGACAAGGCTTTAGCTGCAGCAAGCTTGATGTAGAAATTATTGTATAGTTTTATGACCTGTATTATTCGGCAAGCCAGACAAGATGATACTAATGCTCTCTTCTGGTCATAAATTCTGTAAGATGCTTAGATACCACATGGTTACAGTGTTGGCATAAATATGCTGATGGATACAGATGTAATTAATTTTTAGACGTTTCTTGTAATTATTCCAGTGATAGATGTCTAAATTTGTCCATAACATATTAGAGAAAATGTCCCACTCTATTACTGCTACTTGTAAAATTTAATGGCTACAGGGCCTGAGGCTGTGGTTCTGCTGTTGCCTTTTTGTTCTACAAGTGTGCCTGTGGTTCCACTAAAATTATGACCTGAACTGCACACTAAAGCATGGAGTTAGCTCCCGGTAATCACAGCCCATGCTTGAGAAGGACTCTCTGCCTAAAAGGAAGGGCAGACTAGTGGGGCTGATAGAGCCGTAGAGCATGGGTCTGAAGAGCCCCAGGTGGTAACAGTGGAAGAGTGAAGATGTTGACATTCGGTTTTGAGGCTGAGCAATATTTCCTGAAGGCCTGTTCTGAATTTTGGGACAGTGCACAACTTCTCTTGTACTCATTGAGAAGTTGTTTGTGCTGCTGTTCTACAGAAGGTTTTAACTTCCAGCAGATCCCAGTGGTTTTCAAAGGAAGGAATGGTGACCTCAGGACAAGTAAGTGTTAGCCTATTTTTCTTTTTTTTGTAGTTGCAAGAATCTATGCCATTTATCTTTTATTAAATTTGTTGTGTTGTCAAAAAATATCTCTGGAGATGCAAGAAATAAAACAGTATATGGTCAACCTATTTATACATTTTTATTTTGCTGTAGCTCCTGACAAAAGCAGAGATATCAGGGCAACACCACTTTAGTTGCCTTTCAATTACTTTGATGTACTTTGTTAGTGCCAACAGCTTTTAAAAAGTAGTACTGTTTCAGCTAGGGGGTTGAAGAGAACAAGCCTGTATGTGTAGGCTATGGATTCCTACTGGGTACTGCTGTGGTATCTGAGAAAGGAATTAAGGAATAAGATGATGGTGGTTAACTTTGTCCATGTGTGGATACAACTGAACCTTGTACAGTTTAAACTACTGCTAGACTAAATGGATGAAGTTCAGAGAATGAATGCGAACAATGTTCTTTTATGCATTTTCCCTGTTGAGAAAATAACAGGAAATAACAGCTATGAAAAGGGATCAGCCATCTGCCAGCCCTTGACCCATGGTGGGCTTTTTATGGTGTATATTTTGGCAGTCTGACACTCATTCAGTCTATTTGATTGCTGCCTGGTAAAGATGAATTAAATATTTCAATTTTTTAAAGCGTGGAAAGGATCTGAATATTCTGTGATGGAGCTTTGTGTAACTATTACTGTTTCTTTAGCGAAGAATGCATCAGTCACATTTATGGTGGCCATAAAAGAATAACTATATTTGAAGTAAAGAATTTATTGTTATTTCAAATAATGTTTTATAGTCTAATAATTCAAATTATCGGTCTAGTTACAGTATACCCTCATAGTCCAAGTTAACACAGGAGCGCTTCAATAATCATATTTAGTTTCCTACAGCTGGTAGAGATCTCTACACTGAGAGAGTGATTTGGAGTTTTGGAGGCTGAGTGCCAGCACATGCTAAAACTACTTGGCCTGGATATGTGCAAGTGCTCCTCAGTTATGCTGTTTGTTAGCAGTGCCCTCCGAAATGGTGAGGCCTCACTACAAACGTAAAGCCTTTTTTTGCTTAAAAGATAGGTGAGTATTCACTGCATGGTACAAATGAGGAAGGGAAAAGGGCTACCTTAGACATGAAAGAAGGTGCAAAAGAAAACTGAGAGTGATACAGGCTGATTCACACAGTCTTGAGTTTTGCAAAGCCAACAAGTATTTGCTTTCAGGGAGGATGCAAGGCTGCTAGACCCTCTCCACCTTGGCCAATGAAAAGGTCATGTCTCATTCCCAAGTCCCATCCCAGCTGAAGCCTGATGCCCTGGGTCCACGCTGAGGAGGCATTGGCTTCATTCTCTCCATTAGCTCATGGGCTGCTGCCGGGGGACAGACAGCGATTTGTGGACGGGCTAAAGCCCCACTTGCCTTCCTCGAAAATGCATGCAGAAATATTTTCTTTTTTTTTTCCTTTAATAGCTGCAAAACCAGGTTCTTCTATTTCTCTCTTCCCCCCGTCCCCTAGTCCCAAATGCTTTCTTCTCCTGGAGAAGAGACAGGAAAACTTCAGGCCCTCAAGCTTCCACTTTAATTTTAATATGCTAACCTAGTTTTGTGTCAATAGGAGCCTCCAACTATGTGCTCTTGTACATGTTGTTTTAATACATTGACTTGAGACACTTAAATATTCTTGCTGTGAGCAGCTTCTCATGTAAAAAACATGTAAATTTGCAAGGAGTTTTTCCTTAGGGTGGATAACCCCTGAGAAAGTCTTTAGTAAAAGAAGCAAACAGTCTGTATAAACTCAACAGTCTAAATCATGGAGGCGAGAGATTTTAATTAAGGTGGCTCTGTGAGGATGCAGGTGGTGAGCAGCTGTCTGCAACGTGGAGCCTTGCTCTGCGATGGCTCACTGCGCGTTACTGGTATTTCATGGCAAGCGCCTTTGGTTTGCTGCTGAAGCAGACATTGATATATAGTCAATGTGACTTGGGATCTGTTTGCTTTCTGTTCTTCCCTTCAACCAAAAGGACTTGAAATCTACCAGTTTTAATTGAAACTTGAATACTGAAGCATCAAGTAGTTGGAGATTAGCAGAACAGTGTTAGGAAATTATGTCCTCTTCAGTGTGCAGTCTTTTTGTCAAAGCTTTCTCTTTGTCAGTAAAATGCTGTGTCCAGAGATGCACTTGCCTTGGAATTTGGAAAGCAAATACTGATTTGTGCATTTGAACAAATGGTAAGCCTTAAAGAAAAACACTTGTCCATCTTTCTTGCAGATACTTACCTTCATAGGATGTATATTTATAGCCTTACTGTTCTAATAACCTTAAACAACTAGCCCTCAAGATAACTGAAGCGTGACTTCTGTTGCAATTTATCCTTCTTGCTGAAAGGGATTAAATAATATAAATCAAGGGTTAGTGGAAGCATCACCTTGAATTTTGGATGTTTTTCAGTGCATCTTTTAGAAGTCTCTCCATTTCTTTGTTCAAAATGCTTCTGTAGGAGGAAAAACATCACTTGGGATCTGTATGTTATTCAGTGAACGTTGTGCTGATAGCAATAGGATACAATGGGTGTCAAAAGAACCAGGTGCAAGAATTACTTTCTAGATGCATAGCAATACTCTGTGCACAAGTTTAGGTCCGTGTGCTGTATAGTATTTAGTAGACTGGTGGCAGCCAGAGTTTTACATGACTTGAGGACTGGAGAGGAAGCCTAAACTCATCCACAATCAACAAGTGTCTCTTTAACTGCTTCGGACACGAGAACATTGAGCAAATTGTAACATTTTCTTGAAAAACGCCATAATTTATAGCCTTCTCTATTTTGTTATCTGGGGCTATTTTGTTATCCACTGGGGCTGGCTGTGCTCTCTGTTCAGTGCAGCTGTGCTGAAGGTGACACAGAGTGTTAGTTGAGGAAGGCTATTCCATTGTTTCTTGAAAGTTTTCATGGGCAGCAAACTTTGGTCTGTCTGGGTTGCCCATGCAAGTGGCTCCTGGAACTGCAGCTGGTACTCTTCTCTTTTAGACCATCCCTAAAGTTAATAACAGGACCCATCTGGTGGGGATCAGGTCAGGAATCTGATCACTCTATCTCCAGAGCCATGCTTCATTCATAGGTGGAAGGCCTAACAAATTTAGCAGGGCTCTCTATACTTCATTATTTGTGACAAGTAAATAAAATTTAACCAAAGGTTTGTTTGGGTTTGGGGGTTTTCTTTTTGCTTAGCTGCTGACCTTAAAATAGGTATCTGAGTAATAATGGAGAAGAGATTGAATGTAAAGCATCTTAAAAAGACAAATACCACTGGAACCTTAAAAATCTGTCTTAATCAAATTCTGTTTTCATTATCTGTTTGAAGGATTTTTCTATTACTGCAAAATAAATTGCAAAGGGCTTTCATGGATCTACTGGTATAGATAAATGCAGTAGTACTGTTGGAAAGCTTAATCCATACCACAGATTGGTGGTGCCCGATCTTTCTGGCTGGGATGGCCACTTAGTTTCTGCTTCTGCCAGAGGAGCACCATTCCTGCCTCCTCATTAGGTGGGGTGGCACTGTGATGGAAAGAGTCCCCCCTGCGGATGCGATGCCATTTATTTGACTGCTGCCTGGTCCCTCCTTGATCACTAGAAAAAGAGAGACCAGGAGTGGCTGCTCTTGAAATACTCCAGGCTCTGGGCTATGGGCGTGAGGGTCTGACAGCAGCCCACTGGCAGCTCCCCAGTCCCAGGTTGCAGGACCCCTGTCACAAGTGCTGTTTCCACCAGCAGGACAGATGGGTCTTGTCAGAGCTCAGGGTTTACCTGTGCCTTTGCCCTTTTCAGGCTCACCCTGCCCCTCTCAATCGACAAAGGAGAAGCATTTACCTATTGCATTTTTTCTACACAAAACATCATGTTTCTTTCAAATCAGGATCTTCAAGATACAGCTGTCTTGTCACTTGTTATAATTATACTCCAAAGGCCTGACTTTAGGCCAGAATATGGAGTTCTTGTTAGGCACAATGGCAGACCTATGCTGCAACAAGGTCTCACATCACAGTTCTACTTGTTTTAAAATGGAAGCACAAGAGCAGAGAAAACACATTATAAAACAGTAATTCTTTACAGGTTTCAAAGCTTAGAGTGTATTGCTAGTTACTTGCTGGAAGGCCCTGCCTTTTTCAGTTCTCAAGTTTATCAGGTTTTTGTTTTAAGACGAGTTTCTCTGTGTCATAGTATTTTCACAGTTCAGGTAAAAACAACCCTGCTCATGTACTGTATTGCTTCCTTTATTTCACTGCTCATTGTTGGTAGTATTCACATTAAGATACAGAATTACTCAGAGAGCTAGAGGCTTTCTCAAGACCTGCTTGTTAATTATTTCTCCTCTACAGGCACAGACAGCCTTGATTTTTCTGTAGTTACATATAGAGGCTGAACAGCTCAGGTACCCATTGCATTTGGCACATCTCAGTGATTTGAGGCTCCCATGGTTTGCATCTGTCACGGCTCCTTTTCATTCCCTCTGGAAGTGAGGGAAGGAGCTCACAAATGTGAAGGTAGTTTGAATTTCAGACAAGTCTCATATGACCATTGTGTTGCAGTCTGCCCAGTTACTGTCCAGGAAGAAGGATATGATTCTAATTGATGTTGCTAAAACGTAAAATAAAGGCATTCTGAAGTTTGACAGCAATGAGCTGACTCATGCTCTTTTGCCAGTGTCATTCCATATTTCAGTGACTAAAGACTTCTTTTTTGGTGAAAATTACTTTATTAAAAATAAAGGTTGTGTGCATTTTTCCTTTGTCACACCTCAAAACTTAAATTTGAGCTGGTGGCAGAGAAAATGTTCTTTTTATGCATTTTAGGGGACAAAATATTTATCTTTTTCAAGTCCTTTTTTCACAGTAAAGGAATGTGTGGTTATTGTTATTTTTAAAATAGCATTGTCTTAATTGTACACATGTATAGGAATCTGTCTCCCTCTTAGAGCTGATGGAAAAGAGGCTTCAGAACTCATGCATGAAGTCCATGGGTCTGGGTGAAGGGAATGAACCAAATTTCTTGTGCCATATCCACCTGCTTGCAAAGGCCTACAGCTGTGCAGGCTGGGTTGTTTAGGGCAGTGATTACCTCACTCCTAGTCATCCAGCTGTCCCTAAAAATGGCCCTTTTGTATGTACAGAGAGAAATTACTGGAAGTGCGTGCAGAGAGTAAGATGCATCTATGTGATCATTCAGACACATCAGATGTCCTCTGCCCTACTGCTTTCAGGCTTGCCAAAGCTGGTAGGGTTGCTCCAAACCTGAGACAACAGATGATCTCTGAGGAGACTTGCAAGATACAATCCTCCTTGTTGGTTACTCAAGGGTGGCAACTTAGAAATATGCCTGAAATAATTGCTGGTTCCCAAACGTCACTGGAGGGCCATGAGCAACTACAGTTGGAAGGAGTGAGCTGATGCCTGTTGGAAATGATACTGATTATCAGGGTCTGGCAGGTGCAGGACTGGCCTGCAGAAGAAGGATCTTTAATACTATGGTGAGAAATGTGGAAAAGGTATGTGACAAGAAGCGCTGAGAAGCTGAAGCACTTGTGCCCTGGTGCGAGCTGTTTTATTTTCTCTTAATGCCAGCAGGATTATTGGGTGCAAGTGCTATAAACGTTGCCCATGTGACTGCCCTGAGGAACATTGCAAGACACCTTCTCTTTAACTTCTTAGTAATTTTGCATGGGATGGAGCTGGGACTGAAACCTGAGCTAAGCTTTCTCATGCAAGTGAACTGCTTAGAAGAGGTTGTACAAGAGATGTCTCTAACTGTGCAGAACAGCACTGAAGAACAGTTTGTTTGGCATTTGGTGTATTGTGTTGTGGTCCAGAGACTTCCTATATGAATTCACTCCCTTTGTATTACCTAGTTTTTAGATTAACTAGGGAACCTGGCTGAGGCCTGACAGGGCATAAAATGTACCCCATGAAATGTTGGTCAATGCAAATCGCATAGCTGTATTTCCTAGGTGATTTATATTCTCTAATTATTAAAAATTCAGACACGCAATATGAGCTTACTTCTTTGCAATTATCTACTAATGTAGAAGAAAGTAAGTTTATTTAAGCAAGTATATCTTGGAAATATAAAGTAACAATTCCAAGTTGTTACTAATTTCAGAATGTGTTTGAAGTACAATGCACTAGAAAAACAATTTAACATCCTACAATAACCCTCAACTGATGTGAAACAAAACCCAGACCATTTCTTCCATGCTGCTCTGATCAGCAAGCTAAGCTTGTTTTTCCCAAGCTGAAGATGTCTCTAACTTATGTCCAAGCCGAGAAGCATGTTCAAATGTTGTTTGATGTGTGGAGTGTGCACTTGAAATGCCATGGTGTAGTGGAAGTAGTAGGAAAGTACCTTAATTATAGTAGTGTGACTTGAAGCAGCTGGTTTGTTTTGGCGTGCTCAGAGCTGATCACGGGATGCTGGACAATGCACTCACTGTTTTGCTCCGCTGGCCCTTGGAGCACTTGTTTGTGGCCTGGATATCCTCCTCAGAAGCAGAAGGAAAGTGGCTGGAGCTTCTGCCTGCTAAGCTGTGCTCATATTTCACGGTGATGTTTATCTAAGGGAAGCAGTAGTATAAAGGAAGGGGGATTGCCTGACAAAGGAACAGTCAGTTGCTATGTAGAGAAGATTTGGGATTTCTGGGGCATGATTTGACCAGAGTAAAGACAGAAAAGCTTTTTTTTTCATGCACCAATATCCTTGCTTGAGCTGCAGGAATTAAAGTTGTGGCTCTCAACTTGGGAAGGAAAGAAAAGGGATGTTTAAGTAGTCAAGTCACCAATTCTGGATATATTTGTGAAGTCTCACAAATTACAGGGCTTGTAAAAAACCAACCAAACAAAGCCTTGTAGGGCTATACAGCAAATTCTTATGTGTGCAGTTGTGGATAGGCTTTCCTGCTTTAAGAAAAAGAAGTTTGCAAATAAAGATCATATGAAAACTGAGTAAAAAATACTGATGTGACTGCTTATAGTACAATTTCTTTCACCAAGAACAATTTTCAGTGCTTAGAAAAGTTAATTCTGGCTTTGCAGTTTCCTTTTTGTTTCTTGTCTATGGCCTCCATTAAGCTTTCTCAGGTGCTGCAAAGGTTGATAGATCCTGTGCTGGCAAAGCCCTCAACATCACTCTGTGGTGGCTGAGGGGATGGTGCTGGTGGGACTGGTCCCTGGCTGTGTCAGAGCAGTGTGTGCTGCAGCCGCTACCTGCTCGTCCATGGTTCCCTCAGCCTGGTGAGGTGGGGACTGCAGGCTTTGGAGTCCATAAGCTAAACAGCATTCCCCATGCCTTAAACGGCAAAAAGTTGACACGTGTGAACTTCAAAAAGTTTCAAGAAAAGAAACATTTGACTGTCAAAAAAAAAAAAAAAAAAAAAAAAGAAAGCTTTTGATAATTGTATTAATAGAGAAGTTGTTCCAGGTATCAGACACTAGCTCTCTGCTTCCCAGTCAGGATATCTGTGTCGCGGAATGGCATGTAATATAATCAGATTAACCCCACTTGACCTCAGTGTTATCTTTTCAAAATTTGCAATAATTATGTACAGCAGAAAGTAGGCAACGATGTCCGCAACTAGAGCTTTAGAAAATAGTCTGTGGTCATTTATCATCTTGGTGCCTAAACAAGAAACACAAAATTTCTCAAGAATCTTTTAAAAACTATTTTCAAACAAAATTTCCTTTCATATGATCTCAGAGTGCTGGGGTTTTTATGGGGTTTTTTTGTAAACAGAAGTAGTCAACACCTGGAAAACGAAGTTGTATGAAAATAGCAGCATGTGAACAGCAGCTGAGAAGCTTGATAATTTCTTAGGCAACTAAAGTGCTGTTAAGACTATTTCTTTGGAATATTTGTCTATGGTAGAGATTAAACGTAGGTCAGATGCATGTACAATGCCTTTTCAGTTTGTAACAAAAGACAATTTTTCTCTCACGATTTGGCTTATTTTAGCTATGGGCATCGTTACACTAATTTGCATAATACACAGTATTTTCAGTCTATTGTCAGTAAAGAATTAATTCTGTTTGTCTGAAAGCAAAAGTATGGGTTTTTTTCTTTATGGAGCATAAAGTTGAAATTGTATGTTTTTTAATTTTTGCAAAAAAAAAGTTCTAGAAGAGTATTTGTTCATTTCATATAATTATGAACTTGATCAACGCATATTTGTGGAAAACATACTCTGTATGCACATGCACAGCTGTTCTTAAATATGGAACAAGTGGGAGTTCACAAGCCATGGGCTTACACCATTCCAAAAATTACTTCAATGCTTCCAGTGCCTGAATCTCATTGATTCATTACTGGTTTGGGATTTCTTTTGTTTTATTTAGAAGGTGTGACTTGAGAAGCAATTACACGGTTCTTTCCTTTCCTTCCATACCTACTCTGTATTGGCCAATGAATAATTCCCTACATTTTTACATTGGAGATGTAGTTTTTCCTGTCTCTGAGCTTAAACCTTTAATTTGCACATGCAAATGAGGTTTTGTGAAAGGTAATATGCATAATGCTAGATTAAAGAGCAAAACAGCTAATAGGTTGTCAAGTGGTAATTTTTCAGATAATATCATAGAAACAGTGATTTTTGTCTACTCCTTAGATATGAGCGCCATAGGCTCCTAAACTGTTTTAACTAAAAGATCAGTATTTTGATAGTGTTCATATTTACTTATTTTCTTCATGTACTTTCTGTGATGTTATTTGCTTTTGAAGAGGCAGAAAACAAATCTGTCATCTATATCTGTACTAATTATCCATTACGTAAAATGTAGACTCAATAATCTAGTTTTAGCAAATGTCTTTTTAACCCTTTAATGCTTTTCTATGGTTTTAAACCATATTTCAATTAAAAAATAAATTTGTTACTTTTCAGTAAAAAATAAATGAAATGCACATCCTGTCTTGTAAGTAAGGAGATAAGGAAGAGAAAGAAATGTCCAAAGCAGTAAAATCTGTTCCTCATTAAGACCATTATCTGCCTTAATGTAATCATGTTCAAGTCCAGACATCCTTTAATCAATGCAGTCTGGACAGATATCAAAACAGGTCTTCAGAAAGAACAGATAACACCAGTGTCAGTAGTCTAACGCGGGGACAGGGTTAAATGTGCATCCAGAGAGCAATGAAACCAGGAGGAGATAGGAGAGAGCTCTGAACTGTGTCACAACTGGTGACACAAGTACTATACTTTGGCTAGTAATTTTTTGATAGTTGACTGTACATTTTTCATCAATAAAGGCAGAATAACCAGAATAAAAAGTAGTTGCTACAAGGGCAAAAGCTGAAATCTTTCTTGGGGGACTTAATGTTCCATGGAAAGACCTTTAGGTGTTTCTAAGTAGCTTCGATTAGAAGCCAACACCTTTAACATTCCAGCAAAAGAAAAGTTAACATTCTTTTTTCTCCTTCCCCCCTTCCTCCCCCCCCGCAACTTTTAATACTTATTTAACATGGTTTTCTTGGGGACCCAGGCTTCTGGCCAGCCCAGGTTGTTTTCTGGTCTGAAGTGTGATCCCTGGCCCCACCAGTAAACCAAGAAAAGCAGCAATGGTGCGAGCTGGAAGGCATGAGAAGGGGGTTGAGATTTGCTCAGACAGAATTAGGTTTTTCTTAGTGCCTCTGGTCATTACACAATCTTCTTGTAGAAGGCAAACAATCAAGAGCATTTAGGTACCAGTACATACCTTCCACCAATGTGCAGATACTTAAAGAATCTGAAGCAGTTCTGTTGACAATACTGAGGGATCAGGAGGCTGGGATTTAAGTGCTTATGTTTTTTAAAATGTATAAATGAAAGAGCTTACAAAGGGCCAAGAAATGTTGAGTGTTGTAAATGGTGTTGTGACCAACAAATGGCACCTAACTTTGGTATTGCCCACTTGACTTACAACTGCCTATTATGTGACACATGAGGAAAATGAAGGAGCTTGCCCAGTGTATGGGTAAATGACTGCCTCCCAGGAGATGCAATGTTTGGGCTTAGGTGTTAGGTTGGGTTTTTTTTTTAAGTCAGGAATTAGGCCAGTTGCACTCAAGGGAACAAGTAGGCTTCTGCAAGTGCAAGAAACCTGATTCATGTGCAACTCTGAGGGTAATGACCTGCAAGGGGAATCCTTAAAGGATAGGACAGACCCCTGAGAGCACTGCAGGTGTTCAGGAAAGGATCTCATTAACACGGCCCCAAAATTAAATAGTTTAATTGGAAGAAGTAGAACTAAAATGATGCAGAAGAGGGGTTAAAATGGGAGAGTCTCTTCTAGTGCGCAGAACAGCTAGCCAGCTGTTGACTTGTGACTCCTTCGTGCCAGGTCGCAAAGGGGAACATGGGACTCCCATCCTTGCACTGCTTGCGTTGAACACGCTCTGAAAAGCCAGATGAAGCCGTTATTTCCACTTCTGCTGGTGGATGTTAGCTTTTAAAATAATGAATATGAAATTAAAATTGTTAGTACAGGTGCTGTCTTGTGTTAAGACAGCTGGACACACTAATCCTGCAAATTTTTATTCTTGTAGAGTAGGACCAGTACCTAGGTATGCATTTCTAATCACAATAATGAGACTAGTCACATGCTAAAAGCTGCAGGGTTACAATCAAAGCTCTGAATACGTTGCATCTGAAATGCTGGTGAGGCTGCCTTCTGCAGTTACTTATGCTTGGTTTTCCAGGGCTCACCAAGGCAGAAAATAGCTATAGAGCAGCCTTCACTTCAGCTTTTCCCTTTCTTCTTACTATCCCTTATGTTCGATCTCTTCCTCTATCAGCAGGATTGCTTGAGAGCCTGTTGTTGTACAGAAGATATTCCCAGGAGGCTCTCTGTGATCCCCATTACAGTTTGTTTGTGCTCCTGGAGCCTTCCAGAAGAGTAACTTTTTGAAGGAGTATTCTTAGTTAGAATAAAAGATGACTTTAGGTTTCTTGAAAAGAATGAACAGTTTCATCTATGTCCTAATAGACCCAAGGGAGTGGATGAATACTTTCCCCCTTTAGAGCTGAAAAATACAAAAACTCCTATGCAATGTTAGAGTGAGTCTTGTAAAATAGATACACTTACTGTTTGTGCCAGACCTGCCTCTTGTCCTGACACCAGTGGTGGAAAGAGAAAGAACTTTTTGACCTGACTCTTATTTTATTCTGTACATTGGTAGTAATTCTACTGGAATGAAGGCCTTCTATGAGAGTATGGCAAGAGAGAATGTCTGTCATTTCCCTCTGCTGAGTTTTTCTGCCTTGCTCTCTGAATAATTTTTTTCCTCCATTTCACTGATGTAATTCCTGAAACACTGTTTCTTTCTCTCATTTAAGCTAGAGAAGGTATTGAACATGACCATGGCAATAGCTGCAGAAGAAAGGTACTTCTAACTACACCACTTGTGCTCTGATACTTGAATGATCTCTCAGTGCTGTTGCTGCTGCGCAGGTTTAATGCCAACCTTGTGAGAAATCATTCCTGCCTTGTTCTTCCTTGAGCTCTGACTCAAGTAGGATTGCTGCTGTAGGGCCTGATCCTTTGGATCCATTTTCTTTTCTGTGCCTGACATGATGTGTTCAGGGTAGGAAAGAAACTGGCTTCATGAAGTAGGAGTTGCACTGTGAATTTCAATAGCTTATTTTCTGGCACTTTCTGGCTGCAAAAGGATGATAAAAACGTTGCCTGAAGTAGTCTCTACCACTGACTCCTGTGGGTGTCTTCTGGAAGAAGTTCAGGCTTTTCACCCTTTTTTTCCTGGGGAGAGATGGTGGGCTTGACCAAGTTTAAAAGTACGGTACTGCTGGATCAGCAAGGGCAAAGAGGTTAATGTAGGCTTTCTGTATTTACCATTTCCAGCCACTGCTTAACCAGAAGAATGTAGGTAGTACACTGTATTTTATGAATTTACTGAAGTGCGTAGGGGTGATGTTTAATTAAGCCTTTGTGATTATAGGCACTGGCCTCAAGCACAAACAAAGCTGCAGCTGTTTGGGATGATGCAGGTTGTGCAATCTTTACTGCATAGAACATACTCACTGCCAGAGGGGAATGAAGGGGAGAAAACAAATCACTGCCAGAGCATGATGCACCTTGCATGGACCTAGAGAGGAAAGCAGTTCACTTCCACAGCTTTAATGTTAGTGCTATGTAACATCTGAGTTTGGAAGGGTGCAGGTAGGAAATTGAGATGTAGCCAGTGAACCAAGCTATTTGCTTTTTTGCTATTTGGATGTTACTTTGTATGTTCTTCTGCTTTTGTAATTGCTTTTTCTTCTTGTATGCTAAGTTATTTAGGAAGCAGTCTACTTATTAGATGCATCCCAGAAAAGGATTAAATTGTGGTTTAGCCCTCTCTTTAGACAGATCAGTGTGAGCACGTGGCTGGATAGCCTGGACTTCTAATAGATTTCAAGAGTTTAGAATGAGAGGAAATAAATCCAAAGAGATAAAGGACATCTTGTGACAGAGAGAAAGCAGAGTGGACAAAGGACTTAAAAACACCAACCCAATGCAAATATTAAAAACTGTGGGTAGCAAATGGAATTTGATAAGGATTTGATGAGGAAAGTAGGATTAATGGGGTAAGCTGAAGCACCTGTCATAATGATACCAATATGAAGGCACTGATGTATTTCCATATAACAATCTCTTTGTAAGCACTGATTTTTATCTCTACATAAAATAAATGTTGTCTGTGGCTACATAAAATAGGATGTACATAACAAGTTGGAAAAGAAAATGGTCTTGATAAAGTTCTCTGCTTTCCGAATTTATCTGCAAAATTGAAAAAGCATTAGTATCACTAGTATGCACCAGTCACATCTGTTAGGTAAGCTGGAGGAAGGCTTAGGGGTTGGATTCTTGGTTAGTGTGTATGGCTAAGAACTGGGACATTGGTGCTTTTTCTGTTGTTTTACTTACTTTGCTGTAAGATTAGTAACTTGCTTAGCTTCCCTGTGCCTTTTTTTACCCACCTTTACTTAATGAAAGGAAGATTCATGCTTTAAAACAACAAAAAAGATTGTGAAATTCCTGGGTGTATATTTTAACTTCTAATGTTTTCATATCACAAACCTGTATTTTAATTGGAGGTATATCATCAGATTATTTTCATTAGGAAAAGTGCTTTGTCACCTTTAAAGATTCTTAAAACCATAACATTTGAAATCCTAGGATTTATGTCGCATGATCTTTCAGGGTTGCCTACTTTGCTCTTAAATCTCTTAAGTAAGCAGTGATAAATTTCTGTGCAGTTATAAAATAGTTAGTGTGTAGTTATAAAATAGTGCTCCAGAGATCAGCATTCTCTTAGTGCTTTGTCACAGATTGTGTTTACTTTGAGCAAGTTACTTCTGCCTCTGTTTTCCTTCTGTGATATGGGTTGAAGTATTTTTCGTCAGCGCAATGCTGTCTTCAAACCTTCTGTCCTAGTCAGAGACATTCAAGTATTAAAGGGGTAGAAAATGGAAAGACTGATAGGTAATGCCATGAGTTAATGTTTTGGTTCCTGTTTCCCATACACAACCAACCAGTAATTAGACATGAGACGGTAATTTAATAACTGAGACTTCTATAAAGACCTGTTAAGATACGCTTTGCTTGAAATTTTGTTCAGGTACATGTTGTTTGAAATAACAGCAGCTGAACGGGGATTGACTGAGGACTCATGAATGCGAGAGCCTCTGGAAAGGGCTAGCAAGACATAGACCGTAGGATTCAGAGCTACCTGGGAGGAGAGCAATAGCTATTCAGATCAAAACCTGAACTCATCAAAAAATATCCTTTTCCTTTCTCTTCCCTCCTCCCTCTTCCCCAGGATTTTGGTTGAAGGCAGGGGGTGTCCACATTTTCAAATAAAGTATTTGTTTGAAATGCTCTGTGATGAAGCACCTGGTAGATGCTTTTAAATGAACAAGTCAATATTTATTTCCACATGCTGCTACAACTTACAAAGCAACTGAGACTATGCTAAGTCTGTATTTGTTTGTGCCTGAATATGAAAGCCTATATCGTTTCAGTAGTGCTTCTTTTAATTTTTACATACATTCCAGCACTCAGATCATGTATTTTATTACAATAAAACATTAAAACATGACTTGTAACTATGCTTTAGCAGTAAACCTCCACATAAACCAAAAAGCAATACATCTTTAGTGTGGTTTCATCATTCCTTATTAATACTATAAATGGGGACTATAAATTTCTCTCTACTACAATACATGTAATAAAATACTTAATGGATTGTGAATGACATGTTATAAAACTTGGCATTAGGTACTGCAATTTAAATGCATCTCAGACAAAAATAAATTCTCTATAAATAGAAATCTATCTGAATTCAGAATACATATAACCACTCATTTACATGTAGCAGTTTGGATGATTAAATCATTAGATAGTAATTTATTTCTGCAGAAACATGCATTTGTTGTATTCTGAAGGGAACTCCCCCAACTGCCTTGAATAAACACTCTTAAATAGAGAAGGATTTTTAGAAAAACTAGGGATTTTGGTAACCTCTAAACAGAATCCGTAATTTCAAAAGCACCAAACCAGAGTAATGGCTGCAAGTTAAAACCATAATCATGGGGAACAGGACTGGGGGCCTGAGGCAGATGAACATGAGATGCTTACCCAAAGCACCAGTCCTCTTTGTGGTAACAATTCAGTAGCGGTTTAAAACTGATATAGTACCCATTGCCTGAACTGCCACTGTTAGCCATGATGCTTCCTCGTTATAGAAGGCAAGTATAATTCAGTAATGGAGCAAGAGGGAAGTATGAAGCTTTAATGGAGAGGTTAAAAAAAGAAAATAAAATCGTTGTTCTGCAAGGAACCAGAAGAATTAGAGTAAAAGCACACAGTTTCACAAATCTTAGTGAGGGCTGATGATCAGTATGTTAAACTGTGCATTCAGCCATGAAGTGAGAGCCAAAGGATCTAAAGGACAAGTTTGGATGAAAGTGGCCTTATGGTTTGTTTCCAACATGCAGAGGAACAAGGCAGGACTTGGAAAAAGGCCACTGAGTCCATTCCAGATCGTTCCCTTCAGGATTTTCAAGTGAAGATGGCTTAGGTATTTGGATGGGTTCAGAGCTGAGCACTTACTTCTTCCTCTTGTGAGAGAGGTTAGTAGCCCTACCCTCAAGACAAACCATGCAGCATAGCTCAGACATGAAAAAATGAAATAATTTCCCTGCCTTTCTGCCCTCACTCTCTTGTCTGCCTGTCCATGCCAACTACAGTCTGGGGCTGTATCCTACTACCTCTTCTGCAAAGGGTAGAAACCAGGGCTTGTAAATTAATGTTGCTTTGGGATGACAATTGGAAACCAAGTAGATTCCTCTACAGAACAGGTCTCCTGCATCAATCTTCCAACTTCTACATGCCCTCAGTCTTGCTGCTGCCAAAGATATGTAATGCAGAAAGTAGCTCTTTCAGTAGCTTGAGGTATAGAGAGGCTGCTAAACAATAGTTTTCAGTTTTCTGTGGGTTTTGGTGATGTTTTCTCTGGATGCGTGCACATGTGCTGTTCTGCGTGATGCAGAACATGGAGAGCAGCTGGGTCGCCAAAGGTTCCTAATGCTTAAAGCTTCTGTGACATGTTTCATGGTGGGCTGAACTTGTTCCTTGGGCAGACAAGATTTAGTAAAGATGATATACATTAAAGAAACAGAGCAGGAAGGCGGGGGAGATAGAAGGGCTGATTTCAGGGTTATCTGACTGGCTCTTTCTGCCCTGCAGAGTGCGGGTGATGCAGCAGTATTCAGAGATGCAGTGTTAGCTCTTGGGCATCTGGAAGACTTGACTTTAGTGAGGTCACTATAAGGGGTTTTCTCCCTTGTCTTCTTTAATGAAACTGGACAGAGATTAATATGCTGCCATTGCAGATGGATTTGGGTCCATAATCACCCAGATACTCCTTCTACCAGCAGCCACAGCATAAAGGAACATGAGGAGACTATTGGGTGATTTCCTGGAAGAAAAAAAAGAATAAAACCCAAATCCAACAAAAAACAGGTGCTGCTGCACATGTGGTGTTGGGGGTTAATCCATGCAAACTTCCACCTGTATCTCAAATTGGATTGAAATTGGTTGAAAATGTTATGGAGAAAGGGCAGGGATATGATGGAGTGATTGCATACCTTTATTTCCATAAGACAGCAGTTTGAAAATAGTTATTAAGGTTAGTAATTAATACTTGCTAGGTTTGGCTCTAAAATGGGTTACTCTACTGCTCCAACGGAAATCACAAAGTAAGTTACTAGCTTGGTGCTACAGTCAATCAGTGAAGTTGTACTAAGTAGAAATAAGTTGAGAGGGGGCAACAGCTGGGCTAGTACCAATAGAGAAGGTTTTTTTCACCCTGTTTATTTTTCACTCTTTCATTTACTTGTAATTCTAGTGGAAACTGGACAATCACCAAGGAGTTGCTGTGGAGTCTGGGGTTGAGGCTGAGCTATTGTCTCTGTATGTAACAGGACGTCGCTATTTCATAATATGCCCTCTGTGTTTCTGCCTCTATATCACGGCAGCAAGCTTGCTGAGGTGGCAAAGCCAAAAAGGCATTTTTGCTTCTGTCTCTGTCTTGGGAGGGAAAGTTAGAGGAGAGGTAATTTGCCTGGGCTGTGGCTCTTAACTCTTCATTATATAAACCTGCTATGTAATTTTAGCCAGCGATACCTCTAAACACTAAATCTACTGGTATTGACTCTGCCACTGCAAAGATGTTGAAAGTTGTGAAGGGTTTGCATACTTTCATTTTCATCAAATTACAAGTACTTCTCTTGAGCATCAGTAATAACGAAACGTCTTTTTGGAAATGCTCTCAAGAGGGAGAAAGTCTTTTGTGAATTTTCAGTTAAGTATATTATAGAGCTCTTTTTCCTTGTTACAATTACTTCAACTTGAATAAATTGAGGATTTCTCTTTCAGGTGAAGATCTCTCTTGAGCACAGAGATTAATTTTAAGGCTTTGATTATGCAGGTCATCTGACGTCTGAGGCATCCCCTGTAAAAGTTATGTCCACTTGCATTACTAGATAGAATCCTTTGGATTTCTACACAAAAGATAGAACCTATATGGCACTTAGTACTGTAAACTCTTGTGCTACCACTGAGATAACATCTCTTTGGCATAGCTCATAGTCTTTTATTTTTCGGATGTTTATTATCATGAGATGTCATTCAGTACCCAGCAATACCTAGGTGGAGGTATCCAGGTGCATCAGTACCCTCATACTCAAATAAAAGACTGCAATCCAGACCACAAGTAGTTTCATCTAAGTCTATTGAAGTTTCAAATGTTTCCTACAGGACTCATGGAAGACTCAGTCTGTATTGATAGGAGGAGTTCAGCTGGTTTGACTTGGTCCAAAGCTGTCTCCCTCTATGAGGGCAAGGGTAAAACTAGAGATTTCAGTGTAAAGGTAGATCTTGGTAGCACCTTGAGCAGAATTCCTCTAACATTTCCTTCACTGGAGAAACCTATGAGAGCGAAGATGGTGTTTAACTGATGTAGGTATACTTGAAGAGGAATGGTTGCTACCCTGTCTGTTTGCATCTTTTCCCAGATGCTGTTTTTGTGTTCTCCCCAATTCTGTTAGTCTGTAGGGCTAATACTTAGAGTTGTTTATTAGACAGTCTCACTGGCTGTAAGGTAACTTAATTGTTTGTTTTCCCTTTCCTTTAGGGGGAAGGAGTGCGACCAAGTAGGTTCTCCTAGCAGCACCCTTCACAGCTCAAGAGGCATGCAACCACCAGAATTGAATTAACTTGAGACAACCCATCTTAAGGCCAAAACAAAAACTTGCCAAAACAAAACAAAAAGCAAGTAGATTTCCTTTCATTAATGTTGCATTTCCTCTGCTTGGAGCTGGTTCATTAAACTGAAAATTGCGCAATACAGGCATCTGTGTAAAGAATGCTTGGAGCAAAATTAATTAGTTTTGCTAGGTTAGTAATGCACCTTGCTTGGACTGAAATTGAAATTATTTTTTTGCAATAAAGCCACGCCGCTTTTTATCAGATCTGTCATTAATTGTAGGAAATAGGAGTGTGATGGAAGAATTTTTTGAGTCTAATTTATTCATACAGTGACTCTTAAAAATTATTGATTTGCCTCATGAGATGCAGCAGGATTTAAAGTAACATCTGAACATCACCTGACCAGCGCTGATGTCTGTATCTAGTCTGAGGAATTTCCAAGGTATCCTTTCATATTGTTAAGCAATAGATGGGTAAATCATGCCTAAGGGTATTCATAAGATGTTGAAAAAAACCTGGCTTAATCTGATCACATTAATGTTTGCTGTTCATATTTTTTATAAAGCTCCATGTCCTTTTTAAGTTGCAGTACAGTTTGGAGAAGAGCTTTATTTTGCATGAACAGTGTTTGTGTGTGGTGATCTACTGAGAAATTAGCATGGGCTCATAAAGCTTTACCTAATTTTAATTCTGCCGCTGTTTCTTTGATACTTTAAATGGCTGGTTTTGATACTTTTCAGTGGCTAAGGCAAAACACAACTGCAAATTCAGATGAGTAAATCTTGTTAAGAATTATTTGTTGTTGTTCCTGCAATGGATGCTCTCAGAAAACTGTGACTGCCACAGAATTGCCCATCACAGAAACTAGGTAACAGGTGAGCTCATGGAGACAACACCTGTGCTAGGTATTTAAAGCAGTTCACGAGTTTCCAACTGAAGCACTGAGAATTTTGGCTGGAAATTTCAAATAGATTCACTTAATGATCATCAGCGGTCGCTTCAGATAGCATCCCTAAGTATTTTTTTAAATGAAGAATGAGGATATATAGATGATATGATGTGTGATAACATCACTTTAATCTCACCCGGTGAGGATATTGTCAAATTTCTAAGACTGACTACAGTTCAGCCTTATCCTGGTATTCTGGTTCCCTCTGAGAATAAATGAAATGTTGCTGTTGCAGTTTCAACAGAAACAGCATGGTTTGGTTTTTGTGGGGAGGGGTTATTTTTGTTTTTCTCAAAGACAACTTTTAAAGATTTCTTCCCACCAACAGTTCTTTTGTCTCCCCCCTCTTTATATGTAGATCTTGGTGCTGAATATGCTTTTCTTGCATGGCATTCTGCCAAACACATAAATACAAGAATAATAGGGGCAATAAATATCGGAAGTATTTATCACTTTGGACATTTTTATTCCTGCTAGAGTCCCTAATTTCCTTTTTCTCCTCCCACTGCTAATCTCTTCTGTGTTGATTGATACATTCATTATACTACGGTGAGGTTTTTTCCCCTCCCTTTTTCCCTCTTGTGTAGAGAACATTGCTGCTGCAATATCTTATTTTTATGCTGCTGATCAGCTCATTATCTCTCTCTCAATAACTAATGTGTTTTTAACATATTTAAGTTTCTTTCATGGTACCAAATCGATGGAAGGAACAGACACTGCTTCCCCAGCCCCCCTTTATTATCAGACCTTTGAAATGATTCACCAAGCCCTATTGCAAGTATCAGATTCCTTAATTTAAAAATCATGTTCTGCGTGTAGGTTTAGATGTAACATGAGTCTGACAGGATCTTTCTCTTCATGGGCTACTTGATGAGACCAAAGACACAGCCTGAGCCATATCTGCACAATCTGCACTTTGTGGGGAAAGTGTTTTCCACGTGTTTCCCCTGTGTTTCCCTTCCACAGAAGTGGAAGAATTACTGTCCAGAATTCTCTGCATACCTTTCTAATCACACAGTAACTAATGCCGATACAAGTGGTAGGATAACAGTCAATATGGAAATATTCAAAAGGTCTTTGCTGCTGATTGCTGTTCCCTTTGCCTCCTCTGGCTTGCCAGAACTGCATGCATGAAATTGAACGCTTGTTTTTGTGTGATAGGAGACCTATCACAGGATTTTATCTTCTACATTAAAGCGAGTGTGTCAAGCCTTCCATCTGAGCTTAGGACACAACTAATAGAAATAGTATTTGTATTAGTTTGTTCTGGGTTAGAGCACTGGCTTTGGAGGAAGGGGCAGAACTGTGTGAATAATTGATTTGGGAGGGGGGCATACTTTGGATGAGCTGAGTAATTTCTGATTTAAAGATTTTGAAAAGTCTATTTTCTCATTTAAACAAAACCAAACAAAATAATAGGATAAAACAGTTTTGCCCTTTTCGTTTTTGCTGGCAGAATTATTTACTATCTCTGAGATTAATTTTGAATATTATTTTTCCTCAAATGGAATGTAATTCAGTGGTTCTGAAAGTACATGGACAAGACTCTGCTCCATCTCTGTTGAGTTACTTCTAATTTTCTCAAAACATTTTACAACTGTATTCTCACCCAATCTGTCCAGTTGCTGTAGTGCCAGCACCTTGCCTCATGGTGCAGGAGGTATTTCATAAGGCAGATAGTGATTTCAGCTTGCTCCTTCTTCACACTACAGGCCACGACAGCCCTACTCCTTTGTCACTGCAGGCTCCCTTCTTGTCTCCAGATTGATTTACCCATTTAATTAATGGCTTTGGGAGCGTGTTTTGAGTCCACAGATGATGATAGGAAATAGTTTAAGGGGGGGATACTGTCTGGGTGCTCCTCTGTTCTTGTCCCACTCGCTGTTTGTTGCAAAGTGATTATAACTGATGCTAATTTAAGGCACTTGGCACAGATTTTGGAAACAGAATACGTCCTCTTGGCAAATGCTAGTTCTTGGAAATCTTGCTGCAGAGTAACAAAACCAGTAACTCTAGACAGATCTATTTACTTGACACAAACTGCCTCCATGAGAATTTCCTTAATACGTTCTCTTCAGCGAATGGTTTTTTGTTTGTTTTATAGTATTTTGTCTTTGAATGGCTTAATGTTTTTTTGTAGAAGTATATTGTGTTATAGAACTGCTTGATAGAGGTTGATCCTGGAGGAAGATGTCAGGTCTAGTTTTCCTGCGAATTGGGGAGGCAACAGAAATGAGAAATGAATTAAAGGTCTTTAAAAACAAGACACAAACTAAAACAAAATAGTCTGAAATAAACAGTTGTATTACATAGGAAAACTGTCTGGGAAACCTATCGGAGACTATGATCCCCTTTATTATATGGGTCAGAAATGTAGGACATCTTTGTCAAATCAAATGTAATGGTATTAGACTTTCCAGTGTTACTTTGATAATGAAGGTTAATAAATTGCTTATGACTCATTACTGACTTGCCAGGAAATTTATTGAGCGTGGAAAAAACTGTTAAAGTTAGGACATGAGTGAGAGGATTGTTGAAAATTTGTCATGTTGGAGGTGATTGACACCCTTCAAAAACTGAGACTTTCTAAATGGACTTTTGCACTGGCAGTATTACATGGATAATTCACACATATTCCTAATAAACTGTAATTGATGAGTAACACGTAAAGCATGTGTTCCAAATATCAAACAAGAATAATAGCAAACCAAAAGTTACCACAACTAACTAGCCAAGATCTGTGTTTGAGAGAGGAGTGGTAAAAAGATTAACAAACAACTGTAAATGCAGTTTTGCATTCACAATGGGAACTGAGCAGCATTACTTGGCAACTGGTGAGACTCCAGCTGTTTCTGTTGGGAAAAGATGTGTATATAAAGTAGCAAAAAAAATTCCTAGCTGTGAATAGGTGATTCCGAATTTCTGGTCTGACTTGTACCACTGCCAATTACTGTAGCCAGGGGATATCATTCATTGCTCTCAAACTGTATTTAGACCCCTCAAAGTGATAATGAAACTGAGTGGCATCTTAAAGTATGTTCAAGAGGATGGAAAAGCGGGGTGGGTGGTGATAGAGAAGTGTAAAACCCGAATGAAATAAATACAGGAGACTGGCAGTTTTATAGCATCCAGAAAAGCACATTCGTGTGATCTACCAATGCATTGCTGATCACAGATAGCTTTGAGAATCTGTTGGGGTGTTTGTTTACAAAATTAAACATGTCTGTGTTATATTTAACCTTGACAGGTATTGTTTTAAGCATGTGATAACTTACTGTGTACTTCTTGTCAGATACCATCTTGGAAGCTCAGCAGAAAAGCTCAGCATTTCTTAGGAAGGAAAGTGGGAAAGTACAAAGAAACGTCTCAGCTCTAGCAGGTGTCACTTGCTATTTGTTCTAGGCATCCTTCTCACAAATGTTCCTCTGCACTGTGTTTTTGTTATGCATCTCCATGCAGAAAGGTTTCTGTGTAGCAGCACATGCTGGACTAGTAAATAGTTTTCCTTACAATACTGGGCAAACATGCTGGGTACTGTCAAATCACAATAAACTGATTAGCTTGGTTTTTCACTCTGTTTTGGCATAAAGAGGACTCCATTACACTAGTGTTTCGCATAGATTGTTGTTGCGGTCAAAGTGCTGTGGAGAATAACTATTTATGCTGTTGTTTGTCAAATAACAGGTAGGAAAAAGAAAATACAGACCAATGTTACTACACTATTCAGCGTTCCTCTGTAATGCTGCTTTGCTGTAATCTCTGAAGAGATACAGATAGGGATGTCATTTTACTGTGTGTGTTGATGGTGGTTAAAGTCAAGCACTAAATATTTAATAAAGCTTTAATTATAATTGTTAGTTATTTAAACATATCTGGGAAGCAATATTATAATTAATTACAGTTATTAATTATAGGGCTCAATGCTTGTCTTTGAAAGCTCTGTGCTGCTAAGGTCTCCAGACCTTTTCTATCAGTGAGTCCAGGGTTTTAGAGATGATCGGCTCTCCTGGGGAAAGCACCATCTCCATGCTGCCCTTTATGATCACTTTCTGCCGTGTTTTTCAGTCCCCAGGGTAGTGTGTGCAACTTGTGGGGAAAGGAGAGTGAGTGGGGCAGAAAGCAAAAGGGCTTGCCCACCAAGGAGAGTTAAATGCCCAGGGTAAGTCAGAAGTAATGCATGTCTATCAAATTTAGATGGCTGTTCCAGCACTTGGAAACTCTTGGGAAGCTTCAATGAGAAGTACTAAGACCACAAAGCAAACTGTTTTTCACTCTGTTCTTACAGCGCACAATACTTCTTGACATTCCCTTTGGAGCACAGCTGTAATGTAACTGTAACCCAAAACATAGAGAGTATTAAATATGCCACAATTTCTTTTTAATCTATCTTGATTGCTGTATTTCACAATTTAGATCTATTACATTCACAGTAAATCTTTACAGAGTCCAGGTATTGGTTGTAAGGATATTCTGCATCCTACTATATGTTTGACAGTGTTTGTTAGCTTACAATCAAGTAGTTGTTTCTGTGGAGTAAAATCAACTCTAAAACTTGATCTTAACCCTGGTACCATTTCTTGAAATACGAAAATTTTCAAGATCTGTGTTCAAAACTGTTTCCTGTCTTCTGTAACTCATTTATATTCCTTCTAAAAAAAGGATTAAGTTACTTCAACAGAAGTATGCTTATTACTTCATCCAACCTCTATAGTTTTTGATACAGAATTTTTTTATGAAGAATTTTTTCTAGACAAAAATAGTTTTCAGACAGGCATGCTTTACAGGTCCTCCAAATCTTACCTTGTTTCCAAGATTTTAAACTTCTTTTTTCACTGAACAGTGTCAATATGCCTTCTTGCACAATCAGCATTTTTAAGACTAATCAAAGCTATAAATATAAATATTTGGGGGGAGTTTGTGTAGCAGATCAGAGTACGTCTGTGTCTTTGTGGAGTTGGAATCTGTGGCTTGAATGCGGATTTCTCCCATGTCTCTGGAGGATGCTGCACATAAATAGCACACTCAAACCAGTGGGGTGTGCCAGCTGTTATACAGAGATGGTTTTAGTGCACTTCTCCGTACCCCCATACAACAGCCTCCTGCACAGACACTGGCACAGCAGCCACCTGCATGGAAAAATGACAAGCTACATAGGAACAATTGACACTTAGTCCTTGCATAAAAGCTTGTTGTGAGGCAAGTACTTCAACCAGACACTTTTGCAGGAGCTGTACCAAGGAATGAAGGAGGTAACTTCTCTAAAGCAGGCCTGTGCTTCAGGCAAGGTTTTTGTGCTTGACTTTAAAGTCTGAGAGTCCTGTTTCTACTGAGCAGGCAGCTGGCGAGTTCATTTTACGTTTTGTACCTGTCGCACATGAAGAGGTTTGATATGATGCCTCACTTTAAGCCACGTTGCTAGTGCTGTATCTGAGGAAAGTATCCCTGCTGTGGGACTGAAAGGTACCCAAGAGTCTTCTGGAGGTGCAGGAGCCTCACCGCTGCCAGGGCAGCCTTCAGTGGGAGGGCTTGGTTGCCCTCACTTTGGGCACGAATGCAGTAACACCTTGCGGAAGCCTCATGCTAGTCCTGCTGTGGTTTCATAGTGGTTTTCTGACAGCAAGTGACCTGTTTTTGTGATGTCCAAACTTGGGATTCATTTATTTACTAGCAGAGGCCTGCAGTACTGTGCTGTGATCCCTACAAACACATAGGCACCACTGACATTTCAAAAAAGCCATTCCTATTGTGTTTCATAGGAAATTAATTTTGATTGACAATTTGTCGTGGTTTAAGCCCAGCCAGTAACAAAGCACCACGAAGCCGCTCACCCACTCCTCACCCGGCCACTGTGGGATGAGGAGAAAATAAAAAGGCAGGCTCGTGGGTCGAGACAAGGATGGGGAGGGATCACTGGCCAATTATGGTCACGGGCAAAATGGTCAGGGGCAAAAGACAGGCTCCACTTGGGGAAGAAACAAAATCAGTTTAATCTACTACCCATCAAATCAAAACAAGGATAATGAGAAGTAAAACCCAACCCGAGAACACCTTCCCCCCAGCCCTCCCTCCTTCCACTCCCGGCTCTCTCCACCTCCTCCCCCCGGCGGCGCAGGGGAACAGGGGACGGGGGCTGGGGTCGGTTCCTCACACGCCGTCTCTGCCGCTCCGTCCTCCTCAGGGGGAGGAGGACTCCGCGCTCGGCCCCTGCTCCGCCGTGGGGTCCCTCCCGCGGGAGACCGTCCTCCACCAGCTTCTCCGACGTGAGTCCTTCCCGCGGGCTGCAGTTCCTCACCAACTGCTCCAGCGCGGGTCCCTGCCGCAGGGCGCAGTCCTTCAGGCACAGCCTGCTCCAGCGCGGGCTTCCCCACGGAGTCCCGGCCATCCTGGGGGGCATCCATCCATCCCCCTGCTCCGGCGTGGGCTCCTCCCTGCCCGGGCTGCAGGTGGGCATCTGCTGCCCCGCTCCCCTCCGTGGGCTGGGGGGGGACAGCCTGCCGTCTCACCGCGGGCTGCGGGGGCATCCCCTCCTCCGCCTCCTCCTTCACCGCCCTCGGTGTCTGCAGAGGGGTTTCTCTCGCATCCCAGCCTCCTCCCCCGCTGCAGGTTTCCCCTCTCGGCCATGTTCTCCCCGAGGCGCTACCGCCGTCGCTGAGGGGCTCGGCCTGGGCCAGCGGCGGGTCCGGCCTGGAGCCGGGGAAGCTTCGAGAAGCTTCTCCCAGGAGCCGGCCCTGCGGCCCCTCCCCTGCTACCAACACCCCGCCACACAAACCCAAAACACAATTTTAAGAAGGGCATGTTCATTTAATTAGGAGTTGTAGTCAGGCCTTCTACTGTTGCTTTATAAAGATTACTCACATTTTTGTGCAGTTTAAATCTTTCTGTTTTCTCTAGTCAGAAAACTTAAGACGTGGCAAAAAGACAGAACCAATTATATATCAAGCACTTGCATAATCCTAAAATATACCTCTCTGTAAGTATATAATGACAGTGTGCACTTTTAAATCAATTCTTCTAGCTGTAACAAAGCTGGGGATTTGATAAATCTCACAGGCCGATTTCAAGTGAGCAGAGAGAGACAATTTGTCACAGTCAAGTGATCTTAGGACCTGCTGTCTTTATTTTTTTTTAAATATGAAGTATAAAAATTTAATGCTGTAATTTTATGGAGATGTTCCTAACTCAATTCATAGGGATTTAAATGCAATAAAGTAGCAGTGTATAATCACTTTTGTGAAAAAAGTTTTTGAAGTCAACCCACCTACATCGAAATAACTACCAGTCCTTAGAAGTTAGGGAGAAATGTAGAGATAAGTGCACGAAAAAATCTTCAGTTTTCTATACTTATGAGCTCAAAATTCTTTTTTTTTTTTTCTTTTTGTTGTCCTCTCTGGAAGGTGGACTCTGCGTTGCAACTGGTTTACTCATATTAAACACACAAGAAGTTGGATTGCAGAGGATGGTTTTGGCTTACAATTGGACCTTCTTTACTTGCTTTTTCCAGTCTCCCAGCCTCATTTGTATGCTTTATACAGGGACACCAAGCATGGTCTGAGTGGGATTTTTGACAGAGTTAATGAAAATGATTACACTGCTCTTTCTGCCTCTTAAGCAATGGAAATACTCTGCAAGTGCTAAGCCAGTATAGATAACGCAAGCGGTAAATAAATGGAAAATAAAGATTTTGGAGTAAATATTGTAGTGTGATTAACCTTTTATCTTTGCCGATGCAAAGTGTGAAAATGGGCAAATTGAATTTGAAGCAAACCTGTGCTCCCCAGTCAGATCCCTGATCCGCCCTTCCCTAGGCTGTGACATGGAGGGATCCCTGCCCCACTCACCTGCTTGCTCCTGCAGAAATCCCTTGGCTCTACAACCTACGCAAGCCTTTGACAGTCACATATTTCTATAGCTCTTTTCAGTGGCCCTGAAATGAGTCACAGGATGTAAAACCCAAGTGATGTTGGGGGAGAGGGGATGTGTGTGGAGCCCTCTATATGTTCATTTTCATGGATAAATGGAAAGTGTGTTCTGGAGAAGTGATTTGACCTGAATAGGAAAACGCAAAGTTTCTACTTAGAAGTGATTATTTTTCCTGCTGTTGATGTACTCAAGCTAATATTTTGTCCTAAATTTTTAACTCTAATTTATAGTAAGAAAAGTGGCTTCTCATATTCCTGTAGTTAAAGTCCATCTTATATGCTGGCAAGTGAGCCATGACACCCATATATCGTAATCAATCAGGTTTGCTTTTTCAGTGTAGCATTTCTAGTAAATGTGCTCTACAAGAACTGGATGATAATCATGCCATCCAATGCTTTACAGTACTCTTTATTTTCTGTGTCTAAGTAAGTATTCAAATGTTGCCTTACTAAGTGGTTGTTTAATTGTAGTAGCTGGTGTAGAAAACATTACTAGGACCTAGCTGTGTTGCTTTGCCTGTTGCTTGTTATCACCTGAATATATAGAATAGTGAGCATAGATGGGCAAATTTTGGGTTTTTTTGGAATCATTTATCATTACTGTATAATACTGTGAAGTATCTTTATCTGCTTTGAGTAAGCGAATAGTAGCTTGAGCGAAGCTTCTAGATTTAATATTGTAGAAAAACATCAGCAATTATAGTGCAGTGTGGCCAGATGTCATTTATTTGACATAATGGTATTGAACTGATGACTCGCTTATTACCTGCAGCTACTTACTGCTGAAAAGGAACGAACTCATAATGTCCTTTCATTATATAATGAGAGAAAAGGTGAGTGTCATGTCAGGCTGTTGACTTTCCTCAAAGAAAATAGGAGTGCAGAAATCCAGCACAAGCTGATGAAGGACCAAATAGTCTGTAGGAGAAAAAAAAAGTTAAATGACAGTTAATATGACAAATAATAAAAAGTTAATATGACAAAAATACATAACTGTCCTTAAAGTGGTTAAAACTGAAGAAGATATTTGGCGTGGATTTATTTACCTTTTCTTAAAAACCCAAAACGTCTCTCTCTCCAATCACTACAACAGCACAGCAGTAATGTTGCAGTGAGTAGCCTGTTTGTTATTTATGGCTTTTTTGGTGGGTAGACTGTGCATGTTCTACTGCTTTTATGTAGTCTCTGCTATTGCAATTTATGAAGAAAAGGAGTTACCATAGGAATCAGAAAGTGATAATAAGTGTCAACAACAAATGCAATTATACTTGCAAAATTAAGCTATTTGAAGAAGGTTGGATTTTTTAAGTGATGGAATAATTTCAACCAGAAGAGGGCTACAAAATGTGGATGCCAATCTAGTGTTAGTTATCCTTTTCCCTACTTCCCAGAGCAATTGACGCTAGCTGCAAAATTTAGATATACACTTTGAATTCTTGCCAAGCTGAGCCAGGTCTGCATCTAGAAATTAAACAAGACTCCATTTTGTGTTAAAATATTGACTAAATGTGGAAAGGAATTTATTGAATTAATCCATGCCAAGCTTTTGGTTTAGTCCTTCTTTTCTGTTTTCCAATTTCATTATTCTTGAAAGCTTTTTCTACCCTTTATTACTCTGTTGTTTTTAGATATAGAAATATTTCTACTCGTATATTGCACTTTCAAGAGGAAATGGGAGTTTGAGTGGGAAAACAAGGAAACCAATCCAGAACATACTTACATGTTTTTGAGAAACTGCCGGAATATCTCAATCCTATAAGCTGTTGGAGATGCTGGATGGTTTTTTTTCTGCTTTCTTCTGGGAGGTCCCACAGAACGGTGTGATACTGTCCGAGAGCTGGAGTCAGCGTGGCTTCTTCTGAATGCAGCATTAACGGTAAAGATGTGACTTAACCAGTCATCCTGTAAGTGGGCGCTGATCGTTGACGGTGCAGTCTGCACCCCTGGTTCCCAAAGTGGGGTTTTCTGGCTGCCTAGCAGTCTGATACTGGTTATTCGGGTGAATCCATGGAGCTGGAAGTCTGTTTTGGAAGCGGGTGGGGAGAGTGTCCTGCAGGGGTGCTGTCACTCCTGCTGCAGTGTGTATGGTTCACCTCTGCTGCAGCACTGGGAGGGATTTCTAGCAGAGGAATTTGTACCAAAAAAGCAATCAAGAGGAAGGGCTGCTGTAGAAGGACACCTGTCCTGCTGCTGCTTTTTTCCCTTTGCTCTGGAAAGAGGGGAGGGAGGGAAATTGAGAATTTTGGTAAGGGGAGGGAGGGAAAACAATGTCTTGATTCAGATGGGAGAGCAAGGACTGCTCCAGGTTTGTCTACTAGGTACTTGCAACTCCGTTCTATGTGATGTGTTCCACAAAATGCCTGTATTTGCATTACTGCCATTGCCCAAATCACTAACAGAAATACTCCATAGCACTGGATGCAGATGGGGTTGCACCTGAACTGCACTTGATTAACACTGGCAGAAGGTAGTCTTCCAGTTGGTTGTGTAGCTGAGTTCTCATGGTGACATTGATAATGTCCCTTTGTTGTTTGTAAGAACATCATGTTGGGATAGCATTGAGGAGCAGGGGGTCCTGCAGGACGGTTACCACAAAACTGAGAGCTCCTCCCAGGAAAGAAATAAGATTGATTTGATGTTACATGGCTGCTTATTTGTAATCACCTTAAAACAGTGTGCAAATGCCTGCAACTTCTTAGTTGAGACTTGGAAATATTCTGGAATAACGTTAAGCTAATTTATTTTATTGTATTTTGAGGGGGTGGTGGAGTTAAGGCATTAAAGATGCAGAGCAGGTTTCATCTAACGTTTTGTGTGATGTACAGTGGCTTAGATCAGGACCATCAGGTGACTTGGACAAAACTAACTTACCTAAATATTCTTCAGTTGGTTCTTCCTGTGCAGGCGAGTAAAGCAAAATAATCAGGCCCTGTCCTTCCATGACCGAGTGTCTTTATCCCTGATCCAGCGCAGCACACTGACTATCCCTGTTGAATATCCCTCTGAAGTTAGAGGAGCTTTATCCTGCTAGAGGTGACTACATGGCTGAATGCAGTTCTTGCACAGTGCTGCCAGAGTCCTAGGATTGTGGAAGGTCTTATGTTTAAAAAGAAAATCCTTGGTTTAGCTGTTGTAGAGACAGCTGTGCCCTAAGGACAAATCACTCTTTTGGAATGCCAGGCAATGTTTATTCTATGATTTCCTCAGGAGTTACCTGGGAGTGTCGCTTTAATCTAGATCACTGGCTTCAGAGGAGCCCTGTTATTAGATGCTGCCTGGGAATGTGCCCTGCAGGCTGAAATGGATGCTCTGCTTTGGAAAGCTGCCAGATTCTTTTAAATATTTAGAGCAGAAATAATAAAATTCTCTGGAATGTCTCATGTATTCTAAATATCATTAAATAATTTGGGTTGCAAAAATGGAAGAGGAAAACAAGAGGGGTTTTACTTTCAGCTGGGTAATTTGCTGGAAACATCATGATGTTTAAGAGGAAAAGTCCTATATGAAATGAGCAGTCAGCTTACATACAAGCCCATTGCTTAGCAACTACACAAGTAAACTTTCACTTCTGACTACATTTTCCAGATTTCATTAGATTCAATAAATAAAATGGACTTTATCTTCAAAATACAGAACAAAACCTTGCAGTGTAGGAAATGTAGTCTTCCTGTAATGTTATATATTTAAACTTACATCTTAGGAGCAACATGTATAGCAGAAATGAATATGTAATCTCCCTACAGACTGCTAAGATAATAGCAGTTCATGTCAGTAAATATTAGCTATGTTTTCTAAACTAACATCTTAAGGTGGAAAAAGAGGTCACTCCTTAACTGTTGATCATTTACTCAGTTGATTTCAAGAGCACTCCTTTGATTGGTGTTGGACCAGACCCTTACAGGAGCTGCTAACTGCACTTAACAAAGATAATTTGGAAAAGTATGTGTATCTTGTATTATATGATTTTGAAGTCCTCTTTTCATAGCTTTAGAAGATCTCTCTTACCTTCTGATGGCTGTAAGTTTACAGGCCTTTGAATACAACCATTTTGCTAGTTGGTTAGAGTCCATTGTGTGATTCTGACATATGAAAAATAGTTTAGCTGTAGATCAATTCATAGTAATTTTTTCCCTTCTAACTGAATGCATACTGTTTAGCAGGGCTGAAGATACTTACCATCTTTGTGTTGCAACTCGCTGAAAAGGGAAAGCCTCACAAGTGCTCCACCTTTTTTTTTTTTTTTTTAAATATTGTGTGTTCAAATAGAGGTTGTAAGAAATCCTCTCTAGCTGAATGTTAAATGGGATAATGGTGATGCAGAAGTCCCAGTGAAAGATTCATTTTTCTCAGCTTCGTTCCTGGATGAGGACTGCATTAGAGACAAATTGTTATGCATCTCTGTTAGTTTGTATCTGTGCCAGACTGATGCTGGGACTTTTCATTATCTGTGTTGTACAAAAAGTTTAAGATTTTTAAGAGGACCTCTCTTTTTTCTGCCCAGAGGTTTATCTTTGGATCACAAACTGATGTCTTCATATTAGGTGAATTAATGCATGAAACTGCATTTTAAAAGAAAGGTGGATGAGAGGGGAGGAACAGGAGAGTCCTGCTGTGGGGGTGTGGCTCCATCACAGAAAACTGCTGTCCTTTACTGAAGCGCAATGAAAATACTAAAAGATGCAAACTGTATTCAGGGCCATGAGTTAAAAAATGGGCATAAAGCAAGGTGAATCTAAGCCTAGTTTCACTCTAGATGTCACTTTGAACTATCTTGGAACAAAACAAATCTCGCTGCATAAAAACATGTGAAAACTAAGAAATACTCAGCTCAGTAAACTTATACTTAGTATATATATACTGGTATGAATGCAATGAGCTTTTCATTACATTCTGGTGAAATAATGCTGTAGAGTTCAGTCAGCAGGCCACATGTATGAATTTAAGACAGTATTGGATTATCCCTTCACATGAATTAAAAGCCACATGTCTCTTGGAACAGTTAGTCCCGAGTTCTTCTAAAACCAACCTTTGATTCTTGCCATATAAAGATACACTTTTGGTCTGGACAGTTTTTTGTCATATATTACCCTATTTCAAGAGCTGTTGGGAAACACTTAATGGCTAAGCTAGAGAGATTTCTATAGGTTGTGACATGAATATTTCTAAATAGGATTTTCAAAACCTAGATTTATATAGTGAAGGTTGCACTGCAACCTAAAGTTTTTTCCTGCACTTGCAGAAGAAATCTTTGGATGGTCTGGAAATATCTGTTTTATACAGAAGCATAATGAAATAAGTGTTCAGAAAATACCTAAAAGATACCAAAAGTTGTTAGTGTTTCACTCTGAAAGTTTTTGCAGCATTTTAAAAAACAAAATACTGTGCACTGATCCCACGGCAGTTCTTTCCAGCACAGATAAGACTTCATGGTCACAGATGACAGGAGCTGGCCTGAGATTTAGAGTTAAAATCAAAATAAGTGAAAAATACAATGTATATGTGATAAACTATTGTTTGAATGGGCCACTTCTGTCCTAAATTAAGTATATTATGTGGCCAGCTTGAGAATTAAGTATGTAGGTAGAAGTTGAGTTTGAAGGTTTAGGTATGTAGTTTGAAGCAAAGTTCCTGTGAGGTGCTGAGTACCTCTGAAACTTGCTGAAGGCAGGAATTGTGGCCTCAGGACAGTAAGTATTCTGAATCCTGATGTGTTTCAGCAGTTATTAACCTGTGTTGAGAATGACATATACCTATAAAACAAGAACGGAAAGCCACATTATGTGTTTGAGCTCAGGCCAGAGTGAAAGGAGGAGCACAGCTTTTCTACTTTAAAATTTTTCCATGCAGCACTTAACTCTTGGGCACATGGAAGAACTTGTAATCATCTCTGGCCACTGCATTTCTTGCATTGGTGAAAACAAATGCTGCTGATTTAGTTCAGTGGTGAAATACGTGTTAATAAGCACTCAGTCTGACAAATATGTCTGTAGGTATAAAGTGAAAAAAAGACATTGAATAGGAACTTTCAGCTTTAAAAGGCTGGAAATAGCATCAGCTGGCATTGCAGTTGGGGACCGAATCTCTGCACATCGTGTTGATGTGTATTTAGGAAAACAGTGTCTGTGATGTAAAGGCTGACAAGTGCGTTCCTGTCCGAGGGTCAAAAAAACTGCCTGCCAAAGAAACAGCGAGGCCTGACACACTGTAAGAGATGATGTCCAAAATAAAGTGGTTTTGCAAACCAGCATCATCAATTTCAGTTAAGGTTAATATTATGTTTCTATGTAGACAGCTATTAAATTGGTCAAATTTAACTGGTTGAAGTTAATCTGTTTCAGTTAACAATTACATCAGGGACAAATATGGTCCATGTTTGGAGAGCCTAGGTTGTAAAATCAGAGATCTTCTCAGTGCAAAGATCCGTTACTATTTAACATCTGGTACAACTGGAGAGATTTAAGGTATGTGTACTGGGCTCCTAAACCGTAGCAGAGAGAGGGTGACTTTGAGAGGTCCTCAATGGTAGCCTTGATGATTCTCCGCCCCCCATAGGACTATTACCTTTCTCTTCTTTGGGAAAGAGGACTCGCTGTGTCTGTGCGCCTCCTCCATGGTGAAGATGCCATGGAGCTAAATTTACAATTCCTGCCTTTCACACTTCAGTGATTTGAATTTAATCTTAAAATTCAGCAACTCTTTAGAGAACAATTAAATTTTTCATAATACTCATTTGCTAAAACATTTACCAACGTTTGCACAGGGTACAGTTTACAAACAGTTCCTTAAGGAAATGTTTTTAGGCTGACTATTTTTCAAGTCATTTTCGTGTTGGGCACTTAAAGGGAATTATTTCCTTTATCACCTAATGATCCTGAGATGCTGAATGCAACATCACAAGGGAAAGTGGCTCAAATTGCTCAGACTTACTGGCTACTTAGTCTCATAAGACTGCACTAACTTGCTAGCTTTTCTACCTTTTCTTTCACCTTTGTTACCATTATTCCAGACAGATGGAATCCTGGTGTGATTGGGAGCAGCTGCTGTGTTTGTCACATAATGTGATGGGGCAATGTGCTGCATCTGCTGGGACAGGTGGGAATCATGCATCTGCACAGAAGGAACTTAGCCGAGCTGAGCTGAGCCGAGCCTGAAACTCAGTGTGTATTTTAATATATTCATGGAGAAACATGTGTTCTCTGCTGCTTGCCTATCCTCTGGCGTCCAAGACGTCAGACGTAGGTTTGATCGACAGGGGATATGGGTGGTGTGGTTGGCTGCTACCCACTGCCAACCAGGTAGTTCCTTGATTTAGTGATTCAGTCTTGACTGACTGTGGTTTGAGCCACTTTCTAACTATTATCTATACCTGAGTGGATGTGTTTAATGAGGTTTAAGTGAATCTAGTGGCAACGTGTGATGGAAGAGCCATTACTCTTCCCTTTGCTCAAAACTAATTGCACACACAGTAGAGATGTTAATTTTGTTTACATGGAAGGTTTTTGCAGCTATTGCTTCTCAGGTTATTCACATCTTTTTACAATTAATATAGGAAAATACAATAGATGCTTCTTAGTGAGGCAGACCTGATCAGGTGTTCGTGTTTATACTGAGACTTGAGTCTGTGAGTGCAGAGTAGTGGGAAAACTCAAAGGAGCCAAAATAACCACCTCCTAATAACAGCTCTAACTCATGGAAACAGAGTCCTGAAAAGATCATCCTTGCTTTACAGTTTCTGCATCTTCCTCTTGTTAGTTATCAAATCAGACTATCAATACTTGGTGGTCTCATGTTTCTACAGATAATTACGTTTAACAGCTTTTATTTATGTAAGTCTTGAGGAAGAACTTCATTGCATTTGAGTAGTTTTTTTCTGAGACCAATCAGGCAGACAGAACTGTGCTTTTGTTCTTTCCCTTCCTAATTTATCTTCTCTATTTTTATCTTTTCCACCAATTTCTATTAATTTCTTTCTTGGCTACAGAGGACTGTGATGAGCTTTTAGTGAAAAATCTGAAACTGAAGACAGCATTTAAGCAAAATATTTGTATATTGAACTTAATTTCCCTGATTTTATTTATTTCTTTAGACACATGATACAGGAGTTTAAGTGATGGGGCTTAATAGTAAAAGCAAATGCTCACAGGAAGAGTTCTGCTAGTTCCCACAGCTCTAGTCTTGGGTTAATAGTATTTCATTAATTTCATTTGAGATCCTATGTGACAGCATAATTACGACGTAATAAGACTTAGCTAGGTGGCATAAAATTATCTGCCAGTAAGGCCTCAAAGACAAGGTCACATAGAGTACAAGCAGTCTTCAAAATGGTGTTTCTAGAGCTAAGTGTTCCAACTACAGAAAAAATGAAACAAGTAATGTTTTAATTTTTGACACTGCTTGTACCGGCTGCAAAGCAGTTCACCAAAGTGAGTTCTCTAAAGCACTTTAAAAAGCCATTGATGTTAATTTAGAGTTCATTGTTGTTTATGCGGTGCTATATTAAAAATCAGTTTTGTGGATATGAAGCTGGGAGTTAAGAAAGCAGTAAACAGTTATTCAATCATCTACTACATTTGGTAGGGCAGCTTTAAATTTTCTGTTTCTGAAAAACAAAACTGAATGCTCTGATCCTTTTTATGAGATCAGTATACAGAGCTGCTTAGAACAGGTGCCTATAGATAATGATGTAGCTTATGTAGGCTTTTCTGTTTCTAGATTGTTCCCTAAAATTAGTCCTATTAGTAACCATTCTTCATAGCTTCTTCTGTGTAGGGCCACCCCGTCAATCCCTGTATTAAGAGAACTCCTAATATAAAGACCACGTTTTTATTCATCTCCATTATACAGAAAAGAAAAAAGTCCCCCTTAGGACTTAATGACCATCAAACGCATTTGGCAAGACAGCCAGTAAAACCATTAGGATATTTGACATGTATTTCATTTATATTCCAACAGTGTAGCAAGATGGGTCTTGTGACTAAAGCAGACCTGGAAGCCAGATTTATGTAACCTTGAAGAGGTCACTTAAACCACAGCCTCCCTTGTGAACGCACTGGGACCAGCCCCGATGCACCTGGGCTCCACAGAGGTACTGAGCAGCCATTGCTGGCGATGATGCGAGTCACCGGGGTTAATGACATATGAAGTCACTTAGGTATTCAAACATAAAGTCTGCCCTATGCCTTCCTCTATATCAATTTCCTTGCCTATTAAATGAGAGCCTGCTTTACTGCCTGTAATGCAGGGTTAATCAACTGTGCATTTTTATGAAGTGCCTGGAAGTCCCAGGATGTATTCTACGGCACTGCAAGGGATTTGCTGTTGATGCTTCTAGAAAATAAAGTAAATTTTTAAAAATCTTTTTTTTTAATTGCAACTTCAAGAGTTTTTAAATTAAAAGGAATATTTGTGCCCATTTTCTGACACTGAGATGTGTGTGGTTGGATCTCCTGCCTTCCTGCAGGAGATAATGTATTCTTACTTTGATCAAGAATAATTCTGCTAAGATCTTCCTAGACTGCCTTGTATATATGTTTTGTGTTTATATCTCTGTGTGTGTATGCATATACGTTTATTTTATGGTTTCTAGTATCAACTGAGCTAACTCTGGAGCTAGGTGATTTCTGAGTTTTTTGTTTGTTTTTAGTTTTTTTGTTTGTTACTGTTTTAAAAGCAACCCTAGTTACTGTTGTATAGCAATAGTGTATTCTGTTTTCCTCTGCTGTTTTTTGCCGCCTCTTTCAAAATTTAACTCACTTTAAATTCTATATAACTCCCTCCTCCTTTGGGTGCAGTATTTTCTTTAGTCTTTGCACTGTGATACTTCCCATGTGAAACTACACTTGCTGTTTCTACTCCTGCCTTATTTGAAATGAACGGTAAAGAAACATAGCAGAGATAGCTCAAAGTACTTTGCTGATGGGAAAGACTAACTTTCACAATTCATTTTTAATTAAAAGCTTTAGATGACTCTTGATCATCAAGTTGTTCACCACAATCAACAGTGATTATTTCTCTGGTGTGATGTGGCCATTCTGTCTTCACTGTCTGATCTGTTTTCACGCCATCATGTACATGGCCTGGGAGGAAGCCATCAGGGCCCAAGTGGAACATGCGAGTCTTTACTAACTAGAGGGAGGTAATGGATTCTTCTTTTGAGCTTTCTGATTTTTATTTTATTTTAATTTTTTGGCCTTGAGCTTGACTCTACACTTCACCGAGAAACTTTTAAAATATAAATATGAGTAATTCATGATGTAAATCATTATGTGTAATATTTGATTATTTTAGTTATTAATATCTTTGAAATAGAGAAAACCTGTCTTCCTGTAAATAATTAAGAATTCAAGGCAAGGAGGCAACCTCCTTTCTATTCTGCACCAGAGCAATGAATAATGCTTGTCCCTTACCCTGTAATTCCTCTCTCCTGATCTTGAACTGGCAGTAATTTTGTGTAGGGAATTCAGTGCAAACATAGTAATGTCACCCTGAAAAAGGCAAAAACGTTCCATAAAATGGGACCTGGTTTACCTTGATTCTTACTATGAGTTAGTTCTACAAATGGTTATTCTGGCTGAAGGTCTGGGGCATAAACAGTCTTTTCAACAATTTTTAAGTAAGCTGATTGCCTAGAGTTGACATTGGAAAGTGGAACAATTCGATTACAACTCCCACCCCCACCTTCCATGCCCCCCCCAAACCCTCCAAAACAAACAACCCCCCCCACCACCCCCAACCGGCTGTCTAGGCAGTGTTAAGACCCAATCTGTTGAAAGAGAGAGGGTGTAATTTCTCATTAGCGTCACAGGAGCAGTGAGCTGATTCCTTCAGCTTTAGTTTGTTTCTACTCTTTTTGGCCAGTTCTGTGTTCAATTATTATTTGCTTTCATTTTTATTAATAAAGACTTCCTAAAAACTAGAAAAGACTAGTAATATAGAGAATTGGTTTATTTGTGCCCGTGATCTTTGTATTTTAATTGGAATTATGTTGACCTTCCTAACTCTCATTGTGAATACTAGTTTAAGGATCTTGCATTCCTTTTCCTTATTTTCATACAAATTGCTTTCTAACATGTAGCCAGGTTTTCTCACTCTGCATTTTTAAATGAAAGTTTATTTTAAAAATTTAATGCCAGTGCACTTTTTTTCACAAGATTTGGTTCAATATGCTAAGGTTATGGGGTCTACTCTCTGATGGACTCCAAAACATTTCAACAGGTCTTGTTTCAAAAGGAGGAAAGCAAGAAATAAACTCGGAGCTTCATTTATGCGTAAATATCAGGGCTGTGATATTTTTATGCCTTCTCAAGCTAAACGTAGACCAGTCTGATTTAGGGCCAACGCTGGAAAGGCAGCTAGCTGTTGTTTCAGTCCCACGTTGACCACGAGGGCTCAGCACAGCACTGAGAACCCAGCAGTAAGTATTGCCACCAAAGGAAGCTCTGGGTGTCTGGTGTGCTTTCTGAATTTGACTTGTACATCTCATTGCCAGCTTGGCTCTTCTAATGCCAGAAAAAAAAGCTTGTCCCTAATGGGTCAGAGCAAGAGTTATTTTGCTCAGTGTCCCATCTGCAACAGTGGCTCCAAGTAGATACGCAACGAAGAGTGAAAACGTAGCAAGCAAATATGTATTACCAGCCTTCGGCTACATGCATCTCTGTGGACTCCCTGAGCTGGATGTGATTTCGATCTATTTACTAACCTTTAACAGGAGTATTTTCCATAAACGTGAGCCTTCGTAAGCTTTTAGCATCTACCAGCTATTTTCTCAGTGAGCACTACAACTTTTTTATCTACTGCATGCAGGGCCAAGACCTCCTTGGTTATAACCTGTATCACAGTTTCTGCTAATTTTCTCAGTATAGACATTAGGATTATAATTCCCTTGATTATACCCCAGCCCCTATTTTTATATCTAGTATAGACACCTCCCACCTTCTGGTACATACCAAAGTGATTAAAGCAAGTAGACTACCTACTTAGTAAATCACATTTTCTACTTCACCTGAATACTCACATGAATACTTTTTAGTGCTAGTGGTTTTGTTGTTCTTTTTGTCCACTTACTCGACATCTCATCCTGCAGTTGCTTCCATTCCAGACAGATCTCTCCAGTTTTTTCCACAGTGAACATTAATGCAAAGAAATTCGTCAGCTTCCCTGTGGCAGCCCTGTCCTTTGAGCGCTCTTTGTGCTCTGGACATTGGTTTGCCTTGTTAAGACTTTGGTGCTTCTGCTGAAGAAGGATTTCATATTAGTTTTGTTTCCTTTTTGCTTGGCTAAGTTTTTGCCTGTCTTGCTGTGGGTTTGCATTTAATGTACCATTAAATGGTACCATGTACCATTTAATGTTTTCTTCATTTTGACACAATTTCAGCTTTTTAAGTCTGTCATCTTCCTTCTAATAACCCCTCACTGTGCAGTTCAGCTAATCTGGTTCCCCTCTGCTTGTTCTCCAGCTCCTCTCAATGGGTAGTCTGCACTGGCCCAGTGACTGCAGCATGCTGCTCTTCAGCAGTCTTCACCACTGTCTATCAGCATTCAAATCTCTAAAATGTCATTTTTTGCTGCTTTTTAATACGTTTCCTAATTTTTATGTAATCTGCCTTCCTGATGTTGAGTGTCACTACAGGATTTTTTTTTTCCTTTTGATTTTTTTTCTTTTTTTCATTGTTGTGACTCCTGCAGGAGATTGCCTCTAACTATTTTGCAGTCACTTCTGCAGAGATTGTTTCTAGTTGTGCTTTTCTAATTGACCTATACCTACTTATGACCAAGTAGGGTTTTGCATTTTGCACGTGATCTCCCAGCAAGCTTCTTCACGCAGTTATTGGCAGCATCTGAGCAAATGTCCTTGCTGCTTCCTGTCGCAGTGTGATGTTTGCCTAGTCTGTGACAGTAACTGAAGCCTCCCTATTGCTAATTTGTTTACTACCCTTTCTGATATCTCCTGGCATATTGTGGTTAGTGTAGCCACCCTGTACAGCGAAAAGGCAGTACAGACCCAATCCTATATTGCTGTTTCAGGCAAGACATTTCAAGGTACGTGGATTCTGTGTTACTTGCTGAGATGATTAGTGTGTTAATTTCTTTCAACCCTGACCTCTCCTTAGCATACAATACTACAATACAGGTAGCTCATTTTCCTATCTTTTCTGGTTTTGGTTGTTTGGGGTTCCCCCCCCCCCCTTTTTTTTTTAAATCCTGGTATTAAAATGTCTTGCTTACTGTCATGCTTCCCCCAAGTTTCTCATATGCTTTGTATGTCAGTGCCTTCACTTAGCACTAGGCATTGCAGTTCCTCAGTTGCATATTGTTGGAGTTTAAGATAGGAGAAACTTTATTAAATGGGACATTTTGTTAAGCAACTCAAAGTGAGTGCATTTGTTATCAGTTGCTTCCATTGTGCATTGAAAAAATTTGTGCTGCTTCTGAATAGGCTCAGAAGTTGAGTCTATGCCCTCCGTAACTCCAAAGCACTTCACAGCACTGCTGTCTTTCTTACCAACGCCTGGGCTCTATTTTTGCCCTCTAACTTTGCACACAGGCTTTCGAAAGTGTACGAAGTTGGGGTTTTTTTTGGGGGGGGGGTGTTGAGGTTTTTTGGGGGGGTGTTGAGGTTTGGGGGGGTTTTTTGGACCCCTTTAAATTTTCAGAGTACTGTATGTGATTCTTATTGACCTATGGAAATCTAAAACCTTTGACCAGACCCAAGGGATTTCAAGCTTGGCTCTAACATCTATAGACGTGTTGAAAATATTGGCAGTTACCCATTAACGACTAGCTCTCAGCAGTCAGTGCACAACTTCTGGGAGGAAAGGCCAGACAAATATGAATACAGCTGCTCTCTGCATAGTTTCTTCCTCTACCTTGCCCTCTTTTCCTCAAGAACTATGTTTATATCTAATGTCAAAAGATGCAAAAGAGGTAGATTAATGGCAGTGGTGATTTAGCAAAATCTCAAGCACACACTTTCATATATTGTATCTGCTACCTTTAATTCCAGTAAAGGATATATATGGAGAAACTCTCTTACGCTAATCTAGTTTCTGCAGTGCTTCATATCTTAGTACAAATATATTTTAAATTACAAAATGTAATGGTATGTGCCATTAGTGAAATTCCAAAGAGCATATACATAGGTACCACTGGTTGTCTGTGGAAAGGTTTGTCAAGCTGATTCCTTTCAGCACTATCAATGCTACTATTTTAATGGGATATCTTCCAAATATATTCCCATTTTAAAGCTTAAATGTTGTCTTTCAGTTCTTTATAACTGAATGGGAAGTCATTTTGTATCAAGAGATTTAGGTTATGGTCTGTAGTAATGGAACTGTCTTTTTTTCAATTTAGCAAAATACCATTAAGAATTAATTTATGGCCCAGCTACATTACTGAATCATAGAGGTATGTAGGAACGTTACACTCTGGGTATCCTTTCCAACAAAGTTCTAAAGATAATTTTTAAAGTACAGACACTTTCCTCCTTCATTGCACTGTAACTCGTATATATAAATATGATTTAGGGAACATGTTTTTACTGGAGATGCTGAGGTAGCAAAATGTACAATTACAGATAACACTCAACAATGTGACACGGTGTGTATTGGATGCAATTTTGCATTGCATAAGCAGCAAATGGAACAAAGCATGATTAGTTTAAAGTGAAATAAGTAAGATCCTACCATCCCTTAGTACAAATGTCAAATCCTGGGAGGTAGTTCTGCTTGACTAAAGATTAAAAATAAGTAAAAGGAGCCCAAACAAATATGTAAGATCCATATGGTACACTGACAGACTATGATTAGGTTTCATTTGTGAAGGAGGAAGTTTTCTTTAGTAGTAATGTCACATTTATATAAGTTCCTTTTTTTTTTTTAATAGTTCATAAACAAATACATTTGTTCAGAGGTTTCAGGCAGGTCTAGGGCATGTGGCAGCACAAAAACCAAACAACACCCCCCAAACCCCCAAACAACCCACCAACAAAACACCACAAAACTCAAAAGAACCCCTCCCATCCTCCTGCCCCAAAACCATCTAAAAAACCCAGGAAACACCTCAGGACTGGGAGAATAAGGAATGCCTTGAAGTCAGAGTATTTGTGAGTGTATTTCAGTGATGCAATATGCTGACATAACTCCACTAGTGTGAAGTGACAGCATGGATAGTTGAGAAGAGGGAAAACCTTGTCACCTTCCACCATTCAGCAATAAAGGATTTCAGTCACATTATTCATATCACACTGTAGATCGTTTTATGTAGAACTTTATCCAAGGGACATGATCACGGTAAGTCAGACTAGGAGGATGGTATACATTAGGAGCATTTGAGGTCAGTTTCAGTCATCTTTTTTGATTGGAGAGTCAGATTATTTTATGACCTTGAAAAAAATGGAAGAGTTCCATTCAGCACATGATAGGGATGTGTGGAAATGGAAAAGGGACAAAATCATTAAGGTACAAACATCGGAAGGGACCTGAAAATGAAAGAATGAAAAAAAAAATTAAAAAAAAAATTAGGAAAATACATGCTCTTATTAAGCTTTCTTGCATGCTGAAGTGTTGGGGGTAAAGAAGGTGGAAATTACTGCAGAGCTTCTGTGTTCAGCTCATTCCAGTTACTCATTTTATGTTATAAATGTGAAATTGGAGCTCCTTCAGGAGTTCCAGCAGATATCAGAAGCCGAGGCAGCAGCAAAGCAGAGGCAATGCCTCCCTCCTCTGCACTGCACTGTTGCGCTGCTTTTGAAGAAAGGAGGACTTGGAGCCCTTCTGTCTTCACATTCTCTATTATGTGTGAAATTACCTAGCTTTTCTACCAAGAAGGAAATATTCCCTGGAGTGCTTTGTCCATACTAAAAGATAAATCCGTAATTTGTAAATCCGTGTTCTCTTCTTCACTTGCCCTGTGACTTTTGTAACTTCGTGCATGCAAGGTATCTGTAAAATGCTGTATAGTGGAAATAGTAGTGCTTTACCTAGACACGTGAATAGCTCTTTGGGTGTCAGGCAATGGCATATACTATGTTTAACTCCAGAGTAATTTACTAATGGCAGGATTTCTGCCTAGTACATATTGGCTCCTGAAGCCCAAGAAACTGGGCTGATTTATGTTCAGGACCTGGCCCCTTGCTGCTGTTTCAAATCCTTTTTGCTGTGGATTGTGATCTGGATGTTAATTTATCAAAGTTGGGATTCACAGGTCGCAGTGTTACAGCCAAGCTAAAAGAGTCTCATAAAGAAGGGTACATTCATCTTGTGACTGCATGTAAATATTCTGAGTTGCTATAGCTTTAGTTAGATGACTGTATTATCTCATTAATCATTTTGTGAGCATTTCTGTGTTGTTGTTCTCTCTTCTCAAGGATAGACAGGCATTTACCACTTCCGTGATCAATAAATGAGTTATTGGAAACTGTAGTGCTTACAAACTGAAGAAGCAGCATTGCTGTCTGCTGCTTTTGTTGGCTGGCTTCTGTAAGATAATCTACAGGTGAAAAGAAAAGGCCAGGGTTTAAGAGCTGGCCAAAATGCAGACTTGCTGGATTTGAGAAATCTAATTTAAAAAGTAAATTGAGTTTGGACCTAATGTCTTACTGGCTCTAAGCAGTGATTTTCTATCCTTTTTTTTAATCTCTCAGGGTATTGATTATTTGCAGTAACATATTTAACATGTGCTATGCAGGGACATCCAGCTCTTTCAGTGTGGAGAGCTGCCCAGGCAGTCCTGCCGGGATGTGCAAGAGGAAGGCTGCAGGGTGGGAAGGACGGATGCCCATGCAATTTGCCCATGCAAAAAGACCTTTTCTTATGGTCCTACTCTGCTGCTCCTGCCTTTTCTTGCATCAGAGGCTTGTGAGAGAGCTGGTGGGAGGGAGAGACTGGGTACTCTGGTATTACCCGTGTGGAAAGAAGCTGAGCAAAATATTCCTCCACTGACCAGCAGGCAGTTTTACTGGAGCTAATAGCTTACAGCACTCTTAAAACACAGGATAGCTGCTCCTTCCCTCTTTCCTGTATGCAAAGAGGCTATCCAAATAGATTAAAACCAGGACTGTTCCAGCTGTGTGAATAACTAGGCATGCTGGCAGTATATATGTGTGTATATATATATGCATTTTAAAACTTTTTTTTTTTTTTTTTTTTAAATACAGCTGGTTGTGCTTCTGAGAGCTACCAAAATGTGAACAGGACAGCGGCCATAATGCCTAGTTTCTCACACAGCCACAACAGTCCTAGTTTAAATCTTTTCTGATAACCTCTCTGCATGCCGGGAGGGAGGACTGCAACTGTTTTTTTCCCCCAAGTAGTTGGTTTCGTATTCTTTATTTTGTTCTTTTCTTCCTAAAGGAAGCCCTGTTTAGCAACCTTACCCATGCTTTATAATTAACCAAGTTAAGTGAAAGTTTGTATATGGGAATTTCATTTTTCTCAGGTGAGATCTTCTTTTGCTTACCATGCTGCATGGTTGATTTTAACCAGATGTTTTTTCACATCTCTCATCTCTCCTTACAATTTTTAAAGAAAACACAAACTATCAAAATGACCTTACAGTTCTCAGAAAATGCTAATTTAAATTTTTCTCATGAAAACAACAGCGGAAATCATAGTTCTAAAATAAATGACCAGCTAGAGATCATTAATATCCTCAAAAGAAAAAGAACACTTACACTGACAAAGGAAAAATGCTACAATCAAGTTTGAGTAAACTGATATATAATGAATACAGACAAAAACCTTGGAAAATATCTGAGAAATAACTGACAACATGTAGTAGCTCCTGTTCTCTAATGTAGGTTTAAAACGTTTCTGACGTAGATGGTTTTTCTGCTGAAAATTTAGTGTTCTGGGACAATGATTTTTGGTAATGCTAGTGGATGTTCAGTGTAGCCTTTCAAAATGTATGACGTGCTTTATTTGTTGAGCTGAAGAGAGATGCTTTGTTTTGTTGTGGTTTTTTTTTTAAGTACTAAGGAAAGCCTGTATTATATGTTGAATTTAACAAAGGTAAATTTGTCTATATTCTTCATGCTGAGGGATTTTGGTGGTTTGGGGATTTTTTATTTTTTTTTCCTGGTGGGTTGGGGTTTTTTGTGTAGGTTTTTTTTTTTTTTCCTCCACAGCACTTTCTATAAATCAGTTCAGAAGAGTAAGATGCTGGAGTAGATGCTCCACTTGGCTATCCCAGCAAGAGGTTAATTATGTCCACACAAAATAAAACTTGAAGGATAATTACCCTGTGTTTTTAGGGCACCCGTTTATGGCCACCAAAGTATTCCTACTCTGAAATCAGATCACTGAGCTATAACCAAAGCTGAATGAAAAGGAGAGTATTTCTCTCTTCAATCATTTCAGGCTGCTGAGATGACTCCAGCTTGTACAGCTGCTCAGGTGCAAGTGGTGCCCTCCAGCTTTTTACCTAAATGGCTGTGATAATCAAGGGCCCGTGTTACACCATGCATGGTGATGGAGAGACTCTGCCTTTTCTCGTCCAGCTCACTACTGCTGAACAATGTGAACTTTGCTTATAATCCCTAGCTCCAAGAGTGTATGCGACATCTTAATTAAATTTGGAGAACAGCAGTAAAGAATATAGCCAGCTCTTGCATGTAGCTTTACTACAGGGCAAGCTCTCACTTGGTCCAATTTATCAGCCAAGTGATTAATCCTAATCATCATGCATATCAGAGCTAGAATACCTGATTATGCATATGCAAGCTATTCATTTGAAAGAAATCATTATAAAATTTAACATGCATTGTCATTAGGCAGCTGTCTGCCCTTTCCAAGCAGGAAGGAGCCACCCCACCACATGTTGGTGGCCTCCCAAGTTAGGAGAGGGGTCCATGTCTCTGGGGCCGGCACCCGCTTTGCCAGGAAATTCTGTGTAGCCAAGGGGGCAGAGGGATAAAGCTGCAATGAAGCAACAGCCCGCTGCGGCAGCTTTAGGGGCTGCAGCTCCTTTTCCTTTATTTTGGATGCCCATTTTGATGTATCTCTCCTGGATCGTCTTAGCTTGAAAAATGTGTATCTAGAACGTGGGTCCTCATGGCTTGTTTTCTGCAATGGAGAGGGAGGAGGGCAATTTGGTGGGTCAGTCACTTTCTGCCTAGTGTTTTTATGGATAGCTTTCAGATTTATCAAATGCCTTTTTTTCCCATCTACTTGTGATTTGGCATTTAAAGGCCATATTGTGTGAACTAGGGAAATCACTGGGTACTAGAATGAGAAATGAGCTGAACGAAAAATTGATCAGTAATTAGGAAAGTTAATCCACTCATGGCAGTGAGCCTGGGATTTATCCTGATGTACTGCCGTTCAGCTAGTGTAGATATAAATAAAACAAGTTGGGAAAAAATCTTAGAAGTTCTAGTAACAATGACATGGGTTAGGATCATTAGGCTTCTCAACTTGAAGAGATATATAGCAGAATACAGGTTTTTCATTATATGAATTCCCTAATTTGATTTCATTCTTATTTTTCAGCTACTGAATATCTGCTGTTTGAGTTGTGCCCATATCTTCCCAACCATAACCCCACAAGAAAACATTTTAAAGAGCTAAAAATAGGAGAGCAGAAAATATTGAAAACACCCACCTTTCCTTTGCCTTGTCAAGGAACTATTTCCATTGCAGAGATAGGATTTCAAGGAGAAATGCAGGCTTAAAATTTTTTTCTATAATTATTTTCTACAGTTTGTGGTGCTAAATATAAATGTAAAGATGCATTATGACAAGAATATTTCTCATAAATATAGCACAAGCGTATGGTTCTGTATTTAAAATTAAAGTAGCCTTTGGCAAACTGTCTGCACAGTTGTGATAAGGAAACACATTGAAATCTTAGCTGGGTTTGCATACAGTATGGTCAGCTGTACAAGACGACTCTACCGTCCACAGATAGTTATCTCACAGTATTTTCTCACTCTTATTGTTGGTCATCTATTGTAAAGTTAAAACCAAAATCAAACATATAATTTGAACAGAAAAAATAGATGAGAAAGCCACCACAAATAGTTGATTTTATCACCTTAGGTGAGCGTGTCATTAGCAGCATACATACACCACAAAATCCAGCCACAGGTGCTGCCTCTGGCTGTTCCCCTGGTCACCGCCATCCCTGCTGTCCTCTTGGGGCTCACTCCCTGGCATGAGCTCGGTGACGGTGCTCAGGGTGCCTGGTGGGCTATGGGGCTGCTGCCATAGATGTTTGTCACTTGACGCTCTAAAAAGTAAGCTGGGAGACTGATGGGTTTCCTTATTCTCTGCCACTCTCTTTGTTGTCTGACCAGGGCATAGAAGGTTTCTTTAGGTCCTCTGTTTATTCTCAGTCCAGAAATAGCTTTTGTATTCAGGGCCAGCAACTGTTAAAAGATTTCTGTCCCATTTTTCCACTTTCTTTGTTCCACGTTTCATCTCCAGCTAAATTTGAGCAAACTTTAGGTTTAGTTGGTAACTGAGCAGTAAATGTAGGTTGGAAAATGTTGATAAACTTAAGTTGGAAAATTATTATAAACTTAAGTACTTATTTGAGCAAAATGATATCTTGCCATTTCCAAATCTCATAGATGGAGAGAAGAAAAAAAGGGGAGGGAGAGAAGGAGGCATAGTGGAAAAAAAAAGGGGTCTTGAACTCAAAGAGAAGTCCTTGGCCTAAAAATTTGTAAGTGCAGAAGGGTTTTACTGCCTCATATATGCTTTACTAAGAAAGTATAATTCCTCTTTTCAGATATTTAAAAAATATTTTTGTTTTCCCTTTCTGTAATGATCTTACTATTTTTTGTTGCTTTGGACAGCTAGATATTAGCCATGTTTTGATATATATAATTTTGTAATAATGATCCTTTTACAACTCCTAAAGGACATAATAGAATGAAATATCCTGACTGGAAGCCAGAATGACACATGTGCATAACAATTTCATTTTACTTGTGTGTAAACACAACTGTAACACAGACTCAGAACTGGCATAACACAGCATTTTTTATAGTCCAGGTTCTATGGAAAAGTAATGAAAAATGGGGCTATGCTGTAAGTGCTCATTCCCAGAGGTGCAGCCTTGGCGCAGGACAGGCAGGGGAGGTCCTGTGGCTTCACTGGTGCTGAAACACGGGCACCTAGGCAGAGCTCTTTGGGGGTGAGACGTTTTGCAGACCCACCGGGAAGGAAAGGGAGGATGCCCAGGGTGGCTGCCCACTTACCACCCCGTTGTTGTGGATTTTCTTTCTAGATGGGTGAGTGACGGGGTCCAGAAGTCTTTGATCTCAGGGAGTCCCAGGAGTACTGGGAGTGGGGTGCGTTTGAGAGAGCACATGTGTGTGTATGTATATAGCACTTTTTCTGTAAAGATCTAGGCAGGGAAGAGAGCTAGAAGGAGTATCAAGAAGATCTGTATAGACACAATGATTAGCAGACCAGGAAGCGGGGAATAAAGGAGCTAGAAGAAGATACATCTATCCTTGGAAAAAAAACCCACTGCAGAAATAGCAGATATTCTTAAAGGTGGCAAAGGTGGCAGATCAGCACCTACAGGGCATAGCGTGTTTGCCAAATAATGTGGAGGGATGGAGGGCTCACCAGGGACCAGCTTGGTAAAGTGGCAGCATAACCTGGCAGTCACATCTGTGGCTGATGCCAGGGATGTGAGTAACCGTGATCCCGGTCCCTGTGAAAGGGACTCTTCAGTACAAAATCTCTCTACCACAGGCTGAATTACTCCTCTCAGTCACGTCTCCATCCTCCTGAACTGGCTGAAGTCTAAAGTAGAATAACTACTTGCAGAAGGATGCACAAATTTCACATGGAGACAAAGCAAAGGACAGACCTTCAGGTGGAGCGGACTGCAGAGAAAACACATGGACCATCAAAGGCGAGGCTGCTGCAGCTCCACAGGCTTCAGGAGGCAGGAGGATGTGCTACAAAAGGACAGTGCTGGCAAAGCATTGTGATAGGCACGCAAGCCCTCTGTGCAAAAGCTAAAATATAAACAAGAAAACAATTCTCAGCCGTGTCATTTTAGTGACTATACGCACTTAAGGTCAGCCCAGAATGCCTTCTCTCGTCTTTGTTAGAAGCCCTTAAACTTTAATGGGATGGCATTGTTGCTCTCAATTAGATTTGTTATTTGTGCTCTGTACAATCTGCAAGTGATGTCACCTTGATGGAAGAAACAGACTAAAACTGGTATAAGGAGGGACAGGCCTGCAATTTTCTGTCACTTAGGAATCCTCAAAAGAGGCGGAGAAAAAGCAAGGCAACGACAACAAGAAATCTTCAGACAAGAAGTTTACACCAAAGTGAAGAAATCTGAATGAATGATAGCGTTCATTTACCCCACAGATACCAAAACAAGACAGACAATACGAGAATAAAGAATTGTCCTAGCAGCAAAACTTCACCATTTGTGGAAACAGACCTTGGGGTGCTGGTATCATCAACGTCTCTATTTATAGACATGAACCCTGCAGCAGAAGCTATGGAGTGAAGAGTTCAAGCCCTTAAGTTCAAAATGTCTTCAAATGACTTTGCATAGACTGTTCTGACAGCTGAAAACTAACAATTGCATTAGAAATGTAATCATTTGGTGTGGTGGAGGTGTGCTGGCAGCGCTAAGGCGGCGGAAACTGAACCAGTTTTGCTGTGGGATCAGAGTAACATGCCAGGCAGACACTTACTGCAGGGAGCAATCAAAGGGGAGAAGGTTTCCCAAGGTTAAAAATAAATAAATAAATACATCAATCATTGAGTATAAGGGGAAATTGCCAGCTAAATACCACTGACTACTTATAAGTCACAATCATTGCTTCTAAATGCCACCTTAAGACTGAATCAAGAGCAGGAAGATAAAGAACGGTCTCAAAAATTCGCTCCTTAACCAGTTCAAAAGACTTCTGTTTACAGGGCATGCATTAACCTTGCACAGCAGATAAGCTGATTTGATTTGCGTTAAAGTCTGGTGTAAATACAGCATGAGACAAATGTGAATTCTAAATGAAGCAAAGAAAAGGGAGAGAAGCTCACAGCACTTGAAATGCTAGAAGATTACAGGAGACTAGTTCTTCTTTTAAAGCTTAAGGAAAAGAAAACCTTAGGTTGGTCTTGACTCTTCACCCTCAACCACTGCTGGCATTTGTGGTGTAGGAATTGATTCAGCTCAGGCGAGTCCTGTGCAACTGTGCAGGAATAGCACAGTTTTGATCTCAGTCTCTGTCCATAACCTAGGAGCGGGGAGGGATTTTGTATGGGTACACTGGCAGCTTCTCCAAAACTCAGTGCTGAGGGTGAAGTGACGTGATGCCTAATTGCCCCTTACTAGGCAGTGAAAGTGGATAAAGGCAGAGGAAATTATTGCTTATGAAGCAATCATCATACATAAACTGGTGAAACAGAGAATTTAGTTGGGATAGATATATAAATATATATGCATAAAAATGTGGTTTGTTACTTTGTAGCTGGACCACTGTCAGAAAGTTTCCCAACTTCCTGGGGACAGAGGAAGGAAAATGTTTTTAGAAATTATGAAACCCAATGTTTTCAAGTAAAATATTTCCCTGGGACCTGCTACTCCTTGGTGAAATGATACACAAGTTTGTGGAACACAGGAGGTTTCAAAAGAAATCCTTCAGCGTAGGGAAAACAGCATTTCAGACCTGCTTGGCTTTGGGCATCTTGCCACAAACTCCCTGTGAGAGCGGGAGGTGCTGTGCTGCATCCTCTGGGAAGTGCCGCTTCACCCCTCCACTGAGAATTGGTTTCACTTGCCACTAGCTGGCCTTCATCCTGCAAAGGTAATTGTAGGTAATTTATAATGAATTCTGCATAGCTGAATGATAATGAACCTGGTTACTGTATCAAAATGACAGTAATGGGCATTTTTGCTGTAGTATATGGTAGAAAACAATGGAAAAAGCTGGAACTGCAGTGAACTGTCACTGTGATGGAATTGGTATAACAATAGCTGGGTATAACTGAAAACTGGATTTTTCTTTAACTGCTCCCTTTCAAAGAACATTATAATTTTGGGGGGTCAGAATTGTGCTAGCATGCTATAAAGTTGAATGCAAAAATGACTGGAATGGTTGTGACAAGTGCAGTTTACTTGATAGTAATCCCAATGGTTAAGAGCCACAAAGGGCATCATTGGCTTAGAAAATCAGCATTATGATATTGTTAATCCTTCACTTGTAGACAGTGCAGCCTAACAAAAAACACTCTTGAGAAACCTGGCCTTCATGTTTGGCTCTGTCCATGGCCTGCTCATTATCTCTGTCTCATTTCTGCCTCCTTTAGTCAAATAACCATTCCCATTTGCTTTGACGTACAGAGAATGAAAGTGCTATGTCTTTAAAAAAAAAATCGGGTCTGTAATACACTATAGATGTTGTTAGGGTATGCTTATTTTAATCATACTGTGCTGCAATAATGTTTAGCTTATCTGAAAGAAGCCCCTGGCCTTAGCCCGCTGCCAAGTGGTTGGATGCTTATATTGCAAAAGATTTTGGGCACTATTAGTGATCGGATGGTCTCCTCCTCCTGGGGTGGGAAGTTAGTGAGTTTGGGGACGGAAAAGGAGCAGCCCCTGATGTGTTTCTCTCGCAGTTTAGCGGGGTAGCAGCATTGCCAGCTCACATTGCAGACACTGCTCTGACCTGGCCACTAGCAATCTTCCTAGTAGCGATGTGTCTCCTTAACATCTCTGGCTTGTTTTGGATTTAGTCTGCATCTTCCAAAAGTGGCAGGCAAAGTGAGGAAAGCATATGCCCTGAGCTAGTTGGAGAATAGCTGCACCAGTTTAGGGACTGTTCATAAATAAGTTGATATTTTCAGATGTTGCTTCAGCCAACTTTGGAGCACTGCAGTTCAGGTTCAGGTCAGACTTCAGAGGTTGTGTTAGCACATCTCCATGACTCCACAGACAGGACATAATGTCTTGACTTTGTTCTAGGGCAGCCGATCTGAAGCAGTATCTTGCAGTCCTGCATTGGAAGTGGTAGGTCTTCAGCGGTGTGACAACCAGCTGCTGTCCACGGCTATTGTCTGCCCATGGCTGCTGGCCTAGAGCTTGCCTCTGCCTCAGCCTCAAGTGAGTCCTCGCCGTGGGTGGCCCAGCAGCTGCATGGTAATCTTTGGAGGGAAGAGTGGTGAAATTGGACAACTTCCACAGACTTTCAGAAGTTGGTGTTAGACCCATCATAGCACATTTAGAAATGTGGCTGTTGTCCTCCTATGAGCATGCTGTTTCTGTTATGTACGTTTTAGAGAAGTATTTTTATTCTACTCAGACTTTCTGCATGAGAGAAATTCTGGAGATTATTTTTGTTCATGAGCTTCAAGTTAGTAGCTCATGCATGTGTAACTGAGCCAGAATCTCCTGCATCTTTTCTCATCTCATTTGAGATTTCTCTCAAGTTCTAATAAATTTGCTCTTTAATTTAATCTCAGCACGTGTGCAAGGCTGTCCCTGAAATAACTGTTATCCAATGATTTTAGCTTCTGCGATAGTTGACTGCAGCATGGAATACTTGATATTTTATCATCTATTGCTAATAGCACACCATAGGCAAAGAGGTATGTTTCGTAGCTCAGCTTTACAAAGCTAGGTAAGAGACAGGAAACCCCTGAGAAGTCGAAGTTAGAAAGGGTGAATGAAAATAAAAAGTAAAATTCTTGGTGCAACCTCTATCTACTAACCATATTGATAGGATTGTATCAGAAATTATAGCAGTGCTGTTCTCTCCATCAGATTTATGATTGTGTCAGCATTTAAGCAATAAACCCATATTTTCTGGGCTTGCTATAAAAGTTCACACTGAGCTGGAACTTGTTGCGCAGGTACTACATCTTAGCATACTAGAAGTCTTATTAAAGCTGAAAAAAAAATTCCATTAATCTCTTTTAAAAATAATTAGAGAAGAATGAAGATTTTATGGTTTGGGTTGCATGTTGTCATTCTTACTATCAGACAAAATCAGCTGAGTTATCCACTGCAGACTTATCTTTGTTCACTAGCTCAGAACCACTACTTACTCATCTGCATGCTTGCTGCGAGCTATGCATCAGAGCATCTGTGTGGTAGCCTTACTTACTGCAGTCTCCATGAAAGGAAATGATTAAAAGCACAGTATGTTTGGGGGGGAAAAAACTGATTGGTATTCCCCCATCCCCAAACACAATTTAAGTGGAATGGGTTTGGTTTTCTATTGTCTGTTTATAAGAATCTCATTTATTAACTATGTATAGGCAGGCAGCTGCAGTAAAAGCCTGATGCAGTGCTGGTGGGAGTGGCTCAGTCTCTGTGTTGGCTTTCGTGAACTCAGTGCTGGGCCCAGTAAATGGTCACTTACTGGAGGTAAGGCACTTTGGGGAAGGAGGGTTAAGCATGCAGGTATTTGTCATCCTGGCCGCAGAATAAGATGCCTGAAAAGCGGAATGATAAAAAGTAGGGCAAACTAAAGCTCTTAAGAAAGAAAGTATTTGTTAAACTAGCCTTCATGACAATAATTTGAAGAGATTTGTCTCTATTTCTAGTGCTCAACATGTATGGAAAAATGGAGGAAATGAATAATTTTTTTACCACTCAGGATACATTTACAGATAAGTACTTTGGAAGATTCTGGATTGCAACAAGTAAGACCAAGAAGATTAAAAGTAGCAGATTAATATGTTGGATCAAGTGTGTACTGATTGCTTTGGATGGAGATGATAACCACGCCCTGTTTTGTAATTCAAACCATTGGTAGTAAAGTGCAGAGCTGTGCAAAAGCTGGAATTACCATTCTGCAGAAAACTGAGATATTTCAGCATTTTTTTCTTTCTAAATCTTACCAAATAGTTAAAACATTTAAAAGCTTGATTTGGGAAAAGTTAAAGTATTGACTTCTTTGGCTTTGCTTATGGCTAAATTAGAGCTACTTCAGCCAAGCTGCCGTCTCTGGTAGCAGCAATATGGGTGAACTCGATCACTGCTTGCCAACAGATCCCATCTCCCATAATACAGACTGATGGCTAGGCAAGAAAAAAGAAAATATTGTGTGAAGTTTTTGGTCAACTCTAGAAATATCCTGACCATGAGAAAACTTACTGTAGGGGTAAGGAAGGGGAGAGAGAAAAAGCACTGAAGTTTGCTCAGGAGCTCATCCTGTGGGTGCGATAGGAGAATGTGGCCGTTCCAACCTGCAGCTGTTGAGAAATGACAGTTCACAGCTGAACTAACTCAAAGCAGAATTTCTTCATGTCATCCCACCAAGCAGAAACAATTTGACTTGATTCAAACTACTTGATTCAAGATATTTTGGTCTTGGTTTCCCATAAAAATGCATAACACTAATATTTGCCTGAAACTGTATTTTTCATGTAGGAATGGATTCTGTAGTTGCAAAAAAATTAAACAACACAGTCTTGGTATGGGCTTGCTATTCTCCTGCCTTCTCCTCCTGTGCGTTAGTTCTCCAAATATTTTAGTCTTACCTCCAAATGTTTAAAGACAATCTAATTAGCAGCAAGGGCTTCTCCTGTCTAGGAAAATCCCATGCAATTTTATTAAGGGGAAAAATGGAAAAGGATAAAGATCAGGACCATCATTTTTAATTCAGTATCACTCTCTCCAGTGTCTCATTATCCTCCTTGTAAATGATTCATGGCTAATAATTGTCTGTGAAGAAGAAATGACTCCCCTGTTCCCAAATCTCCCACACTTATCCTTGAGCTACCTTTATTTTGGCTTAAGACTTTCCCCTACAAAGTCTGCACAAATGTCTCTTTCCCCTTGGCCGTTACCAGGCAGAAGAGGAAGGCTTGGAAATGGTTAGCAGGCAGGTGTCAGGGATGGCTGCACTCATCTGGCTCTGTCAGCAGGTTGCTCTGTGGTCCTGAATAACTCCTCTTGTGCCTCAGATTTTATCAGCAAGGTGTCATGCAGGAGCTTTTTATCCAGAAAATGCCCTGCCTGGGAGCCTCTCATGATGAGGTTGCAAACAGGGAAGGTTGCCCTTGCTCCAGGAACAGTATTCGTAAGGTGAAGCAGTTGAGGATGTTACCTCTACTCCTTTCCTCAGGCTGGCGTATGTTGGGGCTCACACTCAGCAAGACCTTGAGAAGAGACAAAGATCAACCTGGGAGCAGATGCCAGAGCACAGTGACCATCATGGCTAGTTGTTTTCTGTTTTAACACCTGTGAAAATCAAACCACAGTGTGAGCTGTTGGACTCAGCCAGGAAAGAGAGGCTGTGCTTGACACTTCTCTCCTATGGAGGGATGCTGAGGAAAATCTCTCACTGTGCACTTGACATCTTGAAAAAGGCTTTTCTGGAAGCGTGAAGGACCCTTCCTCTGGCTTTTCTGGTCCTCTCCTGGCCCATGTATGCCTAAAATAAATCCTGCTACTTAATCCTTAGATTCAGACATTGTGACGCAAATTCACTGTACCCTGGCTAAGCGAGAGTTGATGAATGTCTGTAGTGCAAGAACAGATGTGAACCCTTCTCTAAATCCAACTACAAGACTTTTAATGAAGAGCCTCCTACAGTCTGTGGCAGGGCTACTTGTGTCCCACTTGTTACAAATCACTATAGGCACGAGCTGCTGCTTATAGCTCACCTGACACAGCTTTTCTGGCAGGTGAATGCTTGAATGAGGATGTTGTGGGTATGCCTCCAGTTGCTTCAGCAAGCCACTGTAGGTAATCGGGTGGTGTGAAGAGCTGCCTACTCTTAAAATAGCTTTGTAAAGTGTTAGCGTGGGAGAAGGGAGCTCTAGCCACTCTACAGTGCTACTCTGCTACCTTAAGGCTCAGTCAGTATTTTTTGGTCCTCTCACATGCTCCCACCCTCTGTGATGGGTTTGCTGTATGATAAATTGCACATCATAAATATTTATCCCAGTTTGCCATCTCACTGAAAACTGTTTCTTGCATGTTCTCTTTTCCACATGGATACCAGTTCTTCCTCACCCTAACACTCATTTCATGCAACTTTTAGGCTCTCCTCATGAGAAACTGTTTCCTTGCTTGTTCAGGGACCCTGATTTCTACTCTACAGTTTTATCCTATATATATTTAATATTATATATGTATTATACTTTCTCTATATATATTTCTTTGGAATACCGCTTTTCTCTGCTTCGGGCATGATAGTCTAATACAGTGGCTGGGGCACTGCTGAGCTCAGAGTGTTCTTGTATGGCCCTGGGAGGGAAAGGGGTGCTGTGTTGGCACCCATTCTTTTGCCTTTGGAGTGACATGGCTGCAGCGCTGCCCTGCTCTTTCCATGTGTGTGCGCCGAAATGCATTATTCAGGTAGGCCTTCAGAGCATTTATTTACAGACTTCTTTGTTCCTGTGCAAATTTGAGGTTGCAGTTGAAAAGCAGGGTAGGAAAAGTGATAAATATATTCTCTAGGGGTGGAAGGATCCAATATGTCCATAAAAAGCTTTCAGAACTCCTGCAGGCCTCCTGGAATAGGCAGGCAAATTACTGCCTCAGACAGATGTCTAGGCTGCTAGATAACTCTTCATTGAACAGGCGAGTCTAAATGGACTGATACTGTCTTGGAAATATGGTGGGCTTTTTACCTCTTTAAAACGTTGCTATTCTATTAAACTGTTGAGTCTCCTTCCTCCTGTTGCTCAAGACCATGTGTTATTCTTTCTTTAATGGAAGTTGAAATGAACTTATGTGAAGTATGTTTCCTTATAGCTAGAAAAACATACTTGAATTATCTTAAATTTTTGGATACCAGCTTGTCATTTCTCTCAGCTTTACTTGTGGCATGTTATCATGTCATCTTCCTTAGTCTGCCTTTCCAGCCCTGGCAGTAAGTCTGTGTGTGTTGATTTTGAGTGCTGCCTTATCCCACAGCAAGGTAGGATGTAGAGAGATGATTGCTAAGGTCTTCAGCCAGCTCTCTTAATTATAGAGACAGGCTGTACCATAGGGCTGTGGTGTAACCTAGCCACTTTGAATTCTGCTGTTATGAATGAAGTTTGGCAGCGGTTGCACTGCTGCCCTTTAAATCTATGGCAAAGCCAATAGCTTTCATTTTGTGATGGCTGTGATACAAAAAAATGACCTCTCTTTCTTTTCTTACTAGAGGAAAAGAGGGGAATGTATAAAGGCTCTGTGTTCAGAGGTAGACCAGGGGTGGGTTTGACTTAATCTCTGTAGCAACTTGCAAATTAACGCTATGGCATTGGTAACAATCCCCAAAATCACACTTAAGATAATGTTCCTGCCTATCGATTACAGAGATTCTCAGGAAAGGTGTGTGGTAATCATTAAAATCTCCACTGAAAGTTTTAAGCCGCAAGTAAGAGTTTCTTTTTAAAATCAAACCTATGTTTCCAAACCGATATATGGTTGCTGCAGTGTGTGGCTTGAGTCTTTTGTATTTAGTATAATCCAGTCACCCATATAGAGTTCACTCACTCTCTCAGGACAGTGAATGAAAAAGTTTAAGTTACAACTCCATTTCTTTCCAGTAGGAACCATAAATGTATTTTAAGTTGGTCTACGTTATTAATGCTTAGCTCACTGAATTGCTCATCAGTGGCTTAATTTATTTTACTTGGAGACCGTCAAAGAATTATTTCAATGGCCTTGGGGAAATATGTTGCAGTGCAAGGGTTCAGTTGGAAGCTTTATGTGACAGAGTAAGGAATAAGGTTGTAGAAGTAAAATTCACGTACTTCAGGTGCATCTGCCAATAAACAAGTATTATCCATGAGTGCACATCTGACTCCGTGGAACCAGGAAGCTGCTGTGATAAGGAAGCTGCTTTGGTGTCTCAGCAGTCTGCTGGACATCAAAACAAATGAAGGGTCTAGAGCACAAGTCTTACGAGGAGTGGCTGGGGGAACTGGGGTTGTTTAGCCTGGAGAAAAGGAGGCTGAAGGCAGACCTTATTGCTCTCTACAACTACCTGAAAGGAGGTTGTAGCGAGGTGGGTGCTGGTCTCTTCTGTCAAGTGGCTGGAGATAGGACGAGAGGAAATGGCCTCAAGTTGCGGCAGGGGAGGTTTAGATTGGATATTAGGAAAAATGTCTTTACTGAAAGGGTTGTCAGGCATTGGAGCAGGCTGCCTGGGGAAGTGGTGGAGTCACCATCCCTGGAGGTATTTAAAAGACCTGTAGATGTGGTGCTTAGGGACATGGTTTAGTGGTGGACTTGGCAGTGTTAGGTTTACAGTTGAACTCGATGATCTTAAAGGCCCTTTCCAACCTAAATGATTCTATGAAATATCTTTGGGATGATCCATGCATTGTCTTGGCTGTTTCTAATCATCTAATTATAGTGAGTCTTTACCTGGATCCCATACTGCCCCTAAACAGTATTACCTGTTGACTAATAGCTCATCAATAGTCTTCACTGAGCTCTGTTAACACGCCACTTAAAACATGCAGTGAAGATGAGGTCCAGGAGCTGAGTGACCTGAATTATCAGATGCAAGGTGTAGCAGTGCTAAGGCCTTCCTGGCTTTGCAGCTGTAATTATCTTAAAAGCAAAAATTTGCATCCTATAATTACTGACCCAAAACGTAATTCCATAATTGGTGATGCAGCTCACTCTTGAAGATGATTTCTGCCAACTGCCTCTCTCTGACCACTCATCCATGACACCTGCACCAGCTTTGGTATGCCAGGAGCTCCTGCAGCATCTCCCTGCAGCTGCAGGACCCTCATTTCAAAAGCAGCTCAGAAAAAGTGGTGTGGCAGTAGCCTTGGGCTTTGCACTACTGACGCACGTTTTGTTTCTGCCCAGTGTGTGGTTTCTAATTTCAAATGTGTTGGATGCATTGCAAAACTAAGTAGGAACCTTCCTTTTTAAAAAGAAATGCTAACTTTACTAGACAACAATAAAAAGCTGTTGCAAACTGATTAATTAGAGCACATTGAGAATATTGGATCTCAATTTTATATGTCAATAATATTTCTGTATTTCTATATAATCAGATTGTGATTATGGAGTGATCACATTTGTCAAATGTAGTGAGTTTTAATTGTGCCTCACAAAATATTATTTTTATTGTAAGAGTTGGCCTGAAAATACAAGTTGTAATTTGTAGATATTTGGAGCTAGATGTTGTATTAATAGCAACATCCTAACAATTAATGTTTTATGTGTATCATTGTAAGTGGACACAACCTAAAACCCACGTGCATTAAAAGAATCACCTTTGACGTTGTGCAGTCAAGCACCTAAAAATCTGTGTAAAGTACATCTTCCCTTTTTTAGGCAGGTGGAATGGAACAGGTAGATAGGAGGAAACTACCTGTGATGGTGTTTAAGGTTGTAGCAGCTTCCACAGTTACCAAAGAAATCTGTGGTTGATTTGGTGTATAGTGCACTAACCAGTTAATGGAGGAAGGAAGAATCTGTGTTAAATAAAGCTGTGAATTAATTTGGAAATAAGGTTTTTGCCTTGTTTATTGCAGAAAGTGAAAGGTGGATACTGAGCAAGAAGGTGCAGGAGGAGGCGCTTAGCCAGCTGGATGCTACACAAGGAAGTGGCCTCCTTGCCTGGCCTTCGCTGCTGAGTTCCTCAATGATGGTGAGTTCGGTCACTTAACCCAGATTTCTTATAAGCCTTTTGCTAAACCAGTCTCACTTTCTGGACACTTGTACTTGTGACGTAAGTCAGGGCCATGTTTGCTTTAAAAATACGAAGTTTTTAATGATAGGTACTATAGGAAGAGATAGGGGGAATGACTATAAGTGCCCCAGATTATCCCCATTCTTGAGACCGCTGCTGTGAAGGCAGAATAAATTTGGAGAGCAGTTGGAATTGAAAACTTGAATGCAATTGGCATGGAATATATTCGTCCAGTTTAGGAACAGCTGCAGTACGTAAGATACTGCCTTCCTCTCCCTCATTTCCTTATCAGCTTCTTATTTTCCATATGCTGAAAGCTGTGTCATCTCATCCTAGTGGAATGCATCATGCAGTGATCTTTTCTGCTTAATTTCAAAGTCAGCTAGGTCAAATTAAACAGCCTTCAGGTTAAACAGCCACAAATTAAGCCAGGTGACTTTGTATTGAAGCTGGTGAAGAGTAGTTGCATTAAGGAGTGCTTTCTGCAAAAATTATGTTGGATGGTTGTCTTAAGTCCTACTGTAAAAAGCGCCCAGAAGAATCTCAGACTTCTAGGGCAGAATTTAATTAATTAATAAACAAAACTTAATAAAAATAAACAAAAATTAATAATATTAACAAGATAATATTATTAATATAAATATAATAAATAATATTAACAAGAATTAATAAGCAACATTAAACAGAAAATTGTCTGGGTGCTCATTAGTTGAATCCAGTTTAACCTATGTAAAAGATGAAGTAGAGTTTCACAAAAATCAGGATGGCACAACTGTTTCTGTCAAGACTATATCATAAATCACCTGCATTAGAGGAACGAAACTAGTGTTGTGTGTGTAAGCTCAGTGCTGGTCTTTCGTAAAGTGTTTCACTTTGCACCTTTGTCATGGTTTAAACCCAGCCAGCAACTAATCCCCGTGCAGCTGCTCACTCATTCCCCCCCATGTAGTGGGATGGGGGAGAGAATCAGAAGGAAAAAGGTAAAACTTGTGGGTTGAGGTAAGAAGAGTTTAACAGAACAGAAAGGAAGAAAATAATAATGGTAATAATAACAACAATAAAATGACAATAATAATAAAAGAATTACAATATACAAGTGATGCACACTACAGTTGCTCACCACATGCCGACCAATGCCCAGTTAGTTCCTGAGCAGCAATCCCCCCCAGGCCAAGTCCCCCCACTTTATATAAACTGAGCATGACATCACATGCTATGGAATACCCCTGTGGCCAGTTTGGGTCAGCTGCCCTGGCTGTGTCCCCTCCCAACTTCTTGTGCCCCTCCGGCCTTCTTGCTGGCTGGGCATGAGAAGCTGAAAAATCCTTCACTTAGCCTAAACACTACTTAGCAACAACTGAAAACATCAGTGTGGTATCAACATTCTTCTCATACTAGATCCAAAACATAACACTATACCAGCTACTAGAAAGAAAATTAATTCTATCCTAGCCAAAACCAAGACAATGTTCTTTTAAAACAGCTGATAACCTGCATCAAAAAGTTGCTAGTTTTTATGAAAGGGACATTAAAATTTCAGGCTTTCAGTCTTAAAGAAGTCTCATCTATAGCTGGTGTGGAGAGCAGGTTGTCCCTTACCTCCATGACTAATATAGTCTCCAAATGCGTCTTGTACCAAGTATTGCCAGGGATGTGATTTTAGGCTTGGATCTAGCCAAGGCTGGAAAATTGTTAAAGCTGTGTTTCTTGTGGGGCTCTGAGGTAAAAGCCTGTTCTTTTCCAGTGAAAACACTGTGGTGCTTTGGCTTCCACCAGGCAGGTGCATTGGAAATCTCTCTTGTTGCTCAAGTTGTACAAACCAGCGGAGTTCACAAATACCCATAAAAGCAGTCGGGCAGTAGTCAACTTTCTTGTTATCAGATTAGGCAGGAGGATCAAAGCTTAAACCAGTGTAGGCATTCCCTGCTTCTGCAGAGCAATGGTGTCTATACTGGGCTTGAACTGCTTTTGGAAACTTGCAAAACTGCTGGAAACCCTCTTTGTAAAGGGAGATTTTAATTCTGCTATTCTCTGTTTTGAACAGCTGTTTCTTATGTTGCACCACAGGAAAGAGACCTCTGTGCAAGAATCATTTGAATGCATTGGGAAACAGATCAAAGCACATTCCTGTTGCAATGAAAAATCAAACCACACATGTTACAAGCCCTTTTTGTTGGACAGCACTGTCCACGATGCCCCAGTACAATGTTCAAGGGACAGTTCTGTGTACAGCTCCTAAACTGGGTTTTGGCAAGGGAGTTGTGGGTGTTGCAAACAATGACCCTTTGATGGCAAGTTTTTCATCATGCCCTGGAGCACAAAGCTCATTTCTTTTCCTTGTCCTCATCTTTCTCCCCTTCCTGCCCCTTGCTTCCTGCCCTACTCCCCCGTGCTTGCCAATTTTTGTTGTTATTTTAAAATTTAAATCTCAGCTCTCCTGTGAGTGTTAATAAGGTTCAAATACGTATTCTGTTCATGTTTTTAGCAAGTACAACCCCCCAAACTCAGCTAAATTTAAGCCAAGTTCAAGTACAAATAAGTAGTGCACAGATTTCAATCATTTTGCAGTGGATGCATAAAGGCATGGCACAAATGTTGGTGATTTACAGGGAATGTTCAAGAATTCTCTTGGAGCATGGCAGCCTTACCAGGTCTCCTGGGGGCTGGCAGCTTGGTTCATTTTTACTTGCTGTCACACAGGGAATTAGATGTTCACTTGGTAAAGTGCTTTTGTTCCCTCGTTAAACAGTAGTAACGTACTCAAGTATGAAAACCACTTTTAAGCCAGTAACAAGAAAACCCTTTTAGCCTTTCAGATGCATTTGCATTTGAAAAATAGTTATTCTGATAAAGCAATGTGAAACTGTGTTTTGGAGGGTTTTTTTATAACCTTTTCAAATGAGTATACATTGAATACATCAAAATGAAAAAAAAAAAGACGTACAATTTCTTGTCTGTTACAATGTTCAGTCATTTATCTCTTTCTCTCATTACCAGGACATTGCATGTGAAGTATGTGGCAATTTTATATTTTGGGTTTGGGAAGGTTTTGTTGTGGAGATGAGACTCCTGCTGTGGTGACGGCTATATGCACAAAGACATGTGAATTTATAGTTGCCTCCATTCCTGTGGCTACAATAAATTGAAATGGGAGGGAGAACTCTCACTGTGCCAGTCAAGCAATAGAAAGTTGTGAGGAGGGAAAATGAAGTTTAAGCAAGTTGGAGAGCCCAAGGCAAAAGAAATTCCCTCTGCTTTTTGTGGAGGAGAAGGAGCTTTCCTTGGATCTCTGCTTAACTGCGGTGTTCTTGTGCAATAGTGCTGTGCTTATCCTAATCAAATGGCATTCACACGCAACCCCCTTCTGTCACTATGCATTTTTAAAGACTGTCTAATCAATGCAGCTCTTGTGAATAAGTTACATTTGTTAGATATTTATTTACATCTTCTTGGTTCAGCTGAGTTCAGTGTGCTGGAAAAAATAAAAACATACTTTATATTTTTCGGACACTGGGATTTTTTAATGTTTTTTTTTTTCCACCTCAGGTGTGAATGTTGTTTAGTTTATCTTAAGGACTGTGTGATCTGACAGGGTTTGTGCTGAAGTAAACCTACTGAAATCAAAGCTCCCTGTAGTCGACTGGGTCCTTTGTGGGCAGTACTGGGGGAACCTGACGCCATGGGTTGTAGGTGTCCTGGTGTGGGGTTATGTGTGTGGCTGCGGGGGAAGTTCAGAGAGCTTTGGCATGAGCTGAAGTATAACAGCCCAGGAGACCATGACTTATCCAATTGTAACAGCCCCCAGTAGAGATGCAATGTATGCTCACTCTATCGCTTGTGATCTTGTTCTTTAGTGTCCCGACAGGTAAGCTAACTAACATCAAAGGCTCGTTCCAGTTAAGCTTTGATGTATACTTCTCATTAAGCACCTCTTAGGAATATTACACCTGCTACAAAGGCTTCTTTTATGTATGAAGTAATTGGGTCAGGGTTTTTAATGGCATTTTTTTCATTCAAGATAAATAAGTTAAATGAAAGCTAGTTAATTGAACTTGAAGCTTTTCATAGCTTTTCTGTTCAAAGATAGTAACCCTAGCCAACATCGGAATAGCCAGCAGTCCAATGTGCAGAGTGACCAATGGGGAGGTAAGACACCAGTGGGTCAAAATCCTACTGTTTCTTGGAGTGCAGACTTGAATCCATTTTCCTCTATTTCAGAAAACAGACCTAACCTCCAGGCTACTTCTCTCTTTCTCTGCAGAAGATATGTGTATAAACAAATATGTGGGTGTTTATACATAATGGAGCAGTTCCAGTGGGAAAGATGGATGAATCAGAACATCTGAATTTTTGCAAATAAATGTCCTGACAGAGATTGGTCGGAAGCAGTTAATCTGCCTGTTATGTTAAGCATAACAGCCTCTGTTAATGCTTACCTCCTCCTCTAAAGTTGGAAGGTGGAGTGTCCTCCCCCTGTCCCCTCTGGTTTGGACTCAGAAAGACCTGCCCTCACACTTCATGGCTCCTGTACGCAGGCAAAGGGCAGTTTGCTCATTTGTGGCTGGATGAGGATCGTTCCAAAATTTTGCCTTGATGCATAATTTTTGAAATATTAAAAAAAAATAATTCCAAAAGACTGGATAATTGTGCTGTGCTAAGTGCCACTAGGAAGTGCGGTGTACATGACACATTAGAAATACCTAATGGTTGTTACGCTCTAATGTTCTGTGTGCGTCACCCAAATATCACTCCTTCCAGGATAACGAGTAATTTGGGGTGTATATGCCACTCTAACTTCAGTTAATGCCTGGGCTGTACTAGGAAGGTTTCAGGGCTATGTATTTAATGAAGATTGGTGAAATGTTCTGAAGTACCTCAGCTCCTAAGCTGGGGTGGTGGGGAGTGGTTTATTTTTTCAGTTGCTTGTGTGCTTTCCAGCTGGATCTGAAGTAACCAAGGCAGATGCTTGTGCCGACCCCAAAGGCTAGTGTGTGAAGGAACAGTGGTGACAGACCTGGGTATATAGGGATGGGGGATTGCAGGTGTTTCATTTGTAAGAATTGTGACAGCAGATGTCTAGAGAGACTGTGGAAGGCTTTGCTTCTGGTGCCCAGCAGTGACCTCAGCAAGCAGCAGTTTCTGGGTTGAAGGGTTAATTCAGCCCGGGTTTAGCTCCCAAGCTCTCCTGCCCTCTCCCAAGCCAGCTGTAACGTTTACCTCCCCTTTTCTTTTGGCTTGTTGCAAAGAAAAGCTCCTCAAGCTTGGGTTCTCCTCCTAAGCCACTCTTAGGCAGCACGTTTTCTACCTTTATTAGTCTCATTTAAATAAAAAAAAGATTACTTATGGCAGTGAGCACTGCTTACAGTAAACAGCTTTTGCTTAAATGCTTTGTTGTACAAGAAGTGATGTAATTATTTGCTTATAGAGAAACATGCATATGTGCTCTATTGAATCACTCCTTGTCTGGTGATGGGTGCAGGTTCATGCCCTTAGTTGCTTCTCTGAATACTGATAGAATAGGAAAGTATGTACCAGAAACAAATTGCTATGTGGTTTTGGAAATTTCTTGTACAAAGGGCTGACTGGGGAAGAAAAAAAAGGGTAAAAGCCTTTTTAAGAATTATTGCTTTATCCTTTTTATGAAAGGATGGATTAAAGCATTCAAATTAGAAATCATTAAAGATTAATAAAGAAGAGAGGCAACAGGAAAAATTTTAATTTCCTTCGTTACCATATATAATGATAGCCTTAGGGTAGAATGAGAAAAACATAGATGTATGAATAGAAATGTATCTATTAGGACTATACTATTTTTGCTTCCCTTGACATGAATGTATAGCTAACAAAAATACTGTTACAGTACAAATGCTCACTCTGTAAATAATTTAACTATTAGCTATCATAATGTACAAACCGTAAAATGGCTGTTGGAGGGGTTCTCTTTCCTCAACATGCAGAGGAGTTCTAGCTACTCGAACATCGTATTCATTTTAATCATAAGCACCTGCACCAAATTCATCCCTGTAGTGATACCAGGAATGGATTTGGCTCCCTGACCTGATGCCAACACAGCACAGCACTTTTGCATCCGCATAAACAAAGGTGAAGCTGACCGGAGTTCAGCAGAGTGTGGTTTGGGGGGCGAGAGTAGGCACTGCAGCAGAGAAGCTCCTATTAGAGGATCCTGTACCAGGGCAGGGTAAGAGCATGTTTTGCAATGCCTTTGTATTGCTACGTTTTGCTGCACAGAGGAAAGTGCAGTTAAGACTTGGCAAAGGAAGGAGAAGCAGAGCCAAATGACTGGTATGAAATCCACTGGGCAAGTGGAAAGTAATGCTATGGTGGCAGTGGTGATGAATAGTTACTATGCTGAGTTCTCTCTTCACTGACAGCCCTCTCTGTTTTGGTAGATTAAAGTTCTTTTGGTTTTGTGCATATTTACAGTGAAGATTTCTTTTTTCTTGATGTAGGTCTTGTGCTCTGTTTGCTCTAAAGGTGCTTACTTCCAGGAGGCTAATTGTATGATTAAAATTCATTAGTGTTTATGACGCTGAGTAGCTGTAATGCTCTCAGGTCCGTGCTCATGACTGTTTGTACATGTATTTCCTAGCTTGTGTCATAATATATCCGGGTTTATGATTGCTAATGAACAGAGAAGGCCAATTTGCAAAGCAGAACAGATGGATACATAATCAGTCTAATGACTTAATGTCACAAATGAGATGACCTTGCAGTTACCTATTATTCATTTCTGCCAAGACTGTTTCTGAAACCTTAATACAGACTCTTAAGGCTTCTGCTTCCCTACTTACAGCAAATGCTACTACAGCTTTACCACCCTAGTCACATCAGTGCATGCCGAAGTCCCTAGCTGTACCAACAGGATGAAGGGTTTTGCCTAAGAAAGCTACTGCTGCATTATGCCTACCTGCTGTTCTGTATTATCAGTGTGCCATACAGATGATCACTTTTTTTCTTCAAATTTTAAAATCTTTCCTGAACACCTTGCTGTCATGTAGTCTGACATGTGTGCCATGTGTTCTTGCATTTGTTCTTTAGTTTACTACCTTTACTCCTCCTCCTCCTCAAATACATGCCACTCCTTGTTGTGTTACCTTATTCACAAAGTCATCCTTGTTGTTTCCCTTTCCCCTTTAACGTAGAAAAACTTTTAGACCTGTGACTGAGTTCTCATTAAATCAGTAGGACTCGGAGAGATGTTTAGTTTTTATGTTGTGCTGGAGTAATTTGAAAAGTTAAGGGTCCAGAAACCACCATGACCTTGCTCATTCCTTCTAAGCTACCCAATTTTTTTAACTTTTATCCCCCAAAGTCTCTCATTATTAAAAAAGAAAAAAAAAGTGCTCTGTGTGTGTCCCCCATAGTTAATTTTGTATAGCTTTTCCAAAAAAGCACACTCAGATGTGCCTATTGGTTTGCAGGGAGAAGACAGGTCTCAGTTCCTATTGTGCTTTCTAATGGACTTGTAAGAATGCACTAAAGTGCCTCTCTCATTCTGGCCTGAGTTGTGTTTGTTGATGTTTTTAAAAATGAATAGGTTTTTCAGCTGATAATCTCAGACCTGTGAGCTTCTGCCATTTCTGTACTGCAAAAATTTTCCTATTTACTCTGTTGAAAAGAGTCAGTCATCACAAGAAGTAATTACTCATTAGGGCAGAGGGGAGGGGGGTAATAATGTGGCATCAGTTATTTAATGTGCTGCTGATCTATTAATGTTGTCCTTAGTAGGTGCATTAGTGAAATAAAAGACACAAAGCACTTAAATTGCTTTCTATGTCTGTATTTTATCTTTGCAGTTTTTCAGAAAGTTATAAATCAGGTTGTTAACTAACTGATTTATGGGATATGCTTATTGTGCCAGTAATTTTCTGCATCAGTTGTAAATTACATTCTTTTATTTTGCCATCTGTATAATTATATTTTACCCTTTTGCCTGTGTGCATAATATGTTACCCTGACAACCTTTATCATTCTAACATTTTTGTGGGTTTTGTCAGTTTTTCTCATGTGAATGTGATACTGAAAAAATAGATATATACCCTAGTGATATGAACTTCTAAGTGGCAGCACTATCTAAGGCTAAAATTAATTAATGTGCCTGAATAAAATAAATGGAAAAATTGTTTTGTAACTGCACAAAACTACATGTAAAGTAGCCTTTTTATAAGCTGGAGCTAATATGGAAAAATCAGCACTGGTTAATTTTATTTTTTTAAATAAATTTACCCAGCTGAATTAGTTTGACTTATGGAAATGTGAAATGTGGGCAACTGTAGTCATTGTCACATTGGCTAGTTGAGTAATAATATTCCCATTGATCATCTCTTTTGAATATAAAAATATCCATGGGAATCTCTGTGGTACAGGTTGGTTTTTCAAGATAAGTTAAAGGACATTAATTCACATTTTTACTTTAAGAAGCTATTTTCTGCACAACTACTGTATAGTCTACTGTAGGGATGGAAGGATAGAAATCAGTCTCTTTTGTATATCTATAGATACCGCATTCTCTCTTTTGATATGTCTATACATAGTGAGATAATAAACCAAAACAAAAGCAAAACCAAAAGTTTATCAGTTTTCCAGTATCAGAGTAGATGATATAAACTTACTGGTATTAAACTTAAATTACATGTAAGGGTCTTTATTTGTATTTTTGGCCTGATGAATTGTGTTCCACATCAGGCTTTACCACACAGAAACTCCATTCATATGACGTAATGAAATAGGCAATGATAATATCCTAGGACAAAAATGAAAAGATGCTATCTAAACCCTGATTTATTATGTAGAATTTTTTTTTTTTTTTAGCATCAAGTTACACCACCTGACCCAGAGAAAGAAAGATAGCATATATAGGAAAAGAGACCTTTAATTCTGCTTGTGATTTTTATTTCTTAAATGTGCTACATACAGGGGAATTTTAAAATAGCTTATTCTTGAAAATTTCATCTTGTCAGAGAGAACGATTTGATAGACAACTCAGTTCCTAAATATAAATATAGTTTGTCTTTTTGTAGAGGTTGTGTTGGTAATAGTCATAAAGTGATTGGTTTTGTGGGTTTTTCTTCATTTTTTCTGATGGATGGATATTCAGTGGCTGGCTATTGCTAGTTCTTTCTCAGTCAGTTATTTTAATAGGATTTTGGCTCACACTCTCCATAAACTGGAGACATAACGTCATTTCGTGATCTTTCACAGAGACAAAGTTATACCAGCATCTTCAGAAGCAATCACATGATTTCAACTTTCTGATATACTGAAGAGGCTGCAAGCTTATAGCCTCTGAGCTTTACAAAATGCTGAACTTCTGTTGTTTCTTAATTTTAAAGCTCAGGTCGCTTTTTCCAAGGTGACACTTGCTAAGGATGAGCTCACTTACTCGCTCTGGCTTAAGTAAAATTCTGGTACCTCCCGATGGGCTTCACCATGCCAAGGTGGTCGTGGCACCAAGGAACTGCCAGGATGTAGCTTTTCCCGACTTTTCCGCAGCTCCCGGGAGGCTGCTGGGCCTGGGGCGGCAGCCAGCGCCCATTACCTGCTCAAGAGAGCTGGGTGCTGGAGCAGTGGGAAGGGTGAAGACCAGCAGCCCCTGCCTGTCCCCTCCTGTGGTCTGTTAGCTGAGGAAGAGCCAAGTGCTGCTTGGTCTGTGTTAGTGGGTATAGATATGTTTTCCTGTCCTTCTATGTGCATATGAAGCAGCTATCAGAGAAAAAAGTGTCTAATCAAGTTTAGAAAGCCCTAAATACGATCTCATAAAAGAGAAGCATTAACATGTGTTTTGAAGTATGGTAGGAGGCGTATTTGTGTATATAACAGATATATCAAATGCTTCTGCTACTCTGGCTGGATTTGCTGCATAACTATGTTTTCCTACACTTAGAAAGAAAGGCTCATTCACCAGTCTATGATGAGAATGTGTAAGCCATATTTGACTCCAAAGTTGTGATTTATTCATCAGGTAATAACTCATCTTCCAAACATCTAGCTGTTGTCATGGTAAAGATTAAATTTGTTCAATTTTTAAAATTGGGATTTATAACTAAACACACTGCAATTTCTACAGATTCATTTTTGTAAATTCAGTGGATCAGTGATTTTGTTCTGTTAATTCCAATGGTTTAACTGGTTTTGAGGGCGAACTTGCAGTTAGACTAACTTGAGGTTTCATTTAGATATTGTTTTGGTTCAGCATGTGTATAACTCTCTTTTGTTAAGTAGTGGTTTATGTTTAAGGGCACATCTCTCTGTTTTGTTGCGCGTTTGGGTTTGGTTTTGTTTGTGTAGTAACTGTAATAACAGGTCACCTTATGGCAGCTTGTTTCTTTTAGTCATCAATGTGGATCCCAGATGTCTAATCTGGATGGAAACCAGCTGGTCCACCTAAAACCTTGGCCAGTTACCTGTAATTATCTTCACAGCAAGTTGTTCCTTATTCCTCTAAACCCTCCTTGGCCTTAGGCTATTTATCACTTTAAAATACTGTCCTGGTTTAAGCCCAGCCGGTAACAAAGCACCACGAAGCCGCTCACCCACTCCTCACCCGGCCACTGTGGGATGAGGAGAAAATAAAAAGGCAGGCTCGTGGGTCGAGACAAGGATGGGGAGGGATCACTGGCCAATTATGGTCACGGGCAAAATGGTCAGGGGCAAAAGACAGGCTCCACTTGGGGAAGAAACAAAATCAGTTTAATCTACTACCCATCAAATCAAAACAAGGATAATGAGAAGTAAAACCCAACCCGAGAACACCTTCCCCCCAGCCCTCCCTCCTTCCACTCCCGGCTCTCTCCACCTCCTCCCCCCGGCGGCGCAGGGGAACAGGGGACGGGGGCTGGGGTCGGTTCCTCACACGCCGTCTCTGCCGCTCCGTCCTCCTCAGGGGGAGGAGGACTCCGCGCTCGGCCCCTGCTCCGCCGTGGGGTCCCTCCCGCGGGAGACCGTCCTCCACCAGCTTCTCCGACGTGAGTCCTTCCCGCGGGCTGCAGTTCCTCACCAACTGCTCCAGCGCGGGTCCCTGCCGCAGGGCGCAGTCCTTCAGGCACAGCCTGCTCCAGCGCGGGCTTCCCCACGGAGTCCCGGCCATCCTGGGGGGCATCCATCCATCCCCCTGCTCCGGCGTGGGCTCCTCCCTGCCCGGGCTGCAGGTGGGCATCTGCTGCCCCGCTCCCCTCCGTGGGCTGGGGGGGGACAGCCTGCCGTCTCACCGCGGGCTGCGGGGGCATCCCCTCCTCCGCCTCCTCCTTCACCGCCCTCGGTGTCTGCAGAGGGGTTTCTCTCGCATCCCAGCCTCCTCCCCCGCTGCAGGTTTCCCCTCTCGGCCATGTTCTCCCCGAGGCGCTACCGCCGTCGCTGAGGGGCTCGGCCTGGGCCAGCGGCGGGTCCGGCCTGGAGCCGGGGAAGCTTCGAGAAGCTTCTCCCAGGAGCCGGCCCTGCGGCCCCTCCCCTGCTAGCCAAAAAAACCGCACCACACAAACCCATAACAAATACTAAAAGTGTTGTTATTTCACTCTCTCTTTCCTCTGAATGTGTCTCATTTGAAGTTTTTAAATGTAGCAAATTCCCAGCTTAAAGTAATTTTTAGCAATTGTCAACAATGCATTTGGGAACCAACTTAATGCATTAGCGATTTGGAAAGTTGGCAGAAAGTACTGGGTTTGGGGATGCACAGGTTGAGGGTGTTTACTTAGCTGGAAGGAAGGCCAGGATGAATTTTACCAATGTTCCATAAGCTATATATAGCAGATCTAATTTTTTTCTTTCACACCAGAACTCTATGAGCCTGCAGTTTACAATCTATCAATTGGATGTAAGAAAAACAAAAAACCAAAAAACTTTCAGCCTCTTCATTTTAATCTTCGTGTTGATTTAATAATGAAATATAAACCCATACTTTAAAGAGACCATTTACAGTATTAGTTTTTTAGTTCTTGTTTTGTAAACCTTCAGAGGTGGGATAGGAAATGAAGAAGCGAAGTTGACTTAAGAAAATAACTTTTGGGAGGCAGAACCTTAGAAATCTTGTCTGTTGGTGATTTTTGCAGGTAGTTGCAGCAATATTGCCAGGATGTGAGAATTCACTTGCTAGAGCTGAAGTTGAAATAATTGTGAAATATCAAGAAAAAAACAGTAAGCATGATTAACACGAAATAGCCTCATGCATTTCCTTCAGCTTCTGAAAAGTTACTGTAAGTTGTCTTTTCTTACATTTATCTGGTTGGTTTTTATTATAATAATAAATGACTACATGATCTGTGAGCTGACTGTTTTAATAAGAGTATACGTCTGGGTAAAATGAACAGCAAACAGCAAGGTTTGAAAGCTATATAGTTTTATTTGTCTGCTGAAGAAGAAGAAATAAAACCCCTTCAGTTTAGAAACTGTTTGAATTTGCTAGGTTTACTGTTTGGGGTAAATATGATAGATTTTTGTAACATTGAGATCTATAAAAGATTTTTCCTAGAAAGGTGGTAACTTCACTTCTAAGGAGCAGCTTGGTCTTCCTTACAAGGACCATGTGATTTTAACTTTAGTTTCCTTGTTCTTAGAAGACTGCATAGTTTTTCTTACTGGGATTTTACTTATCCCACTGAAGGTTCTCTTTAAAGAACATATATATACATGAAGTAGTGCAGCTCTCCCCCCAAATAGGTAGGGAATTTCCTATTACTGTTGTATCTGCAATTATAAAATATAGCAGAATGTGGATGATCCTAAAAGCTTAGCTATACAAAATTATTTGATCACCAAGCTATGAAAAATGCCTGTTGCTTAATGGAAACATGATGTGCGAGTACTGGATTTTCAAAGTAACCATTAAAGTGGTGGGGGCTTGCAGACTTATACAACGGAAAGATTTAAATCTATCTTGGCTTTAAACATTGTGGTAATTCTTATTAATGTGGATAAATGTTAGATGAGTATGTGTGGTGTGTGGTTTGAGGAGTACTTGCATTTGCAAGGTCCAAAACCAAGTGGAACTGACTGAGTTTATAACTACATTTTGGGTAGAACATAAAAATATAAAGTAAAGGAAATACTTCCTCAGAGAGCTGTTTATCAAATCATCAATATTTTTTTCATCATGGTAGTTTCATGAGCTTCCATTGATCTGTACTGTTTAAGTATAATCCTGATAACGGGTGACAAGATCCTCTCTGAGTGGAGGTTTCTTACTCTTCAGAGAACTTTACACACAGCTTAACATTTCCATTTAATGCCATGGCTTCTAGATTTTACCATCAGCAAATTATTTTAAAAGAATACGTGTTGCTTCACATGAAAAATAATCACTAATGAAGATAGATTAAAGAACCAGACCTTCAATAAAAAAAAGTAGTGATGTGTACAAACTGGAGGTAATGTCAGAAGCTGGTAAAGTTCTGATGGAAATGGGCACCTCTTGGACAAACGTCCTTGTTTGCTTGTAGATAACATGGAAAGGACTCCTGCACCACACTCTTCTCCAACATTAGAGTAGAACCTTTCTTCAAATGTTTGCGATTTGGATACAGATAAATGAACTTGCAGGTTTGTGCAAGTAAGTAGAATACTGCTATAAGTTGAGCTTGCTGTAGCATAGGACAAAGGAGAAGTAACAGCTACCAGAGACTTGGCATTTGGATAATGCAAGGCCGGTTGGCAGCTAACAAACCTAAACCATTAGAAGGAAGCAATCCCCCTCTTCCTAAATGAATCTGTTGACTTCCAGTTAGCACGTATGGTTTGATGACAACAGCATAACACTTCTCGCTTATGTTAGGCAAATTCTTTATTGCATCTGTGTTTTGTATGCAATAAAATAATGTAAAGCAGCTCAATTACAGCACTTGGATGGGGTGCTCTCCCTAGCCCCACGGGGAGAGTGTCAGATGTATTATGGTAATTTGGACCAGTGAGCATACCTACACTGCTCAGATCTTCTCTGGCATTAAGTAAGCATCAGTGTCTTTGTAGCACCATGCTTTGTGCCACCAAGTTTTAGCATGTTTTCTTGCCTGCACATTACACAGCTGCTGAGAAGTTACTCGCCTATAAAGTGCTGATGGCATGGTCAACTCTGCTGTCAATTTTTAGGGATGGCCAAAGGGAACTTGGTGAATGTGTTTACATGAACTTCTCAAGATCTGTCTGATTAGAGCTAAAATTATCTCCTGATTTATTGGAGCTGATGGGCCTTAAGCAAAGACCATTAGTCTGCTGAAAGACTCCCATTTGACATAAGTGGGCTCTAGATCAGGCTTCATGTCATTAAACAGCTATATTTCCTGGTTCTTGGAGATGAATGCACTGGATTCTTGCAATGATATTTGAATTAAGCATTATAAGCCTGATGTAGGAAGTAATGGGTGATATTCTGTAATGTAAGTTATAAGGGAAATTGGAATAGAAGATGATAATGGTTCCAGAGGGCCTCAGTGGTTATTACTCTTGTCATCCCTCTTCCCTCTGTCACATCCCAGAGTCAGAAATTGGTGTGGATGCAGAGACCACAATACTGGGGACAAATATCAATGACTTTGCAATCCGCTTGGTGAATTCAAGCCTGCTGTGCCTTTGTGAAAGTCTAACTGTTCCCTGTTAGCAACATACAGTTAGAAGTATATTTATGGGGAAAAACAACAACAAAAAACTTTGAAGTCTTGAAGCCTGATGTAAAAGAATTTGAAAAATGCTTACATGAAAAACCAATATAGTATGCAAAATGATTACAAGAGCTTGCTGTAGCTATACAAATATTAAGAGTTTTCTCATAAAACTGAGATGATAATGAAGAAGCCTTTATATATAAAAATTTCTTTTTTCCTCAGAAGTAGAGGCAGATTGTGCTCTCTCATGAATTTCATAGTTGTCATATTTTTTTTTCCTTCAAATTTAATATTTATATTTCAGGTAACACCTGAACTGCATAGAACTACTTGGAAAGATGCCTGATCTTACTTCTCTCTCTTATTTCTCAAAAATACCCCAAACATCTTATGGCCTGAGTGACTAAACTAGAGTTGTGCTAAGTGATGCTGCGCTGGGTTTTCAGTGACTGTCTTCTGCCCAACTGAAGGTTGGAGCTGCTCTGATCACTTTTCAGGTTTATGTGTGGTAGCAAAGTGAATGTTCAGCAGATCTCAGCTGTCCACAGCTGTGGGTGGGTGCACTATATAATTTCTCTTTAGCATTTATAAAATACATAGCATATATAAAATTATGCCTCCTTAACATACTTACATCTCCTTAGCATTCTCAGGAGCATTCCCATTGTTGCGTGTGAGTGCTTTCCTGCAGCGCCTACCTAAGCAGTGACACTGCTGCACTGTCACTTTGTACATGGCTTTCCCTGAGCAGAGAGAAGAGTTTTTGGGGGGTTTTGTGGTGTTTGTTTCTTGGAGAGAGGAGGAAGAGAATTGAGGATAGAGTGTAGTAAATCCAAGTAGTTGCCTTTTCCCTCCCATGTGGTGTATCCTTCCATTTTTTCCTCTGCAGATTTATCCTGTGCAGTCTGTTCAATAGCAGAGAACAGGCAGAAGCCTGAGAGAAATCTGACTGATTTGCAAAATCAGGAGTGCAGGCAATATATTTTTCATATCCAAGATTATTTTTCAGTCCTTCCTCATTTTTTGTGATCTTAGCCTTAAAACAAGGACATCTCAAAAAAGGTTCATCTTGTCAGTTAACTCGATGGTACAAATTCTAATCTTGCATTCTGAGCATGAATAACAAAGGCTGTAGTACAGAGAAAATGAGAGGTGAACTCGTTTTTCTGTATTCTTGATTATAGAGTTCAGTGCATGCACTGCTCCTGTCGCTGAAAGAGCCACGTAATCACCCTCTGCACTTCCTTTTTATGCTCTCCCACTACTCAGTTAAGAACTCATTAAACTGCACACCTGCAGCGTCTTTACCCTGAACTGTAGTTTTTAACCCCCTACTTCTACATAATTATAATACCGCCTGTGGATTGCTTGACTTCAGTGGAGTAAAAATGACAGTAAAACTTATTTATGAAAATAAAACTTCTGTATTGTTTAAAGCCAGTTCATAAACAAGAAGTGAAAGATTTTTTTGGTGAGCACTGAGGACTACAAATTATATTTACCATGACTTTCTGAGTAGATAGGACAGGGTAGAGCGGATTACTGTAGTATATAGTGAATAACTATAGTGTGGTGATGCTCCCATTTGAATGGGGATGATAGAGCAGAGGCTTGGGGACCTGCTGTAATACTTAAGTTGGATGTAACTCATGAGATGGCAGTGTTTTGTGTTTTTTTTGGGGGGTGTCCCTTCTTGGCATATGACCCTTGTTAAGTCTTGGAGGAAATGTTGTGATTCTGGTTCGTTTTGGAGGATCTGTTACAAGTAGCATGAGTTTAGGACTTTTTCGTGGTGTTTTGGCAGAGGTTCCCTAAAGAGGACACTGCCTGTATGCTGTTAGTGCTCAGCCCTGTTCAAGGAGTAGTGTAAATATACAGGATTCACTGGGGAAACATCTGCACTTCATGTCTCTGGTTTTTTTCTCCAGCCATAAGGTTCCATAATTTGCTAATGATTACTGATGATTTGCTAGTACGGCAAGAGAGGCAGCAAGAATAGTGAACCTACAGATTTGAACAATATAACCCTAAGTGCTGAGTGATGTTTGCATATGAGCTCTGGGACTTAAGGTATTTTTTTCTTACATACTTTCTTAAATTTATTTCCTTCCAAGTCTAGCATTTAACACAACTGTAGCAAGGTTTCGTAATGTTTCTTTTTCTAAACTCTTTACTTACTGTCACTGTAAGATCCCAATAGTAAAGGAGCTACAAGAAATATCTGCTTTGCTTTAATAATGGTTTAGCATCCTAAGACTGATTTTTACCCTGTGCATCTTTATGGTGTACTTCACGCACTTTTTCTGCCTACACTGAATAAATTGTATGTAGCACTGCCAGAGAGCCATTTGAGTCTTCCTCCTCTGAAGTTTTAAATGACAGCAAAATGAGGGATGGCAGGAGGGCAGAAAGGAAGAGGAGGTGGTTGCAGGTTCTCATTATTTAGTAAGAGACAACAGAGACAGCTCAGAGCAGGGAAAAGACAAGGAGTCCCAGGAGGGAAGGCATAGGTGCTTCAGAAACATGGGGAAAACGAAGGAGAAAAGAAGAGATGGTAGCAGCAGCCCAGAAGATTAAGTGGGGGAGTTCAATCTCATGTGACACAGAATATTGCTGATTTTCTCATGGGAGGCTTAGCTACAAACAAGCTGACACCCCCATAGCAAATGAGGTGTGGAAGCTCGTGAGGACTGCCAAATGTCCACCAAATGTCCCAGTAACACTCCTTCTAATAACAGTGTTTATGTTCAAAAAAGCACAGGGACAACGTCTTTCCTGGCCAGTTCTGGTGGGAAGTCATGCTGCACCCAAGAGGGTCAGTGGGAGAAGCCTGTGGGACACATTCTGGAGCTGCGCCTTGTTCAGGGTTAGCTTCTGTTTCTGGGAAGGCTGCATAGCCAGACACAGGCAGCAGTCTTGTCAATGCACATGTGCTGGCATCGCTGTGCCTGCTGATAGGTAAATACTGCCTGCTGTTGAAGGGCAGTGATGCCTGATTCTGTGCCTTAGGTGGTTCCCCTACAGAAGATATCTATACTACAGATATATGCGGTGTAGAATAATAATCGCCTCTCCCACTACAAAACCCTATCCAGACTCTATAACCTTCACTGGGTGTAGCAGATAACAAGTAGATGCCCTCTGAGATCTGGTCTCTTTACAAATGTATCAAACTTACCAGGAGCTCTGAAACCTGGTTATTGCATGTATTTTGTTGCGGGGGGGGAAGTCTTAATGTGTGACTTAAAACTATATGTAAGAAGGCAGCAGGAAAAAAACCAATCAGCCTAATGTTGTGGCTAAATGAGCTTTTATCAAGGACATGAGCAAACACATAACTGTCAGTTTAATTGCCGTTGTCCTGGTTTCAGCTGGGATAGAGTTAACTGTCTTCCTAGTAGCTGGTACAGTGCTATGTTTTGAGTTCAGAGCGAAGAATGTTGATAACACTGATGTTTTCAGTTGTTGCTCAGTAGTGTTTAGACTAATGTCAAGGATTTTTCAGCTTCTCATGCCCAGCCAGTGAGAAAGCTGGAGGGGCACAAGAAGTTGGCACAGGACACAGCCAGGGCACCTGACCCAAACTGGCCAACGGTGTATTCCATACCATGTGACGTCCCATCCAGTACAGAAACGGGGAAGTGGGGGGCGGGGATTCGCCACTCGGGGGACTGGCTGGGTGTCGGTCGGCGGGTGGTGAGCAATTGCACTGCGTATCATTTGTACATTCCAATCCTTTCATTATTGCTGTTGTCATTTTATTAGTGTTATCATTATCATTATTAGTTTCTTCTTTTCTGTTCTATTAAACCGTTCTTATCTCAACCCACGGGTTTTGCTTCTTCTCCCGATTTTCTCCCCCATCCCACTGGGTGGGGGGGAGTGAGTGAGCGGCTGCGTGGTGTTTAGTTGCTGGCTGGGGTTAAACCACGACAGCCGTTCACAGCCAGAAAAAAATTGTATGCTTGCTGGGCTCCATCAGGAACACCTGTTAGCAGGAGGAATTCCTCTCTGATGAAGCTGAAAACTCCTTCCCAAAAGGGAGATTTTTTCAGATGCTAGTAAGTGTTTCCCCGGGCTATTGCTGGAGCTTGCAAACTCCAAAGCACCAAAGGGGTTCCTAACAAATCGGAGCAAAGGCACAAAGTGTAGCACTTACGCACAGCACTGAGCGGCAAGGGAATGCAGACAGACACCAGGAGGCCATCCAGCCCTATACACAAGATGGGAGAAAGGAGATTGTACTAAACCAAAACGGGAATAGAAATCTCGTTTTCTGCATTGTATACCCCAGATACTGATTTGGGGTCTCGATCACAGAGTATAAAAGTAGATGTAGCTGACGTGTATTCTCTATATATTTGTAGTATGTTTAGGCTTATGTGATATTACTACACGCATTGCAGGGTAGGCATTATTAGTGGCATGAATTTTGGAAGGGTCACAGGGCATGAGGCTGTAAATGAGTTATGCACATTCTCTTAAATGGAGGGCTATAAATCTTCTTGAATTTTCCAGCCATGTAAAATTTACCAACAGTTGGTACAACTGCTTGAATATTACTTTTCTGTTGTTAACAATTTATGTGAAGTTGTTCTCTCTTGTCCCTTTGGCTATTCGTTCCACTGGCTCAGTCAAATATTTGTTGAAATAAAGCTCTCCTGGGGTGGTGCAGTAGCTTTGTAGCATGGACAACATGGAGCAGAATGTAGGTAACTTACAAAAGTAACAGTTGCAAAGTACGGACTTTAAAAGATACATGACCTGTGAAGAAATTTGAAAGCACTCTAAGAATGGCCTAAACCAGTTTTCTCTGCCTACTCAAAATGCCAAAGCTCTTTATGTTATCTTTGGATCCTTTTAATGCTTAAATATGCATTCCCAGTTTCTTTGGCTTTGTGGGGAAGTCATTAATGTTAGCTAAGGCTCTGGAATAGAGTAAGAGAGAGAAGGAAGATAAAGAATTTCAAGTGGCATGGCTAAACCATGTGATAGTACTACAGTTTAGCAGACAAGTTTATGGACACTTACTCAGTTTCATAATGCTTTTTCTTTGCAAATCTGTCACACTAAGAAATTATACAAACTCATGGAAGATTTTATTGAGAATGCATGGTACTTTTTTTCTTTCGCAATCAATAGTAAAGAGACTATCTTCTCTGGGAAACCTAGGTGTTATTGAATAGGTTTTTATACCAATATTAAAGATGTTTTTATTTGTAAGAACATTTGTGGTACTGTAAACCTAGGTTCACTTGGAACATTTAAAGTTGCTTCAGAAGCTCTAAGCCAGATAACTAAGATGCTGGCATCCAGGAGGGATTTTTATTGTGTAACAAAAGTAACAATTGAAATACATTTTCTTAGTGGTGTCTGAGTTATGACTCATCAGATCTACATCTTTATGGAACTATTTTGGTCAAATCGAGCAATATTTATGCCATGGTATAACAGCTGTGTTCATTGGCATGCTCTGACTGTAGGCTTTGGTGACTGTGATTCTTCTTTGCTCAGCTTTCTCCTTAGTGGATGATGCTATTTATCCTCATACTAAAAGTTCAAGTTGGCTTTGTATCACTCAGTGTGACTTTTTGATATTTTCTCCTGAGTTGTGACTAACAATGAGATAATTCAGGAAAAGCAAAATCTAGGATGTTGCCTGGTAAACAGGATGTGCTTGGAAATGCAAAGTGAGGACTGCCCGTGATTTCTTTATTGTGCACCTCTGTGTGACAGAGTCCTGCATATTGTTCCTGCACAACTGCTGCCCTGGTCACTGCTCATACTGAGCAGCAGTTACAGTAGTTCTTCAGTATTTTCATTCAGTTGGAAAGGAGTTCTTGCCCTATTCACATCACACCTGTGCTGAGAAATGAAGCAGGTATTGTCCTCCATAAATTATTGCCAACTATAATTGTCCGTCTGTTTGATGACAGGCAAATTCAACAGGCACAGATGTTTACACTGGTCTCAGCTGAACCTGTTCAGAATTGGTTCATAGCATAAATCTGTAATTAATGCAAATAAAGAGAAACTGTTTTATGAAGACTGAATGCATGTTGAACTTAGGCATAGTATACAATTATAGCACGTAATTCTTAAGAGTGTAAAAAAGAAATATCAATGTTACAGTTCTAAATTCTGTGATGGAAGTACGTTGTCCTTGAAAAGCTTGCCAAGGGCTGTCTCCCACAGAGACTGAGTAATAACTAGCTTTAAAAAAGGATTAGCACATGTGGTGTTTCATGGAATGGGGCCTAATCCTGACTATGACTTTTAGTCATAGTGCAAATGCTAAATAAGATGGGAATTAAATCAGAAATCTCCTGAGGTAACATCAAAATTGTTGTAGTAAGAGGAATATTTTGAAAAGACAAATAAAACTGGCGAATACCGAAATACGCTTTTCATTGTAAGTTGACATAACTTTTTAATTGTGCTCCTAAAAGGTGCAGTGTAACAAATTAGTTATTAAGGTCCCAGAAGCAGCTGTTGTCTGTGAACAATAAGTTTCTAACTGCTAGTTATGGTGTTGTTTTTAGGACTAACTTGTGGCTTTTACAACCCTAGGCAACATGAAACCTTATGAGAGTCTTTGCTGCAGCTGCGTGCTCCTGTTCATTGTTCAGTTCCTATACGTAGCTGCTCCATGTGAGATGTGCATTCTTCAGCTTGCCTTAAGAGGGACCCCACAACTTGTTAGCTCACCTCCATCAGGTGGAGCTGGAGATGAAATCCCATGGTAGAACAAGCGCCCCTGAAACGGGGACCCCCGAGGTCAATGCACCCATCACCCATGCAGATGTGTGCTCCTGCAGAGGGCTGAGCAGTGCTTTGCCAGCGGCTGCTGTTTCAAGGTCAGTAGGGAAGTTGAGGGTACCTACTGCTTGCCCTGAGGTCTCTCCCTTCTGTGAATCTCTGAAGGCCGCAGAAAAGCTCGTATTGATAGCTCCACCTTGGACTCATCAGCGTCAGTTTTGTGATTTGCTGCTGACATCAATCCAGCTGTAATTTTTAAAGAGCAGTGGGCTAATGCTGCTGCTGGCATGGAAAGTAGTTATTTCTCCAGACCCATACCATCTGTAACGCAACTAAGCTGAGATACGTTCACTGTTCATCACCCCACCGTGCATTTAGGCTGTTCAGGTGCCCAACTTGATGGGGCAAACACCCATCTTCTTCTATATTTCCTGTTTTTCTGTGAGACAGCTCCCATCAGCCACTTCGTGGGATCACTGTGGGAATGCACTTCAAGAAAGAAAACATCAGTGTTAAAAGAAGTTATATTATTCTGGATAGGGTGCCACACTCAAACTTGCCTTTGCAGTTGTTTGAACTTACCTATCACTGTTACGGCATTTTCTGAGGTTATTCCCATGTCCTTCGAGTAGCAACGGTCTCGCCGCTACCTTCTCAGACAGGTCACAAAAATTTGCAAGGCCAGTGTGTAATCCCAGCAAGTGCTGCTGGATGAAGCATTCTTGCTGCTCTTATATGGGACTCTGGAGGGATTGGGAGAAAGAGAAGCCAGCTGAAGAATCCAACTTCTTTAAAAGCAAAAATTCTCCCTCTGACAAAATTCTGAAAAATAATGGGCCAAAAAACCAAATTCACCACTGGCGTAACCAGATGCAACTACAGCAGAATGTGTAGAGGCTGGTGGGGAATATAATTCTGTGTATTTGTGCACACAGAGCGTATACTTTAACAAGAAACACATATATGATAGAGCAGAATTTATGCTTATAATTGTGCTGACAGAAAAATTACAGGATCAGTGTGTACAGTCTTTGATCATCTAAGTCGTTGATTTTGTTTCTCACTTTTTACTGCTGTTGTGTTGAATGCAGAGTACATCACCTGAGTGTCACTACTTTTTGTATTTCAAAATATGGCAGAAATCTTATCTGAAAAATGAGATCAAAAGTAAAATTCAGCTGATTTGCATCTGTGCAGTCTTCAGAAGGGCTGCACGTGTATAGTCAAGAGCCAAACTTATCCCCATATTTTCACATTATAATCTTATATCTATGTTGAAAATATTTTTCTGTAGTGTAAGAGATTATTACTGCATTTCAACCAAAAAAATTATCATAATACTGCAAAAATGATTGACACTTTTGAGTTTCAGCCCTAGCTTGTGAAAAGCTTTCACAGCTTATTTAAGTCAAAGTTCAAATGCTACTTAGATCTGAATGCCTATTTTTGGATTTGTGTAAACACAAGCAAATAGAGAACCTTTTTTCTTAAATCAAATGTGTTTTTTCTTTTTTCATCCAAGAACATTCTTCTTTCAAGGAAGCCTTTAGAAAACTTGCATCAAAATTCATGTTTTGATGTAGGTAAAAATTTTATCTGAGACTATTACAGTGGAATCAAATGAAGGTAAATCTAGTGTCTAGTGATTATTTTTCCCTTCTTTTTGTGGATTTCCAGTGATGTCCCATATATGATTAATTGCTAAATCTTTAGGAAACCGGATCCATATGCTTTTACATGCCCTAAGAAACTTATCCTGCCTCAAGCAAGAAGGGACAGTTAAACTGAAATGGTTGTGCATAGCCAATATGCCATCCGTAACCTCACAACACCAATCTGCCTCTGGAAGGACAGCATATCTCATTTCATCCCCGAACTTCAAGATTCTTGTGTTTGTCCTTACGCAGTTGTTTCCCAACACTTACTAGCCAGCTCACTTGTATTCTAAATGATTGCTCAGCTATACCCCCTCACTATGGAGAAGGTGTAACTATGCCAGGCTCTTTGATGGTCTGTATTTAGCAGTGACATAATCCTCCCCTTTTTGAACACAGATTCATGACCACATCTTTTCTGCCTACCCATAGCTACTCGGCTAAGTTATAAAATCAGCACCTGTCAGAGGCCAGCCACTAAGCAAGAGACCTAATGCTTGACTAGTCAGAATGTAGCTTGCCCGCCTATTAGCTGTTACTAAGTCTCTAAGCCTTGTGATGCTAACAGATATTTGGAATGTAACCCAGAACCATAAGCTGCAGTGTTTTCTTTGAACAAGCTAAGTAGCAGACCCTGTGTTGTCTTGTCAGAAGTCCAAGATGACAATTGCAGAGTTGCTTATGAATGAAAATTACCAGTCTCAGGATATGCATTTAGCATATTGTGCTCTCTCCACATGCTATAATAACTAGGTAGGATGCTGAGCAAATGTGAGGCATTGCAGGGAAGAAGGGCAACACCAGAGGAATTGAAGATGCTGTTCAGCTGCTCTCCAGCAGTCTGTTGAACGAGGAACAGTCGAGCAGTCAAGGGGTTATTGGTCATGGATACCCAGCCTGGTTTGTCTCATCAGCAAGTTCTGGGCAGGCATACCAGTGCCTCTGGCATGGTTTGTATGTGCTTAGCAAGAAATCAGTCTAGCTCCTGTGTCCTGGCTGATGCAAGCCAGAGGGCTGAGTGGGACAGGAGGGTCTTGTCTCTCCTTCAAGCTGGAAGTGAGCAGCTCCTTTATGCACGAGCTCATCTGCCCCAGCAGAGCGTGTGGGGCCAGGCTGGCTGATTTTTACAAAAATGAAAATATGTCATACAGTAGCACAGATGATAAACTCTCAAGTACGTCCTTCACTTCACACTGAAAATTATGAGGGCAACTAATACATACATTTAAAATTTTATTTGAATGCTGTTATCACAGGTATGCCTTATGGTGTATTTCCACGTGTGTGTGCTACCTGACTATGATCTAAATTGACTCTTCCACATAATTAATGAAGTTGAAATGACTTAAGTACAAAGTCAAGTCATATTACTGAAATGGTATGTGTTGTTATTAACATGTTCTCTCATTTGCATAATGAAATCAGATGGCTTTAGAATGTTTAAGCTTTTTTATTTTAGATGTAATTGTCATTTTGTCTTTCATTATTAACTAAAAAAGGTTACAAGAATAACGTGTATGAACTTTTGGAATGATTGATTTAAAACTAAAAGCCAGAGCAAATTAAGTGCCTTGTACTGATGTGATCTGGGACCAATGAAGGACAGTAATGGTTTTAAGACTCATTTATTTAGCTGTAAGCTTATTTCTAGATCTGATGTTAAAGTAAGACTAAAAGCTTAAGCTGTAAGATAGACATGCCTTATGTAAGACTCACACAAGTTCCCTGCGTACAGACAACTGAGTCATCTTGGAAACAACGTAGAAAGCAGATAAGTTTTGCTTAAACTTGCCTTAACAGTGCAGTTGGGGGTAAGAATTGGACTTATTCTAAAAATTTATGTGTTCAAAAAGTGACTTTTTAAGTTGAAATCAGTGAGCACTCAGCTGTTTGTGTAAATGTGGTAATTAAAGCAGCAGGTAGTTGACAATGTATAGCTATTTGTATTCAATCTCCAGGTGAGGTGCATGTGTATTTTTGCACATGTAACTCCTGTGGTCTGCTTTATAGTGTCACCTTCTGGGTGTAATATCTTTCAGAAGTGTCTTCTCGTCTTAAATGGACTGCAGCAGATCTATGCTGGCCCCTCAATAAGTTGCTAATAATTTAGAGGCAAAATTGTCCTGCCTTTTTCTGGAGCATTTTCTAAAAGGTACTGAAAGAACACAGTAGTTAAAAACCTACTGACCCTAGTGGAGCTGGAGAAAAACCTCTTCTTACTCAGCCTTTTGTAGGCTCATCTCCTCAGGCAGCACTGCCTTAAATGAACTGCAGCATTTATGACCAAGCTTCTTACAATACTGTGAAAACTGCTTTAAGTAAAATTGGAAAACAAGGACTTCCCAGGAAATGGTTTGAAGCAAATAGCATTGGCATGAGAGGAACACCACACCAAAACCTATTCACAAAAATTCCTTGAAGAAGTTCAGTGAATTGGCTGTAGTTATAATTTTGCAGTGTGTGTATCTTGGATTGCTAAGGGCCTGCGGTAACATGGTAACTAAATAGAACAAAAAGTGTAGAATAAAAAAGGACGTACAAAATGTTGAGCTGAAGAATGCTTGCAGGTATGCTAAAAGCTTCATGGGGTCAAGGTGGAGGCTCAGATCCAGGCTCTGCAGGGAGAGTACCAGAGGTCAAAGCCTCTTTAGTCACTCTTTCTTTTCTGAAGGCTGAGCAGGGCTATAATAAGTAGATATTAATTAGCAGCCATTTACTATTTCTCAGAATAAATTGACAGCTTGGAAGGAAATTATTGTGTTAGAGTTCAACACCTGATTTGCCTTCAGCAGCCTACGTACCTGCTTTCCTCTCCTGAGGGAAGTTACATTTTTTACAATTAATCCCAAAGTTTGCAAGTTACAGTTGAAAGAAGTTGCATGCGTATCTCTAGTATCATCTGTGGGCTGAAGAAAGCAGCAATACAAATTCAATCCAGAGAATTCTTTAAAATCAGCTTATATGGAAAAAGATGTTACCAAGCAATTCAACCTAAAATGTCCAAGTGTACCTTATTTTTGATGGACAAGGCTTTAGCTTTCATAAGAATGATTCAGAGCTCAGATGAGGTATTGTAATTCCATTTTCAAGAGCAGACAGGTTTTAAAATTAGAATGAAAGGTGTTTAAACAAGTATTACCATTATAAAGATAAAGAAAATATCTACTGTATCAGATAGAAGTAACTTTTCTTCCACCCATAATTTCTATAAAATTTTGAAAAGTCACACAGGTATTTTAACTTGTAGATCTTGCTAAAAAAAATCCCAGCTCCACAAACTCTCCATGACCTTGAAGATCAGACAGTGATCCAAAACACTGATTGTGACATTAAAGAAGCAAACTTAAGACCTTGGACAACTCCTGAGCTCTAGGAGATACTAAATCTAGAATGAAACTTCCTTGACAAACTAGCAATCCCTTGCTGAATAGCCTGTTCTGCATTTGTTCTATTCTGGAACGTTGTAGCCAGGGATGGTCTAAATCTGCTGATGTAAAGCTGATTTGGCATATTGTAGTACTTTAATCTGTTTTGTTCTTGGGTCAGTGTGTCTCTAGTAGGTGTGTAATAGACATTGCAGAGGATATGCTGCCAGATTTTATTTCCCTTGCTTTGCTAGGTGGTGTCACAGTACTTTTACATGCTCCAGTGCTTAAAATTGCATAGAACCACATATTCCTCTTCTCCTTCATGCAAATAGTGGGCTGGCCCTAGAGAAGTTTTAGGATGCAGCCCCTGCTAAGGGAGGGAAGCTTTCAGTGAGCGTTGAGCAGCAGGCAGGAGAGGTTCAGGAAGGAGGGACTTGTAGCAACCTTCTGAGAATTTGCAGCTCATGCAGAGAAAGTGAGAAGCTGCTGGGGTGAGCAGGGAGCAGACCCAGCCAAACCTCAGAGCTGCTAGAGAGAAAAACTTGAGAAGGCCAACAGAAAAAAAAAAAAAGTGTGGTTTGGTGCAAGCCAGAAAGCCAGAGCTGATTAAAGCTCCACCTGGAAACGTGAGCCTGTCCTGCAAAAAACTAAAGCTCTGTTCCAGTCAGGTCTCTGTCACACCTGGTGTAAGGTGTAGCTCTTGCTCCCCTGGTCCAGTTACAGTGGAGAGTCGACGTGTGCTCTGAATGGGTGCAGCCAAATATTTTATCTAGTTTGGACTGAAAACTCAGTTTGGAGCTGAGAAATCTTTGTCAGTGAAAGTTTTTTTATTAAAATTGGTAACTTTCCTAAAAGGTCAGGTCTCAGTAAAAAAGTGCTTAGATAAATTGGTGCATTTGCAAAGAAAAATCTTTCAAGAAAAGTTCTCATTCAGCTGTACTTCTGTTCCATGTAGTGTAGGAGGATGGTTTTTTTTAAGATAAGCATTTTTATACTCCAAGCTGGTGAAATTAATAGTCCTTTCACTGTTGTACCTCAAGGTTTGTTCTGTTTTTACAGGTAACTATTTTAAAAGCTTGAAATCCACTGAATATGGAAGGAACAGCTGCTATAGCAAATGTACCCCTTGATGCAAGCAGCATAAAACGTGAGGAGGTCTGGAAACTGAAAAGTTATTTTACTTTGAGGTGTCGCAGACCCAGTAGGAAAACTCCAAACAGGTCCCATTAACAACCTGTTCAGAAAAAACAGGCTGTAAAGGGAATGTTTTTGAAAAGGATCAGGCATATGTTTTCTAATAAATTAGAAAGAGACATTGACTGTTGCATTTGCTTTTGGTGGAGGGGAGAAAGAAAAACTAGTATTAGCAAAGGTCTGGGCTGGAACTGGAACTTGATCCTCTCGGGTGCGTTCTCCTACTCAGCTGAGTTTTGAAAGCCAGTAGTCACAATGTGTAAAATGCACAGTGTTCAGAACGGTCCCTTTCTCCACTCAAAATCTATTACCGCAATTGAAGACAATTAAATATAAACAATGTGCAGAAACAATTGGGACGCAAACTGCCTATCTTTAATATTCATTTATATGAACTGGAACATTACTTCTATATCTAATAGCTTTTGCAATAAAGTCTAACTGAAATTTTGTTTGCTATCTGTTGGCCTCAGAAAATATTGCACGTCTAAACTTCACTTGTGTTTTGCTTAAAGGAAAAACATAAAAACTTGCCCCTCTGCATTAGCTTATAAACTACAACAGCTCCTAAACAGACTTCTCCTTGACTTCAGTGGGAATCTCAGGTGGGGGAAAGGTCTGTTTTCATGTCTCGTGGAAGCTGTTGCACAGAACCTGGTAATGGTTTTTCTATTCTATTTTAAATGAGAGGTTCCATTATTTTGATGCACTTCTGGCAGTTATAGCACACAGACATCTAAGCATATATGCATGTATATATATAGTGCATTTTATAAAATATACTGGAAGCAAAAACAAGGAAAGGTTAAAAATGGATGGCAATAACAGCTTAAAGGGACCTAGCTCATCGCTTTAGTCTCTTTTTTTCCTTTGAAATAGTATCTCCTACAACCTGGATGTGGGTGGGCAGTCTTTATGTGGAACACCATCAAAATTTTCAACTATGATACCTCAGGGTTTCTCCCTAGGTGCAAACTGGGTTGTGTTAATCACTGGAGACTGATACTAGCTCTGTATAGCATTTATTCAAAAATTCTAAATGGATTGGATGCGTTGCTTTGGTACTGATGACTGATGCTCCCATATGAAGTATTGAAATGGGGTACAGAGAAGATTCCTTTCCCACCTTGGACTGCAATAAGCTTGTGGTGTTGTGGAACCTGGTGAAGTGAGAGACTGACAACAGTACTGGTGATTTAAATGCAATTTTGCAGAATCATCTAGGTACTTGTCCTGGTTTCAGCTGGGATAGAGTTAACTGTCTTCCTAGTAGCTGGTACAGTGCTATGTTTTGAGTTCAGAGCGAAGAATGTTGATAACACTGATGTTTTCAGTTGTTGCTCAGTAGTGTTTAGACTAATGTCAAGGATTTTTCAGCTTCTCATGCCCAGCCAGTGAGAAAGCTGGAGGGGCACAAGAAGTTGGCACAGGACACAGCCAGGGCACCTGACCCAAACTGGCCAACGGTGTATTCCATACCATGTGACGTCCCATCCAGTACAGAAACGGGGAAGTGGGGGGCAGGGATTCGCCGCTCGGGGGACTGGCTGGGTGTCGGTCGGCGGGTGGTGAGCAATTGCACTGCGTATCATTTGTACATTCCAATCCTTTCATTATTGCTGTTGTCATTTTATTAGTGTTATCATTATCATTATTAGTTTCTTCTTTTCTGTTCTATTAAACCGTTCTTATCTCAACCCACGGGTTTTGCTTCTTCTCCCGATTTTCTCCCCCATCCCACTGGGTGGGGGGGAGTGAGTGAGCGGCTGCGTGGTGTTTAGTTGCTGGCTGGGGTTAAACCACGACAGTACTGCAAGAAAGATGGAGATTACCATTGTCCCAGAATCCTTGTTTTAAAAGACATATATATAAATACCTCTGCATTTGTTAACAAATAAACAAAAAACCCCCACAGAAAACCAAAATCACAATTTCCTTGTGGTAAAGTTCAAGAACAAATAAAGTATCTGCTGTATTAAATGCATACACTTTCTATGAATCTGTAGATGAGTTTATGCTAAGGAAGCAAATTGATGAACAGAACAATTCTGTAATTGGGAAAAAATAGTGAAATGAAGTTGCAGTTGCAAGGATGTGCTGGATTGAAGAAAACGGTCTGTTTTCTTACTGCTCACAGTGTGTGCTCTGTAAAGAGATATTGATTTGCATGGTCGAGTACACCAGTGAATGTGTGAGGAGTACCTCATGAAAAAATGCTTTCTGTGCCAGTAAATCTGCTCTATGAGGTTTGTTGGATGGGATGTCTAGTAGCAGAAAATGGCATTGTGGCTTCCAATGATGAGATGCTGTATAGCGAATTTATGCGTTAGCAAAGCTGAAATCCGTATCAGGATTTTCATCAGGATATATCATGTGCTCATTTTTTGATACCTTGGTTGATGTGCCATAACAAGAACACCAATAAGAATGGTAGAAGAAAAAAATCAGGCTATTCGTAATGCCGCTGCTCCAGCAGTGCCATCTGAGAGCTGCAAGCACGAGTGCTAGCGTGGCAGGATTTATGAGCTCTTACGCACTCTGTTATTGTTTTGTGCCTTTTTTTTTGCAGAACACAGTGGCCATAAATTGGCTTAAAGCATCCAGAGCTTATTGCTGAATCTGCTGCCCAGTTTTAATTTTGGATCTTGGTCATGTTGTATTTTCCAGCATTTTCAAAGACTTGTTGGAGGAATTAGTGATGTAATAGAAACATCCCATGGGAAGATGAGTCTCAGTAAAGGGTGGCATGGTGGCATGAAGAAAGGAGACCACTTTTTTTTACACATAGACCATCTTTGTTATTCAATCGTGTTGATACCATGTCTGTGGACAGAGAAGCCTGACATATGATTAACTTGTTTTCAGGTGCCCTGGATTGGGGGGGGGGGGGGGGGGGAAGGCAAGGTAGATGCCATGGTTGATATGGTTCTTCGAAGGAGCGATACTCTTGTTACTGCTCCCAGGGACATGTCCCTAAGAAACTGAGTATAAATGATGGCTCCAGGCAGTCAGGTAGCTTTCCTCAAATCCAATGGGCAAAATACAAGTGAAACTCAGAAGAATTTCACTTCATTTCACAATATTTCACTTCTTATTTAACAATTAAGAAGAATTATGTTTAGAAAGAAGTGTTAAATGGCATTCAGAGTTTTGAGGTGGACTTTTTCTAGGTGGTTGTTAAACGTCTGTACACAAAATCCTCTACCAGCAGTCCGTTGCGCAAGGCTCTGTTGCAGAACAGACGTCGTTTTGGTAATGAGATGAGACTTATTATGAGACTGAAATTAATTTCTTTGTTAAATTTATCTGTGTAGAGCAGTTATAAAATTGCTTACAGCAATCAAGATCCTGGTAGCTTGCCAGCTTCTTAACAGATAAGCAGTTTTGAAATAATTATTTTCCAATAGTGGCATTGAAGTTGAGAACATTTTTGTTCCTCCTACTCTTTCAGCTTGCTTTTTAATTAAGGAGGGGGGAGGCACGTTTCTAGAAATGTGTAATGAACAGGCTGTGAATACCAAGTGTGAATATTGTACTTCTTTCTCCTTTCAAGTGTTCCCATGAGACATTGCAACACTTCAGCAGTACAACTTCTGTACTGTTCTGTTATATTTTTAGTGGTATTGAATGTATGTTGTAACCCATACCTATAGTGCTATTAAGTAAATCTATCCATGTGTTATATGAAAATACTTATATGCGTCTTTGTATTTAGCTGGGAAAGAACATCTATGCTCTAAAGTTATGTAAAAACTGAAATTATGGAAAACTAATTAATGGACATGTTAAAATGCATTTCACACCTCTAATCAAGGTGGTTGGACCTAATTGCAAATTTATTGTGGAAAGAGAAGGGAATGTGAGGAACAGATTTACCTCTCCTTGGGGTTATCCTATGTTTTATAAACCAACATGCTACCCCAGTTGCTCTGGGGGGCGTATGGTCACTTTGAGATGCTGAAAGGGCTGCTGGCCTGCCTCTGTTAGAGACTTGCCGCGGGTGCTATGGAGGAGACGAAGGACTTGATTTCCTATTGGCAGGCTTTATAAAGTCCAGAAAGGGTTATACACGGTCTCCGTGTGGTGAGATAACGATGCGGACGGGGAAAGAGGGAGAGAAGAGATGCTTTCGAACACAAAGGCTCCTTGCCAAAGCTGGCGGAGCATGGCTATATGCGTGGCAGGAAGGAGGGCAGAGCTCACTGCTGCTGTTGGCTGGGCAGAGAGTACTTGTTGCTCTGTGGGGAAAGAAGGGGTTAAAAAAAAAAAAAAGATTGATTAGGACATAGAAGACATTGTATGTGAGAATATCTGTGGTACGTGTTGTCCAGGCCAGCAGGAGGTGTGATCGGACTGCACATTACTTGTTTAGAATGATGAGAGTATAGTCATTGCAAATTAAAATGTTGCTCCAATCTGCAGGCTATTATTTCTGGAGTTCAGTTACACACGTACTGTATTTTTTTTTACTTCTTTTTTTTCCTCTGTGTGAATACAAGAGAATTATTGATAAGTTAGAAAAGTGATGCGGGCAGCCTGTCATTTTTCTAAACTTACTAACTTTCTAAAATATATCCCCAAAGTCATGAATAAGAGGTTTTTATGAGAGCAACAGAATTGCAGGTAATATGTAGTATTGATTGATGAAACTGGGTGGGAAACAAAGCAAATGAAATGAATTTACTATCTTTGTTCTCTTTTTCTCTTATTTAGTTAAGAATGCTTTGGATTATTTGCAATACAGTAGCTTTCAGGAGCAATGACAAAGTGTGGTAGTTAACAAGATATTAATAGAAAGAAAAATAATTTAGAAATTTTATTATTGATGCAAATGTAGGGAAGCACCTATTCTTTAGTTTTTGCATTTCATTGACAGAGACAGCAAGGACAGGCTTCTTTACCTAATGGCCCTAGAATTGTTTTGGGCTTGCATCAAAAGAAGTTTTCCAGAAGAAAGATTTCTGTGTGAATCTTTCACCATAGAATCAAAAATCAGCCTTACTTTTCAAATTAGAAATCTGTGAAGACATAGATGGGCCAAAAATATGAAATGGACCAGAGAAGAATTCGGAGCAGGCACCTGCCAATGTGATGTGGGTTTGATCACCTTGAATAGGTTGGTAAATTTCTTGATATTTTCCATTTCTGGATTAAATCCAGGAGCACCCATGGGTCCCTAGGATACACGAGTGTGCATCTTCTTCCATCTCAGTGTTCCCTTAGCTAAGGAATCGGATCTACACTATGGCTTTCTAAAAACACCCTTAACCCAAATCAGAAACTCCAGAGCACTGGATTAGAAACTTCAAAGTAATCCCTGATTTTTTTTTCTGCATTCTGGTCTGCCTTTGGGATTTAGTTGTCATTTCCCCCTTGCGTATCTGCCATTCCCAAAATGGCACATATCCCTTCTTTCCAGCAGAATTACCTGTACTAAAATGATCCTGCCAGTTCCTAATAGCTATGTGGTCAGATGACAAACACATCTTTCCCATTGGCACTCTTCAGTCCCTCTGTTGCTAGTCTCAGCGGGTATACCTGATAATGAAACGGCTGTAAAGAATAAACTACACTGACTTTTAAAGCATTTAGTTTCTAGAGATACATTTTTTTTGCAGAACATGAAGTTGTGGCCTTGATATGGCAAAGGATAAGAAAGAGGAGGGAGGAGATGCAGGCAGGAGATAAGAAGAAGGAAAGTGAACTGTTCAAAGAACAGCCACTGGTTTTGCCTTCTGCTGGGCTGCTCAGATATTGAGAGGGTTATCTCAGTGACAGCCAGGGTGCAGTGCTGGCACCTGGCAGGATGCCTTTCTCCTGAAAGGCGGATGGGAGAGAAGAGCAGCACTGGGAAGATACAGAGCCTGAAGGGCAGGCAGTGGGTCATGAAGTGGCTTTGGGGCGAAGCTAGCAGACATTGGGGGCATTCGTGAGAGGTGGGCACTGGTGGAGAGTGTGCTGTGTACTCAGTAGGGCTTGGGGCTTCACAGTGGAAAACATGGCATAAAAAAGGGCAGCACAGGAAAACAGAGCAGGCTCAGGCAGACCTGAGAACATAACTGCAGTGATGGTACTTACACATTTTCTGAGTAAGTTAGGCTGCAGAAATTGGCTGTTGAAAAACAAACCTCCAGGCACGTGAGAGAGGTTTTAAGTACAGTTTTAAGTACAGCAAAGTAGGGCTACATCTAAAAACTCCTCTTGGCTCCAGTAGTGTTTGTGAACTAGTGATGTACAATGTAGAGAAATTGCATATGGGTTACCCTGGGGTCTTGCTAGTGCCTCCGGTCCCTGTGTGTGCTCCTAGTTGCCTTGGCTTGGGAAGTCAGCAGGAGTGCTAAGACTACAAGCTATCCTGTTTCTGGCAGGCTACATCTCCTTGTTGATCACTTCCTTAGCCAAAGCAATAAAACCAAACAGGAATGCAGATGTAGGCAGTTAGGCTTTGGCCTGGCTGGAAGATTTTCTCGGCTGTAGGAATAATTTCAGAAGAGTGGACTAAGGGAAATATTTTTTGCTTAATAAGTTACAGCATCTCATCAGTCACATACCACACAACACACGATTTTATAAACTGTTGCACTTTGCCTGGATATAAGTGGATTGCAACTGATAACCCATAAAAAATTAATAGTTAGTTGCAAGTTTTTTAATGGAATAAAAAATATCGCAGTAATGAAAAAGCTGACATTTTAAAGACTGATAAAGAAACAGATTTATCAGAATAATGTGTTAGCAGAACAGCTGTGTATACTCTTAGGTATGTATAACAGACTTACCATTAGAAGATAGCAAATGTTCCAGGATGAGGATAACCAAAAATCCAGGAAATTGAAATTGGGAGTATGTGAATTTGTAAGAGATTGAATGGAAAAAGTATTATCTAAAAAATGCTTGAAAGCTAGTACTTTGGCAGAGATGCATTCCTGGATGCTCTTGATCTGGTCATTAGCTTGTACGATACTATACAAAATCATCTCACCACAGGGTTGCGCAGTCAGAGCAAAGATCTGAGCCTGTGCTGTTTTACTGGGTTTTGCTCTTTAACTTATTTAATTGGCCATTTTCCATTCGAGTTAGATAGGATTTTTATAAACCTCGAAGTCATTTAATTTTCATGAATTCCATTTTCCTCTGCCCTACAGAAGGGGTGTAACCATTTCCTCATGACAGAAGGAATCAAAGGGGAAGTCGAACAACGCATGGCCTTATCAATATTGGTAAGTGAATGTCATTAATTGATCTGCATCCTCCATGGGATTTTTCATTGTGGCCTGTTACCATAATGAGTGGTCAGCAGAGCAGAACTGGTCTAGACAGAACGTAAAGGCCTCTGCTGAAAATGAGCCTTTTTCAAATGTAAATTCAGAAAACACTGGAACAGAGGGCTTTTTTTTGTTTGTTATTAGATGCAACTTTCTTTCTAAATCAGCACCAATACTTCCTTAAATTAAGAAAGGCAGTAAACACTGGAGTTATTAGTGACATTGCATGACTGTACCATGGGTAGTTATCTCTATCCCCCTTTGTTATTTTTAAAGACCTGTTTACTAAATTCAACAGTAAAATCCCATTAATAATTAAATACTTAATTTTCCTTAGAAAGAAAAAATAAGATAAACACTCTATTTTCTTAGGTAATTCATGGTTATGAATTGAATGACTTGCTTAAAATCAATGGTAATAAATAATGTATAGGATTCTTTTTCAGTCACCCCATAAATACTAAGCTGATTGAAGAAAACAGTGAACATAGTAATAGAAATATATCTTTAGGCAGTGATAAGATTTTTGTGTGTATGTTCCAATTTATATGAAATTGATTTCACACTTCCACTGGCGAATGAAGCCTTGTATCAATCAACTGAACACACTTACGAGCAGGTGAGGACTTAAACATAACTTTCCTCTTGCTCAGTTGCTGCTCCAAGTCCCCATTGTAAGGGTCTGTCTGACGCTCCTTTGCCGTGTGTACAGCCCTGCACATCTTTGCAGGATTAGGACCCACATTTCACAACTGTTACTTCAGGTGGCTTCTTCTACATCGTATATATCCCATCGAGTACTCTTTTGTTGTACTGAATCCAGTCTGCATGTGGGCCCTGCATAAGGATGGCAGCTTGCCTAACTGAGGCAGAAAGGGCACTACCAAGTTACTGTTGGCATGGAGTGGCTGAGTTGGAAACAACTTATTTTATGAGGGCAGGAGGAAGGATGAAACATTATTTATGGCATGGAGGTAAGCGAGGTTGTGTGGGGGTCCTGGCTGGGGAACTTCGTAATCCCTGATGTTTGTATCATCAAGGTTATTAAGGTTAAAATTCTCAGTTGATGAAAATCAGGACAGATCAATTACAATTTAATGGTTCATAATTTTGTCCTTGGGTGACCCACTAGGCATAAAAGGTGGTGTGAATCTGGTCAGGAGGTTCTTTTGTCTTCCCTTCTCTGTGTCCCTGTCCCCAACCCCCAAAAAATCAAGTAGTAGTATATAACGAATAAACTGAATTCAAGAAAATTGAATAAGTAGGTTTCGGTCAGCCATATATGCACAGATCCTGCTAACATGCCTGATTCTGTTAGTTGCATCAATGTAAAACTAAATGCAAGGAAAATGATTCCTAATTGGCACTGATGATCAGCAGGTGTAACCTGTGCTGTCAAAGAAGGGGAGAGTCACATGTGACAGCCTTTGAAGCCAACTACAGTTCATCTCCTGGAACATGCAGCAGCTTTCCTCAGAGAAAATAAAACAAATTTTCTATTTTCTTAGGTAATTTATGTTTACAGTTGAAGGTGTATGATGTTGGCAATAAGGCGAAAGGCTTTTTTTCTTTTATTTCAAGAAGGAATTAAAAGCTAGAGAGAAAATGTGAATGCCTTGAGATGGTAACCATGGTGCTCAGCACTGGGGGCCTGTTTTCAGCCGTGGAAGTAGGTGGTTGGTTAAGGAGGGAGTATCATCTCTGAAACAGTGAAGATGACTGAAGTATGGGGTGATGCATCATGGATGAAGAGGGAATTTCTGTGTTTTGGCTGCAGTGATCCTGAAGCTCTGAGAAGGAGGTGAAGTGTTAAAATGAGGTCTGAAACGAGCAATAGTATGGAGACCTGCTAAACAATGCAGTATTCAAGGAAGGCAATAAATTGTAGAAAGTAATGAACAGATTTACAGACTTGGAAAATGTTGAAGAAGAAAAATGCATTTAGGTTAAAGGCAAGCAATGAGTTTCTGGACAGGTATGAACATACGTCCTGAACAAGGGAGAATGAGGCTGGGAATGCTGCATGAGTGCCTGCTATAAAACCAATCTGTCTGACTTGGAAACCTTCTGGAAGTGACATCAGGCTTAATTATGTGAATACTCTGGCTGTTTTATTAAAAAGTTTCGACACAATTTGTGAAACACTCACCCCAGAAATTACTGCAGACTTGAAGTGTCCTAAACTGTCATCGGTCTGTGAATTTTGAATGTGCCAGGCAGTGCTGAGTGTGTCACTTGGGCAAGCCCATGGGCCTTGGTCTGCAGGGTGCATTAAATGAAAAGAGGAAAGTGCACTGAAAAAAAATTGTGGAGAAAGTGCATGGAAAACCAGTGGGCTTGATAGTCTGTCATTTCAGAATACGCTTGTAAAATGATAATAGGGTGGATTCACACCCGTAGCAATGCTAATGATGAATTCCCTTCCTGCACTGCTCTGATTTTTGCATTATAGTTTTATATTAAAAGACTTCTTGAGAAAGTGGGCATATGAAGTTGGAATAAAGGCCTTATGCCTTTATTAGTTGCTCAGAAGATATTCTTAGTCTTCTAAGGAGCAACAGTGTATGGTATAAAACAATAAAAGAGCAGTTCCAGTCAGGCTTGGGAGTCACTGCAAGTAAATAAAGGGGGCAGAGTAGAGCCACAGAGAAATTGCAGATAGGAGTCAGTAACTCAAGCTATAAGAAGTCAGTATAAGGACCAGAGGAGAGAGATAAGAGTTACAAAAAACAGAGAAGAAGATCTTTGTTGGAGATTGGGTTCAGTGAGTATTCAGTTTGGTGAGTCAGAGTTGTAGCAATGCCTGCTAGCGCAAGAGTCAAACAAGTGAGTGAGGCTTTTGGGTATGAGGATTCAGAGGTGGGAAACTGAGATCGCCTGGAGGTGGTATCATAAGAATACAGAGTTATCTCACTGGAATAACCTTGCAGTGGCAAAGAAGTTTTGTTAGAACTAACAGTATATTATATCTTGTTTCCAAATGCTATACAGATGTTTTCTCCTCAAAAACTTGCTTATCAATTGATAGTTGCTCATTTATTTCTTGGCCTGGAATGTTCTCCAGTGTTACTCTTATCTTTTGCTCTTGTCTTTTCCCACAGTGGAATTACAGTTAGAACCTAGGACATGCATGACTCTTTCTGTATGTAAAAGCAGATCCCGTTTCTGTTCCAAAGTATCATATTACTGATTTGGATCATTTTTACTCTAATCTCTTTCTGGTCTTTAACTGAAAGCTCTCAAGGACAAGTGGTTTTCTTAAGTACTAATTATTGTATGATTCTTAATCATTATTACTAATTACATCCTTTTCAAGCATGGAATTTCTCAGCACCTCCATGCAGAGGTCAGTAGGAGGGTTACAGCATGATTGCTCTCTAGAGTGGAGCACTTCTGTGGTTTCCGTTTTCAAAGCATAAATTGAAGCTGAAACAAAAGTTAGGTCTTTATTTTCTGGCCTTGTGCTTGCTTTCACTTCAGTGTTACCCTTTGCGTGTGACAACTATGACCCCAAACCTTGAGGACTGTGAGCACACATCTTGTCTTAGTGACTCAGCAGTTTATTTTATTTGTTTGTCTCTCTTACATCGTTTTGATGACCTGCATTTCTTTCAAGGGGAAGAAAAACACACACGTTTACCAAACACAGCAGAGACAGAAAATCACAGAGGAATGCCAAGTGAAATTTTCAGAGAAGTAGAGGGCAGGCATCCCCATCCTTTAGATCGCTGAAAAATCAACCTTGTTACTTTATAAAGGGTTATATCATCAGCTACCTCTTGATAACAAGGTTATTCCAATGAGATAACAATTTGCTATGAGTCATCTCCTCCCAAGAGGAAAAATGGGGAGGAAGGACATTTTCACATCAGCTTTCCTGTAGGTAAACCAGAAAATAAGCTGTCATGAAATTTGTCTCCTATAAAATAGGAGGCAGAATACATATATGTGTATTACATCATGACAGTGGCTTATTGCAGAACAGTATTTTTGTGTATGGGGTAATGCAATTCTGCGGGGCTTTTTGACTCTAGCTGACAAATCACTGAGGGTATAAATATCTGTCTCCTTTAAGGATGCTCTAGAGGAAAGCCATTTTTCCAGGGAGAATGAGGCTTCAGCCTTTATCTCCTTGTGCATGCTTTTTACTAACATGATTTTTGTTTCCCTCTGGTCTCAGACAAACAAGGCTTTATGTGCCCATGTAGGGGAACCTTCAGATGATTCCCACCAATCTCTCCTTAACCACACCATACATTGTATTTTCCAAATGCTCCTCTGCAGTAGTGTAGTATTGTAGCAGGCTGACAGAGGGGAAGGATGAGTAAGATTAATGTCACCCCTGGCAGAACCTCCTTTTCCTTTGTTACTAAAACATAAGGAAAATCATCAGCAATCACGGCTACCTCAGACTCCAATTTTATGAATGGCAGAGGAGTTTTTGTGGCCGTTTCAGTGGCCTTGGAGTCTGCTCTACCCAGCAGTTGCTGACTTTGTTCTGCCTACAGTCAGCTCCACAGCATCCACTCTTATGGGAGAGATTGCAGGACTGAATGAAAAATCACGTTCTCCCCTCTCCCTCGAGCAGACCTTCATAGAAGTTGACTGAAACTGAAGAATTCCAGGTAGATTGCCTCAAATGTCTTTCCTGCTCATTTGTTCAAATTTCAGCTTATTTCACTGGCAGTGCCAGAATCACTGCCCTTCCCCATCCCACCAGCAAAACCAGTTAGTCCAAGTGTGAATTAAGGTGGGTAAAAAAGAAAGACTCATAAATCTTTGTTTTCCAAGAAGTTAGACACAAAAGACCACAAGCATATTTTTCACTGTAGGAAGTTACCTTTAAACTAAAATTATTTTTTTCTTTAAATTATTTTTTGGAATCTGAGAATCTGTTTTACAACATAGGGTTTTTGTTTGTTTACGACTGGTCTGTAGTCCTGAGAGGGATTTCCAGTGCAGCTGCAGAAAACACCAACCGCAGTCTAGTGTAGTGTCAAAGAACATAATTAGATATTAAGACAGGTGATATAGGCATCATTATAGGCAACTTAGAAAATTGCAGAAAATTGAGAAAACTCCCCCTTAGTTGAGGATTAGTTATAGTTGAATGTTTCTCACTGAAAAACTGGGGAGGGAAGAATGGTATGCATGTCAGTGTGTATGGGGGTTTTCCTGTTGAGAGCTTCAATGAGAGTTTTGCTGTCGTTTAACTGAGACACCTCGTTGCACTCCACTCAACTCAGAGGAATGTACTTAGGAGCCTGGTCTCTTCATGGAAAAAAACAGGTGCTCTGCCTCACAGTGCCAGTGAGAAGCCTGAAGTTGATGGGAGACTATCCAGCTACCTGAATATCACTATAGTCCTATTAATCTTACCAGCTAAGAATATGTCGTCATATTTTTGACAGAGGACTGCCTTTTTCTTTAAAAAGAGTGCCAAACTTTGAAAAAATGCTGATTTATACAGATACCTACGAGGAAGAAAATGCTTTATGGTATCTAATGTTTCATCATTTACAGGATTTTCATTTGGAATTTCAGATTAAGCTCTTCATCTTTCTTTTTTTATTTTTATATGATGCAAGTTAACATCCCTTGATTCAAATTAGATTGAATTTCAAGTGACCCTCCCTCCTCCTTTGCAGATTTACTATCTTTTCTCATGTACATGCTTGACAAATTACTAAATCTAGAATTTTCTGAAGCAAAGAAGCAGCTATTTAGTTTTGACTGAATTTTGGTGATGTTTCAGAGGAGGTCTTGTGTGTTTTCCTTTGTAGGCATAAACTAGGAAATAACACACAGGGATGTAGCAATCTACCTGTGAGATACAGATAGGTACAATGGTTTCATATAGCTGAGAAGCTGGCAATAGAAGCTTTGGGCAACTGTATTCTGTTTCTTATATGCTGACTAAATTTTGGATCAGTAATTGAGGGGTGATATCACTCCTATATGCAAAGCCAGAGCATTGCTATGTAAACAAAGTGCGTGCTATCACACAAAGTTTTGGAAATCCTGCAAAACTAGAATCACTAGTGCATCTCTATGAGACTTATCAAAGAACAGATGTTCAAAGCAGACTGTCATTTGATCTGTGTTCCTGTGAAGTACTCCCACGTTATTAGATGGGCTAATGCTGCATTTGTTGAAGCCAAGGAAAGGTAAAATCAGAAATAGCTTGAAATGAGACTTCAGCCAACTTAAACATTTTCTTCAGAGTGTTCAGCCTGTATTTTTCCACCCCATTTTATTTTATCTAAAGTGAACTTACATTGTGGTTTAACCCCAGCCAGCAACTAAGCACCACACAGCCGCTCGCTCACTCCCCCCCACCCAGTGGGATGGGGGAGAGAATCGGAAAAAAAAAAATAAAACTTGTGGGTTGAGATAAAGACAGTTTAATAGGACAGAAAGGAAGAAAATAATAATAATAACAACAGCAACAATAATAAAATTACAATAATAATAATGATAAAAGAATTGGAATATACACAACAAATGATACACAATGCAGTTGCTCACCACTTGCCAACTGATGCCCAGTTAGCTCCCAAGCAGCGATCCTCCCAGGCCACCTCCCCCCAGTTTATATAAACTGGGCATGACATCACATATATGGAATACCCCTTTGGCCAGTTGGGGTCAGCTGCCCTGGCTGTGTCCCCTCTCACCTTCTTGTGCCCCTCCAGCTTTCTCGCTGGCTGGGCATGAGAAGCTGAAAAATCCTTCACTTAGCCGAAACACTACTTAGCAACAACTGAAAACATCGGTGTGTTATCAACATTCTTCTCATACTAAATCCAAAACATAACACTATAGTAGCTACTAGAAAGAAAATTATCCCAGCCAAAACCAGGACAACTTAGTTGCAATATCTTATATCATAAGCAAACCTCACTTGTTTCTCAAAGGGACGAGCCTCTTTGGAACCAAGAGAAGTTACGAAATAATGTGACAGACAGGTGTGACTAATACATGCTATTAAAGTCTTGATTTCTTTGAGGCAAAAAGGTTCGGTGTGAACTGTAGAGTAAGTGCCTACATCTTAAAAGCCTGTAATAAGAAATAAAACTAAGTTCCATATCACTTGATAGTGAAACCTTTTAAGAGATTTTGTCTTCTGAAGACCAATCCCAAGAATAAAATTAAAATCTCACTTAAAATAGCAGAACTGTGCAGCAGGAAGGAATATTAATGCCAGTTTGAAAATTATTAGAAAGAATCTTGAAAGAAATGGCAGATATGATTTTAGGAAAAAGTCTATTAGCACAGTGATAACTAATGTAGAAGATATGTGAGTAGCTTAATAAAACCACTGGCAGGGGAAAGTAAAGTGCTGTATGTATATTTGCATGAAATCTCCCATGTTTGACATGATTTAAAAAAAAGTAAATGATTGAAGACAACAATGAGAGTCGAGCAATAGTTTTACCAGTTACTGTTTAAGAAATGGCAGGAACAATGCAGTGTTGAGTAACATTACCCGAACTGTTCACTCTCCTGTATTCTGTGGAATTGAAACCCTCTTGTCTTCCTGTTCATTTAGTACTGCTTGTTTTCTCATAATTCCTTAATACAGTAAGCATTCAGAAAGTTACAAAATGCCAACTAGCTGGTTACCAGTGTATTTTGCAATACCGATTTGACTATGGAAAGCAGTAAGAGCTTAGTGTGCCCTCAGCAACCTGGTCAACCCCGTATCTGAGGTGGGACCAGAGTCCTCCTGAGGTCCCTTTCCAGCCCGAGTTATCTTGTGGTGCTATGGATACTTGCATTACCATTAGCATAAGACAGTTATGTTCAAATACTCTGGAGATGCTGAGCAAGAAAAGCAAACTGATAATGGCCTCCTGGCCAGGCATGGTGTAGTGCCCTTTTTTTTCTCAAAGCCTTTTTTCAGGCAAGTCCCGAAGAGTGTTGCCGTTAGCCTCTTCTCAAATAAGAATCAACATGCCATAGCGTGTGGCACGTACTGAGGAAGGCTAACAAATTTTGTGGTGTGTATTGGGCATAGAGTGCAGAGTTTTAGTGTTTTACCCAGTCATCCATATACCATAAGTTGAATTGTTTACATCTTCTTTTGTCTCAGTACCTGAGTCAGTGATTAGGTGTTTGTATTAATTGGCAAGAAATAAAATCAAGTAAAAATTCCCCAAGTTAAGACAGTTTTGCTCACAGCAGTGGTGTCAGTCCAAAGCTGTGTATCAGGACCCATTTGTGGAGAAATTCTCCACTGAGAATTTCTGTTGAAATGCTGCCGTTGAAATGCTGAATGAGCCTTTCATTTTGAGACCTAGAAAACTTACTCATCTAAAACAAAACTAACGTAAAAGATAATGCATTAAGATAGGTTTCCTTTTGTGGCATGTCCCATAAGATGACATTAAAATCCCACAGGAAATAACCCTATCTGAAAATTTTAGTAAAACTTATTCCTAAACTTTAGTTAATAACGCTTCTGTGTAATACTTTTGAATTGGAAAAACATCATGGGTTATTGGTATTCAAGCGAGCGCACCAAGTGTGCCATCCTTACTTTAAATTAATGTCTGATAAAGTCGTGAGAAGTGGTTCTTAAGTAAATTGGACTTGCCTTGTGTATTAATTAGGATTTGCTCTCAACTGTTTTCATAATGCTTGTGATGAAACAAATCATTTCTCCAGGCCAGATGGTGCCTTTGTCAGGTTAACTAAAATACCAAGCCTGCTATATAGGAACAGTTATGCAAATAATTAATTTGTCACTTCTTTGACCAAGCTAAGAAAAGCAAACAAAAAAACATCTACCAAAGCTCTTCCCAAAACTTTTAAAATGGTTTATGGAGCTGTTGGATTAGATTCAAATCCTTTTGCTCTTGATTCATACCTTACTGTCGAAATTTCTCTGGCTTCAGTGGCATCATTTGTGGAGCGGAATGACATTCCAAAGTGTAGGAAGAGTGAGAGTACAAATGTAATCACAGGTGGAGCACTGGCATTGGCCAGCCTTATTGTAGCCAGCCATGGGTTTAGCTTTTGTTTGTTTGCTTGGAGACCAATATAATATCAGTGTGCCTTCCTTCTCCCTTGCTAGTATAGAACTCAGCAGTCCACAGCATGAGAGCCTTTGACTGGAAACATTTTTAAAAGCAAATACAAGGAGATGAATTTCCTCTCCGAGAGTAATATGCACGGTGCTAGCCCAGAGCAACAGATACTTCCGCATGGTGGGACTTTACCAAAGGTGATCTGATTCTGCAGACGTATTACTATGTCTCTGTAAGATGATGCTCTAAAAAAGGCAAATGATGCATTATAATTTACTTTCCGTTTCATCCTTCTGGAAGCCCTAAGTACTGTAATTTATTATCAGTATTTCAAGGGAGAAGCTGTGAGGCTAATGCAGAGAAATATGATGGGGGTTTGAAATTTCTTTTATCTCTACAAAGATTAAAAAAAACCCAAAACCCTAGCCCTGGTTCCACTAAGACAATTAGCTTGTGCTTCTTAAGTTATAGTTTTAACCTTTGAAATTCTGAAGGATGTTGAATTAATCAAATTTCTTTGAGGGCAACTGGCTATGTCTTTTGTAACTGTTCAGGAAGTAGGTTAATTTTTATAATCCCAGCTTTTTATCATCACTATGGTGGCATTAAAAACATGAGCCAAACTTGTCTGGAGATGACTGTTCTAGCACTTTTGCCTTTTGTTTATGTTCAAACCACCTCTTTCCTTTCTCTCAATTGCTGTGCAAATACTGTAGTCATAGTGCTAAACGTAACCCACAGAGGAAAGGTGTTTCATTTCATTGCTGCAATAGAAAACTCTCTTAGGAGTTTGAGGTGGCGAACTTTTGAGGGGCCTAGTTTCTTCATTAAACTGCAGGTTAATCATACATCCCCGTGCTTTGTTAGAGGCATTACCTTGTCATTTTCTGTTTCCTGCACATTATTTCTAGTAATACTTCTGAGAGAGGGACCTCTCCTAATTTCCACTCCTGAAGGGTAAGAATAAGATCTTTACACACTGTGTGGATCTTCAGTACAAAGAACAAAAGCAGTGCTTTCGGCTAACACCTGCATAACATAGTTGTGAGTTGTATGAGCCCTCCCATGTTTTCAGGGTAAGATATAACCTAGGTGTGGCATGGGAGACTGGAGGACAAATGATCTGGGCCATTGTATGAACAGTCTTTTAACTTTTTGATGAAGTTTCTATGTAGGCCTAAGATTGAGAAGAAAGTAGCATAAAGCAATCAAGTTATGAATTTGAGGAAGCTTGAAATACTGCTTATGGAAATTAGGGCTCTCATTTAAGGTGTTGGTGTGCACTCAGGAATGACATTTGTTAACTGAAGGTCTGATACGCAACCACCTGTTAGTGGAAAAACCTGCTTACCTGAGAGCAGCTTGATAACTCCCTGCACCAGAGATTAGCACAAGATGGTACGTTTCATGAGCTCCAGTCCCCTTTTTACATCTAATGAATAATGTAAGTGGTGTTTTTTATTGCTGCTTACTGTTCAATGAATGGCAGAATGGTGTGTGACCTGAATAAATATTTGAGTGTATTAGTGTCTGTGAAATTTTCCCTTTGCTATAAAATGCATTTAAGAATATGTTAGGCAATTCAGAAAGGTAAAAGCAGTGAACTGGAATTGTCCCAGATTATATGACAGAAAACATATTTGCAGTTTACTCAGCCTCTTCTTTAACGTAAAGGCTAAATAAGTTTCTGATGAATAATGACAACTTCATACATTTTAAATTGCAGCTGACTTTGTTAAATGTCAGCTAGGCCATATAAAACAATAGTGAAAGCAGTAAAATAATGTGTGCAATTATGTATGGTGATCTGGATGCACAAGATTAAAGAAAGCTGCAATGGGAATAGGTTTAACATGACAGACTATAAATTTATTTAGTTAATGCCAAGAGAAGGATGGGGAATGGGCACTTTTCAAAACAGGAAACTGGGGATAAAACTATCTCATCTAATTGTGGAAGTAAAGTAACAACAGCTATCTTACCCATTCAAACCCCTAACTGGGAATTTTGTTCAAGATGGGATATTTCTGACAGTGATTCAATCCATCCTAAGCCTAAAACTGCATTTATCTTAGACCCAGTGAGCTTTGGTGCTGGTACTTGTTTGGTTTTGACACTTCTGCCACAAGAAATGTTTGCCTCTGTGTTTTATAGATTGTGTAAGACGCTTCTGATAAATTGACTTAAAGGTTCTTGCTGTGGATCTTTTATCTCCAGATGGTTGATGCATCATCTTCCAAAGCCCTCTTTCCTCATGCTCATTCTTCATACAGGAAGGCAGAAAGTGAGGGACGACTACACTATAAACATTTTCCCTATATTGCTTTACCTGATTATTTTTTCCAGTGCATCACATTCAGTTTGTTAAAACCTCTGATTTTCTGAATACTGCTCAAAATAGCAGAAATTCTTTGCTCTAAATGGATTTTTTGCCTTGTGCAATTCTTAATGTTGTTTTTACTCATTGTCTTAGTGCCCATTTTTGTATGGATTTTATGAGTTTGAGACGCACAGTGAAAGCACATCTGCTAATTCGTTCTGGCAATTTGGCTGGAAATTGCCAGGTACTGAGCGCTCCCAGACGTTTTAATGGAAAGTTTCAGCTGGACTGTCTCAAGGGTGTGCTTATTTTGTTTAAACTGGTTCAGTAATTTCTCATCATTTCAGAAGCTCTTGGCCTGTTACCTTTTCAAGTGTAGATTCAAAAACACGTCTATCTCTTGTTAGCATTTGTGTTAATAAATACTAAATAAATTGACTGTTCCTAAAGTACAGTAAGATTATTTGCAATTGATGGTATCTTTAAGAAGCAGGAATATCAAGTTGAGATTTGTTTTGTTATTATGCTAAATTTCAGTTTGTGGTTTTGTCTCCTAGTACATTATGGGGAAAAAATTTATTAGCTTGGTAGTAACCATACGGAAGAGATCCAGTGAGCTATCTTCTGCAATTGTTCTCAATTAACAGTGCTCTTTGTGCAAAACTCTGAATCGTCAGACTGTCTGTCTAGAAAACCAACAGGCAGTGCGTGAAACTCTGTCTGATCAGGGTGGCCAGAAGTCATCCTATCACTTGGTAGTTAGGTCGGGAGATTGAATTGTCCCACAACAGAACTGTATTTCAGTTTCTCTTTTGTGAAGGAGCACCTGTACTCTGAAACGCGTTGGCCAGCCTGCTTATCCTGTGCATTTGAGCCTGACCACATTATATCATCATGGAGGCAGGGAATAACTGGGAGTGCATATATGGATGATCAGCTCTTCTAATCAAGGCTTTAGAGCAGGAAGTATCTGCCAATTTAGGGATGAAGACCAAATGTACAGGGTGCCTTATCTTCAAGAACATCTGCCAGTGACCAGCCGTCAATCATTCCCTGTCACTGAGGTCACGTGCAGCAGAGGGCACAGTGCTTCTGACTCTAGCACGGATGCGTATGAGTGGTTGCAGCATCTTTTAAGCATTTAGCAACCAAATAAACAGGGTTTTTAAACAAAAGGTTTGCAGCTCAGAGTTTGTCACAAAGAACTGCGTAACTTTAAGGCTTTATAAAGCATAATGAGTTATTTTAATGTTTGCAGTGTTTTCTGTATTTCATATCTCTTAAAAGTATATGCATGAATATATGTATGCAAAGATGTGCAAATTTTGGTGCCTTTTGGTTTTTATGGAAGAAGGCATCCAACTTTGGAGTGGGATCCAGAATACTGTGTATGCGTGCCGTAGATTGCACAGAGGGGGGGAAATCTGCAAAAGGGTTTCAGAACAAGCAACACTAAACCCAAAGTAATCTGGGGTTAAGTAATGGGCAGACTGGACAGTGTATTAGTCCATTCCCACATCCATGGAAGGTCTCTCTGTCCATGTGAGATGCTCAGTCCAGACCCCTGTCTGGAAAGCAGATAAAGATGGGCTTGAGCATGGCATCAGCATTCAGACAACAAGGGCTGCTGTCTCAGTTAGCAGAGCTCAAAGAACAACCCCCCGGCAGAGGCATTACTGCCTTGAGTGCTTTGTGTGTCTGTAGAAAATGCTGCACCACAGTTAGAAACCTATGGTCAAAGTCAGCCAGTGTTTCCTTGAATTCGTCTGTTGAATTTCTTGAGTGAAATCTTGATGCCACTGAAATCAGTAGCAAAACTTCCACTGACTTTTACTCAGAGCAAGATTTTCTCTCTCATTTTGGTAAGTACAGAGAAACTGTAACTCCAAAGGCCAAGGTTTTCAAACCTGCCAGAAGGATTTAAAGTGCCCTGAAAACATGAGTTGTGGGTGTTCGTTTCCCTTGGGCAGCTCTTGCAGTCTGAATTCTATGTTAATGGAAAACCGTGATGAAATATTAAAGACCCTCAGAGTCAGGACATGTGAAATTCACTATATGTGGATTGCTGAACTGGCCATTAAGCAAGGGCCAGCCCTCGTCTATCAGTGCACGAAGGTACAATTCCAGGGCATGAGATGTGCAGCATGCCTGGGAGTGGTATTTTCCTTGCAAAAAGAAAATTTGAGTTGCAGAATTACCAGACATAGACAAAAAATGTAAAGGAGAAATACACACAAGTACCCTTGGGGTTGCTGACACTGAGTCAGGCTGCCGAAGAACAGAGCTTGAATAAGAGTACAAATAAACTATGTAGAATAATAAAGTTCCTTTTTCACACATGAATGCTTCTTGATATTTCCAACAGAAACACAGGTAACATTCTCAGTTAATGAAGTATCAGATTAGAACCATGACACAACCTAATTAAACACTGGTCATGTGAACATGCTGGTAGTAGCTGCTGAAAATAGCTTTTTTTTCCCTCCATTATAATCCACGTATTGGTGTTACAGGGAAGCATTGCTTCTTTTGAAGCAGCACAGCTTTTGTTTAAGAATTTGGTGGGTATATAGGATAGGACTGAGTTCAGCTGTGAACTGAGAGAAGTGTATCTGCTTGATTTTATGAAGTACCTCAATGCTGCCTATGTTCTTTAGGTTGATGGGGCAGGGACTTAATTTCACCAGTTCACAAAAAATTACTCCCATCATAACAGAAAGCAGCAAGGGACCCCAAGAGAGGAATATGACATCTGTGTCTGTTCCCTCATTACAAGGTTCGTAAAAATGTTCTTGTCTTATTACAATAGAGAAAAAACAATGTTTGAATGTTTTGTAAATCATCTAAATCAGTCCTTGTTCTGAGCTGCTCTCAGGGATGTAGATGTTGTTTGGTAAGTTTTTTTCAAACAGAGACATTTTTTGTTACGGAGACAGCAGTGGAAGATTCCCTACAGTCCCCCAGGGAGTTAGCCTGTCTGCACAAATGTTTAGTGCTTGGATATTAGAAATGGGTGCTATTCAAACTCTAAGATAGCTCCAACTTTTCTTTCTTGAATAGCAGTGAACATCATGGTCAATATGATTCACTATCATTCTTTGTCCCAGTCTTGAGCAATGTCTTCCAGCTTGAGTCTGACAAGGACATCATTCTCCTGTGTGGTCTGGTTGCCTCATCTGTCAAGGGTATGGTGTTTTGTTAGTCATTCATTTCCTGAATTACAAACTGACTTTGTGTTTCTTCCGTCTCCACTCCCAGTTTCAAAATCTGAACAAAGCTAATCATTTCTGCTCCCCAAACTTCCAAGAGAATAAAATGAAGAGAGTTCTGCAACTGGGAAAATTTACTAAAAAACCATTTCTGTTCTGTTCTCCTATTTGTGCCAGAGGATCTGTGTGGTCTTTGAGTTTCAGACCCCAAGGTGTGCATTCAGAAAGACTGCCTGTCCTTTATAATTGCTCTGTGACACAGAACAGTAATGGTAAATGTCTAGTTTCACTTTCCTCAGCCAGATCATTGAGATCAAAAAGTTAAGCAATATGTCTCTGTAAATCCCATCCATGTCTTTGTATAAGGGGAGACTTTTACTATTCTCTACTTTTGTTCATAGAAGAAAATTGAGAAATAATCCTATCTAAAGTACCTAAATGACAGAAAATTGTTTTTATTTTTTGTGTGCTTGAATTGTATTTTGTGCTTTTTATATATTTATTGTTCTAATAATACAGTTCTCTTCATTAAGTAATAAAGTTATCAAGAAATAGAAGCTGTCTTAGAGGTTACCTTGTTCCCTGACTTATTGAAGCAAATATTCCCACAGACACTAAAAATCCCTAAACTAAAACATTTGTGTTAAAAGTCCCTATATACAGCAAATCCATAGACCTGATCCATTGAAAATGGGTATGAGTTAGGCCTTTAAATACTGATGGTTCTATATTTATAAAGCAAAAGTAATAACAATCCAAACAAAGAAATCTCCTAGAATGTTTTTGGAAACTGGGTATTGCTTTAAATGGAACTAGTTAGAATTACAAAAGCTGATAAAATTGTGAAATCTGAAGTGTTGTTACTAACAGACCTTCTACTTGCTAACTCCTTTCATGTCTTAAATGTTGCCAGTCTGGCAGAGTGTGGTAGATCAACTTTAATCTCTGGAATGGCCCACAGCTTGTATCCTTTTGATCTGTAATACAAAGACAGAATAACTACTTTCTATCTATCCTGAAAATGGGTTTTAAAAAATATAATTAACATGGAGGCCAGCTACTGAAAAAGGACATTTTATCCCTCCAAAGAGGGAGGATTAAGGCTAAGTATACAGAATCACTGCCAATGCTTCCCTTGATTTTTGGACTTGTTATTGTTTTCCTCTTTGTTGTCAGGTATCAATAACCTAAGACCTGCAATTAAGAGAGCAAAGGGAAGGAGAGAATAAGTTAATGAGAGTGGAGGTGAAATCAGTATAACCAGTGTCACTGAATGGAGCCACCTGAAAAATCACAACTGCCAGAAAGCTTCCAGCTGCTAGAGGGAAACAGTCATTTTGACAATCAGTTTCTGGCTGATGTTCTTGGTTTTGGGTAAGTGAATATTTCATTGAGTCATGGTTGTGAGCCTGGATCCCTGAACTTGGTGAAAACTGTGTGCCACCTGCAGGTGGGAGAACTCAACAGATGCGGCAAAAGGTAAATGCTCCTGTTCAATTAACAAAGGCATGATGGTTTTAAAATATCGAGGCCTATCCCCACTTCGGCAATTCTTAACAGTGGTGTTACTGATAATTAACTTGTTTTGGTAGCAAAATGGTGATGTGATCAAGAGAAGGGGATTTCTGTCATGCAGGCTGTCCTAACAGTACTCAAAAAGAGGAGGGGGGATGTCTTGAACTGTTACTGGAAGACTAACATCACACTTAAAGGTGTGATACTGGGTCTGTATGTTGTTAATACATCATTTATATAGGTTTTTATGTTAACTTGCCAAATTGGAGAGTTTTGTCACATGGAGAAATACACAATGCAGAATGGTATGGCACGTTCTTGGAAGATTCACAAGAGCAGCAATTTGGTTTGGCAGCAGTTGTGTTTCTCTACCAGAAAAACTCTCTGCTTTTCTTAAATACATCCAACATACTGCAGGGCATTTATTTTCCTGCCAAATTCATTTTGCAGCTTGCCTTTTCACCTTGCCATCACTAACATCATTTTATCCAGGGGTGACCCTCAAGCTGGCCCAGCTGGGCTGGCTGGGCCCAGACGAGCCATGCCGGGGGGTTGGGCTGTCCCTGTGCATCCTTCCCAAAGCCAGGGCCATTCCTGCTCCACACCACAGTTCCAGCTCTTCTGTTTCCTGGGGTGTGTCTTCTGGGGTGTGTGGCATGTCCATTACACTTACATGGCAGATCTGCTTATGTAGAGATGGCAGAACAGTCCTCTTTATAGCTTACAGATAGAACATTTAATTTTACATCCCAGAGTGCCACCAAAGCCACAGCTGTGCTTCATTTGGTGTCCGGTGTGTGCTCTCAAGAAGTAAGAAGAAAGCCTTTGAAAGCCGAGGAAACAATGGTGCACACCAATTACCTGTATCTTGTTTGAGTTTTGGTAATATGTTCTTGGATCTATGGGTAGATTGTAGGTGAAATACTCTGATCTCCATACTTGCATGGAGACCTACCTGTAATTCTGTACATGTAATGGTAATCACAGCTAATGTCATTTTTCTTGTGCTTACAAATGTGCTTACAAAATTGTAGGGAGACTTTATTATTATTATTTTGTTCGTATGAGGTTTTTTTCTGTGTAACTTCCTGTGAAATACTGTTTAGCTTTTTGCTAGTCTGTCAAAGAGACATTCTCAAGGGAAGGTGGCATGTTTTTCCTGAGGCTAGCTGTATTCTAAAAAGGAAAAAAAAAAAAAAGGCTCTGTTAGTTTTTAAATTTTTAGGATTTTATTCATCATATTCTCTACTTTTTTATCTCTTCCCCAAATAGACTCCCATTTGTTATTGCTTCTTCAATCAGTGAATGAGAAATTGCCAAAATAAATACTGCAGTATTATGCTTTTAGATCAAAATAAAAAATTAAAAAGCATTGGAACAAATTAATGAAAGAAAAATCCATCAATGGCTGTTGAAGCACAGACATCTCCTCTCAGCTAGAAGGGTGCTGAGCTTATGAGCTTTTGAAGTCCAGCAGAGGGTTGGGGGACCAGAGGAAGCATCATTTCAGGCTTGTGCCAACATCTTTTACTTTTTCTTGGGCAATTGCTGTGGGCCACTGCTAGAGAGAAGATGCTTGACTGAACTTGGTTTTACTTGGTGCAGGTGGCTCATGTATCCATCTTAATGTCAATTGGTTCATAAGATTTCTGAGATACCAGTTCTGGAGCAACACTGTTAGTCTAATCAAGATATTAGTCTTTTTTATGGACAGTACTATGCTTCCTCCACACCTGCTTCTCCCCTGCTCTGTCTTTCCACTGCCATCTGTATTATTGCTCATTGGTGAATAAGGAAGTAAGAAAGTAAATGTAAGTTCACTTAATCAGTGTTATAATGACACTGTATTTACTGTTCAAGAGCACGTCAAAGTGTGTTAACAAGATCTTTTGATTTGCAGAATGTATACATAAGGATAAGAAAGTAGTGTAAAACAGAAAATTCTGTTGAGCAGAATCTTTTTATGAGTTTTCAGTTTCTCTGATTTTTAATTTTTTTTAAAGCAGAAATAAGAGTTCTTATATACTGCGTAGTGAGTTTGGACAGCAGCTGCAGTAACAGCAGGGATATGAGCAGGGCCAGTCCACCAGAGTCTACAGGCAGCCATAGAGCAGAAAACATTCTTTTCATTATTTCAGCTGTCTCCCTTCTCAGCTTTTTACTCCTTCTAGTTAATGGGAGATAGATCTGAAACACACAAGGGAAATAAAAAGAAGGACAATGATAGAAATAACAGACAATTCTTGATAATAATGGGGCACTGAAGATACAGCAATGTGTTTGATTCATTGTGGTGTCTTGTAGTAAACACGGAAAGAAAATACTGCTCTTGGGGGTTTTTTGCTATCTTTCTTAATTTAAATCTTGAATGAAGGATAATGAGCAGCAAGAAAATTCTGCTATCTGCAATGTTATCCCCATATTTTAACATCCTAGGTGATGGAATCAGGAACTTGATTACATCATTCTTTGCTTGTGATACCAGTTTGGCCTTTATAAACATTTTAATTTTGTAAAGAAACTGTTCCCTGTTTTTTTTAGTGATATAAGTGTTCCCTTTTTGTTTGGTTTTTGTGTTTTGGTTTGTTTTTTTTTGAAGACTGTGAAATGCTCCTAAGTGTGGTCTCCCCTCTTACCACACACCAAATCTCTTACTAACAACTACTGATGTTTAGTATATGCAAGGAATTCAGGCAGAGATCTAATTTGCATGACCCATGCCAGCTCATCAGGTGGTGTAAATGACCACACCTCATTGACTTGCAAGTGGTTTCAGTAGCAACGAGTGGGAGTGTTCCTGTCAGCAAGATCCTGGTTATGGTATTACCACTGAGGCAGAAAAAGGTTGAAAAGGCAAGATGACCAATAGGTTAATAGTCAACAGGTAATTTACTGTCTGGTTTTATTTGCCCGTTATCCACTAATACCACCATTTATTTTTAAGCATTGCCTTATAACACAGAATTTTTCCTACCTTCAGTTTAGCACCTTGTTAAGTTTGCCTTTTGTCCTCATTACTGGCAAGCTAAGGAAACATCTTTCTTCTTCTGGTGTGTCAAGTGATGAGGTAACACACAATCAAAGCAGAATTTGGTACATTCAAATGACTTTGTATTTTAAGATTCCCAATAGAATATCATCTGAGAAATGAAGTTCTGCTGCCTCTAAACTATTTTCATCTGTCCTCGCATCTGAAATCAATGTTTACATGCATTGGCTCTCTGCTGAACCCTTCCAGCAGTTTTCTAATTTGTTTTGGGATATATTGTACTGCTTACATGATTATTTGTTGACTTGTGACTTTTCTAAAATATATAAGGGACTGATTTTGTAAGATGCTGAGTGCCCCTGTGCACTATCTCCTAATGGTACTATGGAACAATGACACAGACTTGGATCAGTAATTTAAACTATACCTGTTTTTTTTCTGGGCTTCTCTCCAAAATGACCTGTTCTTGTGGAGGTAACCGTATCAGAGCCACTGTGTGGATGCATGTCTACATTAATATGGAGTTGGTATGCTTATAATTTGTGGTTAGACACTGTACAAGAGTGTGGTATCATTATTGAAAAACCAATGATCTTTTCAACCAGTATTTTCAAAGTTGATTCTATTATCTATAACTGTTCAGAGTAATTCAAAAACATGTGAATGATCATAGTTTGGGCACTCAAACTGCATTAACAATACCCTGCAGTGACTCCATACACTAGCCATATGGCTCTAATTAAGGCATCTTAGTATTTGTACACTAGAGAAAAAGAAACAGATACCTCTTCGATGATAATTTAATCCTCCTCTTCACTGTGCCACTTTATGCCATAATTAAGGATATATACGCATCCTAACTGTGCATTTCCACTTTTAATATCTATGGATTTCTTTTCAGTATGAACTCAAACCCAATGTCTAATGTTTGAATGGGGTATAACTGCGAAAGTTAGATAAGGCGCTTTACAGCACACCAACAGTGCAATTCCAAACCAGACCCCTGTCGTCAGCCAGCTTCTGCCAGGAAACTCCCGTGATCTGGCTTTATTTAGTGTCAGATAAGAATATTTTAATGAAAACTAAGCAAGCATTAGCACATAATATTATCAAATACTGGTTGTTTTGTCCTTTGACTTTTCTTGTCAGATTCATCAGTGTATTCTGGCTGCTGTATTTATTTTGGAGAAGTATAAAACCTCTTGATCATATTTAAAATGGCTCTTTTAGTGTTTGAAATATCCAGATCTGCAAAAAGAACTTGAGGTTTTATCTCCATTTCCCTATCTTCTGTCTTTACATTCCCTTGTCTTTTTTCCATCTTTCCATGGTTCCCTATTCCTTCATCCTCTGTTTGCCTCACACTAATACAAATGATGTTCTGCATGTCTTCCCTGCAGTTCACATTCCTTTCATCCACAGCTATGCTGTTTCCACTGCCAGTCTCGTTTTCCCAGCCCTACTTTTTATTTTCTATCTTCACTACTGAGATATAAAGAAACAATTAACTTTTGAAAATAAATATTTTGGACTACTCTATACGTTTTTGTCCTTCTATTGTGAGATTGCAGTGTAGTCTGTTTGCAGAGGTCAGTGCATACAGATATCAGCTTTACAGAATTCTCTTTGTTCAGAATGGCTACTGACTGGTTTCCATTGTATGATAACTGCCTGCACTGAACTTCCCTAAGCTGTTCATGCTCTTCATTAACTAAATAATTGTGGCAATTAACACATGCTTCTCATTAATAACTTTATTAGTTACAATATAAGCATTTAAATAAATATGTGATTAAGATTCATGCTAGCTACTTTTAAAAGGTCTCACCTACGTTGTTAAGGCCCTTCAGATAAAGACAAGACTAACATCTTTAAAGAACATTAGTTTTGGTCAGTTTTAATCACTGTAATTTTTAGAAGATACTGTTTCAACATACCATTGTGTGGTAAGCAAAGGTAGATTTTAAAAATGTTTTTCAAATGAAAGCTTTTGAGGGAAGTCTCCTATTTAGCATGCTTTCAATAAAGTACATACAGTCTTTCTACTTGATAAGAAAGAGGGATGAGAGGCAGTTTATCTAATAAATCAATGCAGCTTTCATTAAAAACTTTAAAGCTCAGCCTGTTTAAAACGTGTATTTTTAAGAAATGTAAATAGCTTGTTCAGGTCACTGGACCCTTTTTAGAACCAGTGTCCTTAAAACCAACATCCTTAGCTCACTGGACCCTCAGTTTTACTGATTTTGAAGTATTTCTGATTAGCTGTTTTCTTGACTAGCTGGTAATTCCAGCCATTGGCTACTGCTTATTACATTTATGAATAAAGTGAAATATTTTCAAGTCTGCTACTCAGTTAATTCAAGGATAGGTGCACATTATTGTGAAAGACTATACTGCTTTTAAAAGAGATAGTGTTTAAAAACATAATTTCACAATAACTTGCTCATAATCCTTAGATTTTCTGTGTCTTGTATTTTCACATGAATGGTAAGTTTACTGTGAAAATATCCTCTCTTTGTATGGAGTTCTGTGTTAAAGTTTCTTCCCTAGAACTTCACAGACTTACCTTAATATTCAATACTCCCATTTACTGGAGATTGCTGGACACAGCTCTGACATGAAGATGCTTCTTAAGAAAATACACTGATTGTTAGTGCATACTTGAAAATAATATTTGAAGGCAGGAACTAAGGAAATTTTATGCACCCAAAACTGCTGGGGAACCTTAGAAAAACCAATTGGTAATTTGCAGTAAATATTCATATTGGATTTTTGCTAGGACTAAAATATAAAACTATACGCTAAAACTGTAATAGACCCCTAGTTAAGTTAATCACCAAACCTTGTTTTCCACAACACTGACTTTTTCTTATATGCTTTTGACTAGGATAAGTTCTGAGACAACATCCGGCTTTGCACAGGGAGGAAAGGTTGGGGTCCATTCTGCCTCATGCGTGAAGCTATTCTATATCAACCTTTTTGTTTTCTTAAACCATCTTTTCTGGGCGGTGGTATTTGAAGAAAGCAAGCTGTGTTGTACAGAAACCCACACAAGCTGTGTTCTCACTTGAGCCATGGCCTCATATGTTAAATTAGAAGAGTTTGCCTCCTCCATAGCGTTTTTGCTTACTCTTGTTCAAATCATGGAGTTCTTCCTTCTGGACCTGGCAGAGGAACTTCTGAATCAAAGTGCCAGCGTAGTATCCTTACAACTAAAACTAAATTAGACAAATCTTCTGTTTAAGCAGGTAAATGTATGACTAGTTTCTGTATTTTTCATTGCACAAAATGTCCCGGAATGTTAAAATGCCATTATGGAACCAGCTTTAAAAGCATTGTTACTGGTGCTACTGGTGGTGAATTATTACTGCTAAGAAAATCAATACTGGCATATGATTTTCCAGCATGCAGGTGTCTGGCTGATCCACTGCTTAAATAAAGACATAGGTCTAAACTAAAGTCAGTAATAGCAAGAAATGTCAGCTGATGTATTTCAGGACCACAAAAGAAAATTAGATTCCTTTGAAACTTCGGAGCAACATGCCACATATATAACTACTTTTGGGGATTCAGAGTTTTTCCTTCCTTTTCTCCCATTCCCCAAAATGCTGCTGTGAGTAAATAAATACCTTTCTCAAGTATATACATTGTATAACCCCTTGCCTTGAAAAACTTGCTTCCTGTTGCACTCACAACCACCCCCCCACACCCCAAGCCCTAACTGATGACTGAGGATCACTAAGCAAGAGAAGCAATAGGGCAGTGCAGAGGTAAAGATGTTTGTTTGGTCCTGGGTCACAAGTCTGTTTCAGTTGTTTTATGTTAGAGGAGACATCAGATAAGATATTTGGAGGAAGGACTCGGAGCCCCTTGTTTCATCCTTTCTTTCTTGCTCTCCTGGTGCCATCCCTGCAGCAGGAGAAGGGCTTGGCTCCTTCCCCTGGAGCCCTGCTCCTCCTTTTAAAGGTTGAAATGTGGGAACGGGTTGGGGGTTTATCTAAACTCCTTTGGTTTTAGTCCACTTCAAGACCTTATATAAGTAAGCCTCTATTTTAAGCAGGAAAGGTGGCAGGGGACAGAGCTGCATCCGTCTGTCAAATGGCAGGGGCCGGAGGCAGCAGGGGAGGCTGGAGAAGGAAGAGGGTTGGGGAAAAGGGGAACAATCTGGACTGAAACTGAACCTACCAACTGAGCCTGCCTTAAGCCTATCGCTGAGACGAGCAGTAGGGAGGCCACTACCGGCATTTTGTCAGACAGGGGCTGGTTTCCAGGCTTCTGGGGTTGGTGAAGCTGTCTGGGGATATTTCATAGCAGTGAGACTGCATGTGAAGGGATATTAAGCTGTTATCAGAGACCTTTTCTGTCTGCTAGCTCTTTCTGCTGCAGTAGTATTGCTATGGAGATAAGCAAGGGAGTACCCTACAGCAACAGTGGTAGAAACTCCTCTTTCTATCAGGCTTTCTATAGCCCAAAAAGAATAAAAAGGGCTTTATGAACAGGGAAGAGTCTATTCAGTTAGTGTCTTCCTCTTATCATGACTGGAGTCACCCAGAATGAAAATAGAAATTATCAAAGGTTTTAAAGGTGGCTATAATTTCAAGGTGGTGATGCATCCTGCTGAAGACTGTAAATAGTGCTAGTAACAGGGGGTTTGTTACTACAACAGTTAGTAATGCTTTACTCTTAACACGCTGGGTGGAGAGAAGAGAGCACTGCAATGCAGTCTTTCATCTGATTTTTTTCCTTGGATTATTCCACATGAAAAAGAATTCTTTTTGTGAAATTATGATGATAAGAATGTTAATGAGAGGTTGATTAAGCTATGGCACATGATAGCTCCTAATTAGGTATGTCGCCTCAGTCAGAAACCGAAAACCCAAGAATTTTTACTACAGCAAGAAATGCTTATCATTCAACCAACAGTAACCAGCAAAGCCTCCTGAACTGAAGAAAAAGAGATTACTTCTCACTTTAAAGGATTCAGAATGTGACAGGCAATGTAAAAAAGGTAAATACACCATAGCAGAAATTTGAATACTTACTAAGGAAGCAATGCAGTTGGGCACATTCTGCAAATGTATGTTAATGGTGCAGGCTACATGTACCGTCAAGTGGCCTGCAGACTGTAAGAAATACTTAATTTCTAATTCAATTTATTATAATTTTTTTGACTGTGAGCTAGATTTGATATCCATAAGGCTCCTGGTGATAGACCTCCTTCCTATCCAATGTCTCTTGAACAGCTGTTAAAATATGTATTTCAATATATTTGCAGAGTGCAGATACGAAGTTTGCAATCATGACTGTTTCAGTCACCTGGGGAATTAGAACAAGTTAGAACCATCCCCCCCTAGAAATGGTCAGAAGAATAATTCTGAATAATGAATTAATTTGTGAATATGTTAAAAAATAACAACCTGTAAATAGAACAAGATGTGAAATTTGTCATAGAAAATGCATTACTTATGACTGATCTGGCCTTCGGGAGTAGACTTTGGCAGTATCAGCCATATAATACTCCAACAGGAGAAACCAATGTTAGCTGAAAAGAAAAGCCTGGAAGCTCCTGGTGGGGCCCTGACTGTATTTAATTGCCCTGATGAGCCTCACCTGGGCCCCCACCTGCCCCTGCCCAGGGGCCAGGAGACCTATTTAAGTGTGGGCAGGGCCCTCAGCCCTGCTCTGGGTGTGCTGGAGGATGCTGTTTTCCTGCTTGTCTCTGGTCCTGTTCTGCCTGGCAGTTTTGTTAGCCCCAGTGTGTCATGGTTTCTTGGGATATAAGGTAAGGGGAAGGTTTAAAAGTGGAGTTTGTTTTTTCTTTTTACATATATAGGGTTTTTTTGTTTTGTTTTCCTCCTGCTGCCAGGATTGTGGTATAGCAATATAAAGATATTTTTGTTGGGAGAGAAAAGCTGGTATTGAAATAAGGCAAAATCTTGGCTGTGTTTAAGCGAGTTGTATAAATCCTGATGAAAGTAGCTGGGCTGCTGCTTCTGGCCTTGTGCCTGTTAGGTGGCAGCAGGGATTTCTGTTTGCTCCGCTCCAGGGTGCAGCAGAGCTCTGTAGGGACCTTCTGGTTCCTTGCACTTGCTGTGTGGGCTTGGATGGGGAAACTATTTCTCCTGGCATATTTGGCCCAGTGAACCATCCCTCTCATGTCTAAATAGCCTTGTAGCTCTTAAGAGGTGTAAAAGCATAACTCTGCTCCTAGCAGTGTGTTTAGAGGACTCTTGGCCCTCAGGGGCTGGGGGTGAGTACTTGAATTGTTCACTGCCATGTCTCTTGGTGTTGTCTGTAATATGCTGCAGCTTGTACTGGGGGTAGGGAAAGTTTGGGTATTTTGAGACAATTCTGCAGTCCCACTGTTTCTTGACTCCAATGACTTATTTAAACCGGCTGAGGACTTGTAAAAGCAATTACATTTAAACAGGGTGGCATAGAGGTCTGCAGTGAAAAGCCTCTCTCTTATGTGACTCTTATCTGCTCCTTTGGCTATTGGCTTCCCCCCCTGCCCCAGACTGGTTAAAGAATATTGAACTACTTTTTATTCTGTGACAGAGATTTTTGCATGCATTTGAGCTGGTTATTTCTATGGCAATTTATCTATAAAATTACACTATGGGCATGCCTGGGTTTCTGAAATATTGTTGTCCAAAACAGTCATTTATTTAGGATGGGGAATGTTGTCCTTGTATATTTAAGAACTATGCTACTGTAAATAATGAGAAGTAAATTTGGTTGTTTTTATTGTTTTATGCAGAGAAGTGAATAAACATTAAAGGAATAAGTAGGAGCAGGATGGGAAAAAGGGAAGGACTGAATGTAGAGGAGATTGCTTTAATTAAAATCTGTGAGAGCCTCTGATTTCTTTGACATTTTAAATTGCATTGAGCTGCAATGTAATTTAATTTTGAAGACATTTAAGTAGTCCATTCTTGAGTATTGACTGATTATCTTTTGCTCCATATACAAAATTTGAATAACCATTTATCTTATTGTTGGAAAAGTGAGTACTGCAGCATAGCTTCTGTTTTTCAAAAATATTTTCAATCAGTAATCAAGCCAACATCAGCTACTGTGAATTAATGGAATAAAACTCTTAACGGCTGCAGTAGGTTAATAGAAGTGTAGTTAAACCTTGCACCAAAAATAACAGTCTTATATGAGCTGTTACAACACATCAGGAAGATGTTCAACAGTCCCAAATTCCCTCTAAATTTTCTTTCTCATTTAATTGGATTTTTTGTGCTGCTTTGCACCTATGTATGTATGTGTGGTACTTCTGAAATCCAGTCATATTGGCATAGTTTTGAGCCCTCACTGACTGATTTAAGAAGAACTTGTCTTGCTTGGTTCTTTTGAGTATCACCTCAAATGTCTATTTCTAACAGAAAGCTCACTAGTCATTCTTCTGTAAGTGTGTGGTAATAGTTTGGCCTGAATTAGCAAATGATGTTTGGACTTCTGCTTTTATCAGCCAGCATTTGTCACGTGTCTGCCATTACTGAGTCCCCACAATCTTCTGTTGAGGAGTCTTAGGGCTGGATGATGCCAGGCAGCTGCTGGTGATGGAGGTATCCTTTGGGAGGAAGGGGGAAACACCTTGGTGAGAACAAGGAGCATTGAGGAGCGTGCTCGCGCCATCTGAGTTCATCCCCTCTGCCCGTTGTACGGTCTCGGCATAGATGGATGCAACCTCCTCCTCCTCCTCCTGTGTTGGGAGTGTCTTGGGACATGAGGCTTGTTGAACTGTTCTGGGAGAGCATGGTGTGCCTCTGGGCACAGATCAAAGTATTTACATTAGTGTGCAATTTTATGTATACTCACATACAAAAGGGAGCAAACTAGCTCAGTACAAACATAGGAGTATAGCAGGAGCTTTTGGGAAAACACATTATTTCAATGTGGCTAATTTGCCATCTTGATAACCGAAATTTGGAGCTCTGAAACCCATATTTTTATGTAGAAAGTACTGACCATTCTTTTACTTGCAAGACTTATCTATCAGAATTAATAATTGTCCTGGGAAATTCTCTGTTTCTGGAGTAGAAAAAAGTTGAAAAGCAAGCTAGTTTTCAGGCTGTTAACTGTTTGGATCAGGTGCTGAACCATTACAACAGCTACCTGTTATCGTTATTTGTGGGCTAGCTGTGGGGTTTTTTTGTCTGAATTAGACTTACCTTCTGTGATTTCAAAGTTAATCATAGAATAGTTTGGCTTAGAAGGGACCTTTAAAGGTCACCTAGTCCAACCCCCCTGCAATGAGCAGGGAAATCTTCAACTAGGTCAGGTTGATCAGAGCCCCATCGAACCTGACCTTGAATGTTTCCAGGGATGGGGCATCTACCACCTCTCTGGGCAACCTGTGCCAGTGTTTCAACACCCTCACAATAAAAAGTTTCTTGCTTCTATCTAGTCTGAATCCACCCTCTTCTAGTTTAAAACCATTACCCCTTGTCCTTTCACAGCAGGGCCTGCTAAAAAGTTTGTCCCCATCTTTCTTATAGGCCTCCTTTAAGTACTGAAAGGCTGCTATAAGGTCTCCCCGGAGCCTTCTCTTCTCCAGGCTGAACAACCCCAACTACCTCAGCCTGTCCTCACAGGAGAGGTATTCCAGCCCTCTGATCGTTTTTGTGGCCTCCTCTGGACCCGCTCCAACGGGTCCATGTCTTTCCTGTGCTGAGGACTCCAGAGCTGGACACAGTACTCCAGGTGGGGTCTCACCAGAGCAGAGGGGGGAATCACCTCCCTCGACCTGCTGGCCACAGTTCTTTTGATGCAGCCCAGGATATGGGTGGCTTTCTGGGCTGCGAACACACATTGCTGGCTCATGTCCAGCTTTTCATCCACCAGTACCCTCAAGTGCTTCTCTGTGGGGCTGCTCTCATTCCTTTCATCCCCCAGCCTGTACTTGTGCTTGGGAATGCCCCAACCCATGTGGAGGACCTTGCACTTGGCCTTGTCGAACCTCATGAAGTTCACAAGGGCCCACTTCTTGAGCTTGTCCAGGCCCTCTGGATGGCATCCTGTCCCTCAGGTGTGTCAGCTGCCCCACTCAGCTTGGTGTCATCTGCAGACTTGCTGAGGGTGCACTCTATCCTGCTGTCTCTGTCATTGATGAGGATATTAAACAGTACTGGTCCCAATATGGACCCCTGAGGGACACCACTTGTTGCCGATATCCATCTGGAGTCACATTAAATTGTGAAATTTCCCGATTTGTACCTCTTGTAAATATTCATCTTCCTTTTTTTGTCCCCTTTCACACGAAAAGATTTTAATTTTCATTCGTGCTAAGATTTCCCATTATTTAAATGTTTGCTCAGCTGTATTATGGCTGTTACCCCTTTACTGTGTGTTTTGTAGATTACCTACCATATCTACTTTATTCAAATAAAATTACTTTACAGCTGGAGCTGTTGCTCAATAAATATGGTTAACTCGTGTTTTTTCATGGAATACCAAATTAGATCTGCAATCTAACCTCTCAAATATGTTGAGTTCTTATTGTACAATGTCTTAGGGAATTTCCTGTTTATTTGGAGCTAATTAGGTCCTTGAATTAATTGCAAGTGTGACTTTTGGCACGTTCAGAATATTTCTGTGTACTCTAGAAATGAAAATGCCAGAAAAGCACTTAGTATTTTGAACATATTCATCTTAGTGGATGATTTCCAATCTATACAAATGTAAGAGGAAATTGTTTTAAGCCTTAAAAAAGCCATGCAGTATCTAGCTGTGGAAATAATTTCAGAAGCTTTCGACATTGATCATTTTAGTGTACACAACAGCTTGAGCTGATGCAAAGTATGTTTAGTTTCATGAGGCTACTGTGCTTGCGAAGTATGAGAAATTTTTTGTCCTGCTTGGAAAAAAAATAGATCCAATGTATATGTTTTCTCTGAAGCTGCATTTTTTACAAGATTCAATAATATAAAATATTCCTGAAAGTGCTTATAGAAGAATCTGTACTGTAGCAGTTCTGTAAGAACTGAAACACCTTAATTTTCATGTCGTTTTCTTTTTGATAGAAACAGTGGCTATATATTGTGCTTTTCAAAGGAACATCTGTAGTGTTACTCCATCAGGCATCTAATGTATTCTGACCTTTGGTTCACGAGATGAATGTTGAAGTGCAGTGCTCTCATGGAATAGGATTCTGGAAAGATCCTTTAATCTATTCCTAACCTTCAAATTAATTTATTGGTTGAAATAGGTTAAAAACAACCAAACAGCAATAGATTGCTTGGGAGTTGTGGTTCATGCAGCTGCACCACCAGATGCTCCAAAGCAGGCAGGCTAAGGGACTTTTATGTAAAAGGAGACGGCACCTGCGAATACCTGCTGGCAGTTTCTGTAGAAAGATGAGCGGGTCCAGTGTGAGGGGATGGTCTTTTCTAGCAGACGTAGTTGTCGTGGTTTAACCCCAGCCAGCAACTAAACACCACGCAGCCGCTCACTCACTCCCCCCCACCCAGTGGGATGGGGGAGAAAATCGGGAGAAGAAGCAAAACCCGTGGGTTGAGATAAGAACGGTTTAATAGAACAGAAAAGAAGAAACTAATAATGATAATGATAACACTAATAAAATGACAACAGCAATAATGAAAGGATTGGAATGTACAAATGATACGCAGTGCAATTGCTCACCACCCGCCGACCGACACCCAGCCAGTCCCCCGAGCGGCGAATCCCTGCCCCCCACTTCCCCGTTTCTGTACTGGATGGGACGTCACATGGTATGGAATACACCGTTGGCCAGTTTGGGTCAGGTGCCCTGGCTGTGTCCTGTGCCAACTTCTTGTGCCCCTCCAGCTTTCTCACTGGCTGGGCATGAGAAGCTGAAAAATCCTTGACATTAGTCTAAACACTACTGAGCAACAACTGAAAACATCAGTGTTATCAACATTCTTCGCTCTGAACTCAAAACATAGCACTGTACCAGCTACTAGGAAGACAGTTAACTCTATCCCAGCTGAAACCAGGACAGTATCCACCCCTTATTCTATACCATTGACGTCATGCACAGTTCCCATACCTTTAGTTACATCCTGATCAATCATCACTTTTCCATCCCTTTAAGACATATGAGCAATGATATATATATATATGTATACACACACAGAGATATCATTCCTTTAGTTCATGGGTCATGTTCATAAAATGTTCATTGAGTTCATTTAGTTTCCGACTCTGGGCTCCATCTGTCATACCAGTCTTTCTGGGCAGGAGGGATGGTGCAAAGTCCTCTCAGTCGGTAGAGCAGAATTGGGCTTCAGTGCAGTGTGACAAGCAGGTGACATTTGGCGCAGCAGGAGGATGGTGTGCACCGTTGGATTGTTGCATGCTGGAGTCAGTTCTGGTTCCATCACTACTGCGCTTTGCTCAGTTTTATCACAGTTCTTTTCTTGCTTGATCTAAGTGATTCTTACTATAGTACTATGGATATAGCACATAATTATAGTAAGGATAATATACAGTAGCAGGGTTATATAGCAACTAATATACAGTTTAATTCTGGCTGTTCTCACCTAAAATTAAATCCCCTTGAGGCACACATCGGACTTCCCCATCTTTTTGCATCACCCACCAAGTGCACCCAGGCCCTTGAGCAAAAGCAATCCCACGAATGGGTTTACCTTTGCCTGAGGCAGGAGTAACCCAGACTGTCTTCCCTAACATATTTTTTATGTGCACTACAGGGACTTTATCCCCTTCTACAGTATGTAAAAATTCCGACTGGGCAGGGCCACCCCGATTGGCAGATCCTCTGGTGTTGACTAACCAGGTGGCTTTTGCTAAATGTGTATCCCAATGTTTGAAAGTTCCACCCCCCATTGCTCTCAATGTAGTCTTTAACAGTCCATTGTATCGCTCAATTTTCCCAGAGGCTGGTGCATGATAGGGGATATGATACACCCACTCAATGCCATGCTCTTTGGCCCAGGTGTCTATGAGGTTGTTTCGGAAATGAGTCCCGTTGTCTGACTCAATTCGTTCTGGGGTGCCATGTCGCCACAAGACTTGCTTTTCCAGGCCCAGGATAGTGTTCCGGGCGGTGGCATGGGGCACAGAATATGTTTCCAGCCATCCAGTGGTTGCTTCCACCATCGTGAGCACATAGCGCTTGCCTTGGCGAGTTTGTGGGAGTGTGATATAGTCAATCTGCCAGGCTTCTCCATATTTATATTTCAGCCATCGCCCTCCATACCACAGGGGCTTTAACCGCTTGGCTTGCTTAATTGCAGCACATGTTTCACATTCATGGATAACCTGTGCAATAGTGTCCATGGTCAAGTCCACCCCTCGGTCACGAGCCCATCTATATGTTGCATCTCTTCCCTGATGGCCTGAAGCATCATGGGCCCACCGAGCCATAAATAGCTCACCCTTATGTTGCCAGTCCAGGTCCACCTGAGCCACTTCAATCTTGGCAGCCTGATCCACCTGTTGGTTGTTTTGATGTTCTTCAGTGGCCCGACTCTTGGGTATGTGAGCATCTACGTGACGTACTTTTACAACCAGATTCTCTAGCCGGGATGCAATATCTTGCCACAGTGCGGCAGCCCAGATGGGTTTACCTCTGCGCTGCCAGTTGCTCTGCTTCCATTGCTGTAGCCAGCCCCACAGGGCATTTGCCACCATCCATGAGTCAGTATAGAGATAGAGCACTGGCCACTTTTCTCTTTCAGCAATATCTAATGCTAGCTGGATGGCTTTCACCTCTGCAAACTGACTCGATTCACCTTCTCCTTCAGCAGTTTCTGCAACTTGTCGTGTAGGACTCCATACGGCAGCTTTCCACCTCCGATGCTTTCCCACGATGCGACAGGATCCGTCAGTGAACAGGGCATATTGCCTCTCATTTTCTGGCAGTTTATTATACAGCGGGGCCTCTTCAGCACGTGCCACCTCCTCCTCTGGCGACATTCCAAAATCTTTGCCTTCTGGCCAGTCCGTGATCACTTCCAAAATTCCTGGGCGACTGGGGTTTCCTATGCGAGCCCGTTGTGTGATCAGTGCAATCCACTTACTCCACGTGGCATCAGTCGCGTGATGTGTAGAGGAGACCCTCCCTTTGAACATCCAGCCCAGCACTGGCAGTCGGGGTGCTAAGAGGAGCTGTGTTTCAGTACCAACAACTTCTGAGGCAGCTTGAACTCCTTCATATGCTGCCAATATCTCCTTTTCAGTTGGAGTATAGCGAGCCTCGGATCCTCTGTATCCCCGACTCCAAAACCCCAGGGGTCGGCCTCGGGTCTCCCCAGGTGCTTTCTGCCAGAGGCTCCAGGTAGGGCCATTCTCCCCAGCTGCAGTATAGAGCACATTTTTAACATCTTGTCCTGTCCGGACTGGTCCAAGGGCTACTGCGTGAACAATCTCCCGTTTAATTTGTTCAAAGGCTTGTTGTTGCTCAGGGCCCCATTGAAAATCATTCTTCTTTCGGGTCACTTGATAGAGAGGGCTTACAATCAGACTGTAATTTGGAATATGCATTCTCCAAAACCCCACGACACCTAAGAAGGCCTGTGTTTCCTTTTTATTAGTTGGTGGAGACATAGCTGCTATTTTGTTAATCACATCCATTGGGATCTGACGACGCCCATCTTGCCATTTTATTCCTAAAAACTGGATCTCCCGTGCAGGTCCCTTGACCTTACCTTCTTTTATGGCAAAACCGGCTTTCAGAAGGATTTGGATTATTTTCTTCCCTTTCTCAAAGACTTCTTCTGCCGTGTTGCCCCATACGATGATGTCATCAATGTATTGCAGGTGTTCCGGAGCTTCACCTTTTTCCAGTGCAGTCTGGATTAGTCCATGGCAAATGGTGGGGCTGTGTTTCCACCCCTGGGGCAGTCGATTCCAAGTGTACTGGACACCCCTCCAAGTAAAGGCAAATTGTGGACGACACTCTGCTGCCAGAGGGATTGAGAAAAACGCATTAGCAATGTCAATTGTAGCATACCACTTGGCTGCCTTTGACTCTAGTTCGTATTGAAGTTCTAGCATATCTGGAACGGCAGCACTCAGCGGTGGCGTAACTTCATTCAGGCCGCGATAGTCAACTGTTAGTCTCCACTCCCCATTAGACTTTCGCACGGGCCATATGGGACTATTAAAAGGTGAGCGAGTTTTGCTGATCACTCCTTGGCTCTCCAGTTGGCGAATCAACTTGTGGATGGGAATCAGAGAGTCTCGGTTGGTGCGATATTGCCGCCGGTGCACCGTCGTGGTAGCAATTGGTACTTGTTGTTCTTCAACCCTCAGCAACCCCACAATCGAAGGGTCTTGAGAGAGACCAGGCAGGGTAGACAGCTGTTCCGTGCCCTCCGTCTCCAAGGCAGCTATACCAAAAGCCCATCGATACCCCTTTGGGTCCTTAAAATACCCTCTCCTGAGATAGTCTATGCCAAGGATGCACGGAGCCTCTGGACCAGTCACAATGGGGTGTTTCTGCCATTCATTCCCAGTTAGGCTTACTTCAGCTTCCAATACAGTTAACTCTTGGGATCCCCCTGTCACACCAGAAATAGAAATGGGTTCTGCCCCTTCATAACTTGATGGCATTAAAGTACACTGTGCGCCGGTGTCTACTAGAGCCTTATACTCCTGTGGGTCTAACGTGCCAGGCCATCGAATCCACACAGTCCAATAGACCCGGTTATCCCTTTCCTCCACCTGGCTGGAGGCAGGGCCCCTCTAATTCTGGTCAGAGTATCCAGTATTCACTTCTCGTAAAATTGGCTCAGAAGTCCCTTCAAGAGGATCAGAAATAAGATCAGCCCTTCTACTCTGTTTGGAAACCGGAGCGGCATTTTTCCTGGTAGAATCCCCTTTTGTGGTGTTTTTTCCTCGCAGCTCACGTACCCGTGCATTTAGGACCGAGGTAGGTTTTCCATCCCATTTCCTCATGTCCTCTCCATGATCACATAAGTAAAACCACAGGGCACCTCGCGGTGTGTACCTTCTATATTCTTTCTCTTGGGCAGAGGAGCGCTCACTCCTAATAGCTGAGACATTGGTCCTTACAGGTGGGCAACAGGACATCTCCTCTTTGAATTGCTGGAAATCCTCGGACAGCTTCTCCACAGCCGAAATGCAGGCTTGTAGGGAGGAGGAGAGATTCTCTTCGTATTGACGGAGTTGGCGAGCCACTTCATCCACTGTCGGTGCCTCTTCGTCTTTCCAGGTCATTATTGCCAGTGAGTTGGCATAGGACGATGGTGCGCTCCGTACAAACTTCCGCCACATGGGTCGTGTGCATTGGACTTCGTCTGGATCTTTGGGTAATTGTGGGTTGTCCGGATCATGATGAATTGTCTCTAGCACAGCTAATTCCCTCAGATATTGGATACCTTTTTCCATGGTTGTCCACTTGCTTGATTGACATATAACATCTTCCTTAAAGGGGTACCTTTCCTTCACACTTGACAGGAGTCGCCTCCAGAGGCTGATGGCTTGTGTCCCTTTTCCAATTGCCTTGTCAATGCCACCTTCCCTGGCAAGCGATCCCAGCTGCTTGGCTTCCCTACCTTCTAATTCCAAGCTATTAGCCCCATTGTCCCAGCATCGGAGGAGCCAGGTGATAATATGCTCACCTATACGGCGGCCAAAATCTTTTCGCATATCCCGCAGCTCACTCAAGGATAGGGACCGGGTTATTACCTCTGGTTCTGCCTCTTCCTCCTGTTCCCGTGATGACCCTGGTTCGCCTTCATCCTTCGCTAAGCGAACTGATTTTTTTGTATATTTCTTTTTCTGTACGGGGGCAACTGATACTGGTGCAGGTTGGTCCACTGGTTCAGTTGCAGTACCGCTCGCCGGGTCTTGGATAACCGCAGTGTCTGTTGCCAAGGTTTGGGTAGCTGCTGTGCTCGTTGCTGGGGCTGGAGGGACCTCAGTGCCCGTTGCCGAGGTTTGGGTAGCTGCCGTGCTCATTGCCGAGGCTGGAGGGGCTGCAGTGCCTGTCGCTGAGGTTTGGATAGCCACAGTGCTCATCGTTTTGTTGTTAGGTCCAGAGACCTTCTCTTCCCCTTGAGGGTACTGAGTGGTGTCGAACAGGGCTCGATAGGCATGGGCCAGGCCCCAGCACGTTGCAGTAATTTGTATCTCTCTGGAGCTGCCGGGGTGACAGCATACCTTTTCCAAATATTTTACTAGTTCTTCTGGATTCTGCACTTGTTCAGGGGTGAATTTCCAAAACACTGGAGGTGCCCACTTTTCTAGGTACTTGCCCATACTACCCCACACACCCTGCCACTCATAATTATCCAGCCTTGGGGCAGATCTCTGGGTGATTTTCTTAAATAGTTGTTTAACCTTAAATGAGAGCTGAACCACATTCAGAAGCATGCTAATTCCTAGCAGTAGGGCTAGGACCGTGCTGGTCCCAACATCCCAAGAGTATTCAAATTTTTCAAAATTCTCAAACACCATTGTAACTGGACTGAAGGAGAAAGGAGAGGGGAAGAAAGGTATCCCACCCATAGACTGGTTTTCCAAGGAGGAAAGGTAAATGGTATAATTATTAATAGTTTCCCACAGATGGCTTCCACAGTATAAAGGTGACAATGCTGGGTGCAAGTACCGGATTAATCCCACAGCCGACGACTTTATCATACCATAAACCAGTGTTATACAATACATCAAAGCGAAAAACCTTAATCCACCTCCCACGGATGATAAGCAGCAGAAGAGGGACTACATACAGCAAGCGAGGTGATACATAACAGAACTTTAAAAACCAGAGCAACAACTCTAAGAACACATAAATCAACATAATGACCAGCAACTATTAGACCGATATAATGAATGCTTATAACAAATTTGTTTTAACAAGCTCTGGTCAGGTTTGTCGTTATCTCAACCCTTCGTGCCCCACGTTGGGCGCCAAAAAGGACTGTCGTGGTTTAACCCCAGCCAGCAACTAAACACCACGCAGCCGCTCACTCACTCCCCCCCACCCAGTGGGATGGGGGAGAAAATCGGGAGAAGAAGCAAAACCCGTGGGTTGAGATAAGAACGGTTTAATAGAACAGAAAAGAAGAAACTAATAATGATAATGATAACACTAATAAAATGACAACAGCAATAATGAAAGGATTGGAATGTACAAATGATACGCAGTGCAATTGCTCACCACCCGCCGACCGACACCCAGCCAGTCCCCCGAGCGGCGAATCCCTGCCCCCCACTTCCCCGTTTCTGTACTGGATGGGATGTCACATGGTATGGAATACACCGTTGGCCAGTTTGGGTCAGGTGCCCTGGCTGTGTCCTGTGCCAACTTCTTGTGCCCCTCCAGCTTTCTCACTGGCTGGGCATGAGAAGCTGAAAAATCCTTGACATTAGTCTAAACACTACTGAGCAACAACTGAAAACATCAGTGTTATCAACATTCTTCGCTCTGAACTCAAAACATAGCACTGTACCAGCTACTAGGAAGACAGTTAACTCTATCCCAGCTGAAACCAGGACAGTAGTTTATGTTGACATAGAGCCTGTATTCTGAAGAAACTCAGAACTAATTACTGTGCTGTGTTAATGTGAATTAGGGTGAGATAAGCATTGTAGGAAAATAAATCCATGGGCACTCTGGCCCTGGAAGGAAGTCTGTTTGGATCAGTTTTTGACATAGGTGAGCACTGGAGGGAGAAAAGGGATGAGTGAGAAGTCTTGCGCAAGGCAAAGATGAGTGTGGGCAGTGGCTGCCATGTGCGTGATGTAGGTCAGGAGCGGGGCATGCATGGCCCTTCGCAAGGTGCAGCAGGGCTGGGCAGTCTGTGCCAAGGAGGGGTACTGATATGGGCAGGCTAGTGACCATTGTCACTTGGTTATGTGAGCAGCTGCATCCTCGCCTTTTTGGGAGCCTTAGTTTGTAGTTTAGTTTCTGGTATTGCAGTGACTTGTGCCACACTTCTGTCTCTTCTGCCATTTCTCACGGGTTTAGTTTTAAAAGTGGTAATAGAGCTTGTTCAGGTGATACCCTGCTGTACTGCCATCAGCACTGTCTTAACTATCTTGTAGTCACTGATACGTCCATCCAGACTCTGTCAGCTCCGTGACTCCCCCATGCCTTCTGTTTCCAGGATAAAACCTCCCATATGGAAGAAAGAATCAATTGTTTACCCTGTATTTATGATCCTGCCACTGTTTCCCCTCAGCTGTCCCTTTACAGCTCTTCACTGTCACCAACAGAAAGTATAGGCAGTCAAGGCTGTGTCGGTTGTTTCTCCTACGTTTTCCTGCCCTGAAGTGTCACCTGTCTGCCCTTCAAGTGTTGTGCAGAGGCATCCTTCAGCTTCTTTCTGCTGGTACCTTTGTGATTTCCAATGTTCTGGGCCTCTGGTTTCCTCTTTAACAGACTCCCCAAGCACCTACTCAGTGCCTGCCAGTACTGATGTCTTATAGCTATGTACTCATGCTTCCTGGAGCGGCATCACAGTACTGGCAGCTCTGCCTCTTCTAAGGCTTTTGGGCCACCCAGACAGACTCTGCTTGGGGTCCTCTCAAGCTGTGTCACTGCACACCATGGTGCTTGACCTTGCTACCTGCCTACTGCTTTAGTCTGTTCTTAAGCTTCTTCATGTCCCCTCCACCGTTTTGGTTCCTAATAACTAGAAGTTATTAAAACTGGTGTGGTCATGGTTTTTAGCTTAAACTTTGCAGGTAGATGGAGCTATTACTTTCGTGCACCCAGAAATCATAAGTTAGTTGTGCCTGCAGATGTCTCCTTATGTTTGTTGTTGTTTACTTTATTGATTCATGCTTTTTGGTTTTTGCTCTCCCTTATTTTAACATAGAATTGACAAAATTGTCTTTAGACAAGAAGAGATCTAATCCAATACTTATCTGACTCAAACTCAGGGCTTTTTTTATCTTTCAGAAAAGCTTGTCCTTTTTTTTTTTTTTTTTATCTCTATTTAAAGTTTTGCCTAAGGCAGAGAGAGGTATTGGGGCAGTGGGAAAACTTGAAAAGGTGAGGTTTTTCTGCAGTTCCAATTCCACCAGGTTAAAATTAGTTTCTGTCAGCCTAAGACTTCTAGTACAGAGATGCTTTGATAAACACTAGGGCTTTAGATGCTTAAATGAGCCTTTAATCATTTGAGGTTCACTTTTTTTTTTCTCTACTTGTAGCTGTTCTATAAGAACATATGCTTGTACTCTAGATGCTTTTAAATTCAACCGTTTTCCTTTATCTGAACTGCTTCAACTTTATTTGTGTATTTTCCTGTTTTGCTTTTATGAGTCACGGTATCCAATTCTCTAAAGTGTTATCTTGGTCTTTTATCTCTTTGTAAAGTGTGAGGTGATACCTTGTATGCAGGATGTTTTATTAAATTGAATCTGTTTGCTTTGTATTATGCCACAGATCCTTTGGTCTCTGTAAGTTTTATCCTAGGCAGGTCTGTCCTTCCTTCTTCCTATCCCCTTGCTCCCCTATCTTTTTAATCCAGATGTCTCTCAGCTGAGAGGCATTGCTCTTATACAGCTAGTGTAAGCGGAGATCAGACATCCCTGACTTTGTGGTATTTCCCCAGCGAACACTCTTGTGCCTTTTTGCAGCTTTCATCAGAGGTACTTTACAGAGTGGAAAATTCTTGAGCTTAGGTTAGAGATAGTGGTGGAGGCAGCAGCCGCTCAGAGCAAAACTAGAAATGAAATGAAATGAGATCTTCCGAAGGAGAATGGAGGGGCCAGAAAAGATCAGTAATTGTAAACCTCTATTGTGGAAGGGGCTTTGGAAGAAATGGCCGCTGCAACCTTCCTGTGGCAGGCAGAATTGGAAGGTGGGTGGTTTATTTACCAATAAAACATTTTCTTGAAAAACTTAACCTTGCTGACTTTTTCTTGTTATTCTTCCAGAACAGAACACGATAGGCCAAATCCTTCTTCAGTCTTCCCTTTTTAAGCCTTTTCATTCTCAGCAGCATTAGATGTAACATGCCTTAGAACTTCTTCAGTGTTTTTAGGAACTACTTGAGCTTGAAAATAAAAGAAAGCCAGCTTGATTCTTGTGCTGAGTTTGTGGGTCTAAAATGTTCTTTAATCTGGGAACAGAGCAATTGTGCTATGGAATTTATGCAAGTATAAATGGAACTTATACAAGTATAAATTGTTAAAAGGGAGACTGCCCTGCCTAATGGCAATGGCCTTCAAAGAAAAACAGTATCTTCCATTTAATTTTGGAGAAACGTAATTTCTCAGTCTCTTGGTTATTACAATATGTCCTACAAAGCAGCTGCAAACCCACCTTATCTTTATTTCACAACTTTTTCATGTTTTTAGAAAGAATACAGCTTTAGGTTATAAAATAAGAAGTATCATAGCTAAATAAAATAGCAGAAAATCAAACTCCACCCACCAATTTAAAATATCCAAAGAAATAGGAAGTGGGCATTACAGTTATCACCTGAAGAAAAATGGCTTGGGGTATTATTCCAGTACCCTGCAAAAAAAGAGGTAGTAGTTTTTTATTAAAAAGAGCACTGTTAGGTTTTTTTTATAGGGCAATTTTCCTTTTGTGGATAGAGCTCTGATGCACTCATACAGCAGAGTTGTTTAAAATGTCCATCTACTCTTTTCTCTTAAATCAAGTGGACAATAACACAAAAATATTTTCATACATGCAGTACTTCTGCTGTCTAAATATCAACTGCCTGATCAAACAGTTTGCATTCCCATCTTTTGTGTCCCTTTTTGAAAACAGCTCTGTGTTTTACTTGTTAAATTTCAAAACCACTTTTGAAATGGAAATCAATCCCTAACTTAATTTAAATCTAAAATTGCTTGCATATCAGAACAGCCTGGTCTCCTTCAGGCATTTTATTATAAAGTACTAATTAGGGACATAATTTAACTTGTGAAATACACAAATCACATGGCATTCACATGTGCTACATAAAGAAAAACATGTGTGAATACCTTAAGATTTATGCATTTCAGAAGCTAAATTGCGTGTCATCATACTCCAGGCCCCCCATGCACTTGTCCCATTCTGACTGGCTTGTCAAGAATACAAAAAGGAACTAAAAATGTACACATCATTTGTATTAAGGAAAGAAAATCTATTGGGCATTTGTTTATCATCTTACGCTGCAAAGATCTTCACATAATTGTACCTAGGAGATAAGTAGGTGCAGATTTTCAAAGTAGAAAGTGGCCTTTTGGGTTCCAGGCCAAACTTAAGCTGGTAAGACCTGATGCCCCAAACACAAGACAAGCAGGAGATTTTGGGCCGTGGTAATTTTATTGAGATTTCTAGCCTCCCTTCCTGAACCCATCTTTTTTGTTTATGAAACTTGTTTGCGTGTCATAGTGAGGTAAAAAGAGGCTATAAGATTTTCTCTGCCTTTTGTGTGATAAGTGTCACCTTGGCAATCATCTTGGGGATTCAGGCAGGGAGATTAGTGCTCAAAACTTCAGTTTGAGTTGAAAAGCTGACGTTTCTGAATGAGCCTGTTAAAGAGTTGTATTTCTGTAGAGACTTTTGTAATGTACTTAAGCATCATGTAGTACTTCAGTGGGTACTAAAATCTGAATAACGAATACCTTTTTTGGTAACAACTAATCTCTGTCATGGTGCACTGCTCGTACAAGTGAGTTGTTATTCCATCTATGTAATTCCATACAAGCTACTACATATTACTTCATCTCTACCCTCTAATTTATATTAACTTTAAAAACACAGATTTAATTATAACAATTTTACTCTCAATGTTAAATATATACTTGCCCAGAGAACAAAAGATAATAGAACAAAAATCAGTTAGGCAAAAGCTAAATTAAATTCAAGCTATATTGAAACTGAATGCAATTCAAATAATGATCACAAAGAAAAGAGGGGTAAGTACTTTGCTTATTGGGTTGGAGGAGAAATAAATACAATCAGTAACAGTCAAACAGCCTTTGTATGTACAGTAAGATTTTTGGCTAGATTAACATTTTAATTATTCTGTGAAGAAGAAAATATATCAGATGAAGTTGCATGCCTGAAGCAAAACCAAGTCTCTCACAGAACAGCAGAAAGGGGGTTCCCGCAACCCCTTGCAGGGCACTGGCTGCTCCAGCCCCAATGCAGGGAAGTGCTGCAGGTTGGCTGTGTCAGGCCTGGGGTGGGAGCAACCGGGGTTGAGCGCGGCAAAATCATGAAGGTAACGGTTTTGCATCAGTGAAGTCCTGAGGAAGAGTAGGAGGAAAGCGGGAGCCCAGTGAAGGCTTTGCCTGGGGAGGCAGGGGTTCACTGTAGTTTTATGACAGACCCTGCATGTCTGCTTGAAGGAAAGAAAAAGCCAGACTTTGGTAATTAAATTAAGGTTCTTGTTACCTTTCTAAACTGAAGGTCCTTAAGGATTAAGGTGAAAGCTGCTGCTTTTTTTCTTGTTACATAGGACATATCTCTGATGCAGTGTTTTCCCAGGAGTGTAAAGGATAGATTCTTGTGTCAAGATGTATTTTATTTAGCAGAGGCTGTAGCCCTCTTGAATAGTATTGCCCCCCATGCATGATAGAAATGCTCCTTGTCCTGCTTCTGGGCCAAGCCTGGCAGCTGGACTTGCCTGGCACCTCTGCTGCTTCACCGGCTGAGCCCCTTGAAGCTACTTGCGGGGTGCATGTGGTTTCCCCCTGCTAGCAGCAGGATGGTGTGGGGGAGGGCATCTGCTGCTGCTGCTGAGCCATCCCACCTTGTTGTGGCCCTTTCCTAGGGGAAGACATGTCCAGATCATCACACCTTGGCATGTAATGCAAACTGCTTTAGTGCAAATGAGAAACCCGTTTGGGTGTCAGGGCTTTAAGGATAAGGGACGTCTTGGTACCATGGTATAGGAAAAGAGGAAAAAAAAAATCATCCCAATTTTAGTATGAAAAGGGAACACCCTAACAGAAAGGAGGAATCTTTCTGGTATACAGATCACAAGGCTCATGGGCATCAGTCCGTTTGCATCAGCACCTGCCTCAGGTTTGGTTACATATTATTTTAAGAACACCTGTCCCAAGACTGAAGAGTGGTTCTCTCTGGCGGTGGCTGGTGGCAGGTGCCTGGGGAAACAGAGAAAATGAGTAGGAATAATGTTTCGGAAAACTACCGGTTTCCTGGAATGGATCAGAGATGTCTCCCAGCAGTGGTGATGGCACCTTTTCACTTAGAGCTAAATGGATTTTTGGTTTTTTAAATCTATTCATTTAACTGCTTACTGACCCCATTTAAATGTTAGCAACTGCAGCAACCAGGGCAATGAGTTCCCCAGTCCAGTCACTTTTGTGAAATCTATTTCCTTGGTTTGACTCTACCATCACATAACTTCATTTGGTGTCCCCTTTTTCTATATATAATGTGAGATTGTTAATAGTCATTCCTTATTCATCTTCCCATGTCACTGCTGAGTTGACAGGCCTGGTTACAGTGCTGGTGTGTCATGATTCTTACAGATCACAGCCTTAGCCTGCCTAATTGTTCCTTGCACAGAAGTACCTCTGATCACCCACTCTACCTTTCTACTTTCCTAAACATACACTTACTTCAGAAAGAGAGGCTGGATCTATGCACAGTACTTGAGAGGAGGGTTGAGCTGAACGGTGACATGCTGATCTGGTTTGTTTTCTATTCCTCCTCTAACTCACAAGCTTCACTTTATTTATTTATTTATTTTATTGCTCTTTTGACCAACAGTGAGAGTTGAACTGATGTTTGTAGCCTTTTGATCATCCACAGTAGTGACTCAGTGGCTTATGTACCCAGTTAGGGTGACATTTTTTGCCTTAAATCAGAGCATGACATGTGGGATAGGGTATTGCAGATCTGTGATACTTCCATAACAGAAACAAGGCTAATGGAATTGTGTTTGGTTTTGTTATTAATGCCAGACTTGCTGAAGGTCACCATAGCTCTCAAAATTCAGAGCCTGAGAGGTCACATTTCAAACTTCCTTTCCTTCAGGATAAGGACTCATGGGTAATGGGGTATCTTCAGGAAAGCTGATACTTCAGAAAAAGGGATTGAAAGGAGTCCTTCCAAAACTGTTACAATTACAGTGAAGAGGATGGCTGGAGTTTGATAGCTATCAAAATAGACTTAATTGCCAGGGCTCTGTGAAAGTGGGTGATTAGGATAGAAGCTGGTCTGTGCTGGAAAGCTAATGAGCTTCTTGTCAATAAATATGCTAAGGTGTGGGGAAGGATGGTTTTCCTGCAGGCAGTTGTCTTTATTGGAGGGAACCTTCCTTTACAACTCAGTTTTCAGCTGTCTGTTGCATGGGTGATTGGAGACAAGGAAGGCAATGCAGACAGTTGTCAGAGCCCAGCATGGGTTGGGAGGAGTTTTACCAGAAGTGGAAACCACTTTTTCCAGGTAATTATCAATTTATGAACCTGCTAAGCCAGTCTTCATACAGATATTTTAATTCAGCTTATAATGTGGTATGATACTCACTCAAAATAGTCTAGTTCAAGTCTGCCAAAAATAGTCTCAGAAACCAGAGAGGTTATAGTGACAGCTTAGGGTTTTTTCTTCCCTTATGTTACCATTTTGATATTGCCATTACCCTTTTGATGTAATCAATAGCTACAAGTACAGTTTGATTTCTATTGTACAGCTGCAATGTGATTTAAAAAAAATTCATATTTTAGAACACCTAATCTGGAGTGCAACAAAACCTATTTTGGGTTTTTTTGTTTTGAATTAATGAAAAGCTTTCTGCCTTATAGTAGTACTTTTCTGCTATTAATTTTCACACTTTGCAAAGATACCAGTGGGAAGGATTCACACAGTTAATTCAGTCCTACCCATCTGCTGGTTGCTGTTTTGGCTAATGCATTAAAAATTTACTTGTGTATGATTCCTTCTAGGCTGCTCTTTATTAATGGATTAAGAATGGTCTTTTGAAGTGAACAGCATGTACGCAGCAAACCATTTTGTTCAATTTAAATGAAAAAGAATGAAAGAAGTGCTGTTAGCCTAGTTCTTTGAAGATGTTTGGATTCAAACATTGTTTGAGGTATTGCTGTACTTTTGTTTCCAGGGCATGTTATTAAAAAAAAAAACCCCCATGAATTTGGGGGGGTTTTCTTTTACCTTTTTATATGAAGGTTCTCTTCAAAGACAAAACTAGCTGGGGGACAGGTAATGCTTGTTGCGCACAGCCTCACGGCTCTGCTATGTGAGCACAGTCTCTGCCGCTCTCTGCTGTAGCAGCAATACTGCTGCGGGAGCCTGTTCTGCTCCTGTGCCCAGAGAGCAGGGGTGGCTCTGGCTGCATCCAGACCATGCCCACCAGGATGGATGTGCAGCTAAAATAGCTGCATCTGTCTGGTCCCTGCTGGTAGGGAGGTCTGTGGGCCAGTTTCGAGATGGGTGTTCCTGGAAGGAAACCTGGTGGTTTCCTGGTGCTGGAAGTCCTGTGAAGATACTTGCCCACAGGACAGACTCATCCTAAGCTCCCATCTGCCCTGTGATGGCAAGGGAGAATGGTGCTAGAGCTTGAATGGAAGTCTTGGTATGGATCTGGGAGGTCTCTCTCCCTGCAGCATGAGAAAGGTGGCAGCATCTGTAGGTTTTGGGTGGGTAGGTGTGTAGGTAACTGTTACTTACCTTCAACATAGCATGGGAATTTTCACTGCTTATTATAAGACGACATGTAATTTGTCAGAGCACCAGTAGTGTCCCAGGCTTATTTGCCTGGCAGACTTTCTGTATAAATTCAGTAGGTCCAAATAAATAGTTACGAGTAGTAGTAGTAGTAAACCCTGATGTATGCACTGGGACTAAGAACTACCATCTGGTCTTCTGTAAGGGTTGCCATTCCCAAATGATATTTAATACTTCTAGTTCCTACTAGGTGATTGTGGTGACTGGAAGCATGACAAAGAAATGAGAATAGAAACAGCAACAGTGCGAGGAAAACCAGTTCAGTGGAGCTTGGTTTAGCCTCAAGTTTTCTATTAACAAACTATATTGCATACTTGGTAGAGGCACTCATAGTGCAATAAAAAGCATCAAGAAACAAGTCAGTAGAAGTAAAACAATAAAAATGGATTTCATTTGAGTGGAAGCTTCCTTTTCCTAATGAAATACTACATGTGGGATTTTTATGCACTAGCTTGAAGAAAGCATAGGAAACCTATGGGAAGGACTGAGGGGAGGCTGTCCTCTCCCCAAGCCTGTATTTGCTTCAGTGCCTAAATCAATCCTCTTGGGAAGAGCATGGTGGGAGATGACTTCTATAATGTGCTTTACTTTCTGGACGTATCTCCTGGCTACATGGCATAGTGATTGTTTGAAAGCATAACTCTTATTACAGCTACACATTACTCAAAAAGAGAAAAAAGTGTTAATCCTTTCTCCTTGGTACATTCAGCGATAGCCTGCTGTTGTAACAATCTTTTTTTTTCTGTGGATTTCTGGAAGTTGTTTATTTTTGCTAGGAAATAGATAATTTCTAGTGATGAAATGGCAGATTCTTAGTGCATTCCTTTTTAAAAAGGGTGGGTCCAAATGCTACAGCTGATATAATTATGTGGCAAAGAACCATTCATTAGAGATGAAAACAGTATGTTTAGCCTGCCATGTAAAGAAAGAATTGATTGATTAGATTTAATCACTAAAGAAAAAGTCAGTGCTGCAAGTTCATCCCCTGCCTCCCCCTGCCCCAACCCTAAATAAGATCATTCAGAGTGAAAATAGAGGACAATTTGTTGGATAATTATTGCTATTTTCACTGCAATACTCCATCAATATAATTAAACCACAAATGAAGATTTAAGATGGAATTTTTCGTCACTCTTTGGAGATACAAGGCAAAAGGTGTAGAGCCAGCATCTAACAACTGTGCAGTGGAAGGAGTAGAAATGAACCAATTCTGAATGGACTGGCTACTTAACAGTTTTTATCTTGTTTCCTGTTTTGCCTCATTGTGCTGGAAAATATTTTGATGTACGTGGAAAGCTTCATTAAAAAGGTTTAATTTTTCATTACCAAAACTGCTTTCTGTATCATCTGCTCCCAAGTGGAAAATTCATTCCATGTTCATGAGAAGATGATTAGGGATGGAACAGCGTTGCTGAGCATGGCTGACTTTGCGGGGGTGCGATGTTGATGACCGTGTGAGGGATGAGCTGTGGGCTGCTGGAGTGGCTGTGGCTCGAGGACACCCTCTATGTTTGCATCTCCTTGCTTTCTGTGAGCAAAGAAGTCTGCACCCATCTTTGTGCAACTTCTCCTGCTTTGTGCAAATCTGTAGTCCCGGTCACAGCTGAAGCATTTGCCCAGCAAGTAAAGCTATTGTATAGGTGATAGTTTGCCATTAGCTGTCAGAACAGATACAAGAGCATTTATGCCAGCACTTCAAAGCTGCGATGAAAGAGCTCTGTTTCCAATTCAGACATGAGGCACACGGGCTTCTTATATTTGCTCAGTATTCCCATTTCACCATTAGACTGTGGCTGCTCTGTGCAATCTGTTTTGATCTGCTCCCATCTGCTCCAATCTGATGTGTTTTTCTGAAAAATGAAGCTGGCAGTGTGTGATTGTTGCAAAGGCAATCAATTACTGAAGCTGTAAAAGTGTTCTGTCTGGTAGAGACGGAGTGTGCTCTTACCAGATTGCTGCGTTTCTTCCACTCTTTAACATGCACAGGTAAACTGCACCATGGGCTATTGGCAGACTTAAACTGGCAGAAATAGAGGCAGCTCCAGCAGGTCTGCTGTTGTACCTAAGGACAAATTGGATGGTCCCTGCTGTATTTCATTTTTTCTGAGGCGACTCTGTTAGTAAGAACAGCTGCTGGTGGTGCGTGAGTGGCTGGAAAACTGTATGGGAGGAATAGTTGTAAGTCGCCAACTGTGAAAGAGGACGGGTGTACTGACTGGAGTTCCTCAGTGGTCTGTCCTGGGGCTGGTACTGCTCTGTACTTTTTGTGTGTGTGTGAATGACTTGAATGAAGGAATAGAGAGTATATTTAACAAATTAGCACATAATACTAAATTCAGGGGGAATAGAATTCCAAATGAACTGGATGAATTGCAGAAAGCCCCCCCAGCCCCCCCCCAAAAAGCACGCAATTTTACTGGTACAGCAGATTCAGCACTTCAACAGGTAGAAATGTAAGAACAGCATCTACACACACATGGGATACAGAACAGCCCTTCAGAAGAGAATGCTGGGAGTTACTGTGCTCTGTTCACTTGAACCTCAATGCCAGCAATGTCAAGCTTTTGTGAAAAATATTAAGACTGCTAGAATGTATGAGGGAGACTTATTTTTCTGCAGGAAAGGAGGGGTCACCCCCCTTCCCCCCCTGCTTGTGATGCTGCCAGGTGCTGCCTGGAGTGCTGCAGCTAGTTCCGGCTCCAGTCTTGGAGTAGGTTGCAAACCAGGCAAAAATAGCCTGGAGGAAGGCAGAGAGTGATCAGAGGTAGATGAAATGTGATCTTGGAGGACTTGGAAGAACTATGTTTGCATAAGCTTACAAAGATAAGATTAAAGGGGGAGGTTTGGAGATGACATCAGCTCTCAGATGCAAGAGAGATCTGTGGAGCACTGGGTAATGATCTGCTCCACTCCCCTTGTCTAGGGATGAGAAGTAATGTGCTGGAGTTACTGCAAGAAAGACTTGGCCAGGCACTGGGGGAAACATCCTGGTGAGAAGCTAGTTAAAAAAAAAAAAAAAAAAAAAAAGGCTTTTGGCTCTTGGATCATGCTATGGACACTGGGCCAGAAATCATAGAATCATCACACAACAGCCCAGGTTGGAAGGGACCTTGAAAGACCATCTGCTCCAGCTGTTTGTGGGAAAGGGGACCTACATGACATTAGCCCCCTGTCCAGTTGTGTCTTGAAAACCACCAGTGATGGTGTCTCTACAATGTCCCTGGGAAGGTGGTTCCAGTAAATGATTGTTCTGACTGTAAAAATATTTCTTTCTTACATTGTGATGAAAATCATAACAGAGGTCTATAATGTTATGGATCTATCACTTGTCTAACCCTGCCTCTGAAATAGCAAAAACCTGAATGTCTTCATGTATAAAAAGAAAATAGTATTTTCTGGTTTGTTGGGGGGGGGGGATCAGATTTTTTTATAAAATATGTATTGTGTAGTAGGGACTTACAATTGTGTGCCTTTGCTGCTGTCTTACAGAACAAAGTTCCTACCAGCTAATATATGACATTGGGACGTAAAGAATCCATAGGTTACTGCATTAGGCTTCAGGTCCAACTTTGGTAGAGCCTGAATGTTTCCATCCACTTTAGCAGTATTTTAGATGTTCACCAGGTATATTTGAGAATACCAATACCTACTACCAGATGATGTAAATAAATACTGCTTACTTCTACCTTTTAGATCTGCATATTAATAAATACTGTATTCCCCTGGATTAAAATTATATGTCGTTACTCTGACATAGCAATTACAGCATGTATGATATATGTGAGTCTTCATTTATTATTGTCAAACTTTAGGCTTTGTAAAAATTAATGTTTTAGAAAGCTGCTTACATAAAGCCTTCTTTTAATGAAGCTGGCCCAAAGAGAAGCTAGCGGTGGAAAGCAATTAAATGACACTGCTAGGCAGAGATGACAAAGATGGATCAAACTGTTCTGGTAAGAATACTGATTAATCGTGCTGTTTAGCTATAAACTTGTTAAAGTTTAGATGTTGCTCTTGTAATCTTCATGGGACAGGTGCCTTAACTTTCAGAAATTGGATAAGTGTTACAACATGCTGGCTATGTGAGTCATAATCCTCAGACTAAGGTGAGCCTAAATTAGTAATTTACTAAATTATGAATATGGAAAATATTTTGCTATGATTATGAATAATTAATGCAAAGCTCTATTGGCAATGTCCACTCAGTAATTCATCCTTACAGCTTCATGACAGAATGTTTCAGGCTGCCTCTGTGAGGGAATTTGAAGAGTAGTCAGAATGACAAACCCTGTTAACTGTAAGGAGGTCCTGTGGATTGATGGCTTTGCAAACAAACTGTTGGTTAATTGGATAGGGGGTGCATCTGTGGAAGCTGGAGGCCTTTTTTATATAGGAAGAGATGCATGTCATGCTGAGGGCTCTGAAGGCTGCAACTTGAGCAGTTACCACTTCAAGGGAAGATGGAAAAGTTAGTGTGTCTGTGCTTTGAATGTTAAGGTGCCTAAAGTTCGATTCTAACCAGTATCAAATATAACTGGCTGTGCGTATGCATCTTCTCAGTTTTGCCTCACCTGCTACATCATCAATGTCTAATATTCAGGTTCACAACTTCCATTAACCACTTGCAAAGAATTAGACTGTTTTTCTGTTGTTAAACGAGCAAAACCTCAGGTACTTGCTGTATCCTTTACAGCTGTTTTGGCAGGGTGAGCCACTGAAGGCAAAAGAGGAGAAGGGCATGTTGGAGATGGAAACGGGGCATCTGTGTAAGAAGGAATTGGGACATCTCTGCATAATTTCAAGTGTGTCTTGGGGGCTGGTCTGCTCTGGGCAGTGGAGCCAGTCAGGCTGGGAATAGAGTGCAAGCAGTCTGAAATGCCCTGGTGTGGCTCGGCACTGGGATTAGCGAGGCCATGTCTGCTGCTGCAGCGTGACTGTGCTGTGCCTGAACCAGAGCCAGGGACTGCACAGAGCTGCTCCGAGCCGTGCAGCACAATGCTCCCTGCAAACTGCTGTCATGGAGAGCTTTACTGTTTGCCTTTGTTTTTATTGCTGGGTTTTTGTTACGTCCACATGGTATGAGCCAGACTAGCACTTTAGTAAAAAGCAATGAGTTTTGGAGCATGGTGTCAGGCCTTGATCAAGCAGAGGCCAGGACCAAGTTCTACAGGCCCTCCCTGTGCTCTTCCCTTGCTTTCCAGGCACTTTGCACCCAGGCCCTGCCTTGGCTATGCTGCGCACAGGTCAGTGCTGTGGTGCTGACTACTTTCCTCTCATTTTTGCTTTTTAGTCTCCCATTTGTCACAAACTGCTTCTTATGCTTGTGCACGGGTAGGTCACGGAGGCTTTCTCGGTGCGTTTGTGCCAGCAGAGCTCCCTCGCAGAGGTGCACAGGGGAGGATATTCTGCCAGTGCTGTTCTGCACTGTGAGCAGGGCTGTGATGTGCTCTTCACTGCTCATGTGATTAAGAGTGCTAACCTGACCCCCATAAAAGCACAGAAGTGAAGTAAGCTCCCATTTTAAGAATCCACTCGAAGAAGTAAGGGAGGAAATCTTAATGACTGTTGCTGCCATTTTCCCTGACCTCAAGAATGGTACAGGCAGGATTGTTCCAGAGGGTTCCCAAACATCCCCAAATACAGTGTAAAATCAATTAAATTACATATAAATCAGTTTTAAAATCAAGATGTTTATTTGATTCTTAGGAATAATTCTTAAATTGACTTGTACCGGGAGCTGACTTTGTTTTCTTAGAGTAATAACTGAAGAAAAGTAAGTAATTTTGAATTGTGATTGCTTTTTTCCTCTATGTCTGAAGCTCATAGAAGAAATAGTTAATGCTTTGCTTGGATGATTCCCAACCTCCTTGTGAGCAATGCTTCGGAAAAATATTTCTAAAAGTTCATAACTCATGAAGGCTGACTTTACAGATATGATTTGAATCATGGTCTGTGTCTTCTTTTTAAGACTTATCCTTTTTTCTTTGGCAAGACCTTGCTTGCTTATTTTACTTTCTTAATCCCTTTCAGCTTCTAATATTTGTGTTTTGCTCGTTCTAACATATTGGAGTCCTTTTGCAACAGTGGCATTGAAGGGGTTTTTTTTTTTAAGCCTTCTGCTCTATTTTTCAGAACTGTTTATCTTTCTCTCCCCCTCTTTTATGTATTGAACTAGACAAACTATGAATTCCTTTCTGACTAGGAAGATCCGAAACTTAAAAGGCACCAGATGGTGGCACTGGTCTTTCACATCTGACAAGACTGGATCATGCAGTGAAACATAAGAAGTTTTATGTAAGTTGTACTGCATGCCATCCTAATTTTTTCTCTTTGAAGCTACATAGTTGGAATGAGGAAGGTGACATATTTTTATGCTTATCTTCAGAGAATGTCTAGAGAAGGTGAGATGTTTATCGAAGGGAGTAGAAAGGATAAGCCTTGGCGATATCTGAGCATCACTAATACTGTTATTTTCTGTATTTGTATTGTGTCATTACATTTCAGTTGAAAAGTAGAGTAGTTTGGATGTCAGCTGAGCTGTGCCAGCTTATACTAGATGGGGCTGTAGTTGTGATTCTTAAAATCAGAAGTGTACCTTATATTCTCAGTCTTTACTGAATCTTATTGCATGTGTAGTTTTTAATAGCTACTTTTTTGCTGAATGTAGCAGATACTAGCTCTATAGTGATGTTATAGTTACTTGCTTTATATTCCTGTAATCTTCACTTTGGTATTTTCAGAGTATGCTTAACAGTATTCTATTTCTCTGCTTTAAGGAGGAATGGCTAGAGAAATCTGTATTTGAAAGAGAGAATGAAGTCTTGAATTCCATGTGAAGTAGTTTGTTAGAGAAATATTAAAGACAGAAAAACACAATTCTTGCCTTTGGAGATTAATCCTTGCAGTCTGTGCTGTGATTCTTCTCTGTTTGGGCACAAACTGTGCCAGGGAAGAGAGAGCACCTTCAGATGTGAAAGTAATGGGTGCAAAATGAGAATGTAGGTAAAGGCTGATTATGAGCAACTAATACAGAAATGGCTAAATTCTTTAGTAGCATTGCACTGTGTGAAAATGAGTTGATCTATCAATATTGCCTGTTACAGTCCTGGGGCTCGCACAGCAGCTGTAACATGAGCTGTAACCCATGGTATGTGAAAACAGAACAACAGAAAATTTGCTGACCATGCATGCTCCCTCATAATCTGCAGAGCAAACCTTTGTGCTGGGAAATGTCCCAGCACTACCAAAGAGGCAGGACATGGGACCTGCAGCTTTGGGTTTCATCCACAGAGGGAAATGGGCTCTGAACCCCTAAGGTGTGTTTCTCGATGATGCTGTCAACACGCCTAGTCTTCAGGCAATTAAAATCCTGATGACTTGAGCCAAAGCGAGGTGAGTTAGAGAGGTTCAGACATCATGCCCTGTTTGAGTTCAGGAGAAGTTAACTGCCTTCCAAAGATTACCTGTGAGCGTTGCTTCAGGTTTTTTGGGTTTTTATTGTGGTTTGGGTTTTTTTTTTCCTTACATTATAAGTCACCATAGTCTATACACTGTAATATATTCCTTGGTTACTGAAAGAAAAAAAAAAATTGAAACCCAGTTGACTTCACATAGCATGCAGTCTTTCTTTGCATATCTTTGGGAAATTTAGGCTTCCTACCTATGCAAGGTTTAGTCCACATCTGATGTATCACAGTTCTAGTGTGTAGTTCAGTTTATTATAAAACCTTGGCCCTCAATCTGAAATCAGTTAGAGATTTCTCACTGAATTACTGGGCTGAGATTTTGCCTCTTTTTTTTGTGTTAAGTCAAGCTACTTTTCTAGTCTGGAAAAGCTCCAATTTGTCCCGTAAGACACAATTGTTATTTATGTATTGATGATTAGAAGAGAAACCAGCAAAAACTAAACTGATGAAATGACCAATGAGTATGTTATTCTTCTGTTGGAAAGTTTGCTGTTGAGTGCATGCTAGGAAAGGTTGGTGCCTTTTTTTTACTTAAATATGTTTCGAAGTTTCAGTCTGAAGGATAGACTGTGAATCAAAATGGAGCCTGAAAGTTGCAATGTGAAATTACAGGATGTCTGTGTAAAAAGTGTGTACTTCTCAACTGACAGAATTTAATAGCAGCTATTATACATTTTCTGCTTTCTTAGCAGCACCTGGCATTCTGTCGAGTCAGGCCTTTATCAGACACTTGAAAAATAGTTTTTCTGCTTTTACCATATTCTCACAAGTTACTCTTCTTTTGTCCCTTAACATGACCTCAGCTGTGAGCAGTTAGGAGAAAGACTAGTCATTTTTTATTGTGTTTGCAACATTATATGGCCTGTTCGCAAGCTGGGGTCTTGACAGATGGCACTGGTTTGCAATATAAATGGTATTAATACTGAATTGAACTGTTTGGCCTGAAGTAAGATTTAATGGCTTATAACTCTCTAGGTTGTTTTTTTTTCTTGCAGGGAAATGCAGCCATCCTAAGCTGATCATGCAGTAGAAGCTGCCCTTCTGATTTCAGTTAGAGTACTTTTATAGTCAGAAACTTGTAAAAGAAAGATCTATGGCTACTGTTTTCCATCTTAGTTGAGGTCATTAAACTGTTTTGTCAATGCACAGGTGTTGCATCTTCTTATTGCTCTTGTGTTGAGTAGGATATGTAGGGATCAAAGTGAGTACAAATGAAATGAAGGAACTTATGTTGTGGCTTACTACTGTTGCAATAAAATTACTTCTAGAGTTACTGTTTTCATCCCTCTCTGTTGATTCAGACTGTTAGCAGTTACTTTTGAGACACCCTGGTGGTCAGGTGTGGTGCAGGGAAAAGCAAGCATAACATTGTTCTTTCCAAAGGGGAAAAAGAAGAGAGTGCCTGGGAAGGTGTGGACTCACCACTGTCAAAACTTCAAGGCTAGATTAAAAACCTGTCAGTAAGGTCATCCCTTCTAACTCAATTTTGGTGATAGGAAACAGAGAGGCTATATACTGCCTTCTAGGAAATCACTGCTACAGTAGAAAGCAAAGATTTAGGAGATTCTTTCTGATTTGTTTATAGGCGAGTTCTGTAGTTATTTAAATAATATGGAGTAAGATGATTGTGAAAGGGGAATTGAAACAGCCCACAACTTAGTGTCTATCTTGAAAAGAAAATGTTTATGAACCTGCTCTGCTTTAAGCAAATCCCCGAAGCAAATGAGTGTTTTGAAGTGGTCTTTGCTTAAAAACAGATCACAAAATAATTCTGTCAGAGTATTCTGTTGTTACTTCTGTTTTGGATTTTTTTCTTTTTTGCAAGAACAAAGCAATTTGCAGATAAAAGGATTGCTCAAATAAGGTATTTTTCTACTTTTTATTCCTGCAAGTAAGACATTAGTTATATTCCCTGTAAGGTGCTTGTGGTTCTATTTGCTCTCTTAGCTATCCTTAATATTACCAGTATGTTGTCCCTTATTCAAAATTTAGTCCAAGGAAAGGCACGTAATACTTATGTATCCTATTTTACAAATGCTTGCATATATGATGGCTCACTCCTGCGAGTTCTAGGCATGACCAGTTTTGCATCAGGTTGTAAGTAAGTAGGTAAGAAAGCCAGCATTTTTTACACAATTACTGATTTTTGGCTGCCCGGTTTTAGTAAGTTACTCAACTGAGAGGGGAGTAGTAAAAACAGCAGGTTTAATGCATGCAGGTAAACAACCTCAGCTCTTGCATATGCACTGGTGAATGCTTGTTTATCCCATACAGGTGTGCTTCATTACTTTAGGTATAGTTTAAAAATGGTAAGCAAGTCAGTGTATCATTGTGACTCAGACTGACAGAAAATGCTGGAAGGCTGGTAAGGAGGGAAGGGAGAGTATTTCTACCTCTTCTAATAGTGACAAATATAATTGCTAATATTACCGCTGTGGAGACTGTGACCTGAAAATTGTTGGGAGAAGATGTCAGGGAAATGGGCCATGCTTTGACCTCATCCAGAAGAGTCTGGGTATAATCAGTTGTTGCCTAAGCTTTTTGGCAGAGGCAGCATGGCATTTCTGTTTTCTCTGATGCTTGTGCTTTAACTGCTTTTTTGATTCAAACGTAAAACTTTAGCTCAGCTATTTCATGAATTGCTGCCTAAAAATATTGCAGTTGGGGCCTGTTGTCGATACCAGGAGGTGATCAAGGTGAGGAGTTACCCCAGCAGCTTTGCATGTGCCCCAAGGGACAAACGCTCCAGTCTGGGGGGGGCATTTCTCTGCAGGGCCAGTGGGATATGTTCAGTGAGTTTCAGCCTCATTTATGGTTCCAACTGGGAGCATTTTGATCAGCATATACTTAATTTGGAGGAAAAAGCTATTGCTCTGTCATGTAAGAAGGCAAGTGGATATAGGATGATGCATTTTGGCTTCCAGCTGGGAAGCTTGAGTTTGTCTTAAGTTGAACCTATCTACCTGGTTTACCTCCCCCTATCTAAAACACATGGCAAATGGGTTGTGCTGTCTGCCAGACATGACCACATTAAGCCTATTTGTTTTACGAACACTTGATGCAATTTTAAGATTCTAAGAAAATGTCTCCAAAAAGATACCATATGAAAATCAATAGTTCTTTTCTATGTCTTGTTTATGAGCTAGAAGCAGAAAGAGGGTTCAGTGGAACAGGGCTAAGATCAATAGCTCTGTGAATTTTAATTGGACCTTCTTTTACTACTGGCTGAGTGCTGTCTGCTTTTAACCATGTAAGGGTAAAATACAAGACCCTTTGGCAACTAGTGACTTCTCCATCCTACAGTCCCATCGGAGCCACTTGTGGACTATCTTAAACAGAAAGTAGAAAGAAGGGAATTGAAGAGTAACTTGATTCTTCCTACTGTCATATAATTTCATTTAAAATAACTTTTCCACCATTTTAGTTTCCTGTTTAATCTTGGTTAATGTATTCCTCTTTCTACTGTCATTTTATCTTTGCACATCATCCTTGTTTTCCAGTCTAAGTGAGTTTTCCTATATTTTTTTTTCCCACTTTAAAGTGACACCAAGTATACATGTGTACTTTACAATATAATTCTCGTGTATGCAGCGAGCTAGTAAAATCACCTTCTCCGTTGACTCTTTATGGAATGTGGAGATGATAATAAAAAAATTATGTCCATATTTCCTCATAAAGAAACAGTCTTCTATTTTCTCACTTTCATTTATCCTTTCTTACTCTGTGATTGCAAATGTCAGTGGCCAAAATAAGTTTGTTTATGCTTCCTTTTTCAGTCACCCATATCAAAAAGCTCTTCTGAAATGCTCTTAGCAACATTCCCACGTCCTTTTGGTTTCACCCCCTATAAATCCACAGTGGCAGAAAGTCTCTCTTTCCTCCAGAAGTCTCACTGGGATCATTGCTACTGTGGTTTCTCCTTCACCATCTCTGTGTCTCAAGTCCAATATAATTTAATTGGTGTATTGCCTTACACTGTTCCCAGATCCTCTTGGTGAAGCAATTCTGCCTGCTGGCAGTATGTGGGTGTTAATGAGAGGGAGACCCTTGACAGCATATAAAACTTCTCTAGGACCACTTACTCTGTTGTGCCAAAGGTCCCAACCTCCATGTTTACTGTGCTTAGATTTTTTATCATCCATGAACTGGTGGTAAGGGGTATGTTTATTTTTTCCTCTGCCTGCACACCTGCAACCAGATCTAATCTGAGATGACCATTTCCCAAATGTTTACTGCAGGAGGAGCAATGTGGAGTTACCTGCTCTGTCTGTATCCTGCAGATTTCCACCAAAGAGGAAGTTTTATCTACTGGCAGGTGGTTTGTTTGTTTGTTTGTGGGGGGGTTTTTTGGTTGGGTTTTTTTGGTTTTTTTTTTTTTTTTTTGGAACAAGGCTGGTGCCAGGTTGTGTTTTAATGGTGTCTGCTAAATAACAGAGAGATTGCTACTCCTTCAAGGATGTCTGGCTATGAAGTGGTGATGGGATTTATCAGAGTGTGATTTTTCATTTTGTTTTATGGGGTAGGTTGGTAGGTGGTGCTGTTTGTAGTGACTTTTAAGAAGAAATGCTAAATGCTGTGGTGTTCTCTAATTTTTGATATTCCACAGTAGTGTAACTTTACTGACTTGACTGGTATTTTTCCCAATGTATGAGAGAGTCCTTTGAGAAGGAGAGGATCTGTTTTGTACCTAATGAGGACAGATTGCAGTCAAAGGCTGTCTCTTAGGACTACATGAAATTTCTCTCTTATTTTCATTGAAAACACAACTGTTGACATTTTATGCTGTTCTTGTAAAAGGCACAATACAGAAATTACAGCCTGGGGCGGGGAAAGAGAGGCTGTCATGGCTCTTGTTTTCTGTCCTGCTCCAGAGGATGCTGTAGAATTGGTAGAGGCTTGATGGTAAAACAGATGGATTTGGGGACTTCAAAAATGTAGTGCAGCCCATTGACAGCTTTGCAAGTCATGATCGGAAATGTCTGTGATGCCATTGAGACCTTTTGTGGCTCAAGTAGTCTTTTTTCCAGCCATCTGTGTTCCAGCCGTCACACTTCCCTTTCTTTGACAGAAACTGGGGCATATCAGCACCTTTATACTGGTTAAGCAGCTTTGCCACATGAGTTGGAGCCTGAGTAGAGCTCTGGTTCAGGATGCTTAAATTCACCTACTTGAACTTGTTTATGGGAGTGTACATAGAAAATTGCAGCCAAATTAGAGATACTCCAGTATTTCTGGATTTGTAATTAAACTGTCTTGAGCAAACTGAACTGTCCTTAGGCTGTGGCAACTGCAGGAAACTATGACTTAGGGGTTGGTTGGTTGGTTGGTTTGTTTTTTTGTTTTTTTTCTCTGAGGTTTTCACTAGTGAAGTACTGGCTCAGGTGCATCACCCAACTGATGTCCCTACAGGACTCCTGGACCAGAGCTGGCTTGGGGCTAGTACTGTGTACAGGGCCAGAGGGGTTCGGGTCTGTATTCATGTAGCCTGTACCCAACTGTACAGATACGCTTTGAGTGTTGTCCATAAAGCACAGTCCTGATTTCAGGGCTTATGTACAGTTTTTTTCACGGAAAAATGAGAGTTCTACAATTACAATGGTTTACCTGAAATAGTTGGATGGGGGAGCACAGTAGCACACAATAGCAATGCTATCTTGGAAGGGACATATTTTGTTGGTTTGGTAGAGCTTTTGCTCAGCAATGGCTGAGTTCTAGAACATGTGTTCAGTCCTCCTTTTCATTCTTAGTTTAATTTTAATTTTACCAAGAAACTTAAAGTATATATTCTAAAAGCTTTGTGCACTGGCAGCTCCTCAAAATACACAAGTAGAAAAGTGATTTATTTTTTATATTTATTTGTTTTCATTGGATCTCTTTGCAACTCATATCTAATCTTCCATCCACTATCACTCCAAGACTACTTTTGGCATTACTGCTTTTCAATTCAAGGCATCTTATTGACTCCACATTTCAGATTATTTTTCACTTGAATGTATTTATCAAGTTTCAGGCCAGAGGCTCTCATAGAGTTATAAGCCTCTTAAAGGTGAGAAAGTGCTGACGCAGCCTTAAATTGTAGTATGGCGAATGTTACACTATAATTACCTTTATCTATCATCAAACTCCCTTTCAGAGGCCTGGCTATGTGCCGTGGGCCTCCTGATGGAATGCTCCATTACACTGAGATTTTTCAAGGGATAAAAACTCTAAAGCAAAACATGATAAAGTACTTTCATAAGACTGGTCTCGGTGGCAGTGACAGGGTGGTGAGAAGAAAAGAGATGGTGGCGAGTTGCAGGAGGAAGTATTCTGTGGCATTAGTGGTAGATCTGTATTAGAGTAAAATTTTTTTTTTTTTTCCTACCACTGTCTCAACCACATGACTACTTGTCTTCCAGATGCTTTGACAAGCCAACGTTCAGCATGAGCTGTGAAATTTAAGCAAACAGTATGTGTAATTTTACTATGCACTGGAGTATGGGGCAAAGACATACAAGCTGGCAGACACCAGGCTAGCTGCAGAGTGGAAAGCAATATAATAATGTCAATGTACTACTGCACTTGAGCTAATGTACCTGGCAAAATTGGGCTTGGTAGTTTTGGCACGAGACTGCGTTGAAGCCTGCTTTGCTGATTTCATGATTGATCTGGGGTTCGTGTACTGTATCTTGTCCTTGGTCTGTGCTCATTTGATCGCCCTGTCATCTGGCCCACACTCTGTAAATTGTGGGTTTGGTTTGTCAGCTTCATGTCCTTAAAACAAAGGTAAAGGAAAGGAAGCACTGAACTGAAAAAGATTGGAGAAGGGTGAAATTCAGACCAAGAACAAAGGGGTAGATGCGTCCATAATGTGAAGATTTTGGGTACAGGAAGAGAGGCACAGTACTAAAGCAGTTTTGTATGGTAACACAGACAGTATCATCTCAATAGCTGGAATATAACAACACTCCCTCATTTGTCTGTTTTTTATATTAGTCATGAAGAACTATTAGTCATGTAAAGCACAAATAAAAGGAATGCTTAAGGACAACACTGCAAACCTATTTGGGAGCTCTGTGTGTGTATTTTATACATACAGAGACACATTTGGGGGGGGTTAAGTAAAACATTTATATTTACTTGCTACTTGTCTTCACTGGCATAAGTGACTCTTGTACAGTTGCTGCCTGCTGATATACACCATGTCTTTACCAGTTTCCATTACTGAAGTGTAGCCATGATTAATGCTGTCTAAAGTGTATGGGAGCATTTCATGTGGAGATGCTATGCAAATAGATGGAGAAGGAAAGAAGAATTTGTATATTGGAGAATATTAACATTTTGGGTGGAGGTGGCTACTGAGGTAAATTAGATTCCCATAGACAGCTAAAGGGAAATGTTTTCTGTACTTGGGTCACTAGAGCTAGTTTAGAGTATCAGGTTGTAGAATTACCATTTGAGTATCTTCACATTTTTGTGCGGTACTTTGTTTTGGTGGCTAATAAAATTCACTCTCTTCTAATACAGTTCTGTTTTCTGTTTAGGGTATACTAGAGCAGATAAGCTTTTAAAAAAGAAAAAAGTGAACTAAACATGTTATAATTGCATCTCTCTTGCTCTGCATGTTCAGTCATTTATCTTGCTACAGAGAATGCAAAATATTCCGGTCATGACGCTTGGTTTATTCTTTAGCAGAAATGAACGAAGACCAGTGCATTGAGAATCGAGGAAACGGTTTCATCATAGTTTCAAAATAGTGAATGTACTAAATATTGTTAAAGATACCCAAGATAAACTTAAGTTAGGCAGGAGTCAAACAAATTCAACTACTTTGTTACAGACCACTGGAGTCAACTAAGGGGAGTGGTTTGTGTATTTGAGTGGGGGCCCTCTTTCAATGCAGAGCTGCTGTATATAAGAGAAGCTGTGCAGTCCCACAGCTTAGATAACTGAAATGTGCCCAGCAAAGTATGAAGAGGTGCATCTGGGGAGGGAGGGTTGGGGGGTGGACAGGGGAGACTTTGCAGCTGAATTTTTTGGCAGAAAGGAATCAAAAGGACTTGAAATATGACATGAAGCAGCTGTTCTGGCTTAGTGTGCTCCTTCTGTGAGTTACAACAGGTCACCTTGAGGAGAGGTGGCATGGGAGTGTTGGTAACTGAGTGGGTAGGTTTGCTTTTATATGCCCTCTACCTTTCTGCTCCCAGAAGAAATAGCCAGTTTGTCCACAGCAGGACACAGTGCGTTAAAAAAGGAAAAGAACAAAAAAGCCCAAAACCTTTAGTTTTAACATATTGCATGCTGAATCTACTGCAGCTGGAATTTGAAGTGGTGGTGATGTCTTGAACTACCTTCACCCATGTTGAACGTGGGCAGTCTGGCCTTTCTCCCAGAAGAAGGGAGAACTAAAGGATAATAGCTTGTGATTTGCACATCCCGTAGTGTGGTTGGTTTGGAAGATAAGAGCCTTATCAAATTTCTGCAGCAGTCAGGTAGTGGTTATGTGCTAAAAACTGTAAATTATAATTCTATTAGTTTAACCTTCAAGCATCTGTAGTAATTCTACAAGAACCTAACTACTGCACCTCAAACAAATTAAGTCAAGTTTAGCAATCTGCAGACCTAGGCTTGAAGATATATGTTGTGAACTGTATTCTGGTTTTATGAATATTAATAGACCAGAATGATGAATTTTTTCTTTCAATTAAAACTTTGTGTGATGGGTGTAACATTTATCTCTGTGATTGTTACCTTGAAGGAGACTGGATTTTCTCAGGGAAGATAGGAATAAGTCAATTCTTCAAAAAGCATTTGTGTTCTAGTGATGGGGGGGGGGGGAAACCCAGGCACTCCTTTTTCTAATTTCTTTTTTTTTTTTTTTCTGATGTGTTTTGTTTGGGTTTTGGCTCTTTGTACATAATGAATGGTAGCTCTGTCAGCAATTGTTGGTTTTTCACGTTCATTGGGAATGTAACTGACAAAGCACAATCTTCTTTCTCCACTAAACAGTTCTTTATGGTTTTGGTTGTATCACAAACTGACTTTTACACGCAAGTTTCAGCTCAGAAAAATGTTCTGCAGTGTGGAGTCTTAAACTGATCTGTAGCCCAACTTGGTTTGTGCTTTAATGAAGTAATGAGAGCTTTTCAACAGCAAAATCCAGGATTTTGCTCTTAAAGAAGGGGGGGGGGGGGGGGTACGGGGGACTATGGGAACAAAGATGTACTACCTTATAGCTTCTGTATCCCAAGATAGCCGATAAATTTATTCAGGCATTTAAGCATAAAGGTGGGGAAACAGGAAAATAAGTGGATCCTGAGCAGACACAGGAGTTGAGGATTTTGGGTGGAAGCCCTCTGTGGGACAGTTGCAGAAGCAGGCATCCCTTGGTAGGTAGAACGTTTTCTGTTTGTGTCAACAAAATGTAGGAACCACACAGGATGCAAGATTTCTGGTTTTAGAGAGAGATGTTAGGTGGGGCTGCTCATGTTTCAAGCTATGTGCCTTTTTTATTTGTTTAATGGTTTGGTTTTTACCTTAGGTGCTTTAAGTCAATTTTTGGTGTGCAGCTGCTGTTCTGTATGGTGGGTTTACTGGGAAAGGGTGCAGAAAGACAGCTTTTGCTATCATGTCAATAATGGATGAGTGCATGGCCTTCTACTGTGGGACATGATCATGGCTGGAAGCCATCTGTTCAGGCTGTGCTGGGTTGCTCAGAGGATCATGTCTACATGCTGTCTTTAAAAACTACTTTCAAAGACAGTATTGCATGGATGTTGATTTGCTCATAGTTCTTGCCTTCTGTTCTTCCAATTGAATCTGGAAAACTATTTTCCTTGACATGACAAAGAAATGTCAATAAGAGCAGATATAATAAAACATGAATTATACTTTCATGGTCTTTAGAAGAAACAATAGGATCCACTGGGGATGGGCACTTCGTTTGTTTATACGAGCCCAACATGGGAGTTTAAGTAGATTTTAAGTTTAGTTTAAGTAAGCTCTGCTGCTTTTGGCTTTTTTTTTTTCTGTTAATAAAATGAGAAGTTAACTTCCATTTCAGGAACATCAAATGAAAGGTACTGTTTAAGAACTTATTTCTAAAAAGACTGATTTCTCATCTGTACATGTTGTTTAAACTCAAAGACTTTTTTCTTCAAAACAATTTGCTCTGTTTAAGATACATTTATTGTTCATTGAAATGCTGTATGTTTCTAAATATGAATGCGCTGTGCAAATTTTAAGTCCAAGAAATTTTTCTGACTGATACTTATCTAATGTGAAATACCAAGGCAGCTGAGAGCCGTTGGGCACATCTGCCACTTTTAAAACCAGAAGTCCTAAGAGTTGTATCTGTGGTCTTGGAGTGCTCTGGAGAATGTCGGTGTGCTTGAGCATAATGTGCTTGAATGCATTAAAAACATTTGTCCTGGAGTAGCTAGTTTGACAGTATGGAAATTCAAATGATGTTTTCCTGCATTAGAAGAGTCGCTACGCTGCAGGGTGTGACTGAGGGTGACAGAAGACCAAGGGCTGAACTTCAGTTCTTCCATTGAAGAATCACCAGTCAAAAAAACCAAATAGGTTTCTCACACTTCCTACCTGATAAATAACATGGACGTTCAAATACAATTCCCTTCGCTTCTCCCAGGATGTAGACTTGTATATTTTTAATTTCACTCCACTTTCTAAAAAGGATGGGATAATGTGATACAGAAAGCATCTCATTTTTCCTTTTTATGTGGGAGAAAATGCACACCCAATGGATTCCTTGCATCTTTTAGCCTTACATAGTTTCTTCTGCAGAGCTCTGGGAGTTGGTGTGGAGATTAGGGCTTGCTAGGAATTAACCAAGTATCTATTTGTTGAGGGAATATAGTTGTTTTCTTTTGCACTCAAACTCCAAATCCATTTTTAATAAGGATGAGTATATATTTAGTTTTGTTTACATATGTTAGCTACTCTGCTCTCAGTAGGCATTACAAAAAAAGACCATCATTTTAAAAAGGCTTTAGCGACTCAACAGGGCAAACATGAAACAAAAGGTGTATTAACATGGGCTAAATTTTGGGAACCTTCCATGACCGTTTATATTTAAAATATTTATTTGTGGCGAGATGGAGACTTCTGGAGTGACCAAAAATGGTACTTTTTACTTTGAAACTCAAATAACTTCTTGTGGTTCTGTATATCCGTTGCCTACTTTCATATAAGTGTTTTTGCTGACTTATTTGTAACTGACATTGAGTGTTGTGTTTTGGTTTGCATGGGGGTTTTTTATTCTTTATGTAATATAAATTTTCTGGCATATGCAAATTTATTCCTCATTCATGATGCCAATAAGAGGAGAATCGACTCCTAGAGTGTTAGTCAGATATTGTTCTGGCCTTTCAAAATACATGATACCATCTCTGGGTAGCAGTACAATTTCCACAACTGGAATTACTAATGTGAAAGCTGACTGATGAGTGGTGCTGTGTTTATGGAACTGAGTGTGTAGGAAATGAAGCATCCAGAAAGCAAGTAACACAGCTTTTATTACCAGCAAATACGAACAAGATGGGATGAGATGGGCTCTCTTGACCTTTCCAGCTGCTGGTGCATGAGTGGAGAGAGAGGGGGGAAAACCAGCATCTATGTTTTGTGCATCCCAAAGAGCCGTGTAAGAAAAAGAGCAAAAGCACCTTAGTCACACGTGGTATAAATGCTCAGCAATGGCTGTTCCTTATGCACACAGCAGCCTCACAAATACGTGGTCTGTGCCTCTGGGTAGCTGTGTGATCTGCTGGGACAGTGTGAGCCAGGGAAAGCAGAGCTGCGGGTCTCTGCGAGGGACATGACCTTTGTATTCTCTGCAGGGGGAGCATGCTGTGGACTGCTCTCAGTGCAGTTGGGCTGGCTGTGTTTTCCAATAGCCTGTATCCACAGCCAAAGGTCTTATTGCAGATTTATGCTCAGTTAATACTGCTCTGCAGATAAGAATTCTTCAGTACCCAACTTTGCTACTTCGTATTTTTGAAATGACCAATATGTGTGCAGTGATCAAGCTGACTGCGTTTTATTCTAGGAACAATACTGGCAGCTCTGGCTTTACGGGTTATGGCTAATGCTGGGAGTAAGCAGTTTGGCAATCCAGACAATTTAATGCAAAACCAGAAGCAGTTTGACCCACTCCCTTCTCCACCCTCTCAGCTGAAGTGCTTTATTCTGATTATCATTAGCTAGAGCTGTCAAAGCAGACTTTGTACTTAATCCTAATTACAAGTACTATTAACAACCCCCCCCAAATTCATGGAGAGATTAAAGCAGAGTTTGACAGCTGCTGTTGTTTCTGGATGTTAATGGGTGTTGTGGGGGCTAACTTTGGCCTGTGTAAGTGAAAGCAACTGAAGCAGTATCTATGCAATGTGTTTAAGTATTCAGTGTGGGGTGACTGCAGTACTCTCCTGGCAGTGAGATCTTGCACAGATCAATAGAGCTACTTGACTTTTCCATCTCTATTTGTGATCCCTGGATGTTACCTATGATGTTTTGACCTTGGCAAATCGTCAGCCACTAATTCTGTTACTTTCAGCCTCAAAATAGAACTGCCCTTAAAAACCAGTTGTTGTGTTACTCAGGAGTGATTTGTAGCATAATTATACTACTATGGGTTCCTTTCAGAAGCCTGAGATAGCTTAAACTGAAATGTTTATATAGTTCATAAACCAAAATGCTTTTATTTCAACCAAGTGTTGCACATCCCTGATTTAGAGAAGAAGATTGCAGTGCTATTTTTGTGCTGGGTGGGGTTTTTTTGGTTTGTTCGAGGGGTTTCTTTTAAGACAGATAGTCAAAAAAGGTAATGACTTTCCAGGAAATAGAAGGCAGCAATACAGCTAACAGAACTGAATCCAAAAGTGTTTTTTCAGTAATGCTAGAGGGGAGAACGCAGGAGAAGAGCAGCTGTGAAATGCTCTGGTCACTGAGGGCTAAAAAAGTAGACTTCAGCAAGGCTGGGTTTTGAATGCCATGTCTGAAATTTGGCTTTCAGGGACAGAGAGGAACCTGTGGGTTTGCAAACAAAGCTGGTGGCGAAGGTTGTGGGGTTTGGGCAGGGTGGTGGCCTTCATCTCTGCAAGTGGCAGTGCAGAAGTCAAGCCCCCCCAGCCCTGCTACCCTCACCATTACAACAGTTTTATCTCTGGGGTTTGTTAAAGAGAGGGTTGCCTGCTCTGCTGGGAATGTTACTGTCTCGGGGCTTGACATAAAATTATGGGGTTTTATGCTTTGAGGTTGTTTCCTATCATTCTGTTGGTTTTCTATGTGTTGTTTTAGTTTAGGTTTTTGTCTCATCCCTGTTACTTTGGGGTCTTCTGGGATGGGACAGGGAATGTGTTTCCTTTTAGCTGCTGGCAAGTGCCTGGTGCAGCTCCTTGGTCCAGAGGGAGGCCCATATATCCCTGTTAAACTTGAAGCGGTTGCCTGCAATGGCTTTGCCTAAAGAAGCTGAGAATAGGGTCAGGGCTTCTGCTCTTTGATGCAGCCAAGAGACCGTATGGTGTGGATGGGACTGGCAGATGCTGGAGTCCCAGGAGGTGGGTGACTGCAATACCAGTCACTGGCACTAACCTGGAGGAAATAGTAACCGAGGGATCCTACCATCTTCAGTAACTCCTGCACTGCTTCCTAGGGATATTTACAAAGCTGCAGTAGTGAAATACATAGCAAAATATCCACTGAAACTTGCTTTATCTGTCAATGAAACCCGGAATGGAGAAACTACAGTTTGATGGTTGACATAAACTACTGAACAAGAATTTGAAAGGCCTTTGTGCTTAAGTAAGGTGGTTTATTGTGGGGTTTGTTTGTTTTTTTTTTTTGGGGGGGGGGGGGGGAATGGGGTGTTTTTGTTTTTTCAGTGTTCATTTGAAATTCTGTGTCTTGCATTAGAGCTAGAAGAAAGGCCTAGGCATGAAGCTCCACATTCTTCTCAGATTCTTGATGTCCTTAGGCTATGTGCAGCTCAAACCCTGTCTGACGGGAAAGGTATACAGATTCAGACAAAGAACCAATAGTCTGGATAAAAAAGTGAACCTGGAATGTACTGTTGAGTGCAATAAAGTTATGAGAACACTTTAAATGGCAAGTAAATGTGCTCTTGCAAAATCAGTCGTAGCTTTTAGAGTATTTGATCTCAATCATCTTAGCAGTACAACAGATGCTAAGAGTTGCATATTATAGGTATAAGTAAAATGGAGACAGTCAGTGGCCTGGAATGGTACTTCCATCCAGCAGGCAGTAAATACATTGTGGAATTGGATTTAAACAAATAGAAGCATAGGCTGTATTACCATGTTAATGCTTTTTATACATGTAAATTAAAAGTCAAACTCTTCTGTCTTAAAAAAAAAAAGTACGGAAAATGGATGGATGCTATCTGCTGCATCAGTTCTCAGCTGCTCAAATACAGTTCATAGTGTTCAGATTTTTCTGTTGATGGGGGCCTTCATTTGACCTACTGCTTTAAGAAAAACACCTGTAGAATAATCCTTATATTTTTTTAATCTTTGTTATCCATTTACCCTGGCTATAGTGATTTGTTATACTAATGTGTTGAGCAGCTGCTGTTCCAATCTTACAGCGGCGGCATAAATAAAATGAGCAAAAGAGGCTACTGTCAGAAAAAAAATAGTGCCCAGCTGTAAAGCTAAAACTAGTTCTTGAGGCTGCATCAGCTGTAGAGCTATAAGAATGACTGTTGCACGCTAACATTCAAAAAACACACAAAAAAAAAAAAGAGGAGAGGAAGTAACAAAAAGGGATGGGAAGAAATAGAGGAGCAATATAGCACAACACTGGATTTCTTCCCTTGTCAAGGAATCGCCTTGTGTGTTCACCCAATGCCAGGTTGATAGACTAGGATGTATCTCATAGCTAGCGTAGCAACTGTACAGCTTTCCCTGTGCATCATCTCATTTGCACATATATGTATTACTAAAGAGGACAAATAAATTCTGGAAAGGTCTTTGAACTTCTCTCAGCAAATAAGTGAGCATTGAAGTACCGTGTGTGTAAAATTCTAAGCTTTGATTTAGTCTTCTAGTTGAAGAGAGCTCTGAGGAGAGATGAAGGAAAGCAGCAGAGAACAGACAGATTGCCAGAATTCAGCAAGGCAGGAAGTAAAAGCAGGATCAGAGTTTTACAGGAAGGAAAAGAGCTTCAAAGATCACAACATAGAAATGTTAATTATGCTCTCTGGAAGGCCTAGGGGATGCAGCTGATAGTTCCATAATGCAGTCTATAATGGAGAAGCAGGGCTATGCTTAATAGGACTGACTTTCCATTCCAACTGGGAGGAAGGATCTTCCTTTTTTTAATCAGGTCTCAACCCGAAACAAAGCCATTGGGAATGACTTCTGTGGACCTCTGACTCCAGTGTAGACTTAGCATTACAGGTGTACTTGCTGATCAGGGACTCTGCTATTTGGAGGAGAAGGAGGTGGAGTTCATAAAATCGTGGACAAATACATTTCAAAGTATAGACATTCTTACTATCATTTAACAAAACAGTTTGTCAGCATATAAACTTTCAATTGAAAGTTGTACAAACAAGCCTGTGGATGTACATACCAGTTAAAATTTTGCTTGTTCCTGTGAACTTTAATGCGAGTAATACTTGTTATATGTTGGCTTGGATTTTAAATAAACCAGCTCAACTCTTAATACTAAACTTGTACATCAGCTCATTCATGAAGTAATATTTAGAACATTCGTAACTTTTTCAAAGCTCTTTAGTTCTGTGGTCTAAGCTTTTTTTGCTCTCCTCTACTCCCCACAATGTGGGCAGTTGTCAAATGCTTGGCCAGCTGCCTCTGTCACTAGGTGCTGTTATGCTACTGACAGGAAAGCAATGTCAGCAGGGAGAGCTAATTACTTTTCTTATTCACTTAGCTCTAGGTTTTGGTATCCCAAGTATATTTTTAGCATTCTTCTGTCTCTTAATTCCTTTAAAATACTTGGCTGTCTCTAGATCTATTCTATGCTCTCAATATTGTCTTCTAATATCACTTTTGTTCTTTTTTCCTTGTATACACGCATGGAAACTTAATTTGGAGCCCAACAATTACAAATATATGTTGTACCCAGGGAATTTGTCTTATGGGACATGTTTTCCTCACACTTTTTTTTTAAGTGCAACTGTTTGATTAAACATTAAGCCACAAAAAACAATTAGAGTAATGAGGGTTCCATATGTCATAGTATATTTAGCAGAGTTAGAGCAAATATTTAATAAATTGCTTCAAATTGAGAAGTTTCCTGAATGCATTGGATCTTTGTTCCTGCTTTCATTGTTGCGTTGGTGTTAAGAGGAGGCTTCTAAGGCACAGAGGGCAAGTTAGTACCCAATTACAATGCCTGATTTTTCTTTTTAGTATGCTGGATGAAGAGTAGTTCTTCTTGCCCTTTTTTTTTTTTTTTTTTTTTTTTTTTAATGACTGCAGTGGAGAGATAAGTTCATGTTGAAATTCTATGTATTTTGTATTTATCTATATCTAATACTGTTAAGGGGATTTATTTAAAAGTAAGAATAAACATTCTACTGAACTGTAAAGAGGCTTACAGAAGTGGTTTTGTTTATATACAGTCTCTAGCTGGAACTGCAGACATAAGCAATAGTTTAATATCTCACAGGCCATCTGGGAGTGGGATTTGTTTAAGGGGAAAGCATAGCACCATAGATCACACATTATGTATTTCTCTCCAGATTGAACATCTTTGCCAAATATTCTTCTGGTATCTTGTCTGTGCCTCCTGCAGAGAGAAGCAGCTGCAGTCCTGAAGTGACCATTTGCTCACCATTTTAGAGGCTGCATCTCCTCTTTCTGTCTATTTTTTCTCTTATTTTCCTCCTCAGAAGCTGGGGAACCCTAATGGAGGCTTTTAGAAAAGCTGACAGCCTCTTGCAGTCCTTTCTGTTGATGGTTTTGTCAGTGTGACATCTTGTGTCCGTCCCCCGTCGCCCCCCCCCCCCCCCAAAAAAAAAAAGAAAACCCCAAAACAAAATCAAACCAAAAAAAAACCCCAAACAAACCACAGTTCAGTTGTGGAGTATCATAATGTTACTGGTGTAGATGTTGCATTTATTTCCATATGGGCATAAGAATACATGATATAATTCATTATTCTATTTCTGATCTATTAAAGAGTTATAAGTGTTGAGTAAATGCAGGTGCTATCTCTCAAGTGCTCTAATATGGCTGGATTTCAATCAGTCATCTTGATGTAGTGTGTTAGCTGACATTTGCAAAACTGATTTAAAAATCCTTCTTCCTAGATGTTAAATCAACTGATGCAATATACTGTGAACTGGGTTAACTTGCTTTTTCAGTATATATCTGCTGAGGGAAAAAAATGGTAATTTCTGTGATCTAGATCTATTTAGGAATAAAAAAACCCCTGAGCTTTTGACTTAAAGTACTACAAAATTACTTGAATTGGATTGAATGAAAAAGTGCAGTGGGGGTGAATGTGGGTGGGAAGGGGTGATCTAAAATAATACTGATGGACAGCAGCTAATTGCTTCCCATCGTCCAGTGTAGTTCATGCTTCCTCACAGATTGAGAAACTGAAATTAAATCTACCTGTCTGCATTGTGTTGCTTGATCTCTTTAGCAGGTATTGGATGGCGTAGTGCCCACAAGTGCTGACTCTTACGTGGAACTTCTCAGCAAATGGCCTTAGTGTGTCCTGCAGAGCAGGCCAAAGCTGTAATGGAATTTATCAATGCAGTAACTGAGTCACAGAAAGTCAGTGATGTGACTGTGAATGTTTGGCAGGCTATAGCACAGGTGTGTGTATAATCCTTTCTGAAATACGGGTTACAGAACCTGCCCTTCTGTGTATGACATTAGCAAAGCTGTATATACAAAAGAGCACACTGTTAAGAAACCTTGGGTGGGGGAGCAAAGGGAGGAGGGGGAGAGAGAGGGAGATAGAATCCAGCTGCAACAGTAAATCTCATAATTACACCAGAAATTTGTGTTAAAATCCATTCTCATCCTACTTTCTCCAAATTAAATAAAAAAAATCATGCTAATGCATTTCATATCCTTTTTTAAAGAGCAACAGCTGTTCTACATTGATCAGGTGCTTTATCTGTGAACTTGGTTTTTTAGTGTTTATGGAGAAATGTTGCTGTGTATTTGAAGTAATTTGCAGCACAGAGCATCCTGCAATGTTGGTGAAATTCTGTCCTGTCTTAAGTAAAACGTGTATTTTCTTAGTCTTCTATTCTACCTTTTGAAGAGAGGCTGTTTCATTCTGATTAGCTTCTAGACAGCTCTAGTTTATTTAAATAAACTCTATAATCACATTTTGGTGATTTTTTTTCTCCAGAGAAATATTTAGTATGTACAAATAGACTACAGTACTTGCTATATCTTCTAATCCATGATGCAGTTTTGATTCAATTCACTGTTTTTGTTAAGCTTTGTTTCTAGAAATAGGATCCCAACTCATAACTGAATCCACTTGTGATATATAGCAATTGTTTTGTTTACGTTGTCGAGTACATAAATGAAAAGGTGGGATTGCTTTGTATCAGGGAAAGGTCTGTTTTCCATCAATGGCCTGTTTGTGTGACTTCTGAATAAAGACAGGTAAGAGACAGGGACAAGTGTTGAGGCAAGGCAGGTGGGGGTATGCCCCCACGCAGGGTGTCATGTAGGAGTCCTGAGGAGGAAATAGTAACCTCTACCTTCCCATATGTCAAGAGGAGAGATGTTTTGAAAAGGTATTATTAATGTATGGATATGGAAAAGAGACAACTTTTTCCTTCTATTTTTCTTTCTTCTTTTTTTAGTGATAAAAGAGCTAAAGACAATGCACTGAAACTGAAAGGTAGACTACTTAATTTTATGGGCAGTTTATTTTCCTTTTTCCTTTAATATTAAGAAATAACCTGTGGAACTAGCTATTGCCTGAAAATGAACCCAGAATCAGAGCCAGTTAAGGAGACATCACTAATGTTGTTGACTATATAGATATATTGAGAGAATGTAACTGCAAATGACAAACTTCTGTGTTTGCTTATCACTGTTAACTAATTTACAAAAGAATTTCCCCCAAAAAATGTTCCTGTGGAAATGTATTATGTATCTCTGAAAGTGGGGTGCACTGAGCCTGCTCTGAGGGAATTAATGGTCTTCCTGCTTCACTGAAATATCTTTTTGTTTATAAATGTCTTTTTCATTAGTATAGATGACTTACTCATAAGAATGGATCCATAAATCACTGTATCTCCTCTCGATGTTACAGTAGATGAGTATATTTTGGGGCTCTAGTTTGTTAAATAGGAGTTAATTTAGCCAGCTACAAAGAACAAGGAACTTATGCGCAAGCTATTCCTTGCAGTGTGTGCTCGAAACCTGTTGTTGTTTGATCTCAAAGATAGAAGAATTGGTGACCTGAAAATATCCTTCACAAACAGGGTTTAGAAATGGTCATAGACAAATGAGGAAAGGCAAAAGCAAAATAACAGGTAATTTTAGTACAGTAAAAGTAGAATCTAGGACTTGTTATGGCTTTTATGTAACAGTGGGATCCAGCTCATTTTCCAAAAATATGGTCATTATAATTTTTATTGTTTGCCATCTTTTAAAATAATATTGTTATGTATCACTGAGTAAAATTAACGCTTGATTGAAAAGCACTCCAAGCTGAAATCATGAGCAGTTTGTTGTAACTGGAATGATCAAATCTCTGGATCACTACTGCCTTTTTTCATATTGTGTGGGGAGAATGCTTCTATTTTAAAATGATGGAACTGGGCAAAAGGAAATTTATGATCTGAAGTTGCTGCAAATCATTTGTATTGATCTGTTTTGTTTCCATTCTGCTGAAGCTAATGGAAATCATTTGTCACCTGACTTGTCCCAGTTGATTTGGAAAACCACCATACCATTTATCAGGCCAGTTGAAGGTCTGAGCAAGTGTGCTTATGTCTGCAATCACGAAGATATATTTAACTTCCGGCAAAGTAAAAAGCATCAGGCGAGAGTGTTGTTCTTATTCTAATACCGGCTTGAATATACTGTCTATATATTCATGTGAGTATCTTACTGAAATTGAGTAATTATAAACCTGATGTGGTGATCATGATGGATCCAGTCTTGTTCTTGTTTTTCTATTACAAGGTCAATAACAGGTCATCGGTTCCTGTAAATCAACATCTTTCTACTGATTTAAACAAGTAGGTAACCATTAGGAACAGGACTGATACTAGCCCTGTGTTATCATTTGGGTCCTGGTCTATGTTAAGAGCAGAATGAGCTCCTCATCCTCTCTTTTCAGAAGAGGAAGAGGTAACTGCAGTCTTTTAATATTCCCTGCACATACACTTCCACCATGTGTGTTCTTTCTTCTGGCAGAGGGTGAGTTTGGGAGAGCATTGTGCCGCTGCATGGTGCAGGCGCTGGCTGTAGCTTCTCATCTGCCCCAGTCTGTGCTCGCATTTATTATTCATAAGGATGTGATTGGGATGGGAGGAAGTGGCCTTGACTCCACTACAAAACTAAATTAAGTCTGTTTTTTGCATCTCTAGGAGAATTTTTTTCAGCTCTTTTAGCTTTAGCACTCCCTTGCTATTCCCCCAGACTCTTAAAACTGATTCTGTGATTTTCATCTGAAGAAACGGTTGTAAAAACAGTGTGTTTCTCAACCCAATTTACAAATGTGGACTTTGATGACCGAAGGTCTAGCCCTAGTCAGTACAAATCACTGCGCAACAGTAGCGACTTAGAGTTGAATAACATCCCACATGCACCCAGGACTCCATTTATGTGGATAAGATTGAGGGACCAGGCCCTAAAAGCTGGTTCGTTTGGTGGGGGTTTTTTTGGTTTTTTTTGTTTGTTTTTTTTTTTTCCTGTATCTGTCGGTGCTTCATGGTCAATGTGACTTTGAAAATGGAAGCTAGGTTTTGCTATTCTCCACCATAACAGTCCTAAATTCTACTTCTGTATTCCCTATTGCAGAGTCATTAATGGTGATGTTGTGGCAGCAAGAGAGAACATTGTCTGCCTTTCATAAAGATGTTGATCAAAACAGTCTGAACATACTATGATTAAAGAGTATTGAAACAAACTGTGAACCCTGCAAAATAATTTGATTCACATTTTATAACACAAGTTAAACCATAGTTCAGTTCATTTTAAAGCCAGGCCTAAAACATTTTGTTTTTAAATCCATCTCCTGCAATTCATTATAGGCAAAAGCCTTGGAAGTCTAGCTGTCTGATCTGTGAGGTCAGGAACTGACAACTTCTCGCTATGTATGAAATATGACTATAATTTAAGCAGTGTCTTAAACGAAACTGTTCTGTAGGTGCCTAGTTGTTCCCTCTGAAAATAAGAAAAATGCTTGAAATGCCTGATGTTCAGTTTGAAACTCCACATCTTTCAAGTTTTAAAATGTCCTAAACTTTTATTATTTTTAAAGTAATATAAAACAGTTTTAAAAATGTACTGTTGTTTATTAAAGTCACATAAACTGGCTCATTCTGAGTCTAATGCATGTTTGTAGATATGGTATGTTTTTATAAACAACCTAAGTTTTAGATGGTCTCATCTGCTGTGCAAACATTCCATATAGTTGATGTTCAGTGGCAAAGTCGCTGAATGGGAGCGAGGACTTTAATTCAGGTGTCCAAATACAGAAGCTGCTTACCAGCCAGCTCTAGGCTCTTTCTCAGAGGTTTGACCTTGTATTGTGCGCATTTTTAGAACTCTTCAGCAAATCAGCAGTTAGGCTAGCAAAGCTGTATTGGCAAAAAATATACTGCCAAAAATGAAGTCTCTTATAAAACTCAAGAAAAAGTAGAAAATAACTCTAAGGGTGGTGTTTAGTTTTCTCAGTGGAAATAAATGTGTTTCAGTGATCAGAGCTCTTTTTCGTATGTTCCATTTACAGTTTCATTGACTGAGAGGATTTCTTTGTGACCATGCAGCCAATTCCTTATCCACTGAGTGGTCCATCTGTCAAATCCATGTCTCTCCAATTTAGAGACAAGGAGGTCACGTGGGACAGCGTCAAATGCTTTGCACAAGTCCAGCTAGATGACATCAGTTGCTCTTCCCTTATCCACCAGTGATGTAACCCGGTCGTAAAAGGCCACCAAATTTGTCAGGCAAGATTTGCCCTTGGTGGAGCCATGTTGGCTGTCAAGGATCACCTCCTTATTTTCCATACGCCTTAGCATAGGTTCCCAGAGGATCTGATCCATGATCTTGCCAGGCACAGAGGTGAGACTGACTGACCTGTAGTTCCCTGGGACTTCCTTTTTTCCCTTTTTAAAAATGGAGGTTATGTTTTCCCAACAATTTAAGACTTTTTTTTTTTTTTTTTTTTCCTACTGATGTAGTCATTCACTCTGCTGTGATTTATCAACCAGGTCATCCCAGATGGTTTTGTACTGCTTAGTTTAGGATAACTTCTGTCTGTGGGATTTGATGTGCATTCTTACTACTATTTCAAAACAAAACAGTACAATTTTTCTATTCTTGTGTGGGAAAAGTTCTCCGAAATGTGGTGTTTGGCAGGCTCAGTGTAATTCTAAATTTCCTACCCAATCAGCCCTGAATCTTACTTTTTTTTTTAAGATATATGAGAATGTGTGACTGACAGCATAGGTCTATTGTGAGAGACATTTTTAACTAAATGAGCTCTGCTCCTGAATTGTGTCCTTTGTTTTAATCTGGACCCAACATTTACAGTTGAGAAGCTTCCTCTAGAATCCCTGTCAGGATTAAAATTTTTCAAATCGGGTGACTAAATCTAGGCTTGAATATCTGTACTTTTGTACTTGAGAAGCTGTCTGATTTTCTTGGAAGGTGCAGATTGCTCTGAAGTTGACATGAGCTGCACTTTATAGAAAACTTGAAATAGTCTAGTGAAATTGAAGGGACAAGGTTTAATTAGCATTGTAATATGTATAATTTTCACAGCTTGTTTTGGCTCTCCACCACCCCTTTCTAAAGCTGAATAAGGCAGTCTTGCGCTCGTTTGCTATCTATATTTATTTCAGTCTTTTACATTCTCTGCTTCACTGACTTTAAACAATATCAGTCTGCAAGCAGTGAAGGGAAAACTCGGATATGGAAAGACTCATTATGAAGGACTGAAACAGAGAAGATACCTCTTTCAGGGATTATGTGGAGCTCTGAGCAGGGAGATGAAGGCAAACAGATCTCTGAACTGTTAGTAACATCAGCAACGACTACTCACAGTCACAAAAGTCAGAACCCAAGCTAGTGTCTCTGCATTGCACTGAGCACCTCAAACACAGGAAACTTTTATTTGGGTTTCCCTAAGGTGGAGGGTTGCATGGCACAATGCGAGTGTGTGCTGGCCCTCACCAGACCTTGTGCTGGGTGTCCTGCTGTATTGTGCCAGTTAGCAGGAGGAGAAGCATGTTCTTAGCCTTGCTCTGCTGAGCCAAGGGATCTGCACTGGGGAACCTATGTTCAGGTCGATACATGTTTCCTGTGGCTCCTTTTTCTCCCTCATTTCTCTTTTTCTCTATGACAATGAAAAAATCCCTTCTTAATTAAATTTATATTGGTGCTATACCCTCTTCTTGCCTTGAATTTTTATCAGATGTAGACAACATGCATAACTATCTTAAGATGTATCTTCACAAAGTACATTAGCCATAGCTCCTAGAAGATTTTCTGAGGAAGGTGGACTGTTTCTTAGTTCTGATCTGCTCAGCAATTCTCTGCCTGTTCAGCTTGCATGGGGAGGTACCTGTGCAAGTTGGAATAGCGGTGTTTTAGACATATCAGATTCTTCTCAGACGTTAATTCTTTTAGACATTAATCAGATACTCAACCTGATTAATAAACCCAAAACCAGTTGGAAATGCAAATACTTGCTTCCAAGAGGAAGCTGCTGTCAAAAACCAAGGTGCATGTGTAATTCAGTGGTAATAAGTTAAAATGAGAGGATTTTTTTTTCTTTTTCTTTTCTTTTCCTTTCCTTCTTTTAAGGGAATTAATAGAATGAGAATTGGAATTTCACATGTGCTGTGGTGGGTAAGACGCTAAGATACAATTGCCTCCTATTTTTCATTTTCACAGTGGATGTGTTGTGCTTTTCACTGACCTGATAGAGTGCGTCATTCCAACAGGGGTGATTGCTTTGGCTGTTCCCCTGTAACACTGATTCTGAGTGGAATAGCCATGTTCCTTCTATTTGGTAGACAACCTCTGTTAATGTGGTACTTAGTTCTTCATGAAATACTTGGAATCTCTACAGCTACAGTATTTAATTTGCCTTCTCATCATCTTCTTGGTATATATATGTCATGAAGTAATATTTCTGCTGTTTTTAGGAAGGCCAGGCAATTCACAAGTCTTCTGTGTGTCAAGCTTTTTAACAGAAAACTTAGCCAAAATTTCACTTGGTAGAAAAAGAAACTGGTTACAAAAGAAAACTGATTGAAAATGGGATTATCAGAGAGATGAGTTATTTAAAAACTTGTGGATCTTCCTGCGTTCTACTGCGTATGTTTATCTGTGGACAGCTTAAGGGTTTGAAAATGTAAAGAAGAGTAAACGGAAAATGGCACATAGCTGAGGAATGAAGAGATTCTTGCCTTGTGAATCAGGAATGAGCTCAAGAGGGAGCAGAGGTATCCTATGGATACTGCTGCCGCTGGACATGAGAAGCTTTTACTTTTATGTTTCTAAAAAATACCGTTTACAGAGAAATATTTGGGAATATTGTATAAAAAGCAAATTTGAGAGCTCAGTGGGTTTGTGAGTGTATTGCTACCTTCCCCTGCTAAATTACATTTTCTCAGAATGATCTAGAAAACATTGATTAAAATACATTAATGGTTAATATTACGATGCTCACTCTGTCAGATTTATCTTTCTGTTAGATGTCTGAGCTGGCTTTGGGAACAATACAACTGGTTCCTGCTCTCATACCCTCCAGGTTACTGTTTATAATTATCTACAACTCTGTTGGTATTTCATTAAGCAGGGGACCTACAAGAACTGTGATAAAAGCCTATGGCTATGCATTTTTGAAGAGCTTTGTTACATTTGTACCTTTACAGTAGCAAGAGTTGGTCGTTCTAGCTATGGAGTGCTGCCTTCAGTTTAGTCTTTGGTCATGGGCTGTGTTTTGAGGGGTTTGGTTTGTTCACAAAATAATGTGTAAATTTCACAAAGCGTACATGTTAATGTGAGAGAGAGCAGACTGCCAGCCTGGGAAGCGTAAGAGCTACTCAAACGCTGGCAGCAGGTACTTCTTTCTGCTACTCTCCTAATGAGCCACTGCTCCCTTCAGAGTGGTTCAGCCCTAAACGCGGGATGGGAGCAGAGTCTCCTCACTTACTTCAAGGAGTGAGTCAAGTGATGCTTGCAAGGAGGGCTATGTTTGGTATTGTTTGGTTTTGTTTGGGTTTTTTTTTCTAAATTAAAAATTTTTAAATTAAAACCAAACAAAACAAAGCTCCATCTGTTTCCAGTTTTCAGTAATAATTTGTTGGATTAAGCAAATATTCACCATTAATTCAAAATTATAAATGTGGCTACACTTTAATTAAACAAACATACTTAAATGTATACATACACCAAAGTTTTTGAAATTTTTATCTTGATACTTTATCCAGTTACTGCTACATCAGATAATTTACTCTTCATCTAGTTTAGTAGATGTGACACTTTACATCTATTTGCAGGAAGATTTAACTCAAAGTACAGATTTATAATTATTTGTAATCATACCTAAATTCAAATACTCCCCTTGTTGTATTTAGTTGAACGTATAATAATCTAATTTCAAGGAAATACAGGATTTCAGCAAGATGAAAATAGATGTATTACTGTATTTTTCAGTTGTAAATGGGAGTACTGCAAATGCTGTGGGTTTTTTCTTGCAAGTGTTTTAGCTGGTAGACCAAATAGATGCTTTGACAGACTGACATTGCATGAATATTTCAGTTTTATTACCAGTTTACATTGTATATTTTTTTGTACAATGCTGTCTTTTGATCTGAATCTCTGCTTGTATTGTCTACTGTAAAATAGGAGTTAAGGACGTATCGGGAGTTTTCAGTCGCTTGCTAGCTTATGGGCTAGAGTTGGTAGTGTTTTGTCTAAGGCACCATGGTTTTCTTTTTATCTCCTTGTTAGACTGACACTGTTGATCTTGTAATTCCTATAGGCCTCCCTGCCAGCTTCTCTAGTTCTTTGTCTCTATGGAGTACGGTATCTTTTAGGATGCTGGTAGGTGTACCTGCCTGATTTGAAAGCGATTCAAAATTAAGGTTTGGGGTTGGCTTTCCTCCCCACCACCCTTTTTTCCTTCCCACTATAGCATTCCCCTGCCTCTTCTGTGGGCATGCTGGAAGTCCTCACACTGCCCAGTCTATGGAGGTAGACTGTAGCAGACTGCTAAGTAGTAAACTAGAAAAACATAACAGTGTGATCTTGGAGAATTCACATCATCTGGAACAGTAAGGTGGATTAAAAAGATGTGGAAATAAAACTGTTTCTGTTATGTCTTTATAGTGTGGGTCTTTTGCATTTTAATCCCTGGTTGCTGTATCTCAGGAAGTAGTGCAAACGCATGTAGTCTCCAAGAAAAAGGCAACTGTCTCCTTCCCTCCCCTGCTACATAACAGTTGCACCATCAGATTCTTGAAATTATTAGATTTCCCTGTTTCCCATGCAGCTACATATGAGAAGCTGCCTCCCTGCCCTTCCCAAACGCCGTCACCAGTCTGTGCTGTGTGATTCCTAACCAGCAGAAGGAACAGGTATAACTTTGCTTGGGCAGCCAGTGAGGTTGTGTTTCTTATGCATTGGGTTTTGAGTTTGTTTTGGTTGGTTTGTGGTTTTTTTTTTTTTTTTTTAATCCTAAATCATAATTTTTTATCATTACTGAATAAATGTTTGTAGTTGGAAGTGTCGTTGGGCTAAGAAAATATTTCATGTAGAAGGGTTTGCTGTACATAATTTAAAGATCTATCCTACTATGGAAGTAAATCTAATACTCCTGGTTACCAGTGGACTACAGAATAGAAGGATTGACATTTCTTACTGGTCGTGTGGAGTAAGTGCATGGTGTTTATGCAGATCAGGCTTGCCAAGGAATAATTATAGTGATTGGGCAGTAATTGAACTGCAAGCCAATATTCCACTTTAGTGTTCCACATCCTTTATGGGGAGCAAATTGTCTTGCTGAAGACTGAGTCCGAAAAGCGATGGCTGCTGCAGTCTGAGATGTGACTTGAAAGTAGGTGCAGACTATGATTCAAAATAGTGTTCTGCGAACATGGGATTATTATTCATTGTGTTTTCTTATTTTGAACTCAATGGGGGAATGTCAAGCATCTATGAATATAAACATGGAAAAGTTCCATAACATCTGCTACTAATTTCTGCCAGATGAAAGTGGTAATTATGATGAATATTTTTGTTGATGATGCTGATACATTGGCCTAAATAAATTCACTTGCAGACTGTGAATATCTAATTGAAAATAAATGACTGTTTCACCAAACTGTTGACTTAGTGCTCGCTTAAATTTTTAACTGTTTTAATTTGCTGGAGAACTTATGGTTTACTATTTTAGAGAAAAAAAAAATTGCCATGAAATTGGGCATTGTTAATACATTAAATGAAGAGAATGGTTAGACATTACCTAATCATGCAGTTAAATCTTTAGGATTGGGTTATATTGCTCAACTATTTTTGAGCGATACGATAACCTTGTTAAAAACCATGTGTCTTTCAATGAAAACAGACTTCACTGAGGCTTTGACCATGTCCAACGTTGCCATTGCAAATACCCACTATTCTCAGTGCTCTTCTTCCGTCTTGCTGTTTTCCTGCGCTGTTGTGGAGTGCTCATGATATCTAAGGAAGAGCAAGGACAGTGACTGAGTGGCAGGAGGGCTTTTTAGCGATTGAATGCTGGGTGATGGTTTTTGTCAGGCAAAGGAGTCCTCTGGAGAGGCCAGCAGTGTGCACAGAATACATTTATTTTCTAGATTCTTAAGAATCCACCACAATTGCTATTTCATAGGATGTCTAGGTTAAGAGACTAAAACATTTAAAGCGATGTATGGCAAAAGGGCAGTTCATCTTAGTGTCAAACACACATACTTCTTCTGTCTCCGTTTTTTTAGATGTGGGTTATTTTTCATAAAGTGTTTCTGGCATTGAGTTCTCTCCTGTTTGTGCCTCTTGATGGTCCCCAGTGACATGGTCGAGACTTGTCTGGTCTTTGGTATGACGCTGTATTCATAGAGGGTTTGTATTGGTTCTCTTCTGCCAGGGTACCTAACTAAGGGATCTGATAGCTGTGCAGAAACTGGCTTGCAATAAGCTTCAGCAGCTACGTAAGGCAGCTCAGTCCCTAACTAGACTGATTTGGGCCAAATCAATTCTGCATGCTTTGATAGTGAGAGTTTGTGAGGCAATTGATACCGTAGTTCACTCTCAACTGCCAGACTGCTAATAGGCCAAAATGATAATAGGCTTTAAGGGAGTCAGTTTTACAAATTCTTCTGGGGCCACCTACAGGCACTCAGATGGTAGCCAGAAGGAGAACAGAAATATATCAGCAGCAAGAGGTGCTTTTCAGTTTCTGTGAACTTGGGCCAATTGGAAAGACAAGTTCCTGAACAGGAGCTCTTGATAACCTGGTAATGATTTGCCTGTTAGGATAAGCAGAGCTCTTGTTCTCCCCAGGTAGCATGATTTTTCAATGTGTTTGAATACACTAATCCATTTTATTTCAACAGCTCAACCTTCCATTGTTATGGCTTATTGGACCCTGATGTTGAAGTTGACAGTAGGAGATTGTTGCATTGACACTGACAGACATACTTGTGGAAACATGGTAACATGTTCGTTAGGTATAGAGCAAAGTGTCTTTGCTTGCAAACTGAAGATGTCCAAAGCCATCTGCTTGTCTCTATCATTGCTCTGCTCTGCACAGCAGCATGAGGAAAGGGTGAAAATATTCTCTGTTAGTCACCATGGGAAGCTGGTGGTTTACAGCGGGAGGTGCAGTTGTCATCAGACAGTCCAAATCCAAGAGAGCAAGCAAGCAAATGGATGTTATGTGTTTTATGTATATTAATCTTGCTTTGTTAGGTGTATGAGGAAAGGTGTGACTGTGTTCTCTGTTATGTTACATACATTTACTAACACTTCAACATCATAAGAATTTTGAACTCCTGAGTACCTGAAATTTTTAGAAAAGAAGTGCAAAACTCTAGGAGGAAGTAAATGACGTGGGTCCAGTTTCACTGGTGACGACTTTCAGAATTGGTCTCTGATTTTTGTCGTGGTGGCAACAGGGTACGGACCAGCTGCCTGTTCCATGTTTTAGCCTAGTTCTGGATTCTGTCCAATATCCAAGTTATTTAATGGCTTCCAGCAATAACTGTGGTATAATAAAAAGATGCCCGAGTTGGAACTGTTTGAAATCTCTCTGCAGCAACATGAAGCACAGCATGAGCTGACTTGCCAAAAGTGTCATACTCCATGACATAAGCATCTCTTCTGGCAGAACATATCCAGGTATTGATGATGCTAGGGGTGTAGTCAGCTGCTTGGAAGAGCAGCCCTCTTTTGGCTCCAGATGTGTGAAAGAGGAGCTGAGGAAGGAAAAGAGATTTCCTTCTTATGCAGCAGGCTGAAAAGACACTCCTGGTGTTTGGAGGAGCCAATGTCAGGGGCTCAATGTTATGGCTTAGGTAAGGTGAGGGCTTATCAACCATAATATGTAGAGACTGAGTTGGTCAGAAACAACTGGAAAGAAGAGATATATTAAGTGAGATTCTTGTTAGAGAGAGAGAACATATTTACAGAAAGCCTTGTAATAATCATTAGATAAGGGACAGTGATACAAGAGTGTGTGTATTTGTTTTAGTTTGGTGGTGGTGGGGGGGAATCGAACAAAACCAGTGTGGAAATCCAGTAGTAGTGCATCTTTAGCCTGGATATCAAAGGCAATTTAGGTATCACAGGGATATTTGCTTTTGTTTTAATAGCATGTGAAAGAAGAAATTTCAAGAAATGTCTTATAACAGACGGAGCAATCTGAGTCTCACTGTCTTTGTGCGACTACGCATCAAGCCTGGAATACCATTCCAGAACCATAAATGTAAATTGGCTCCTGTTTTGACAGCATATCTGAGGATACTGCTATAGATTTACCTGTGACATTACCTTGTGATATTTGTATTGCAGTGGTGTATCTGAGCATGTGAATATTTTGAAGCAGATGTATGAATTTGCACAGCAACCTGATTAGTCTTGAATATTTTTATTTAATAAAAAAATAACACAGCAATATTGCCCCTTTCTACAGGGGGCAATTGTAATGTTAATAACAGGTACTTCCACACAGTATTAATAAAAATGTACATTTTCAGAAGAAAATTAATTAATTGTATCAGAAGAACAAGAGTGTGACATGAAGAAATATTTTGCTATCTAGTGACCACTAGTATTAGAATTTTCATGAAGCAGCTTGTATACAGCGAAGCTGGTAGGGGCAATTTGTTTTACTTGGGGAATTATTCACATGGTGTGCTTAGAGAAGGTAGGCAAGAAAAGAGAAAGGCAAACAGGCCAGAACCTTGGTATAACACTTTGTGTAATGGCTCCCTCATTATATTTTTCAAATGAGTGTTAAGCTGGACTCAGTATAAAACCTCCCATGTGGAGCCTTCTGTATGTAGAACTGATCTGGTCTAAAGGTAAAGACTTTCCTTTTTTTTTTTTTAATACCCCAAATAATTGGCAGTTTGAGAGGGGTTTTTTTTGACAGAGCTTTGAATAAAATGTCAATGCATTTTCACTTGTTTGAAATGTCATGCGTTTTACTTTCCAATTTTCCCATGTGATCTAGAGGCAATTCCTTGGATGATCTTGTATCTTTATTAAAATGTATGAAATAGTTGTTTACACTGAGGACTAGAAGTGTTTCATATTTCATCTAGTCTAGTTTGCAAATGTAAACAGAAACATTGCAGCTTGCTTTTTTCATATTTCATTGTTTTCTTGTTGTGACATCTCTTATTTTGAAAACCAAGTAAAATACTTTTATGAAAATATCCATGAGTTCCTACTGCTAGCTATAAGATAAGTACTTTCAAAAGCAGGTCAGCCAGATTTAGACTTGATGGGAATAGTATAAAAGCAAAATGATTTAACAGAAGAGATTCACTGAAGTACTTAGTTCTGAGTGGCGTCTAAACCTTTATGTGTTGTAGCCTTTTCACATACTGGTTAATGTAGCCAAAAGATTTCAAAGTAGGATTGCATTTAAAATGAATTGTTGCTGTTGAGACAACTCAGTTGCCCAGACATTGTGTGTGTGAAATTCTTATTGCTTAGCAGCATTCTCACCTACTCTGTAACTACCATGGAAATTGTGCTTTCTTATATTCTATTTCTTCAATGAAAATATCTGGGGTTTTCTTCTGATGACATGCAAGTGAAACAAAAACCTTGTAGCTTCCAGGAGTGTAAACTGTAGTTGGAAATCTGAACTTTAAGGGTTGAAATAATGCTAAAATACAGATGGCCACATCTCTGACTCAGATATTTTGAGGTGATTTATTGCATAATGAATTGCTGCGCCAAGATGCTATGGAGCACAAGTGGTTAATAATGATCAGTGTTGTAAGCAAAGCCACTAGACAATACACATAATCAAAGGAGGAAGAAATAAGATCATTACCGTAAATCAGCAAAGCTGAGGCAACTTTGCTGAGGAAAGTCAACTTAGAAAATTTCAATACGGCATGTGAAGGATGTTTGGAATTTTTTGAAGCTTCTTCATTTAAAGTCAAATGCTTGGTCAGTGGATTTGGAAGGTTCCTCTTCCAAACTATTCATATTTTGTAGCCTGGACTAGAATCTAAATTTAGCATTTCAAATGATCTTATCTTTGTTCTTCTGGACTGTAGCAGCTCGAGACAGTCTGACATCTCTCTGGTGTAGTGAGGCTGATGTCATTGTATTAACTGAGTTTCTTTGAACATCATTAAGCCTAATTAAATGTGTTTACCCCTAGCTGTTGCATAAAGTCTTTTAGTCTTTTCACCTGCATGCAAAATGGCTTGCACTGTCACCTAACTCGCTATATGTGGGAGTTTGTGTATGTGTGGAGCGCTGCAGGGTATGAAAGCCCAACTCCTCGTGAGCTGTGCCTTGCCTTGCACAGAGCTGGGTCTTGCTGCTGGTTGTGGTACCTGAGTACATCTGTACTTTGAACCTTTGCATTAGATAATACTTCATAAGCACTGTTGAGTTGTGCAGTTAAGTACTATGATCCTTGTGCATGTGACAGTCTGGGCATCATGGTATTAAGGCATATATCATGGTATTAAAGGATACATCTCCTCACCAAGATGGTAACAAAAAAGGGGATTGTTTTATGGCACTCTTAAATATTACCAAAGTATTTAAGTCATTGGATTACAATATATCTAAACAAATCTTTTGAACTTTTCACTGTTTTATATCTGGTATCTATGACATGGTAGCCTTGATGGAGGTGAAAACTGAAAATTATAAGACAGAATTTAAGATAAAGATACCTGAAGCTATTACTACATCACTTTCCTGTGGACGCATGAGAAAAAAAGGAGGCATTATCATCTAGGTATAACTCTACAGCCAAAAGCACATAAACTTTCTGAAGCTCAATGTGCATTCAAGTTTGGGCAAGTCACTTAAACATTCTGCTTTCATTAGCCTTATTTTGCACAGTGGGAAGCTGACGATGGTTTGCTCCTCACTCCTGTGATCTCTGCCAGTCCACAGAGCACTGTGTGAGGCACGGTATGGAAACCAAAATGCTCTCGGCCTCTGTAGAGCCATCCCTGTTCTTGTGCAAGGCCTCTGAAGGGTGCCTGTAAATCTGCTCCCTTCAGACTTCATCCCGGAGACCTGGAGAGGGAATGATGTCCCAGGCACTCAAATGACAAATGAGTCTGGTCAGGCTGTGTCCTGCAAGCAGCCCAGACAAGCTGGTGCAATTTAGACTTCCATTGCTGATGCACTTCATATTTCTTAGGGGCTGTTTGTGGGTGATTTAATGCCTCTTCTAGCTCTAGTCTGCAGGTCCTTTGCTGTCGCTAACCCTAAGTTTGTTGAAATAGCATAGCAGTGAAAATAGTTAAAGCTTTATAAGAGCAGGAAGGCGGACTTCCCTGTACTTCAGTATGGTGAAAAGTGAAGTCTTTTGCGTAATGTAAAGGATTTGGGGTATAGGATTTGGGGTATAAAACAGAAATTGCTTACCAGGAGAAACACTGAAGAATTCTGTGGGATAGGTTTCTGACAGAAGACTAATCAAGAACTGTATTTTTTGACAGTAAGAACTGACAGACATGCAATAGGGACCCATTTTTCATCAGTAAGAGTAAGCATAATTTAAAAATTACATTAATTATATAAATTATATTAATAAATGTCATAGTTTTGATCTTACAGGCTGCCTGTCAAAATGTATAGCAAAGTTAATTATAAGGAAATCACTGTACTACAGATTATAGGTTCTGTTATTAAATTCCAAAATCATTTTGGACTGCATCCAGGAAAATGAGAACCAAACTAGATTATTATAAGAAATTGTTTACAAAGAAAAATATGTCAAAGGCTGACTTTGAGTACTTTCAAGTGGATATAAGATAAAATGCCACAGCTTAAACCAACATATAGTCAGTGACAGTGTGTATATATCATGCTATAAGGTTATCTTCAGTTTTGTCTAAAGTTCGTTGTTTCTCTCCCATTACTCCTTCAGTCATTTGTAAGAACAGATTTTTCATTGTCATGATAATATGAGTGAGCCTCTTTGCATTTGTTCTATCTTCTGACATATAAATACACAAGGTATCATAGCATAGTCAGTGTAAAACTGAGCTTTAAGCAGTGTCTATAGGTTTATTGGTAATTTCTGGAATGAATTTATTGATGTTTCTGTAACAGTAGTTCTTGTTTTGTAAACTTAATGAAATATTGAGAGGGGGAAAAAAAACATTTTGTCCTGATCTTCACTGTGACAGAGTAAATACCTGACTTTTGGTAAAATTCAGAGGATCTTCAGACCTTCAAACACTGCTAAGTGGAGTAGTATTAAATTTCTCCTGCTAGTAAAAGTTAAGGCTACGTGTCAGTTGGTTGACTGGTAGTTTTGAAAATTATAATCCAGAGTTCCTGTCTCAAAAACTGACAAGCAGTTTAGAGCGTAAGTTTTGCTGAAAGCAATAGGGGCATGGTTATTAAATGCCTGTTGCTTTTTTTGAAAAACAAACTTGGGCTCTGGAATTGCTTTTTCTAATTCCCCCCCCCCCCCCCCCCCCCCCCCAGCCTTAAAAGGGTTTTACTCTTAGTTCAGAAACCTAATATTTTACTACTTTCAAATTAAAGCTCTTTGTACCTTATGTTCTTTAATATACTTAGAAAAATAACTTTATAACAAGATTCTGAGACACTCTAAAAACTTAGGTCTGTAATGGCACTTGTAAAATGGTATATGATACCAGTAAAACGTTTACAGTCACATTTTTAGTCCTCGTGATAGTGGCATATTGATTATATACAACTACAAAGCAGTAAGAAAGGATCAAGATACTATGAAGTACTGTGTTTACACTGCCTTCAGAGAATACTCCTGTTACTCAAGAGCCCTATTCAGTCAGTTATATGGCATGTGATTTCTATTAGGTTATGTAAGCTGGCTTCATCCCATGCCAACCTATTTGGGGAAAACTTGATCAGTGCTGCTGTGCTGGAGGGGGAAGAAAAACAATCCTACCTGACAGTTGGTCTGTTTATTCTTTTTTTGTTTGCTCAAAGTTGAGTAGTGTGTAAGTAGACAGGCTGACGTAACTTGGACTGGAGGTCCAGGCGGTTTGGTGTTTTCTGTATGGGGGACTTCACCTTCAAAAGGAAATCAACAGTCATGAAATGGAGAATTATGGAAGACCTTTGCAAAGGAGAGCTTTCATTCTGACTCTTGTTAAACTGAGGCTGCCTTACAACCTAGAATGTTGGAAATTATATCTTTTCCACAGGTAGATGATTTAAAAGTTATTTCCTGTTGTAACTTCGGATGTCTTCCTCTTTTATATGAAAGATCTCTTCTTTTGTGGAACCTTAGAAAGGTCTGATAGCTTGAGTCACCCAACTGAATTTTTGGCTGGACTTATGAGCACCTTGAGGTGATATGCTGGTGTCTAAATTGAAAGCATAATAAAGGGTAGCAAGGGTGGTTAAATATGCCATATTCTTAATAGGAGTAATGTCTAATGCTTCCCGCTTTGTTTGTCCTAGTGGATTGTAAAAGAAAAAGAATACGTAGTAAAACATACAAGACAAAAAGTAGTAGTATGAAGTTGGAGTTTGAGAAGGTGTTTAAAATAAATTTATAGAGCATAAAAAGTATGCATTGACACCTGCCAATGAGATGAAAACTATGGAAAACAGATATTTTACAAAACTGGTAACAGCACTTGTACCGCTTTAAAGAGGTTCTTGGAGCATTGAGTTCCTAGCCAGATGTAGGATATGCAAAGTTTTGGGACACAGCAGCATATGTGTAGGGCATCCACTGATTTCAGAAGCCTTTAGCACTGCTAAGAAATTTGCCTTGTCATTTCAGCTTTCCCACAAAACCTTCACTTCATTGGCAGACTGATGCAAAAGGACAATTTTGCCAGGAAAAGAAGATGGCATGCACAGACTCATTGAGTAGAACTACCTGGTGGTTTTTGGAGAGACTTCTGACAGAATTCTTCATTTTCTCTGCTGCCTCCTGGGCTCTAAGCAGGACCTGATTAGTGTTGCCAATTCCATTTTGCTGCTGCTGCTCAGCAAATCTGTAAAAGGCAGCAGAAACACAAGCCATTCTGTTAGTATATGCTGGGTGCTTGCTTTCTGCAGAGGTTCTGTACTGCATTTTTGGGGAAATTTTCTTCAGAGCCAAAAAGAATGGCATGAGCTTAGAAAACCTTTGGAATTTGTGCTGCAGAAGTTAATGTCTCCTGCTTCCTGTCTGCTGGTGGTAAGCAGGAAGGTAAATTCTCCACCCCCACTCCCCCCATTTGAAGATACAAACTTAAGGAAAATCATGTAGTTTAATATTTTATGTTTTCAGGTAACACACGTGCATGGTATTCCTACAACGTAATGGTATAACTGAGGCTCCTTAGTGAAACTGGAGAGATAATATTCCAGTGTTAAGAGTGCTAGGGTTTTGAATTAAGAAGTGCTGGATATTTTATAGGAGGCATTCTTGAGGATGGAGGTGGATGGGGGGGGAATATTAGGAGCACAGAAATTGATGAGAAACTAAACATCTGTTACTAAAAACCAGGTCAGAACAAAACTACAGCAGTGAATACACTTAAGTGTTAATTCTCCCAGGAAAATTTTTGCTTTATTCCTAATCTCTGGTTTATAAAAAGTTCTTTGAAACTTTATTCATACTGATGAAAAAGTGGATTGACCCCAAAATAGTTATTCATTTGTGTAGATTTATTCATGTGTTTGAGTCTTTGCAGCCAGGGGATCTTAACTAGTTTTGGTTGCACTGAAATTTATAATGAACTTTGAAAGAATCATAGTGACTATTGATTTTTAGCCATTACTTTTACAGAAAACTGTAACTGTGGGAATTACTATGCTTGCAAATAGGCAGAAAGAAATGTTTGCTCAAACAAGTAAAAGGTAAATAAAAGGGATGGTGATGACCTGTAACTGACTAAGGTACAGCATAAAGGAGATCCAGGAGATCTAATTTCTAGGCAAGCTCTCAGTTTTATCTTGTGATCTTTCTAATTTTCACTCTTCTTCCGTGAAGTATGATCAGTAGAGGAAGAGGTATGACAGAGCTCCCTGTCAATAGGGGCCTTTCAGGCAGGAGTTACGCAGATCATGCTTACTTCCCTCCTTTTTCACAGACCAAACAAATATTTTTGCTTAGTTCCTAAAAAATTGCATATTTAATTCTATAGGGCAGCAAAATTGGGAGAAGTTCTGTTCACAATGATATTTATAATTGCCAGTAATGGAGTATAGATATACTGCCATATGTGTATTGATTTTGCGAGCATGTGATTAACCACTCAAAATAATTAGGGCAAGAAAGTTTGCTGAACAATTTTCTTATATATTTTTCGGCTCATATTACTGGTAATATATGCCTTTAGAGGGAAAAATCTTAAGGGAGAAAAATCTGTTTTCAAAGATTCCTGTAGTTTTGTTTCATGATTGAAATTTCTTATGTAAGAGAGAAATCACTTTGTTAAAAAAAAAAACAACAAAAAAAACCAAACAAAAACAACACCCCCCCAACCAAAAAAACCAACCAACCAATCAAAAAAACCCCCAACAAACAAACAAACAAAAAAGTAAAAAGAAATTGAGATAATATATTCCAGGAATATATCTGGTTTGTTACAATCAGCTTCTCCATGTTGATTAAAGAAAAGAGATCATGAAAGGAGTAAAAGCTGTATTTTGACTCTGTCCAATAGCCCTTCCTCCAGTAGTGGAAAGCTGACCTGATAATTTGGACAAGTGTGAAGGCTTATTCTTTTAGCGGTTCTTGTGTCTTGGTCCTGCTGTGAGCAAGAGATGAGGTAAAAGTCTCAAGTAGAACATTTGATTCAGTTAAACTGTTGAGTGTTGAAATTGCATTGTTATGCTCAAAATCTTGCTGGCAAAAAGGAAACACACCTTATATATAAAGCCAAGAATTTATTGCTAGTATAATAGAAACTGTCACAGTCTAACTGAAGAATCATTATTAGTCCACATCCATTTACTACAGGAAAAATAAAACAAAAGAAATCAATGCTGCATACAGAAGTATATCCCAGTAATAAATAATACAGGTAAAATTGTTATACGCACACTAATTAATTTCAATCCCTTTTCCTGGTGTTATGCTCACCATTCCTTGCTCCTCTGAATACTAAAATCAAGCCCTTGAGTCAGGTGTTTAGGGGTAGGGGTGATGCACCCCTTTGCCGTGGAGTATATTACATTGACGGTTTCTTTTTCCTCCCCCTCCTTTTCTTGTCCTTTTTAATTTACATGGGGCTATTTTTATGTGTTCTAGCATGCTTTTGCGTGCATATTCTCTTTCTTCATTGGTCTGGGACTCCACAGTGCATCTGAATTTATAATGTATGATGCATTTTACATGTTAAATATTGCTACTTCTTGTATTCCTAAAATCTGTTTTGGTCCAGTTCCAGGTTTGCACATCTTTACCTGATCATAGGTGGCTTGTTTATGGCCCTGGGGCCCTGTCTCTTATTATCCCCTGCTGTACTGCTCTGCCCTGCATCCTGTGTCTCCACTTCTCAAAGGCCTCTGCTATCATACTAGGCCTGTATTTTTGTATACTGCATTATGGTGTTAGCTGTAAATATTCCATTCTGTGCAGAATAACTACTTGTTACTGTTGTCTATATAAAACTACAATGGTACCTTGCAAAAGTAAACCAAATTAGTCAGAGCTACCTGGTCAGAAGAAAAATGTTACTTTTGCAGCTAAGGAAGCCAAAACATAGCTGCAGGCAGACCTGAAAAACTTCAGACGGAGGAAGTCTGACAAGCCTCTGAGGCCTTGCATACTTTGTATTTAGAAAGTCTGTGGTCTGGCACTAGCAATGGCAGTATAGTGTTATTAGGTGACAGCATGCATCACTTGCTTTAGCTGGTTTGGGGGATGCTTGGTACTTCTGAATCAGACAAGTGATGTCAAGTTTAGTCACTAAAACTGGGAGGACAGAAGATTGGTGCATGTACTTGAATACTTCGTTTTTTATTTCTGCATGCTTATCTCTCAAAGCTCAAATAGAGACAAGTCAGATTTCTGTGAGATCTTTTGCAGTGTTTTGTATATCTCTGGGTAAAAAGCATTATGTAAACTTAAAATAGTCCATTCACCGTTGCTTTTGATGCAGAAGACATTTACAATAGAGCCATAATGCATGCAAGTAACTTCTCCTCCCTACCCCCTTTCTTTTTTCCCCTTCAAGTAGGCAAACTACATATGGGGTACGAAGTAAGAGTTTTTAAAGCAGACCTCTTCGTTAATTTGTCACAACTTTCTGCCTGCTGGATTTGTTCTCTTGTGCAAGCAAACTTGATTTCCTTCCTCCATGGGAAACAGGAGATTGTGTCTTGTTGGGGTCTTTTCAATGATGTTCTTGCTTGGAATAGGTTCCCTTTCTGGGTTAGGGGCAAATTTCAGTGATAAGTAGATCAGAAGTCCTCAGGAGTGCAGAGACTCGTGCATTATAACTTTTCTTGATGCGTATTTAAAAAAAATTAGGAAGAAAGCTTAAGACTGTGTTGTACTTCATTTTTCTAGTGACATTTTCTTTTCCTGTAGAACACTTCCTTTTGTTGCTTGAAAAAGTATCAGGAGAGTTCTGAGCTTTGGCTGTCACCTCTTCATGGTATCTGGAGAGTCTCTGTGGATCTTGAAACACTGGCTGGGCTTAGGGGCTGGCTTTCTGTTTCCCCTGTTAAAAAGAGAATCTTGCGAAAATATTGATGTCCAGGAGGGAGATCTCTAAGGGAAAAAACTCTGGCAGGAAAGGCAAGAGAGGCCCTGTTTAACAAAAATAGCAGCCAGCAAAGGGAAAACCTGAAAAAGAGAACTGGTGTTAAGAAGCAAACTACTTTTCTTTGGCATATTGTACCATTTGGTATTTAATAGCTGTTTTTCCTCGGGCATGTTGAGTCTTCAGGGCCAAGCCAAAATGAAGCTCCCCTTCCTGTTAAGAAGGGGGTTGTAAAGTGAGCATTTTCCTAGTGTGCGTGCGGTGCTGAACCAAGGGTGGGTTATGGAGCTTCCCGTGGTACTGGCAGGTAGTTTTATAGCAGTCCACCTGGCCCATGCACAGTCTTGTTGTTTTTGTGCTCTGTCCTGTGTCCCCCCATTGTTGGACTTGAAAGAAGGCTTTGTGTGAAAGCTGGTTTGTTCGTAAACTTTTGGCTGCTTTCTGGGGTTGCAGTGTGCTGAAGGGCTTCTGAAGTTGGGAGCTGGGGGGGAGAAGGCTCACGTGGTGGTTTGCAAAATACTGCTTTGGGAATAAACTAGCCCCTTTGACTTCATGTGTTTATCATCATTCCCCCTGCTTCTCCCCTTACACAGCTCCTTCCTTGCCTTTTTTTTTTTTTTTTTTGTTTTTTTTGTTTTTTGTTTTTTTTGTTTTGGTACCTTGCCTTAAAAATGGGGCATGTGTTTCCCAGGGCAGGCGGCTGTCGTGTGTGCCCAGAGGGTGTTGGGGCCTGGAAGCTTCTAGAAGGTTCCGGGTGTGGGGCTCCCTGCAGGGGAGGGGTGCTCTGGAGGGATGCCTTGGGGCAGGGCGCTCCTTGGTAAGGAGGGCTAGGAGTGCTTCAGGGCACCTGCCTCTGTCCTGAGGGATTTATTTATTTAGTAGCTTATTTTCTGGTGTTTGGTGGCATACGGTTTTGGACAATTTCAGCAGTTCCAGCCAAAATCTCAACGAACCAGCCAGTACTGAAATGGAGGGCAGGGTGCTGTTAGGATACACTCTGTGGAAAGGCATTGTGATGCGGCTGAAACGCAGAAGGGGTGAGAGGATGGGCGAGCGGGCTGCGCTGAGGCAGTGAGGAGAGCAGCATTTTTGGCGGGAGCAGGAGCAGGAAGGGCCGTGGCAGAGAAGAGGTCGGTCTGGGCACGGAGTGGGGAACGAGAGCACGAGGAGGAGGCCCCTTCCCCAGCTTGTGGCGGTCTCAGATCTGACTCTGTTGTTAACAAAATTGATTTTGATTAAAATTTAAATTCTTCTGGGTTTTTGCCAAACAAGATGGATGCCCCATGGAAAACATGTCAGATGGGTAATTTACATGTGACCATACATCATGCGACAGAAGGGATTTCTTCAAAGTTGAACACACTTCTACCTCTTCTCAGTGTCCATATTATGAACACTTTTTTCTAGAACACACATTAACATGTGCTAGAGACTGTCTGTAGAATTCAGTAATGTAAAACATCAAGATGCATTGCAGACTGTGTAGAATAAACAAACAAACAAAAAGAATCAGATTAACTCAGATAAGCAAGAGCTAAAATCACTCAATGCTCCATGACTATAGTAGTACTCTGCTGGAACATTTTACCGCCATTGTTGTAGTAGGATCACTGCTGGCTAATAATCTTGGCATAAGACTTATTTTTTAGCTGTGTTTTTATTGACTTAAATAACTTGAAGTTTATCAGATTAATTTTCTTCTTGCTTTTAACTGCAAGTTGTCTTCTTTCAGACCGAATATATTTTTACATATTAAATACGTAATAGTGTAATAAAACAGCCCTAATCTATGTATAAATTAGTTGATGAAGAAAAACTGTATACCAAATATCTAATTCAGTGTAACAGCATCCTTATCTTAAAAACTAACTATATGCTTTAATCACAGAAGTAGCTGCCAACTATTCCACTATAAAATTAGATGATGTAGCAATTTTCTTTTTTTTTGGGGGGGGGGGGGGGGAGTTGCTGCACCAGAAATCATCAACTTCTCTTTGTACTTAATTAAATTCTAGCAAATGTAAACCAACAATGAGGACTGTAATACAGATAAGGAACTACATATGCTTTACTGCTTTTTAGTTATGTAGCAATATCACATTGGCAAAGGTTGCTGTGTGTGTCATCTCATTTGTAGTGCACCGAGCTCATCCTAGCAGGAATGGAAATGCCCAACAAGTAAGAAAGCCAAAATATAGCTCAGAATTAGTGAGAGTATAGTTCTGATATCGATCGTTCTTGAAATGACTTGATAATCCATAAAATTAATCTGCTTTTATTTTTTTTCCTGTTATGTGTTCTCTTGCCTGTACATATGCTCATCTCTTGCCTTTACAGGTACACAGTGTTTTGTAGGTACTGTATCTTTGCAAAACTTTGTTTTGCAATATTAGAAGTGATGGTCAGGTGTCATAAACCATTGCTTCAATGGGAACAGGTTAAAGCGGTTGCACCATTCATTAGAAGTATACAAGAAATACAGCAGGGTGCCATTGAGGATGAGAGCTGTAAGAAGGTTTTAAGAAAGAAACTAACTTTCTCTCTACTGAACAGGCTCAGGAGAGTGGGTTTAGCACCAAAGAAAACGCCAGCTTGCTTGCTCTTTGTTTTGAGTAATTATATAATTTTTTTAAAATGTTTCCTCAACGCTGTTAAATGTAGTTTTGATTTGGTGATCTTTATGATCTGAAAATCTTAGAACTGATAAATGGGGCAGGATTGACTCCAGCCAACAGATGCAGTGATTCACTTAGTGTCTGATTGTCCAGGGATGTAAATGTCAGCATCAAAAAGCGTTTAACAGATTGAGGTGAACTACTTGTGCACTCTGGTAACAAAGGGATTGTATGTCATATAGCTAGTATGCTGAGCCATTGCTCCCATTTTTTGTCAAATTCCATAGCCTTCTGTGTATTTGACTTCCTGAAACATAATTGAAAATAGGAGTGTGCACAGAGCCGGACAGTAGAGCTGATGACTGGACTGCAGTGCTGTTGTCCTAGTATGCTTCCCTCACTACTGGCTAGCAAAGAACAACAGTTTAAACATGGTCCCCTGGTAAGTAATTCTGTCTGCTCATTCATCTCTACAGTGTAACAACACGTACGGTTTCCTGTAGCTTTAGATCTGCTTCAACAATTAATTACTTAGCGCATGTGTATTTTGAATGTTTTTCTTCATGTAAGGTGTCAGTGCACTGGAGCCATCCTTCAAAAGCATGTAACAGCCGCTAGAGTAATTTAAAGTTCAAAATCTGAAACTGGGTAGGCAGTTGTAGATTATTAAAATAAATATGGGAAACAGTTACTGAGTCTCAACAAAGAAATTCTTTGAAACTTCAGCAACTAGAACCTAATATTGTCTCCTTGCATTGCTGAGGTTGTCTTTTGTCAATGAAAATACTGGCTGTCACGTGCACAAAACTGACATGCTGGGTAGCATAAGTTTACAGCAGCAAGAAAGGCAGAAGTCTGCTTAGTGGAGTGGAAGCAAAAGCATCTTGTCAACATATTTTAAAACAATTATCGCAGTTTTTATTTTTCTAAAACTTTTTCATTCCAGTAGCTGAGGATTTTACACTGAACAGCTATGTGCAATTATGCCATGGTGCTATCCAATTAACCACCCGAGGTAGCACAGCTCAAAAAGATAGCTAAATAATACATCTCAGCAGTAGTTCACATTTGTTAACCAGGGGGCTGTAGCACTATTCTTTTGGAGTGGTGAATCCATTTTATAGCGTCTGCATGATATTTTAAGGAATATGATTTTTCTTTGTGTCTATGTGTTCATTCTAATGATGAGTGTATTTGTCCCTAGTTACTTCAGATTAGAAAGTTTTTCCTCTCCCCCCCCCCCCCCCTTTTGCCCCCACCCCTGGTGTGTCATTGTTCCTTCTTTCTGCCTGGTGCATATATAAGATGTGGAGGATGCGATTTCAGTTCCTTTCTCCTGCCCATCTGAAATGGAGCACTCTGCTTCTGAAACTCTTTTTTCCAGTAGACCAGCAAATGTTATGTGCTGTTCGCTATCTACCTACCATGACCCAAGGCATCCTCTTGATTGTGTGCTGCTGGCGGTGATTGCACTCAGTCATCTTCTTTCCCACAGTCTGTAATGCCCTGGCCATGAGAGAAATTATATGTTCAAGGCATTCAGGTCTCAGATAACGCGTGTGTAGAGCTCAGACTCCAGAACTGTCCCTTCAAGGATGCGACGTGTCCAGTTTTGACCGTTCAGTCTCGTCTCTGGCAGCCCCAGAAACTTCCAGTGCAAATCTTTTGAGTCAGGTAAGGAGACCGCTGTCCTTTTTGTCATCTTGCAACTGTGCTGTACCTGAACTTTCCTATGACTGTAGTTAAGATTTTGTAGTATCTGGGGTCACCAGGGGGTCTTGTCATGTAAGTGACATTCTTCTTGCTAAAGCAGTCATCTATGGCTGTGGACTGCTGTCAGCAAACACTCCAAGTTTGGTTTTCTGTGTGGCTGAGCAGCATCAGCTGGCTTTTGTCATTATTCCTGGAACCACTTGCAGGCTTCAGGGACACTACTGGCTGCAATCCAGCACTGGCACTGGAACAAGTCCCTGCCGTTACACTTCTTCAGTCATTCATCCTCACAGATGTGCTTTTCCAGCACTGATATTTCAGCAGCAGAAGCACGAAGCAACATTTCCTCCCAACACTGCAGTTTCTCTTGTGCAGCAATACGGTGAGCAGCCTTTTCATAGTTCTCACAGCAGAAGGGATCTTACTGCAGAAATGTAAAGGACATGCCATCCTTCGAGTTGGTGCATGTCTGCATAGCCAAAGGGAATGGTAGGTTTCTGAGGCCTGTTGTTAGTCTACTCTAGGTGGTGGCAGGCACTGGAGCTTGGGCCCTGTCTTTCAAAAGCACTCTCCCACTGCTATCTGTTACTAGTGTTCCTTAAACCCTGAATCCTTTCCCTTAACCTGGGAGAACAAGGAACTGATTCACTAGAAAAACCAGGGGCCTTTCTGCAGCTTCTCTGGTGGAGCACACAAGAATATGTGCACGTTTCCTTCTGAAGAAGCAGAGTCCTACCTCTGACGCCTTACACTATCTTTTTCTGTGCCTGGGATTTTGCCACATCCCGCGTTGGAGCTGAGTCAGGTAGTAGGGAGATGTTTGGTTTTGTGCTCTTATGTGTCTGATAGACATGTTCTCAATTTTCAAGGAGCTGGTTGCCTGCCTCTGTGCAGCATACTTCTCTCTGATGGTGGCAGGTGCACTAGGGAAGGCTAAAACTGCCCGAGAGATGTGGCTGTTAAGAGAAGGGGGGATCTGGAGAAACTGGCTTACCACTCACTGTCACTTCATTTCTGCCTGGCAAACTATTGAGACTTGTTTGTCTGGCAAGTCTTCAATTTACTGGGCAAACTGACTTCTCTTGTGGTCTTTCTTCCATCTGGCACCAGAGAAAACTTCATGTTTATTGTGATAGATATACAGATGACTTCCCACATTACCTTCCAAGCTTTCTTTAAATTGGAGGACATGCCTAATGACTTAGTGTTGTTAAGAGTAGCGTACCTTAAAAACTTAGTACAGCTTACCTAAAAAAAATGGTATTGCTTTAATTACATTGGAGAAAATAATTTCAACTGATTCCCCTGCCCCCATCTCTCTCATTATTAACAGAGCATGAGCCTAGAGGTTATTTATTTCAGTTTTATAATTTTGCAACCAGGGTCTATAAAAATGGTTTTGGAGCAAGCATTATGGTTGAGTAGCAGTTTGTTATACCTGAAATAATGAATTTTTAGTGGTCAGTGCAAAGAGGGTTTTTTTAGTTGGTTGGGGTACCCCCCCCAGTTATGGTTCATTTTGCCAGCACAATGTCAAATTTTTTTCTCTTTTTTGGCAAATAGTGAGCAATGGTAAACTACTGTGTGGTATACAATCCAGCCTATCTTGCCAACCCCAAATCTGCAGAATCCTCTTCTCAGTATTCTGCCACCCTTTTGGAGGAACTCCAAACGCATTCTCTCATTTTCTTGGATCTGCAACATTAATAAGGCATGTTCCCCACCCCCAAAACAAAACAAAAAAACCCAAACAAAACCAAAACCCAACCCAGACCCAAACCCCTAAACTAAATGTGGGTCAGAATCAGAATATGATTGTATATAATGTGAATACTCTGTCTTTATTGGCATGAAGTTCGAGTTAGGGTAGTAAATATGATCCCTCATGATATGTGACTGAGTATTAGGCTCCATGGAAAGAGTGATGTAAGGCAGAGGGCTTAGAGTCCTTCCATGTGTGTGTTCATCAGCTCCTCCTTTTGACCCGGGGTTGAAATGGAATAGCCCCCATCTTCCAGCATTTGGTGCCAAGATATTCTGCTTCTGTGTGGATAGAGGTGAAATCTTTTTTGAAGGAGCTTTTCCATGTGTTCTTGAAGCTGTTCAGTTAATCCCATTTCTATTGTCTTCTGCATCGGATTTCTTGGGTTCCTATTTTTTTTTTTTTTTTAAACTGAGTTATCTATGAAGAAAACAAATAATATGATTAGGTTGAATGAGAATGAAAGAAATCAGTAGAAAGCTTCCCATTTACTTCAGTCAGCTTTAGGTCATAACCACCAATGTTTCTAGTATTGGTCAAGAAAAGCAAGCATTCCCTCTCATAACTTTATTGGCCAGTTAGGAGCTTTGACTATTGCAAGAGTTGCATGACAGTCAAATTTGAATATTAATTTTTAAAAGTATTTTGTTCACATACCTACACTTCAATGAATTTCAGAAAGTTAATAGTTGATCTTACAGGTTGGCATGCAAGTACAAATATTTTTATTATAAGATAACTTATAATGACAAATACATTAAGTAATTTTTTTTTGCTTTGTTTTGACACTTAATAGATGTAGTCGTCTTAAAAACAATAATTGATGCGATACAGAAAGCATACGATAGGGAAAGGAAGCACTGAATAAAATGACACGGTTAATTTAATAAAACTAAGGAAACCACCAATTGCATTTCTCATGAGTGTCATAACACATCTCTAATTAGTTTGGAAAGATTGTAGGAGCTATAACACTGAGTCAAGCAGTCAGACTTCATATAAGTTGTAACTGGTAAAATACTCCGGTTTTCTTACTATGCTGATCACATTTCCTTGCAAAAGCAAACTAAGCTAGGATTGTAAGCTCACTTCACTGCGTATGCAAAACATTTATTTACAAACATATTTAAGTTTCCTGAGATGAAAAACTGTACTGAATGCTTTTGAAAGGCAGGTCAATGTAATGTTAATCTTACAAAATTATTGTTCCTTCTTTCTCTCTATTTCAAGTATGCTTCGATAGCTGGCCAGTCTCTTAAAAGAAGTCAAAGTATGAATCAATGTACTATTATTTCTCATTAATGATCTCATTAACCAAGCACTTTCTTTAGCAAAATACTTCTTACCAAACTGCATCTGTAAATACAGGATATGGTCTTCTGTGCTTGTGCCAACAATATTTTTATTGGTTTTTTAACACATAAACTTAAGTGCTGCTTTCCACTTCAAAAACAAAATAATTGTATATGGAAAGGGAAGACGTACTGAGTTCTAGCCATGTGTTTCAGGATAATAAACCTCTTGCAAACTCTTCCAGGGACTGAACAGCCAGCCCATCTTTATTACTAAGTATTTCTTGTATTGCTATGTATTGTGTTCAATTACATACTGACCAGCACTTAATTCTGCTTTTGCCCAGCAATTACGCTTTATATTGCCACCAGTTTGTACCTCCAACTTTGGGATGTTGGTGCTAGTTTTAAATGTGTTAAGTCCTCCTCTTAGAACCACCTTCTGCCATGAATATTTCATTTTGTCCCTCTTCATTGTATTTAGCTGAGCAGCATCCTTTGCTAATTTAATGAATTCAGAAGTGTGTCATACTGGATCCTGTGAAAGGTCTTAACAATTACGGTCTGGAGAGATGGTGTACAATTCTAGCATCAAAGGATGCAGTCAACCAAATGCTGATTTTTGAAGTTTGCAATGTACTGTATATAAAAATGGATAATTTTTGCGCATCAGTCAGATTAGGCTAAGACCAGAGCACCCAATTTTCTTTGCCTTTGGCCGAGTTTTATTCTGACGTGTCAGCATAAAATGGTTAGAGAAAACCACAGGTTCACTTCAGCAGAAGCTTATCGCTTTCTGGTTACAATGGAAGCCTGGCACAAACTAGGGACAAACTAGGAAATCTCTTCTTCCTCTAGGCATTTTTGAGGCACCTTATTTTATATACTGATTATCTATAAATATATAAATATTTTAAAGTTTCATGTAGCAATAAAAAAACCCTGTTGCTTGGAATGCTTTTGCTGTTAGATATTTGCCTAAATACATTCTACTCAAACTTTCATTGGTTAGGTCTTTGTTAACCAAAACACACTCTAACAATCCAAGTAGTCTACTTTACAAAAAAGCCTATATTGATTTTTCATTTTTAACCAAAAAGGTTACCGTAACCTTTTGGGGGCAATAGGTTCAATATGTCAACAGACTTGGAATGCAACTTGTCTCTTAGGCTTAGCTTTTTTTCTGTCTTTCCCAAACTGAAAAACCTCAGTGGGGTCAGCAAAGTGTCTTACTTATTCAGGGGTATGTAATAAACAGAAGTTAGGAGGATGGCCAGTATGGAAGTTAATAACTAATCCTTCACCTGTTCTTTAATTGCTTGATATTTTTTGAATGGTATTACCAAGTATAAACTGTTCTTACAAGTACTCTCTCTTATTTAATAGAATAGTTAAAGTACTGCTCTGTCTGGAAGTATTTTATTAAGCTTTCAGATGAGATTTGTGATGGTTTTGTTGTATCTAAAACAGGTGCCCATAGCTTCTACTGACCTCATGTCAATTCCAGAGTAATTTCTAATTGATTTAAACTCTGGCAATTTAAAATTATATATTAGAACATGTGTTGATCTTTGATAGCAGACTTTAAAAATGCACTTCTTAAAATACACAAAAAGCATAAAAAGCGTAAATGGGTTCTATAGCCATTAAAGACATTTTTGTGGGAATACATCAATATCTACTTAGAGCAATCTGCTGAGATTATTCATGTATTGAAATTATAGTTTCAAATCACTGGATATTTATCTGGAAAGCACTGGGGGGTGGAGAGGAGAACACTCTTATAACCCTGAGGTTTTTATAGCATTTGCAGTCCATTAGTTAGAAGATGCATTACTCATTTTTTCAGTGTTGGAAGATTTATATCCTCTAGTTAATTGCTCTTACTTATGATTTTAAAGGATTTTTATACAGCATTCACTTGAGAGTGTTCATATATATATATATAAATATAAATAAATAAAAATTGTAAAGCTACACAGAAACTCCAGTATGTGTACTATGAGGTGCAAATAACATGCACATTTGTTAGTTGGAGTGGGAAGTTCAGCAAAAGGCTCTTCGTTGTGTGATGCTATACTATCAAACCCCCCAAAATCTATATAATTTGTATCTTGAAGAGTAAGCTGTAACAGCAAAAATACCTTTGGGAGGTGAGTTTTGTTTTTTTTTTTTTTTCTTTCTGCTGGAACAGTTACAGAGAGCTGCAAAGCACAGGTCCTATGTCTGTGTTGTGGCTGTCAGCATTATTATAAATCTGCTAATTAATACGAAAAGACTTAAAAATAGTCTTAAAACATGTAGGATTTAATTTCAAAACATGAAGGCAGAAAAAATGACCGTCTCCTCCTGAAATGGTGGTAGTTACTAAATCAAAGAGAGAACAAAAGGACTTCTACAAATGCAGAAGTTGTTTAGGGACAGATAGTCAGTCATCCCTTTTTGTGTAAGATAGCACAGCTGTATACTGCATTTGAAGTTGTAAAATACATTAGAAATATGAAATCTGAGGAGAAAAAAACCTAACAGTTTTCGAAGAGTAATTGGAGCTGGAGTAATTCCTATTTGTGCTTTTGGAAATTCTTCTTCAAAGACAAAGTACAATAAGTATAAAGAGTTGGTTACTTTGGAAGTAGTTATGTCAAAATGTGAAGGCATGTATTTCTTTTGGTTTGCTTTATTTTCTTTCCAGAGATAGTTGTAGCATTTTTTTTTTCATCCAGCTTACTGTTTCTCCTTCATGCTACTGCAGTTCCGAAAAAGCTCTAATGTAGTAATAAATTCTGTGTTTTGAGAGCCATGAGATTTGTGGTTCTTGTGAGTCTCCATCAACAGCTGAGTTCCACAGGCTTCAAGGAACTGGCCCGCGCAGCTCTGCCCCGGGCTCTCATGTGTTTCACCTAGGTTTGATGCTTCAGATTTTCCAAGGTTGCCAAAACCGAATTATTTTATGGGAAAAAGTTAAGGGTTTTTTTTCGTTTAGTGCAAACTAATTATTTAGAGATGCTTGTGTTAGCATTTAGTGATCTAAAAGTGATGCACTAGTCTGGGTAAAGCCAGTGTTATGCAGTAGAAATCCAGCGTGTTTCTTCACAGTGATCTGAGCAGCTTCTTAATCCTGGATTGAGTGAAAATTCCTTTGAGTTTGTAATAGTGCTCTGTATAACTAGTTGTGGGGCACCTTCCCACCAGGGCTTATGTAAACACATGTACAAAGAAAAGCAGGAAAATAAAAACAGTGGAAATTAAATTCTTCTACAGTGTGGTGATACCTTTCCTCATGCCTTCACTTCTGGAAGCATCTGGGAAACCTTATTTGGTCAATATGCCTTTAGTGTGATTCATCACCACAAGTATTTTTGTCTATCATGAACTATCAGTTCATCAGTATGTCTATCAGTTTGTAAATAACAGTCTGGGAGAAAAGATTACTTTTGCAACATCTTTTCAAAGGTAAATTGTTCTGTGAAAAGATCTTTTTCTTCTGAAGTATATCTGTCTGCAGAATTTTTTTTTTTCTTTTTTCCTCCCTATGTTTGATATAGTCAAAACATTTCAAGATTATAGTCCAGTCTAAACCTCCCCTGGCGCAGCTTTGAGCCACTCCTACGCACCCTATCACTGGATCCCAGGGAGAAGAGCTCAGCACCTCCCTCTCCATTTCGCCTCCTCAGGAAGCTGCAGAGAGCAATGAGGTTGCCCCTCAGTCTCCTCTTCTCCAAACTAGACCATCCCAAAGTCCTTGGCCGCTCCTTATAGGACGTTCCTTTCAGTCCTTTCACCAGCTTTGTTGCCCTCCTCTGGACACGTTCAAGTACCTTCAGAGCCTTCTGAAATTGTGGGGCCCAGAACCGCACAGAGCACTCAAGGTGAGGCCGTGCCAACACTGAATACAGTGGGATCATCACCTCTTTTGACTGGCTGGTTATGCTGGGTTTCATGCACCCCAGGATGCGGTTTGCACCTTAGCATAGTTCATGTACACACAAAGTGGGGAAAATAGAAGGGAAGATATTTTTCTGAAATGATCACCAACAGTTTTTTTGCTCAGAAACTTCTAAGCCTCTCAGCTGTGTGCTGTAAAAATCTAATATTCGTTTTCTGTCAAGACTGTATTCTTAATGCTGACAGCATGCTTCTTCCAAGAAATACTCCTTGCGTTGTATCTGCAGAGGTTCACTTCTGCCCTAGCTGTCTGTGTTGTCGTCTGCTGCACTGAGGGACTTCAGTACTCTTCTTGATGAGGCAAAAGAAGTGTAATTGGCACAACTGCAGGCTTTATCGAAGCCTTTGGATTGCCTTTGGATCCTGGGCTCCCTTGGTGGCAGCCATTAACACCTTCCAATATAGTATTAGGCTACTAATAATGATAGTAATTGCTTGTTGAACTTCACAGAACCTGTCTTAAAATGTCATGGGAAATCACCTGTAAACTCTCTTGGTTACAGTTTCCGCTGTCATTACTGTAATTTGCTGCATTGTCCTTTAGATATTTTAGGGGATTGCTTTGTATGAGGCATGTATTCCAACACAAAATTTCTTGCACATCTTTACATTATATTTGTGATAGATTGATGGATGGCACATACCAGAGAGTTTGACCAGAGTCTGGTTAAGAATGGTTATTGCCAGTTGAGCCTGATTTTAGCACAGGAATAAGGAAATGTACTTGGCAGAGTGATTAATTACGTCTGATAAGAATCAATAATCCTGTCAGTTTCTCTATACATCCTCTTTGAAATGATGGATCTACAGTATTTTACAGTGGTCATTATATTATGTGTGGAAATGGAAAGGGGTACATGTATGTGAATGTGGTGTGAAAAACATACAGAAGCGGTGTGATCGTGTAACTAAGAATTACTTAATCATGCTGGTGAAAGTTAATTGTATCATTCTCCACAGAATAAAGAACTATATTCCCAAAAGACATTCATTAACTTTAAACTCAGAATAGCAAGACAGTAACAGCAGTAGCATAATCATCTATATTTTTGCTCTTTTTTTAAAAATAGCATGCTTAATTAAACATATAATTGATTTTTTTGACTAATGGACAACTGATGAAAATAGAAGAAGATATCTGTAATGATAACCTGTTACATTCAAATCTTGGCATCTATAATTCAGAATTACTGTTGTACTGAATGCAGTTGTTTCAGTTACTTAAGTGGGGTTCTTGGGGGGGCGGGGGGGGGTAGGAATTCCTGTGACCATAACAGAGTTTAAGATGGATGTATCTTTATATTTGTTCAGCTGAGTTTCAAAGGTAGAAATATTGTTTCAGGATTCTAGGAAGGAGAAAGAAATTAATAATATAATTTTAGTAAGTACTGTGCTTTGCATTTTCTTAAAAAAAATGCAAGTGGACATTTGCACCATCAGATTGTGCCTTGCTATATGAATGATGAATCTTCTGAAAGAAACTTTCTCTGGATATTTTTAAACTAGGTCTTTATTTTCAGTCCTGTTCTTGTGACTTTGTTTTTGCATCTTATTTTAGCCCAGTGTTCCCTAAACGGCTTCCAAATTGAGCACACTGGAGAGATGTTTAATACCTCAGAAATGGGATTTAAATGTATTTATGCAGCCACAAGCAGAACACTGATATGCCAAGGAGCATATGAAAAGAACATTCTTTTGTTAAAATTCTGCCTTCAAACTGGGGAAAAAAAAGCTTGATGGGTTTCTTTGGCTCTGTCTAAACTCTTCCACCTCCCTGCATGCAGCATCATCAGCCTGCTAGAGGCTGATCACTTGTTCTGAAGAGTGAATTTCCTGTGAAGAGTTCTTAGACAATACTGCCAGGCTACCAATGTCTTTGTCCTACATTATCGTAACAAAACTTTTTTTTTCCTCTTTAAATAGTAAGTCAGATTGAATCTCCAGTCACTCTTCCTTATGGTTGAAGTCAGATGAGATGGCTTAAACTGATCTAACAGCTTGTGGCAACTAAAAGATGCAATCTTACTGCTTCCACGCTTATGCCTGTGTGTGGCTCCAGTTCTGTTCATCTGACCCCTCAGGGAATTGCTTCAGCTCACTAAGCCTGCAGGAGACTAACACAGTAGAAAGTGTGAGTAGTTTTCTGCTGTCTCACTGAGTCGAAACTGTATATGGTGCAGTCAAGGAAGAGGCTATGGGGGGGGTATGGAAGGAGATAGGACTGCATAGCCAGGCATGGAGCAAGTTGGAGAGCGACAAGCAGTTAAGACTCTAGAGTGCAGGGAGCTCTTAAGATTACTTTAGCTGTCCTGCTAAGTGTCTTTGAAGTCTGAATACAAGTATCACTATCTTTGGTAAGTGAACTTGTCACAAACAAAAGGTAATTTTTTGTCAGGGGACATTGCTAAGCAACTGGTAGCACAATAGCAGTTAGAAAGATTTATGTGACATAAGCTTTATTATTTATGTGAAAGTTACGTATTTTCTAGCCAGCCTCTCCTACCCCCAGATCTTCAGTGTTATTTGTTCTGAATTTTGTAGCTGAAGTTGTATGGCACTTATGTCAGTTTTGAAGGTATTTTACAAATGCCGCCTTCTATATAAAATACTTCCTGTTCTCTCCAGGTTGGTAGGGCTACTATATATGTTCTGGCATGGGTGGTTGTCATAAGCAGACTAACACTATTTTGGGGATAAAATTGCCCTTACTAATAAAATTGGGGTTTAAGGTAGAAATTTTTGTAACTCTTGCTTCACAAGAGTGTTTCTCTGATTTCTGTCATTTTTGTGAACTAAATGAGTGGTCTGCAGGGTGAGACAGCCAATTCTTACCTGTTTACAGATCTCAGCTACTGATTTAAACCATCACACAGCTGGCAATATGTTCTTAGAGTGTAATATGCATAATTTATGGAGATCTGTGGAAAGATTTAAATGGTGACATAAGGTGTAGGGCATTAGAGAACTACAATATGGATTCTGAAATTTGCATTTTGAAATTCATCTGCATGTTTACTGCTTAATGTTCTTGTTGCCTACCAGAAAGTGGATATATATATATGTGGCTACTGAATGATGGGCCAGATTTGTTCTCATTCTCTTGACTTCACTGAAGTTGCTCCCGATCTACACTGGTGTAACCGCAGCGCAAGCCAGGTGCTGTTATTCTGCTCCTGGAATCTTTTCTCCATATTGGATGTAGCCTGCTTGTGACATGGCATTTCAGATTCCTGCACAGGCAAGAATTAAATCTAAATATGAAGACAGTTTAGAAAGCTTACTGGGTATTTGTTTCTTACTTCTGACAATGGTGATTCATTCATCCTTTCTTCAATATATGTTTGTTACATAACTTTGGGGTTTTTTTCTTCTCATTTGGTAATGCAGTAATTTAAATGCCAGGAATGCCAAACCCCCTAAATTATTTATTACTTTTTATTCCTTTTGACCAAGACTTTCCTCCAGAGTTTTTTAACGGTTTGTGTATTTAAGATTTTTTTTTTTCAGCATTATTTGTTCTAGGTATTATCTTCCCTTTTTACTAACTTAAAGGTATACTTTAACTATCGCACTGCAGAATTGCTGCTATTTTAGACATCTTTTTTTTTTTATAGTACTATTCTTCCTTAGTTCCCTAATGCTTAATCATGTTGAATTAGTCCTAGAGGATAGAATAATGTTAAACGTGGGGGAGGTGGGGTGGTGTGGAGTTCCCCTCATCCTGTGTTTTTAATTCTCTATGGCTTCTAAAATGTGATCCTCTCTGAGATGCAGATGATGTGTAGGCAGATGGATAGTTTAATGGCCTCATAGACTTTCAGAAGTCAATATACAAACTATATTAACCCCGTGTTGCTAGCAGGCACTTCAGCCTCAATCAGTTACAATTCAAAGCAATTGTGAGATAAGAACAAACGAAGAAAAGGTGGGTCTTGGGTAGGATTTGTATGGAAGTAGCAACTTTGAATAAATGTATTAACGATACTAGATTTTAGGGCTCTCATTTTCAAAAGGTTACTCGCAAAGCTCTCGTGTCATTTCAAAATGACAGCTTGTTGAAGATAAGAATGTAGTATGAAATCTACCTAGCTTAATAGGTTTGGATGGGAGGGGTGCTAAAATAAGACTGATGGTATACTTGCACTTCCTTCAGTCTGCTCCTCTGAATTTTCAGATATACTCAGCAAAATCTCCAGAGAAATTTGAATGGGAAAAATAATTGTGCTAAAAATCAGAAGTTGAACAGTCAGAAAAAAATTAGCAAGTGAATTAATTGGGCTGTTACTTCATCAAGAAGAAAAATACCAGGCAAGGAAAAGCATAAACTAATTTGGTTTTGGTGCAAGTGTAGCAAGCATACAAAGCAAAACTGCAGACTAGGAAATGTGTTTTGTACTTGAAGAGAAATATGATGTAGTTGGGGTGGACGAAGCGTGGCTACATAAAGAAGCAGGGTAAGGTATTGAAACACCAAGATAAAGTATTGAGAAAGTAAGATTTCAGAGAATAGGTGACAAAATGACATCTGCCCTAGGTATCATACTGCTGCTAAGCCTGAAAGTGACTCTGCAGATAACTTCTTGGCTTCTGTGATGTGTCTTCAGCAGCACAGGAGGGCAATGTGTTAGGCTGAACTGCAACTTTAATCACATTATAGGAGTGGCAGGAGGTCAATAATATTTGTAATATGAGCATTTGTGACAAATCAATTGTATAATGAAAGTGATTATAACATCATTAGAAGTCTGATAACCCAGTAACTTTATGATAATTACTTCTCAGTTATAGGGAATAATTTACCACAGGAGATGCTGGAATGTTAGATACAAAGGCTAATAGCTATAGTCATATCTGAAGCATATGTGCCATTTAGTATCAAGTTTGAATCCCATCATTCATTTTAACATTGTAGACTTTTGACAAGCAAGGGCTGGATTTGGAAAGGTAGTTACACGTATATATGTATCTTTGGGTCCCTAAATAACATGGGAAGGATGACTTAAATGTGCCCTTAAATAGAAAGCTGATGGGGGTTGTTTTGATACTTGGGTTTGCTTTTTGTGTCATATCATCATGCTCACTAGGTCCAAGGCAGGGGGAGGGCTGTAAAGAGGTGGTTGAGGGCAGAGGATGAGAATGAGAGTCCACTTTTTGATAGCAGTTAGTAAGGGCATTGGGTTATATCCAACATGAAATTGTACCACATCTCATTTCTGAAAATTAACTTATACTCCTAATTAACTTCTGAGATACTCCCCCACACTCACCCATACCTATTTATTTATTTAACCTATATAGCTGATTAAACTAATTCCTGGGAACTGTGCTTGTGAAGCAAATAGTAGGTTGTGCTCTAAGACTAACATGATAATATGATTTATTATTTATGAAACTGTCCTGTTTGAAGAAAGGAAAATCACTACCTTTCAGAAAAGTTCTTATGCCAGACTATTGACTATCAGAAGCAAAAATTAATTTTTAGTTCTACGAGTTTAGTACTTTGTTAGCGAGGGTTTTCTATCCTATCTATTGCGATATGACTGGAATTTTAAAAAAAAAGGATATGATGCTGAAAACAAAGTATGTGAAGAACAACTTGCCTGCATTGTTTCTGAACTGGATGAGGGAAATTAGTGTGCATTCATGTGGCTTCTTATTCATTCTAATCTTTCTGCTGGCAATTGGTCCGAGTTGCATGTAGGCTGTGTTTTTGCTTGGCACTTGTTAGTCAATTTTTTAAATGGATGTTTTGGAGATGTTTAAAATGCTGACTGTGGCTCTCTTCAAACTAGATATATTGAAGAAAAGTATAATAGCAAGAGAGAAGTATAATATTGGAATTACTTAATTCTCAAGATATTACTGCAACAGAATTTTGATTTATGGGGGATTTTAGTTATCTTCAACTGATTTTTTTGTTGTATCTTTTTGCAAATAAAATTTCCCAGCCCTCAGTAACATACTTGTTGAAGAGAAGGAATTGCTGGTTGTCACTGATTCTAGCACATTGATTGGAGTGTCATGACACAGGGATGTTTCATTTCATTCCTCATTAAGGTGAGGAACTTGGATCCATAAAAAAAATGAATCAAATCTCCATGGCAGCATGTTAATCTTTTTGTCTAAACAGCATGCTTTCCCATTGCATATTTTGTTACCCTGAGGAAGAGCATCCTTTTCTATATACATGTATGTGTATTTAGATGAGTATGCGCACATGCATATATATAGTAAACATTTAAAATTAAATGTGTTAAAGAACTGAACTGAAATTAATCTTATGTAAGAACGCAAAATACAGCAAACAAGCAAGACCTAAACACGTCAGAGCTCCCACTGCTCTCCTGTGACATAGTAATTCAGAAAGAATCCTTCTCCCTCTGTTCTGTGTGCCAAAATGTTTGCCTGTATTTACGTTGTGTTGTTAAAATGCCTGTTATACTGGATTCCACTGGTATTTGTCCTTGTTCATCCATGACGCACCCTGCTTCTTGCTTATTTTCTCCATCTCGTCTTCAGATTTTACTAGTTATTTTTTTTTCCCATCAGGTGGCTAATTGTAAAAAATAAATTATTAAGAGCCTGTAGAGCCTGCAGGAACCCATTAAAAACTCTGCTCCTCTGATAAGGATTTTCTGCTTAGACTTTCAACTGAGATTTGTCAGCTAATCAGCTTTTAATTTGATTAGCACATGACGTATTGACTTTGTTTCATTCGAGGTTCTCAGTCAACATTTCAGGAAGCACCCAGTCTAATTTATCCACATTAAATTCTAACTACATCAAGCAATTTTCATTTTAATACAAACTTTTAATCTCATCAAGTTAGGTGAGATGCGTTTTCCATAAACATATCCTGGTTGGCATTAATTATATTACTATCCTTTAATTCTTTGTTTATGAAGATATATCTAGATTGTAGTTTATTTGTGTGAATGATTTTATAGACTGGAAAAATATTTAAAAACTTGAGGTTTCTGGAAATAAATTGGTTTCAGTCTGTTTTCAAAGTGATTCAGATTTGGGGTGTGGGTTTTGGGTGGTGGTTTTGTGGGTTTTTTTGTTGGTTTTTTTTTCTTTTTTTTAGAATCTTCTGTCACTGAATCAAATGTCCTAATGCTAAAGGGTACTAGTGCTGTTGCACTTGAAATGGAGTACTTAGTTTTAAATGGGATTGGGATTGGTGATAGGCATGAATGTGACTTTTTTTTTTTTTTTTGTGAATGCCCTTACTAAATGATGTGAAATCAATCTCTTCCTACCTTAGTAAATATTTTTGTATTTTTTACAGGTGGTAGAAGAATGTTCGCAGGAGTTGCAGGCCACTGTTAGAACTTCTGGCACCTAGGCTGAGGTAAGAGACTTATCATTCCATCTGTTTTGTTACTCTAGATGTGAAATGTTTGTTTAGACAAAAATTGTGTGGTTTCCTTATGATAGTACTAAACTGAGAGATGTTTATCGGTTTTTCCAAGTTCTGTGGCAGGGGGATTGAAACAGATAAAGTACATTCCTTAATATTTATCCTTGTCTGTAGCACTGAATAAATTAAAATAAAAACTTGTAAATAGCTTCTGGTTAGCCAAAATTTGTCATCCATCCATTTCCCCCCCCCCCCGAAGTCTGTTTATGTGATTTTTGTTTACCTGACCTAAAACAAGTAAGAAATTTTTATGTATGTGTCTGGTATAACAACATAACTTTTTACGTTAATCAGTGTGTTCAAACTGTAGTGAGTTTTTATGAGTGTAAGCACTACTTGGATCAATAAGTAATTAGAGAGTCATAGAGAAAAGTAATTGGCTATGTGGTAGGCAGATTTTGAAGATACGTAGGCAAACAGAAGTCTTGAGTCTTTGTAGCTGGCATAAATGAAATTAGTGGAAAGAGTCTGGATGCTTTTTAACATGCTTTCAGGAAACACTGCATTTTGGAGGCTCTGATGTCTGTTTCACATTAGATCCATTTCACATTAGTTTCCTCCTAAAATTTTTAAGGAAAGTAAAGTTAGAATGTCACTGTGCATTTGTGTCAATTAAAAAGGAAGGCAGATCCAGTTCATTTTAAGTACATGAATAGTACTTTGCCAGAAAAGTGAACATCTCACTTTCAATAGGAAATTTAGTGTATGATCATGCTCAGATAGTCCTTCTTGTGTGTGATGGTTGTTCCTCTTCACTGCTGTGTGTTGCAAAGTAGTTAATTTGCCAGAAGTGTTGCGTGTAACTCTGAACACTCAGGCTAATGTCCAGCAGTGGTAGGGGACGTTTTGAGATCTCTTCTCCTCCCCCTCTAGCTGGAGAGGATCTATTTTGCTTAGGATACTTTTGTTAACCTTCACTTAAAACTAAGGAACAGCTCACAGCAGACGGCTGCTGTGCATCCTGCCGTGCATCCAGTTGTAGCTCGATGCTGAAAATGGTGAGGGACAAGTTGCAGTACAGTGTGTAAACACGCAGTTTCTACCTGTGGGAAGATTTTTGCACAGCCTTCACCTGCCAAGAGGTTAAAAGTCAGATGTAACACCTATTCTTTATTATCTAATTCCTGATGTGTTTCTTGTTTTATAATGTTAACATCAGGCACACAAGATTCTATAAGCTTAAACTGGCATTAGCAGTTCAATTTATATATAGTATTAGACAGCTCAAATACTTCTCTTATTATAGTAATAAGGTTCGATGTTTTGATTTTATTGTTAGTCCATCTTTCATCCTGCCTTTTTAATGACTACAGACTAATTTACTGTCTGCTCACACTGCTATTGGATTTCAAAAGACGATGCAACAGGGAAAACTGTTGCAAAAATAAAGTATTTATATTTGAATTAAATGAAAATGGTAGAAAGTGTGAGGCCTTTGGATTAAGGATAAGTAATTAAGGCTACATGGTTTTTTTGTTGTTGTTGGTTTTTTTTTTTTTTTTAAATTCTAAATCCAATATATGTGAACAGTGACTAAGTTAAGTACATGCCTTCCTGCCCCTGTAGGAGTGCCTTCTCTTTAGTGCTTGTAATATGGAGGTTTCAGGCATGTATTTGCTTGGAACTGAAACAGCTACTACCACTTTCTGAAATTATTTTCAGGAAAGATGACAGGAACTTTTCTACAAATAGATTTTTAAAAATCTATTACATTCTATTTCTACTTCCTATACTAAAATTCACTTCATTTGAACATGAGTAAATAGTAGGAGTTTTCTGCCTTTAAAATATTTTTCCATTCCTTTTCTCTTCAAGAGAAGTGGTATGTGAGCCTGAATGAGGGCAGGGCAAGCTTTGAAATGAGAGGCCAAACATACAGCTTATATAGAACCATGGAATGATGTAGACTCTAAAGTATCTCTAGAAGTCATTGTGTCCAATTCTGCACTCATGTGCAAGCCAATTTATAACATGTTGCTCAGTAAAGTCACTGTTCAGCTTGAAGATTCATGATTCTTTGGTTTTATAGCCTTGTTGTTTCTGTGTTTCTCTTTACTTTTTGACGTTGGATTTGTTGTAAGCAAAATTGTTTGGGAAGGAGAATTATGCTTTAGTCAGAGAAACCTGCCCGCTCTTTGGAACCCAAGAATTTATTTATCACCCAGCTAGTCACAACATACTCAACCACAACCTAACAGAGCTGTCCCATCTCATCTGCCATACTGCCTAAGGTACAGCCACCCCTTTATTTGGTGATTGTCTCTGCTTTCATCACCCATAGAGCCCTAAGGCTGATGAACAGTCTTTAAGTTGGTCCATTGCAATTGGACATCAGCATCCAAACTTCTCACTGAGAGATGTACCTGATGCATTTTTCTCACTCTTTTAGGTTCACTTGGAGCTGTTTCATACAGTTGCTATAGCAGTCCACTTATTTGTTCTTCACTGGTCTGCAATCTTATGCTACATTGAAATTTTATTACATAACATATATGATTAAGAAATACTTGGTATGGTGCATTTCAGGATCTAAAGTTAGGTCATGTAATTTACACAAGCGTTAGAGAGTAGTTATATGTTATCTTCTTGACTCAGACCATCCTCTAGTCAAACAATACATTATGACATTTAGGCAAAAGAATCCCAATATCCTGCAGTTTTCACTGGAGGCCAATGGTTGGGTAAGAGGGACCACTCAGCCCATAAATTCCAAGGGTTACAATTCTGCTGTGGGAGATGTGCACCATCAGTTTGGACAACTGAAAGAAATCCACTGTTGCTGTTCATCCTCTCTGTGTAATGTACCCTCCTCATTTACTTAGTAATCATTTCATGGTCTCCATTTTTCTAATGGGTGATTTAATATTATATAGCAGTCTGCTGTGCAGTGTGAGTGTTGTACCCCTCTAAGAAAACATAACCAGAGAAGCACAGAATCTAGGTATGGAGTTCAAAGATAATGATGGAAGAGGTGATCAGCATTTCTATTAAAGGCTTAAGGCATGTTATTTACAACTACTTTGGGTGTTACACTATAATTAATAGAAGGTAGCCAAAGGACACTCTCTTTGGCAAACTGATTTAGGGTAATTGAGCAATGGACAACCCCATTTAAAAAATGTAAATTTATTAACACAGTTATGGTCAATAGGAGGTGTATCTAGCACTTTCAGAAGTTGGGTCAGTGAACTTTATGCAGTGCAGTAACTTAGTCTAATTCATGTCAAGACAACAATTTTGTTTATCTATCTAGAGTAAGTCACTAGTTAGAATTTCTTTCAGGCTCCAAGTCATTTGGACAGGTGATCCAGTCTTACATGTAAAAGTGATGAACTTTTATTAGTAGCAGAATTCACAGTTCTCCTTTACGCTACTAAATTTTGTTACCACGTTTGCAGTAAACTCTACAAACTTAAAACACTTACGGGGCAAAGGAAATGTTGCAGCTAATCTAAATGCAGAATTTCTTCACGTTTGAAGCTATGAATTGCATGGGCAGGCAGAGACAGACAAAATTAATTATACCAATATCAGTAACAAAGAAAGAATTATAAATGCATATGGATAAAGAAACCACAGTAGCAACGTTCTTGGCTGAAAAGTTTTTGTCTTGCCATGCTTTTTAGTATTTTTAATATGGTGGCATAAGACTTCTTATCTGGTTAATGTTACTGTACGTGAACAGCAATCTTGACCTGAGAGCCGGAGAATGAATTATTCATAACTGAGGAGAAGAGGCAGAGAATAAAGTTCAGCCAAAGGTGAGAGGAAATGTGACCTATTAGGAAGGGAAGAGGAGATAGGGGTTCTGTTCCTGGCCTGCTCTGTGACCTTGGGCAAGTAACTTTATCTCCAGATTTCTTATTTCTCCTATCATTTGCCTGTCTTGGCTATTTAACCTGCGAGCTCTCTGAGGCAAGGATTGTGTCTTGATACTGATGTACAGCACACTAGGGCCCTAATCTTAGTTGAGGGTTCTGCATATGACTGCAAAACAGGGAGGAACTAGCATAGTTTGTGTGCATCTGTGGGAGGAAGTTTGGAAGATGAGAGAAGTAAAATAGAATGGTTACAGCAGTAGCTTATCCTTCATCCCAGGACTATGTATGCATACCTAACGCTGACACAGGGAAATGAATGCCCATTGTACTTGGTTTAGACTGTGACATTAATGGACTTGCTAAAATTGTAATAATGTATTTCTTTTAAAGAGTCATTCTGGCAATCTGACAAACCACCATTTAGCTATAACAATCAGTTTGATCTTCATCCTGAGCAATAGACTTGTTGATTGCTTTGAGAAGACTGAAGTTGCAAATATGTCAGACTAGAATAAATTAAGGAATTGACCTGCAGAGAGACAGAACAGGGTGATATTGTTCCCAAGCTTCTTGCCAACTTCAGAGGTTTGCACCATTCTCTTTCTGCCATCTAGGGTTTTTTCATATCTTATTTTTGCATGTCATCTCTATGGTCCTATTAAAACTTGTCTGCCTACTTGCCCGGCTCCCGCACAGACGCCTTGCGTTTCTACCCCATTGAATCCTTTAGATAGGACAGTTCTCCTAAATGAGTTTCTGTTGGCTTTCTCCATATTCCAGTGTCTCACAAGAATGCAGTTGTTGAACATATGTTGGAAATAAAATGTTTTATATTTACAAATTTAGATTTCCACTCAGGAAAACAACTAAAAATCTTATGTATGTTACATTCTTACAGAATAGGGACTTTTTTCTAGCAAGAGCCTGTAAGAAGCAATTAATTGAAATTTATTACAATCTGCATCATATATTAAAAACTCCAACCAAACAAAAAACAACAACAACAAACCCAACCAAATATAACTCCTCTGACCACCTTTGTCTCCTGTGTGGAAAATAACTTTTTAACTTTAACTTTTACTCTTTGTCTATAAATCATAAGCAATTTAGGGTGTGTAGACCTTTTCTCTCCTCTTCTGTTAGAAGGGTGACAAAGCACACCAAGCATGTTTGGTGCTTGTAAAGCGTACACCTTTACTCCTACTGTGTTTCCATTGTCACTTTTATTTGTGCAGATGCTTATATACAAGAACTCTCAAGAATTGCTTATTTCAAACTTTATTCAAGGGCAAAGATGGAATGCATAATCATCACTTCAAGATAGAGGCACTGTGCATGAAAACATACTTTTCTTAGAACTGGACCCAGTAACAAAAACAGCAAACTGGAAATCTAGTTTGTATGTTTTTGTGATGAATGAAAAAGACAAAATCCTCACTTTGTCAAAACAGTTAGCTTAACTCTTTTAATGGGCTAGCTATGTATGTTTCTGTGAAGGTAGGAACATACCAGGGGAGAAGGCTAACTTCTTTTATCTACAAATCTTATATTTAAATCTATAACATTCAAATTAGATACAGGAATAAATTTGAGAGTTTACAGTACACTGGTCCACTTCTTTCCATACCCCCCAGAGAAAGAAGTTTATTTTACAGCAGTTTCCTGCCATTTCTACAGAACTATTAGGTTGACGTTGCTCCCGAGTGAAGAAGATTCATTGATGTAATTCCTTTGTATACAATTCATACCAATTTCTACTGCAGAATGAACTTTTACTACACTCTCTTCTTACATTGCTTCTTGCCAGCTGTGCCAGAAGACAGACTTATCTTAACTCTCTGTCCATACGGTTAATATTATTTTCAATGTTTGGAAAATATAACTAGGGAAGCAAAAAGAACAGGTAGGAAAGGGGTAATATATATAATTTCTATTATGAGATACAGCTGACTTGAAATGTCATTTGTTTAAGGGTGTTTATTCAAATCAAATCTTCATATGTTAAAAAAAGGTGTGTAATGTGGGAGGAAAGAATTAGAACCTGTTAGAAATCTAATATATTGTCAAAAAAACCCTTATCTGAGCTTTAGTTATGGTCTTTTTATGGACAGAATATAGGCTGAAAATGATTTTTAAAAAGTTAGCTTGGGCCAAATCTCTTGGACTTTGTGAAATACAGGTTATAGCAAGAACTTTCAATTACAATATGCAGATGCGATAGGGTATGTTTCTGTGTTGAGCCACCAGTTACTACTGAGTGCTGTTTCCAAACCTTTCTTCTTGTCCCTCTCTGATAGTATGTACAGATCTGTTTTTAAAGCATATTAGTGGAAAGGGAACTTGGCTCTTTTCCTTGCAAAACTGTTTGCTATGTTGGAGCATGGGGGGTGGGGCAATTTGATTTCCAGATGGTTCTGGAAATCCCTATAGTTATCTGCAAACAACAATTGTTTAGGAGAGAGGTACATTTTCATGACAAATGGAAGGTGGGTGTACTGGCATTACAGAGGCTATTTAGAATGAAAAAAATTGCCCATAGGACACAACAATTCTGCAGTGTCAGCACTGATCTTTCAGGCTTATCAACCTTCACTGTAGTTGCTCATTTTAAATTTGTGGCATCTATCCCAGGATCTAAACTGAACTAATACTGAATAAAAACACAAAAGCCCTTATGATGCTTGCTCGATATTGGCTTGAGAAATTAATTTTTCAGGATCAGTATCGTTAAACTACTTTTGAAAACTTCTTATAAAAAAGTTAGTTATGTCACTCAGGTTGTCGCTCATGTTGCCCAGGAAGAACTATTTTCAGTTATTCTGACAAAGGAATTTGTGTTTCTGTCTGTTGGACTTGACTAGAATGTAAAGATTAGGACTTTGCATCCAGTTGAAAGTAGGAATTTTCTCAGTTGTCCATGTATACGTAAGGAAAATGAAGCCATGGTGGAGATTTAGCTCTATTCAGCTTAGTATATGCTAATGTATTCTTCTCAGTGTAATCTTTTACCTTGCCTAAGTAAACTTTTAAATGCATATTTCTCTCAAGGTGCTCATAGAAGTTTACGTTAATCTGCAGTGTGCAGCAATTCCCAGAAAAATAATACCGGGAGAAGTCACTGTGAATTGTGTTATCATAAAAGCTAGAATCACTTATTTCCCTTTACAATTTAAAACATTGCACAAGACTCTCCAGGGTAGAAATAACATCTCCAGCTGGCCTGATTTGTGTTACTTTTAGTAACACCACCAAAAAAGTATTGCCTGTTGTAATTTGAAATTGAATATGTACCTTATTACTAGAGTAGGAGGAATGCATTTCACTGTAGTTCTCATGGCAATGTCCATCAGGAGGAAAAGAAGAAGAAAGCCCCCACCTAATCACTGAACATTCTGGATCATAAACATTTGGTAAGGAAAATCAGAATTCAGTGAAAATCCACTTGAAATGTCTCAATTAAAAGCAGTTGTTATGGAGGCTGAGCATATGATGCATCTTCTCAAAATTAGTCTTTTAAAGTTCTACCCATTTTGACGTTCTGAATTCACTTTGTGGCTTCTTTGTCTCTCTGAACAGCTTTACTTGTCTCTTGCTAAAAGACATGAAAATATGAATCAGCCAAAAGTTACATGAATTAAGAAAACGTTCTGCAAATCATGGTGTCTAGATAGGTGGGTTTGTTCTTTTGCAGAGGCAGCGATGCTTCACATCAGTGTGTGAAGGGTGCCTTAGGCAGAGCAGTCATTGCAGGACTATGACCACCCTGTTGCATATCTCTTTATAAATATGAAGTGCAAGGAGAAGCAAACACTGTAGGGGAATACACCCTGCAGTGCTTCAGGTTCTTGGCAGTAAGGTAGTACTTCTAACAAGTTATATGAAATCCTGGGTGCTGTTACAGTTAAAAGGGTGAAAATCCATCAGCATTTAAATGTCAGAAGTCTCCTTGACTTGTATGAGATCAGAGTTAGCTCAGCTGGGGAAAAGATAATGTAAAAGGATCAGAAAGGAATGGATGCCATTATGCAGCAGCTCTCTGAGGGAATGGAGAGCAGGATCTATGTGCATCATTTCTGTGACCCTCCTGGGGTTGTCAACAGGTAGGCCTGATGGATCTAGTAATTATGGCTTAGACTGTTACCTTGGATAACTACTGTGCTATTGCATCTTTTTGTTCAGGGTTGCCAGTCCCCCTGCAGTGACGGGAGATCCAAGTTGCATTCCAACGTGAATTACCTTAGAATCCCATGAACTTTCTTCGCTATTTCAGCAGTAGCTCAGGCACAGTGCTTCAGCCAGCGCTGCTATGGGGCTACGGTTCCTGGCAGAGAGGTGGAGCAGACAGCAGCTGAAGCTTCCACAAAATTGGGTTGGTTGGTTTGTGTGGTGGCGTTTTTTTTTTGTTGTTCGGGGTTTGTTTTTGTGCAAGAGTAAGAAGCCTTCAATTAATTTGCTGCCTTAATTGGTCTGAATTAATCCATGGTGCAACTCCATTAACTTCAACTGACCCTGCAAGATCATTAAAATGATAGAAAGGTATTGATGTCTCCCTAATGCAGCCAAGTTGTTGTAAAAAAAGTCACCCTAATTTTTATATCGTGGAACTAAAAATCTACGTATACCTTACTTTCTGTTTTGTAAATATATTCTCTCAAATAAATCAGTGACTATTTTAGCTTGTAGCAGTGGGTTTCTACATGTATCAAACTCATCGATTCCTTTGCGAAAGGATGTTAATCTGTCTGTTAAGAGACGAAGGTTTTCTTGCAGTTTATGTAGATGGGAAGAAGAAAAGGAAGAAGAATTGGAGGGACAGTATATGCTCTCAGACATAGCTCATAAACCAGTAATGTTCTAATTAAAAAGTGGGTGTATTTACCTGTTTGAAGTAGTCTAAAATGTAAATTATGTTTTGCCCAAATTAGAATGGGTTTCCTGTTTACTTGTAGCTGCAATCGTTGTGCAAGGTGAACTGTTCATGTAGAATTTTGTAAGGGTTTTGGAACTACTAGTCCTATCAAATTTTCTAAACTGAAAGCAGAGTCTCATGCGCTCACTACTGAAAACATGTTTTCCTTTGTATGTCCTATGCTGAAAAAAAAGACAACCTGGTTGGTTGTTGTATCTCAACTTCCTTACATTTATTGGTATTATTTTTCTCTTCAAGAAATACTCAGTCAGCATGATTAGACTTAAGTTTTCAATAGTCTTAAGTTACATTTTTGCTAGCTAGATTTTGTTTTGTTTTGTTTTAAATTCTCCTTTCTTTAAAAGATGGTCTACTTGATCTATACCTAAACTCTGATCAGTTCTGTTAAACTCACATGTACCTTGGAAACTACTGCTTCTATTTTTAGTATGAAGAAGGGCTTTTATGTCTGGAATGTTGTCTGGCTTTTCCAGGCATACCAGCTGCTCTAGCGAAAGATACTACTTCTACTTCAGACACTTTTTCTGCCTGTGTGTTTACTCTGTTACAGCTGTTGTAGAATATGCTGCAGCAAAATACTTTGGTGCTGTTGCTACTGGAATCAGTTTACAAACCAGCCGCATAATTGGTCGTTTTTTCAATTAATCTCTGTTTTGCTAAAATGATCTGCCATGTGATAAACCTGAACCGTGTATCAGGATCCTGAATGATGAATGGATATTAGTTTTACTGAGTCTACTGAAAAGAATATTTTTGAGTCACCTGAAAAGTACTTTGAGCCATGTTCATTTATTGAGCATCGTTTTGGGTTGGTGGTAGTTTACTGACATCATCCTTCGGGTCTGTCTGTCCTTGTGAGTATCTGCCTGATGCTGTGACTGCTTACAGCCGTGGAGCAAAGTAGACTCTTTGAAAGAAATGCAAGACAAATTTTGAAGTGGGTATTTCCAGAGTAACAGCACGGTTGGGTATTTTTTTTTTCTTGACCCCACAGACCTTGGTGCTAGCTTAGCTGTGTAGGGTTGAATGCAACAAAAGCAGAAGAAAGAACAAATGGGATTTTGCCTGAGGCTAGCAGTCTTTTTAAAGAGGATCTGGCGGCAAGCTCACTCACTCTAGGTGGTGATATTAGTGAAAGGAAGAGGTTAGTGGGTCTCCCCTAACTGCTGTATGATGATGTTTCTTCTGAGCTGTCACAGTCTCAGCCAGTTCCTATCCAGAATCTGAGAGTTAGCTGTAAAACTGTGCTTGACTTCTCAAATTCCAGGATGGATGTGATTTCCCCCCCCTCCTTATTAAGTCAGAGATCTGGATGAGGGGAATACCTCACCCTAATCACAGAAATGAGGGACAACTGTCAGGGAACAAGGCAATGTTCCCACTCTGCATTTAGCTCTAGGCTAGCCACCCTAAGTTAGTCCTCGATGTCCCTCTGTGCCAAAAGCAACTAAGGAAACTCCTGGTTTAGGACGTCAGATGTCAAGGATGTGGCACCACCATTTGCCAGGAATGCCGATTGATTTTTGCCTCTTTCCATCTTGAGGCAGTGGAACAAGGTATGTTTGCAAAGTACCCAGTAGCAGAAGGGTGCATCTAAAGGTAAGACTTACTACTAGCTTTTTTTTCTTCCTGGCACCTGAAAGAGGATGTTATGTTGTGTCTCCTGCTTGTCATGCCCCCATTCTTGGCTTTGCTGAAAATGTACTCAGGGTGCTGCTTCAGGGTAGCTTGTTCTGTAGTTTGAGACTTGTCCATGTGCTATCAGTGAACATGGAGAGGCTTTTATTCAGCTGAGTAAGCAACAGTTTCTTGCAGAACATGCCCTGAAAATGGCAAGGGCAGCATACCAGTCTGTAGAAAGACCTTTAAACTCTTGAGTAGGGTATTGAGGAGGGAAAACAGGAGGCTGCTGGGAGGATTGTCATTGATTAATTCCACTTGAAACTGAGAGAGAGGAAACATTGAGTACAGATCTGTCTCCCTTTCTTCCCTCTCTTAACTGCTTCAGTCCAAATAATAATGAAAAAGCAACTATTCTCTTGCTTGCTTCTTCACTTTTACTGTTGTTGTTTACTGAAAAAAATATTACTCGGTTCAGTATGAAGTCTGCACGTTTATTTCTATCAGATTTATCCGAGATCCTTCCTTAACCCCCCACCCCCCACTTAACTGGCAATGTAGAAAATGCTTTGGTGGAAAATCAAGACTGCTGTTGTTCCTGCCGGTCTGTAAATGATGTGTAACAAGTGGGCATAGATATTTAGATTTCTAATATGTTTCTCTGAATACATTGCTAGTCCAGACTTTGCGTCTCGTTTTCTTCCTGCTTATTATAGATGACATATTTGTCCCTAGAAGCTGTATTCCAACCATTCTGTGAATTCATTTGGTTTTCTGCAAATATTTGTTTTAATTATGTCAACAGAATGAAAGTATCAATGACTATCACTGAATAAAAAGTTGTGTTGTACATATAAAAATAGAGAGCAAACATTCCATAAAAAAGAGAAACACATTTGGTTTTGCTGCATCATAAGACCATAGGATAAGTCAGGTTGGAAGGGACTTCCAGAGGGCTCTAGTGTAACCTCCTGCTAAAAGCAGAATGGAGACTGCAGAACCTCTCTGGGTAACCTGTTGCAGTGCCTGACAGTCCCCGGGGTTGCGTGGGGGGAAGTCTGAATCTCTCCTGTTCCAACCTCATTGCACTGTGTGATATAATAAATTATCTCTTCCTTAAACTTGTTGCTTGTTTTTGAAAGTAGCAGTGGGGATATGTAATGGAAATATAATGCTCTATTTGTTCCTGCTGCATGAGCCTGAAGGTATTCACGGGATAAGGTGGGTCCACATACAGTTTACGTTCAGTTTTTATTGTGATGAAGTGTGAAACATTTCTGGTGTTACGGTTACTAGTTGTCCTCCTTTGCTTCTGGAAAGATCACATAAATTTATGAGTGTGCTTGATAAATTATATCAGTGAACTGATCCAGTTCAAAAATAGGGAAGTATTTCACTGTGATCAGTTTGTTCATTGGCTAATAGCATGAGGATGCAGGCATAGAGAAGAGGAACTCTAAATTGGCTTTTCTATCAGTAAAGGGGTAGAAGGAACTTTAACTACAGGCTGGAGATCTATAAAGAGTCTAAAGACAGACAAAAACTTTGAAAGAAGTGTAATGCACAAGGTAAAACTGGGGCTGAGTGCAGCTCTTCTCTTAGAATAGCTCAGAGACTGGCTGGCTGACCGATTCTGATTGACATGCATTTTAGGAATAACTGCATCCTTTGAAAAAGAACTGACACTGGTGGAGTTTTCATGACCACACTGAACAGTTTATTCTCTGAGATTGTGGTGGAGACAGCACTAACATAAAACTCAGTTTTGTTTGCAGATACTTACCTGTTATCATGGTACAAATTTAATTCACTGATCAACTTCTATTTATGGATTCTGATGAGTCTTCTAACAAGAAAGGAGAACAAATAAGCTGGAGGTAGTACTGTGAAGTTGAGTTAACTATCTTTGTCTAATCCCTTCTCAGTATTTCTGTATGAGACCTACCAAGGTTTAAATCATGGGGCTCATAAATGAGGCTCAGAGCGTGAAAAGCTTCAGAGCAGGTTCAGACTTCTCATTCTGTTACCACTGAGCTGAATTCCTGTTGAAAGGGTTTGGTGCCTTTCTGACTAGAAGTGAATCATTACTGATAAAACAATCAGAGATATGACCTAGTCACTTCGGCAGTGTGTAAAACTGGCAAGAATGCGTTTCACTTCCTGCTGGGTAGTTATATTAAGATGACATGTTGATCCTAGAAATCATTTGCTTTGAAAATTTGCACAAAGCAATGACTGCTGTGGTTGAGGATATGTGGCTCATTAAATGGAATAGAAATTTCTTTCCCCCAAAATGGAAAAGAGTCGTTAGGAAACTGGCAAGCTAGGACTGAGGAGATGCTGAGCTAATACTCATGGTACAGCCTAGATAACGGGGTTCTGAATTACTGCGAATACTCCAATCTGAGAAAGACAAGGACCTTGGTGTTGATTTAGTATTGGTATGTGTTGCTATAGGGTCATTCAGTGAGTCCCTGTGTATTTCTACAATAGAATAATTTCTGTTCACTTCACCTGAAATCCAAAAGCAAGAATGGTATGGAAATAGTTTTACTAGAGTAGAATAACAGATGCTATAATCCTAGCATTGTTTTAGCTGAACAGTATAGGATCATCTGCCTGTTGCTCATTGCTTTTATTTTGTTTTTCCTCTTTAGATGTCTGACACCCTAAGAAGTGATAAACAGTTTTCTATTTAGCTTGAGAGTCAAAATTCTCCTTTAGTTATCTACATTGGCTGGGCTGTGCTCTTGTTACTTTTGTGCACAAGGGAACAGAGCACAGGAACTGCTTTTTATTACAGTTCTGAAAGACAGTGCAATCTTGTCATGACTTAAATTAGAATTAGCTTCTGAAAAAGCTGTGTACTGTGGGTATGAAATCAGTGCAACGTGTGAATTGCTCCATGACTAATTTAAAATGACCATTTTTAGTTTATACTAATAACTGCATCAGATAGTGAGAACAATGTACTAGATGGGCATTTAGAAGTCAGTCATGTGTTACACTTGTATAATAATGTAAATTTGACAAATTAAATGTAATAAAAAGAAAACATTTTTAATGCCCCATGGTATCAAATGTGTCAATATTTGTGCCTTCACTGGCCATACCAGAAATAGGGACTTGCAAACAGGATGAGCAAACTTACTGTGAAGCAAAATGTACTTTATATTGGGTTATACTTCTGGTCATGTTTGTATAATTATAAAAATGAATCTGATGGCTTTGGGAGATAGTTGGAGATTGAGGTTGCCATGACATGAACGAGGGGATGCCGTCTGTCTGCGTTGCATGATGGGGCATGGTGGACTCATGCAGGCTGATGTGATAAGGGCGGATCTACGGCTCAGTGTTTTACTGAGGAGAGGTGCACATTTCTCAGCTACAAGCAGTGCTTCAGCTTCTCGTCTGCTGTGGGACCTGATGTGCAAGACTAACATCTGCATCCCATATGTTGTGTTATGGAATTGGAGGAACGCTGCCTTTGGGAATGTATGAGTTAGTGCTGAGGCACAGTGGGAGATGCAGGCTAATGATCCTAATCCCCTGAGCCTCACATTTTTAATATGCATATGATTTTGCTTGGTCACCCCAGTGGCACTAGCAGGATAGTTGGAAGCTTCTGCTTTACAAATGAGATGCATCTTCCTCGATGCTTTAAAGCCATCAGGAATCATAGTGTGACACACAAAACCTAACAAAACACTAAAACGTATGAGCCCGCGCTGAATCTAGAAAAGATGCGGGACAGCCATCCATGGGTGAAACGATTTGATTTCACAGAGAAGACTCTAGAATGGGACATGAAGATGCATCAAAGGAATAATACTGCAAAGAATTTAATACAGATGAATGAATATCCTGAATATCACGTGACTGTGTCACATCAAGCTGTTAATCAGACAGAACTAAATTTGGATGCTCAGGTTGTTTAGAGAGCACTTTGTGTTCTGAGGAGATATAGTCTCACTTTTGACTGCAGAGTGACATCAATTGCACTCACTTAGAACATTGTTTATTTGAATATTTACCAGGTTGTAAAAGACTTACGAAAGAAAATTGTACCATAGTAGAATCCAAGAGTGGTTTTTTTCCTTTTATCTGGGAAAGCAACAGAGCAGAGTCTGGAATTCCATCCTCTTCAACTTTCCCCCTCTTCCTTATTCCTGAAGTTAAATAATCTCTTCAGAATAGATCTTGAAGAAAGCGTTAGAGAGGCAAATTGGTAATAGACCTTATGATATCTTTCCTTTTGGTTCAGTTCGCAGTATTACAATGCTTTAATCTCTTGGTTCTTTTTTCAAGTGGCTGTAGCATGCTTATATGAGTGGGTTTGGGAATGTACTGTGCACTTGTGTCACGTGCATGTTGAGCTGTAACAATCATACCGATGCTGAATAGTGGGAATCAAGGCTGTCCTTTGCAATTGATAGATCAGGTCATGGAAAGATACAAGGAAAATAAACATGCTGGACATGGTCCTTATCCTTTCCTGCCACTGTGACAATGTTGGATATGTGGTTTTATAAATTCTGATGTCAGCAGAGGTGAATCGAGCATGGAATATGGCCATGTATATTCATTTAAAGAGAACAAAAGTGGATTTGGGTTTTTTTTTTTTTCTGCTAAATCCCTGGAATGCATTACATCAGTGTATTATCTGCCTCATCAGAGAGCCTATAAATTGTGACATACATCATCAAAACACTCTTCCTCTAATGATTCATAATGGAACATGGTGTATTAGAGGTAATCTATTTTAAAATTGCCATGAGCCGCCAGAATAATTTATACTAGGGTTTTTTTTCTATAGAAAGAAGGGCAAACCTGCATACATTTTCTAGTGTGTAGAACTTATACCAAAGTTCACAATGTTAATGTGTATTTTTATATTGCAAAATCTATTCATGTGTTAAGTACACATTGTACAAGTAGTGGGTATTGTAAAGCTGCCTTTGCTGCAGAACTGTTAAAACCATTTCATTCATCATATTCTTTTAGGTAGATACTGCATGGGAACTAAACCAAGCATTATGGCTAGGGTTATTCACTTCTTATATGACAGAGAGGAAAACAAACATGCTTTGACTAATGCCATTACTAATTGGTCCAGTCATGCCATAACAGAATATTTGAAAGAGAAACCAAAAGGTTTCCATCTCCCCCTCTTTTATCTTGTGTTGGACTGTGGTGACATTGTTTGCTGAAAATCCCTGTCCGGTGACCAGTTCATTGTCTTGCAAGGAGAAAGCTGGGTGCATTCTGCTGACTCATGGAGACAGACATTTCTGTATTTATCCAGGCAAACAGGATAATGAGGAAGCTTAAAGCAGCATTGCATCTTTTGTAGCTGCTTCTGTTAGCAGTTATGTTCTGGAAAAATAGAGTAAGAATGCTTGCTCTTATATTTGGACAGCTCTGTTCTGAACTATTGGGGGAAAGGTAGATCTTTCCCCACAAACAAAGCAAGTTCTTTTGCATACATTAGCTTTGGTGCAATTGCTCGGAAGCCTATCTGAGCACGAGGACTATGTAGACTTAAGGACCAAATCTTTAGAAATCCTAAAGGAAAGGTAGGGCTGGAAATTTGGTGTCACCTGAAAAAAGGTGAAGGAAGTTCACTTTGAAGGAATCTGAGGTTTCAGCAAAAAGACCATTGGTAGAACAGTGGGATTTGGAATGGTAAGAACTCTGTGTAGAATCACTGGTAAATTAATGGACTGTGTAAGAAAAAAAAATAACCAAACAAAAAAACCCCAAAAACTTTGAAGATCCTTTTACTTCTACTGCAATTTACTGTGGGTTTTTACTTATAGCTACTTATAAATGGCAACTGGTTATTTAGTCCTGTAAATGCTTCCTTCTGTTCTTTCCTACTATGGCAACTTACTTTCTTGTAGCTTCTTTAGAAGATTATGTCAACTGAATCATCTTTAACTGTGTGCTTGTTGACTCCTTCAGGGAATTCCCATAGATTTGAGAGGTGTGACTTCCTTTTACACAGGACTCCTTCCTGTTGACCCTTTCCCAATATATCATAGCTATCTATGTGCTCACAAATTATCTTTATTGTAGTTTCTACCAGTTATCCATCTACAGGCATCAGATCTACTGGTCTCTACTTCCCTCTCTCTCCTGGAACAGTTCTTCAAAATGGGTATCTGATGTATGACCTTCTAGACTTCTCATAGTTAGGTACTTTTAAGCAAGAGATTACACATCACAGTTAACTGCTCAGTTATTTTATTGTAGATTTTGTCCAGAAGGTCATAGGTGAATACTGCCTGAGCCCAGTGACTTGTTATTATTTAGAGTGTTCAGAGTAGAAGTTCTTTTCTCTTATTATTGTGTCTTCCAGCAGCCCTTTGATTTGGCGGGGGGGGGGGGGGGGGGGGGGGGAATCCTCTGGTATGCCTTATGCTATGAGGGGATCCAGTAAGGGAATCTCTTTAAGCTGCCTTACAGTAAAAATGAGTTTAAAAAAAAATTGTTTAATGCCATAACCTTATCTTCCCTGAGCACTCCTTTTATACCTTGAACAGTAATTGCTTCTACAGATTCCTAGACAGGTATTCTGCTCCTGATATGTTTGAAAAAGGATATATTACTAGGCTTTATAACTCTTATAAGCTGAACCTAAAACATTTTCTGTGTCCTTTTTCTCTGCCTGTCTTCTTACATCTAGCCTGCCAGAATTTATGATCCTTTCTATTTCCTTTGGACAAACCTTTAGTTTTCTGAAGGATGTCTTCTCACTTTTTAGCCATGCCTGCTTTTGTGTGATGTTTCTAACACCTCTTTGGTTTCGAACACAAGCACTTACTTACCTTGAGCCTCCAAAACAGTCTCTTTCCTTATTATCCATGTGGGGAAAAGTACTTTGTGGTTTTGTGTGTGTGAGAGAATTTAATTAAAATTAAGTTAGAACCAAACCCAAAAGCTTTGGTACTGTGATAATAACGCTCTAATGCAACATGATATTTAGAGTATACTTACAAAAGAAAGAAAATAAATAAATAGATTAAATCCCGGATGGTATTTACCTCAGTAAAGAAAATCTACATCGTTCAAGCTACACACAATTAATTAATGTAACATTGCATTCTATGGCAGTTGAAAGAAATGAAGAAACTTCTTGATCCATATCTGTTCTTGATCTCCCTAGCAGGCCTGCTGAAGATTATAGAACTAATTCTCAAGTAAGGTAGAATTTAATGTTGTGTGAAAATATTAGCATTTTAGTGTAAAAGCATTGAGCATAACAGGGTTATGAAGCAGTGGCTGTGGTCACGGCAAGATATCTCCTATTTCTTTTTTTTTGTTTGGGTTAGTCCTGTAGTAAATATTGGGGGGGGGGGAAGTAGAAGTGACATTTGGGGCATTTTAATGAAGGATGTCTGGAAAAAAAACCCAAACCTCTCACCAGATCAGCTTGGAGAAGAGTATTGTTGTATACAATAACTAATTGAAGGATTAAAAGCAAAAGGTTATGGTATCTATGGAGAGAACCTTGAATGTTTTAATGACTTGGCAGGAAAGTCATCTAGTACAGGTGCATTATTTGAATATATTTTTGAAAAGTGCTTGTATTTTTAAATGAAATGTGATTTTTCTCACAATCTGAAATGGGACAGTGAGTTAAAAGTTCAATGGCTGAAAATTCATGCAAATGCTTTGTTGTCCATGTAATTTGAATTAATAATGACAACATTAATTAATACATTAATTAAGTTCACTATGAATTTCTCTAATATTCTGGCCTGGATTTCAGTATGTGAACTACTTGAAGATTATAAAGGAGAAGCTTTCCTTGATTTCTCATATTCATTAAACTTCTGAAGAACTTTCCAGTTTTGTCACTACCGTACTGCCTTTGCTTCATTCAGTATAATGTTTATGTGTATGTAAGTTCTTAATACATAGTTTAGATTATGGAAAACAAACCCAGTCTTGCCAGTTCTGCACATATCTCATTGCTCTGTAAGAACCAACTTCAGGGAGCTGTTTGGTGAAATGTCTTGAGAGGAAATCCCTCACTCTAGACTACGTGACACTGATAGATGTCTAGAGAGCTGTCCTAGAAAATGCATGTTCCTTCTGATTCTTTCTGTATAGAGGAGGATCTTGCTCATTTTGATTTTCCTGCAAAGTTTGGCAAAAAAGCACTTAAAAGCATATACTGTACAGAGCTGACCAAGAACACTATGGAATGGTCTTTGCACTTTTACTGTAAATTATCTTTTTTATATAAATTGTGGCTAATAACACTATTCTGCATCTTCTTTAGAGCTGTTTGATATCATGATTTACAGGTGATGTTATTTATCATCTTATATTTACTGATTAGGAATAGATCTAATTGGGAACAGATCCTCAGGTTCCCTAGTGCTCTCAAAAACCATGAAGGTAATGCAGTCATTTGGCGATTTACTATTCAAGTACAAGTACTTCTCAGTCACCTGAATTAGATGTTCTTACTTTCATAAAAGATATTTTTGAATTATCAATGCTGTTTTCCAAATCTGTTATACCATTTGACAAATGTGTTTTAAATTTTTATTTAGGCTATTATTGAATATTACAGAATCGTGTGGGAAAAATCAGTGTAAAACAAATTTGCAACATTATAAAGTTATTACAGTAATCTCCTATTTTTATGCTCTTTAGCATTAGGTGGCACTGTTTTCCAAGCTTACCTTTCACAAGTGAGTGAGAATTTGAAAGCTAAAATTGAAATGCCATCAAATAATGGAGGTGTTAGTATATTTACCATAAGATAATTTAATTAAAATGTGGCAGTGTGAATTAGAAATGTATTGACCACTATCAGACTGACACTAAAACAGTGAATAGTTCACCTGGATTTTTACCTGGTTCACCTGTTCGTTTTGTTTGGTTGTATGTGGTGGTTTTGTTTTGTCTGGGGTTTGGTAGTTTTTTTTTTGGTTTTGGTTGGGGTTGTTTTTCTGGTTTCCTGTCCTTACAGTCTTTAGGGTTCCCATAGCAGCTTTGCTTCTTTTAAGTGAAGCTCACCTATACTGTATTAAAATAATTTGCCTGCCAGCCACTGCATGAGTTGAAATGAAGAGAGTTCAGCATGCTCTTATCAGTCAGTGTACCAACAGGAGGAAGAAAGATGTCTTGCAGCTCTTGTTGAGAAAGCTGTGTGCCTCTGAAGGTGCATACTCAGTGAATGTCCCTGGTTGCCATTTGAGGGTGTCCTCACTCCTTTCTCTTTCCTTTTCTGTCTGGGCGAAGCAGGAATGTTCATCAGCCACAGCAGGAGCCGGCAGGTGTACGTTACTGCCAGGCTGGAATTGGGCTACAGGAGTGGAATGGTTGTTAGGGTAAAACTTTATTTTTATAGTGGTATATATTGCAAATATATAGAAAAAAGTCTAGAATGCTTGTGTAGAGACCTGGGTGGTTAAAGAGAAGTGATCTCGCTGCAGGCAAATCATTCCTTTACTTTTCAAGTGTCAACAATATTTAAATGAATCACTGGAACTACACAGGAGTGTGAATGGTCTCATACTGTGAACAGCATTGCAAGGGTGCCATGCTTAGGAACTGGCTGTAAGTTTAAGGGATTTCCTTCTTCTGGGGCAATAGCCTATATCCCTCTGCTTTCCCACTGTGACTGTCATCTTAAGTCCCTTTGCAGTCAAGTAATAGCTTTGTTAAAAATTTAGTCAGTGTCTTAAGTTCTCGTATCATTTGGGGATAATGACAAAGTTAACCAACTACCTTTCACAAGATGTTGTATTTATTTAGAGCAACAAGCAATATAGAGAAAATGAATGTTGAGTTGATAAGCAGTTCATGTGGGCTGGCAATTACCCACTACCTGTGCAGTCCTGTCATGTGCATGTGTGTAGGTAGTACACCGCAGACAAAGAGAAGCTCATTCTCTACCTGGTCCAAGTTGAAAAATAATTGTTTGTGACCGTAACTGAATGAATATACCCAGCACAGGGGGGAGTATGAGAGACACGGTTCATTAATCTTGGGCTAGACTGTTACCCTTGCTTGGTCATGCATGGCTTTCTCCTGTCCTAGAGCATTGACAAGGTTTACTTGTATCTGCTCACAAGGCACAAAACAAAGGCATCCCTCAACACTCAAGTTTATCAGTTTGTCCTTTTTCTGAATCACTAAGTATCTGCAACAGGGTTATCCATTAATTCAGATTGTCTTTTGTATTTAATTGACTTTCTTTGGTTCAGGATGTGTTTCCCCTTGCAGGGGTAAGAATTCAACGGTCCTGTCACTTGCTTCTGTGATTTGTATTAGCTTTCCTTTTCCCCCCATACTCCAGTTTCCACAGAGAATTAACTTTGAGCACAGTACAGATGATTATAGTCCTTGCTATGCTCAATATTAAAAAAAATGAGTAATGTCTACAGTATCAGACACACCTCAGTGTATTTGTCATGTGACTGCTCTTAAGACTGATTTTTCTAATACAATAGTTATCTTAGGGTAATAATGCAATGTTAAGTTTTTCTTTTTTAATACGTGCATGTTTATTCACTGGAGTACATTTCAGTTACTGAATTGTTTATGTGGTACACCATCTTTTTTGCAACCTAATCTGTGTGTGTATATGTCTTTTATTGTATGCCCTGCTCAGTAGAAGACCTCAAAATACACTGAGGTATTGGGAACTACTTTATAATTCAAGAAAATTCTGTACTGTCTTAGCTTACTTCATGAGTATTGGTTTTACTGGTTGGCAGTTAGAGTAGAAAATAGGGTGGGAGGAAATAACGTTGTTCAGTGTAAGCTACTGTCTAGTAAATACTTTAGTATTGTTAATAGACAATGTCAATACAAGAATATGCCCAAAGACATGGCAAAATGAAAAGCTTTGGAGAGTTTCTCCTAGATGTGGAAGTTGCAGCAGGCTACGGGTGTTTTCTGACATGTCTGTGGTATCATGAGGAAATAAGACATCTACAGTCAATCCTTTACCTAAAAGAAAACACTCTATAGTTATGTGAGAAGGCTTTGCTTCCACTACGAAATTAATGTTATGTTGGTTTCGAAATGGTTTTACTGTCACAGCATGTCAATGCACAGGACTATGGGGAAAATATTTAATGGAATCTGCTGAGTAAAAGCAAATAGAATCTGCTGGCCCTGAGTTTTGGGAAATTGCACAGTTGTGCTAGCAAAGACAAGACTAGAATCCGAAGGTAGTTGCTTCATAGAGGTCAGAAAAGAAGATAACTTAAATTTATCACTCCACCTACACATGTAATATTTTCTGCTACCCCATCTTAGTTGGTGAGTAAGAGAACAGTTGTTGTGGAAGTTGTGCATAAGGATACTGAGAGCATGTGTAAAAGTTCCATAGCTGCTCATCTTCAAACCTGTTTAAGATGAAGGATAACTCTGCAATTTCTGATTGTGTCTGTCTGCTGTATATTTGAAGAAAATCTATGGAATTAACTTTAGCTGTTGTAGCCAAACATTCATCAGTGAGGATGGCCTTAGGAAGAAATACACTGACACTGTCCCAAATCAGAGGAGTTCACTGGGTATCTCAGTAGACAAACATCTATGTTCATTCAGTTGTGATTAACATTTAACCTTTAAAATGGCATTCTCTTTACTTTACCAGACTGTTTTTTTAAATTGAAGTGACTGCCAATTATCTTTTAATCTGTTATATGACATATGACTACACACATTCTATAATTAATTATTTGGAGCAAGTGAATGTGGGTCAAAAAAAGCATTTGATACACTCTTCTCTAAAGCCTTCACATATCAAAATAAATAGAGAATCTCTATTTAAAGACAGCTTGGAAGGCAGTTTATTGAGCATCATAAAAACATACTGATACAGAGGAAAATAAAAGCATGTTAAGGTGCTTCTGTTTTTCTTTTTTTATACAGATTGGTAGCTTTTACTCAACATGTCTAAAAATGAGTGATAAAGGTGCAGGTCAAAATTTTGGAACTGTATCTTGGGGAAAAACTCTACAAATTTCTATGCAGTTTCTCTTAAGGCTAAATGACTGATCAGGAAACTTGGATATAGATCTGAACTTTCCTAAAATCTAGATGTATTTGACATCTGGTAACTTGATTCTGTCTCACTTAGGATCTTTAAATTCAGCTGTTTTGGGGTTTTTGGGGGGTTGGTGTCATGTCCCCCCCCTTACAGAATCAATGACATTGTCATCATCAAAATACAGATCTTTCTTTGCTTGGCTTTTAAATGGAAAATTTATACTAAAAATTTCATTTCATTGCAAAGGTGATTCTATTGTCTCATTATGTACAGATGAATTAGAAATGTACAATTTACTTTATTCACCTTCCTTGGGAATAAGAACAAATGTACAAGACTTGGAGATACTTAACAGTAGCGGCTGGAAAAGTTCTGTAGGAATATAGTTACTGCTTTGGAAGAAATCCATGCACACTGAGTAAATTGTATTAATGCTGTATTGCTTGATGTATGGTCTTAAATTGTAAGATGAGTCTGCACTGGTGGGTATATCATAATAACTTAGTGTAACAATGTTTAGGAATTTGCAAATTGCTTTACAAATCGGTAGAACTGGGATCTAATTTTGGACTATACCATGCTATTGGTAGTGCTGTGGATCAGATCCTTCCATCAGATACACATGCTTGCAAGTCAAACCTTGTATCTAAGGGTAAAATTAAACTTTTTGTAAATGCTAATTTTTCTGTTTTTGTCACTTCCATTTTTCTTCACAGATTTAGGCATATTTCTGTTGTGAATAACTTGGAAGAAACTTTCTGCTTTAAGCTACTGTATGTCCTCAGCTTGCAGCGAGGAACTTATGAAGATCAGAAGTATATTCAGGGTCATGCTACCTACCTAACTTTGTCTAGGTCATAAGTTCATAACATAGCTGACTGAATCCATAGTGCATCTTCAGGTAATTGAAGCTGTAATTAACAGCGTTATGTTGCTTTTACAGAGGGTAACTTGTCACCTAGGAAACTACTGGTGTGCAGAACAACAAAAAAACCCCATCTGAATTACAAAACTGGTAGAAATGAGTATCTGATCAGACACTTTGTTTTAAGTGTAAATGTAATAGTTCTGATATTTAAGTAGGCTCTCTATCTTTCCTGTTAAATTCCATTTTGAGCAGAAGAATTCACCATTAAATTGATCTAATTATGTCTAATAGTTTTTGTCATATGCTGTTCAGTTCAGTCTTCTGAAGTACAATGATCTTGCTCCTTTTTCCTTCCTTGCTATGCCTTATGTTTTTCATCCAAATGAGATTTAAAAAAAAAAAAAAAAGGAAAACACTAGGATTGTTTTTGAATGGTTTATATGCTGCTGTTTACCTTGATGAAAAAGATGAAATTATTAATCTTACGGCATTTACTCATAGAGTGTGCAGTCATTGCTTGCCTGTAAATGAACTGGAGTCCAAATTCTAGAGGCTTAACAGTTTTTTTTGCAGTCAATGGACTCTAACTTCTGTTGTACTGTAAATTTATTGAACTAAGTAAGTTTAACTCTGCATGAGCTGACTATGGTAGAAACTGTATTTTATTAGTCGTGTGCTAGGACTTTTTTGGGTAATTCTGAGATGTTGCATCTCTGAAATGTTGAGTTTTTGCCTAGCCACCTCTCAAGATGGTGGTGGTAGTAGTTGTCTGTTAACACCATCTATATCCATTCTGGATAAATGCATTAGAGGAACTTGTGCTAAGACAGTTTTTCTTAAAATTAATTGCTGAGCTGTGGAGTTCTTTGCCACAGAATGCTGTGATGATAAGATCCCATGTGGTTGCATAAAATGGTTGGGCAAATTCATGTAAAGAAAATTCACTAAGGGCTTTTAAATACAAATACAAACACACCACTTCTGGCTTAGGATGTCCCTGAATTGCAAATGGAAGTTGCAGAGTTTCATCTGTTCTTGCCCTCTTTGCCAAGACTCTACCAGAAACAAAGTACTGTGCTATGTGAACCTTTATTCTGATCAGGTACCTTTTTTTTTTTTTTTTTTTTTTTTTTTTTTTAAACAGAATAGACAGATAACTTCCTGGAAGATACTTATACTACACTCATCCTGCATATAGCTCCCAAAATTCCTCAAGGGCAATGTAAAATCACTGTCACTAGGCAAGAACTATTTCTGCGAAAACAAAGGACAGCTGTTACTGCAGCAGAAAAAAAATTCTTTGTTTTTGTCTAGCTACAACCTTAGTCTACCAAAGCTAGCTCCCTCCCATGAGCTGTACAGCTTCTGGAGAACTGAATGAAAGTACAATATGCTTATTTTGCTTTGTTTGCTGTGTGTATTCTGCTGCTGAAAACAACTAAAGAAACTAAAAACAGTATTTGTGTAGGGTCAGCCATTCTCAAAGAAGCTGCTAAACTTTATCAATGCTAAGCTTATACTGAAGCTAACAAGAGAGGGGCATGTTAATGAGCGGTAACATTAGTAAATTTGAAAAGTAAAGTGGATGGAAAAATGCGTGCAGATTAGAAGGAATTGATTGAACACAATTCCCTAACTATAGTATTAACTAGAATCTACATAAAGCTATCTATAGCCATACGTATTCTTAAAATGTTTGGTTTAGGTTAGGTTAGCAATGTAATGCTAATAGGGTGCAAGATATGAAAATGAGTCATTAAAATCTGTGGTGTTGTAGCAGAGGAAAGAGTAAAAAGCAACATTGGAAATAAAATGAGAGGATTAACGTGACAGTCCAACACTGGTTAGCGAGTCCTCTGTTATACCAGATAAAGCATAGGTATATGTAAAGATCTGGAGATACTACATCCATCAGTATTTCTGTGAAAATTATGTTCTGTTTTCTGGTAACGAGCTAAATTGATCTATATTCTTTCTAGGTAGTTAATCAACAATCTCAATGAGTCACTCCCAGCAGGTGAAAATGATGGTTTGTGGAGTAATAGGAGTTAGAGATTAATATTTATTCAAGATTTTAAAACTCTTCTTGAATAAACCAATGAAAACGTACCATAAGTCCATTAGAAATCATGTTGGTATCATTAAAAATTGAATCACTATATAGCATATTAAAAATGCGAGCCTACTTCAGTTTTGGAAAAAAACCAAAACCCTGTTGTAAGTGTTTTGTTCTCATTAATGTTGTGATTTATTTTAGTAACAATGCTGTCATTAATTTTAATAATTGATGCAACCAAAGCTTTATGCTGTTAGTGACAGTTCATTTCAAAGCAGTGCATAGTCTTAACTGTAAGACCACAATATCTCAGTGGAAAAAACCACTTTTTGAATGTTCCGGTTTTTTTAATTTGAAACTAAAAGTTTGAGAATTTATCAGCCGCATCTAGCTGTACCAAAATTTTCTTTGAGGTGAAACAATATATTTTTTTTCCCCTCCTTGTTTGTGTTTTTCTTTCAAGGCTGTTGTTTTGTGTCTTACAGAAAAGAACTGTCATTGATGCATATAGAAAAATATGCATAATTGCTACATATGCATACATGAGAATATTGGTGCATTCAGAAAACAGTTTTCAGATGTGCTGATGAAGATTTGTTCTTCCTCTTTCCTCTTTCTTATGCATGATCCAGCTGGCATGAGCCAGCTTTAAATAATTGTCACGTGGGTGACTAAAACCCAGAATTTGTATTAACAGCCAATATTGTAGCCAAAATGGGGTTACAAATTAACAAAAAATAAATTAAAATAAATACAAAACCAATGGGGTTAAACAAATTTAAAAGATTGCTTTCAGTTTGGCTGTAAACACTCAAGAGAATCTAAACATTATATGCAACAATTGAATGGATCTTACTCAGAATGTGTACCAATAACAGTTTAAAACAGAGCTCTTAATGCATCTTATTTTCGCCTGTTTCTCATCCTTGATTCTGTACCTTCTCGGACCTTGGGTTGAAGGCCAACTGAGAGTCTGGTCAGGTTTTTATTGTAAATATTACTGTTGCATCAATATCAAAAAGTTTGCTCCACTTCCTTCGTTTCAAATGTTGGTTTTTTTTTTTTTTTTTTTTTTTCCCAAATTCCAGCACAGAGCTCCTGGTAGAGAAGCAGATAAGTGCAATAGTCCCAATAAGAAATGTTTCCAGCCTGGGTTGCACTATTACAGCAATGTGTATTGCAAGAATAACTGCCAGAATATCTGCTCAAATGGTGTAAAAAATCTCTGGCCATATTAGCTATGCTCAGGTGTGGTTGACAAAGGAACTTTTACCCCAGCACCAGGGCTCAGTAACTTCTCTTGATGAGATACGGAGAGAAATAACAAAATATGCTACAGGTAAATAGCGTGCATCAGCTGTTGCTATGTTGCTTTTTCTACAAACTTACTGTGTGCATGAAGTGTGCACAAATGTGCTGTATTTAACTGTTGCTCTTGGGTGAAACAAACCCTGAAGTAAAACAGTGTTTTGCCACACAAGTTCATCGGCAGCTGGATGCCCACTCCCAAAAAGAGGGGGTCGGGGGGCAAATGTGGCAACCAGTTGCAGAAAGCAGCAATAGTAGAGAAGCCGTAATTCAGTGGGAGTGTCTGTGGACATGTCAGTCCATGTCTTTCAAGCAGTGTCCTTAGTGAGTAAGCAGAACATGACCACTGCCTTCTGTTGCAGAAGTTGAGGGCTGAGGAGAAGAGATGTTAAGTGATTTTTATTGATTAGTCAAAAATGCAGTAAGTGCAATTTCCATAAAAATTCTAGGTGAATTCACACAGTAGTCAGGTATATTTATTTGTTTCTCTAGGAAAGCCATGTGGATAAATAAATATAGGTTGGGAGAGAAGAGAATTGCCTGCATCTACTATATGCTGGTACATTCCAAACAAGAACCTTGAACATGCTTTCAAGAAGTTGTAGAAGAACAAAAAAATAAAAATACAAGTATTAGAAAAAATTAAATATGTAGCGAAAAAGAACTGCCCCACAGGATCTTGGAATAAAGAATCTTCTATGAAATTGTAGAGGTGCGTTGAAGCCCACATAGATAATGAAAATATATGAGTCTAATTCCAGTGGTTTGATTCAACGTGTAGAAGTGATGTAGAAATCTGTCTTAGAGCAGGAAAGCTATTGAACTGAAATTAGAACAGCTCAGGTTTTCGTTTTGTTTAATTGAATGATTTGCCTGCACTGTGGGTTACCTACCTGTCTGTACTGTAAGGAAATCTGTTGAAGCACCACGACATGCGCTGGTGTTGCATGCTGAAGAACCTGCTCTGTTGGTGTGTATAGAGATGCTAATCTTCAAACTTCTCCCTCTTAAAAGATTACAGTATACGTATCCTTAATTTCTAGTATAAACCAATATGCATCTTTCCAAATAATCTTTGGAAAAATCTAGTAGCACTGGGCATCCTAGGATCTTGTACCTCTGGTTTCTGAGTGCATGCCTTTGGTAGTGCTGGCCATGTGATCTAATTGTTAAAAATGAACTGGCTTGCAGGAATCTGGTGTAGTTTAATTGTCAAAATGCTTTAAAAATAGGTGACTGAAATATTAAATAATATAGTTCAGGACAAACATATTTGCCACTAGAGAGTTTTGGTGCTGTTCTACCTTAAGGGGGAACAAATTCAAAGCTTAACAGCTTGATTCATATTTGTTCTTCTTTGTTCCTCCTGTATGCGAGCTCAGTCTCTTGAATATCAAGTGGTTACGTTACCAAATGCTTTTAGCTACAAAGCATCCCAGCATACTGCATTGATGTTTCTGTCCAATAGCTTAACCTGCTTCTTTCCACACACTCCAAAGACAGCCAGATGGTTCCATAATGTACGTCAATACTCAGGCATAAAACTCACTTCAGTAGCACTATACAGTTTCATGCTGGCAGATCCCAGTGCAGTGTTTTCAGAATAGTGATTACTTCAAAGGAAGCCAGTTTGACAGAATGTGTTTCATGAAGGTGGTTATAGCTTTGTTGATGGATATACATAAAATTATAAGGCTGTTTTCCTCTTCTTTTTGTACAAGAAATCAGGTCAGTTAACCTTCTCTCTTAAGAAAAATCCAACTCCAAATGTTCCCTATTCCTCCAGAGCTTTAGCCGTGATTGTTCCAGCGCTCTGGTTTAACCATGTATTGTAGTGATACACACACAGAGATGCATTTGGAGGGATGGATAGTGTGAACTCAGGGTAAAGGTTCCAAATAGATGGTCTGTTGCAGGGTTGATGTATAGCTATCGATACTTGGGGTAAGGAGATAGGAAAAGGGTGGTTATAATGATTGAGTCATTCAAGTCAATGGCTGGTTGGAATGTTACATAGCAAGCGTGTACAACGTTTTTCATCATGGGAGACAGGATTTTTCCAAGGAACTTGGCTCCAAGAGCGTAGTGGCAACATTGGGCACTGAAATATTGTTTGTGAGGTACAACATTAATATTTTTCCTAATCAAAATATTCCTTCTTCCCCCTTCCCCCCCTTTAAATAAAAGACTTCTTTCCTGCCTTTATAAAGTTGACATTTCAAGTGCATTGAATGCCTTTTGGAGGCAGTTATGACTAGACAATCTTGAAATAAAATGGGTATGGCTTAGATGTATTGAGTAACAGCCACTGAAGTGCAGAGTATGCTTGCAACTTGGCTTCTCTGAGTTCCTGTGCATCCATCTGTCTAAGAAATGGGACAGATGACATTTGTAAGATACATCAATAAAGTAAGAAAGCTGGTTTAGCAAAATTATCCAGTGTATTTTTTAAGTCTATGTAAAGGTGGTTTGTTGTTGTGTGATGTTGAACTGTAAAGCTTAAATTAAGCAAAAACATCTCTAACTTATGATGCAGTCTTGCTGATCTGTTAACAAAGGCAAGCGAACAGATTAAAATGGAGCAAGTATGTTGGCTTGCCCCTTGTCTATGGTATTGCTCATATCAATGTGCCTACCCAGCATCCTGCTTTCTCTTTCCTTCCCCCCTTAAGCATAAAGGAAATATGAAAACGTTTCCATGAATCTTGGTTGCCTTTACCAAGTGAACGTCTGAAAAGCACTGGTACTTCAGTAATATAGCGCTCCTGAGAGCTGGGTGAATCAATAATAGTAAAGTACTTCTTTAAATGACAATATACCTTTTAAGGCAGTTTCAAATATACTATGCCTTTCTTTTTTATACAGACAGAATAATGGTTCTAAATTAAATGTCAAAATACCCTGCATTGTTAAAACCTACTCATCATAGATGTTTTGAGTCTGATATTATATTGTCTTTTTTTTTTTTTTTGTACTGGGAGCTTGGCCTGGGAAAATACTTAGGTGTGGGCCTTTTTGTGATGATCAGCTAATGACTTCTGATCTGTTACCTGAAGGAATAAAGGAGCAGAATTTTAGGCTATTGTAACTTGAACTTGGAAATTTAAGCCATTTCCAGAGCTTGGATTCTAATCACAAATTGCATCAGTTTATACTAGGGCTGTGGGACTTAGGGGGGAAGAAATGAGATTTTTACAGGGCAAACATCTTAGGGTGGGATGGGGGGAGATGACAGACTCATGTTCCTTGAAGGGAGTGAGTGAAGAAAGTAGTTATGGAAACTCCGCTGTGGTTATATTGTAAAGCAGCTAAGGTGGAAGTGAGAAAAGGCACAGAATTTGAAATGCATCTGAAAGGCCTATCTCTAGGAGCTTCTTTAGATACCCCAAATAAGTATTTTGAGAAATAATAAGCACTCAGTAGTTGCCACTTACAGCACCCAGTAGCTCCCATTCCAAATTAGAAAGTTAGGGTATGTCCTGCTTTGAGAGCTATCTGTGGATTTACTAGCTTAGTTTTAGTTGTAACTTAATTTTTAACAGATTATGTTGAACTAAGAGTTTTACTGTGTGAATTTAGAATTATAAGGCCATTTATTGACTGAGCACAAGCTGCCAGCTGTGAAATGAATGGTTAATTAAAAGGTTTATGTTTCTAGTGTAGAACATAACATAAAACAATAGCAGTTATGTGAGCGAAACAGAGTCTCAAAATGGGTGTAGCATGGGCTATCAATAGATCTTTTACAAGCCTGTTGCTTTTGGGCTTTAGTTCTATATTCCCTTAGCCTTGCTCCACCTTTGTTGTCAGTTCAAAGCTTTGGTGATTGCTTTCAGAAGTTGTTCCACATAAGGACTCTGAAATATTGTTCCCTTTGTGGGATTTGAATCAAGTTTTTCATCTTTGGCAGGTTCTCTATAGGAACTTCTAGCATTCTGCAGTCTTCTCTGTGCTTCGCAAGCAGAAGTACATTTCTGGCATCAGTACAAAATGGGAAAAATCTCCAAATTACAGGTCTTGGTATATGACATTCCTCTAAAATATGTTTTCCCTGAGGCTGGGCCCTAAATTTGCACCTCAAACAACGTTGTGTCCTTTTCCAGTTTAAATTTACATCATAGTTTTCCAAGTAGCTCACTCATTAAGGCATGCTTGTCTGGATGTTTGTACAGCTCTGTCTGTCTTAATGGGATGAAGTAGGTTGGAGCTTCAACTGGCTACCTCACCCCTCAACAGAGGTCAAAGACCAGACAGAGCACAAGAAATATGTAGCTGTAGTATGGGGCTTTTTTTCCCCTAAATATTTATTGTAATTTTGACTTGGCAAAAACTGCATTTTATGGCAATATAAATGTCTTTGTTTTGGGAGTATTTTATGTTCTGCTGGAACATAAGCTGTTTTAACACCTTTGTAGCACTGTAGATTACAGCACCTATAATGCTTCTGTATGGTCTTTGCTATATGCTGGAGAATACTACAGCTTGCGTCTCTTAGCTGAATGGAGAGTGTCATGGTTTAACCCCAGCCAGCAACTAAGACCCCCCCAGCCGCTCGCTCACTCCCTGTGCGTCGGGCTGGGAGAGAGAATTGGAAGACTAAAAGTGAGAAAACTCATGGGTCGAGATAAAAGACGGTTTAATAGGTAAAGCAAAAGCCGTGCACACAAGCAAAGCAAAACAAGGAATTCAATCAATACTTCCCAGCGGCAGGCAGGTGTTCAGCCATCTCCAGGGAAGCAGGGCTCCATCAGACATTAATGGCTACTTGGGAAGACAAATGCTGTCACTCTGAAAGTCCCCCCCTTCCTCCTTCTTCCCCCAGCTTTATATGCTGAGCATGATGTCATGTGGTATGGAATATCTCTGGTCAGCTGTGCCAGCTGCGTCCCCTCCTAACTACTTGTACACTCCCAGCCTCTGCTGGCAGGGCAATACGAGAAGCTGAAAAGTCCTTGACTTAGTATAAACACTGCTCAGCAACAACTAAAACATCAGTGTCTTATCAACATTATTCTCAGTGCAAATCCAAAATACAGCCCCATAGTAGCTACTACGAAGAAAATTAACTTGATCCCAGCCAAAACCAGCACAGAGTGGTATGCAGCCATCCAAAAGAGAATGCTATCTATATGTCATAATTACTTTTTTATTTTCCTAAATTTAAAAAAAAAAAATTTCCCTAAATAAATAAAACCATCTTTGCTAAGTGAGAGGAGATACACCAGTTAGTCCTTTATTCCCTGAACTGAAGCTGAAGTTTCAACTTTGTGCAGAGCACATCTTCTAGTATGTAACAACCAATGCAGGCGTAAGGATGGACTGCTCTGTGGCCATTTCTAATACAGAAAATTCCATATAGACCCCAAAACACTACACAAAGTCTAGTATATAGTATAAATACTTTTTTGCTGTAGTATTTTGGAAATGTTTCTGTCTCCTTTCTAGTAACAGCACAAATCGTAACTCATTGCAGTACAGCGTGGGGAGTTCTAGTCTGAACCCACACGATTTTAGTCAGCCGAGCTGCTTAATTTAGGAGTAGTATTGATAGTCTCCTTTTAGTGCCAGAAGAAAGAAGCAAATGTATTTCAGTTCAGAACATTGTCCAGTTCAAATTCAAAAGCATTTGGCACCTGACTTGATTTCAATCAAGATTTTAATATTAACTTTCCTTCTACTGAAAATATGTCTTATTTTTAACAACAACATCAGGAATCTTGCTTGAAGTTTTTCTCTTGACAGCATTGTGTTCTGCTGCTAGCACCTGCTGAAGACATTAGTTCAGGAACATCTTCATTAAATGATCTCTGATTAGAGGAGGTAGCAGGCAATTTCTTAACGCGCAACTGTCCTTTGAGTCTGAAGATAAGTACAGATCATGTTCCACAGTATTCAGTTTCTGTTTAGTCACACTGATTTAACTTTGTGTAATTGTTGAGGTGATTTCTCTGCAAGAAACATGAATCCATACAATTGAATATGTATCAGGCTTAGCTAATACTTACAAATAACTCATTCTTCCTAGAACTGTACAGTGAAAATGCGTTCCCTGAAAGAGAATACATAATCTGTTTTTTCAGTATGAGAAATAAGTAGTTAAATTATCCAGATAGTTTAAAAACCTTTTGTCACATGCTTTGGCATAACCATTCAGCCTTTCCTTTCTCTGTTCTCTCTTTTCTGTAATGGAAATATATTGTTGGTTGTGTACAGCTGATTTTATGTATTGTTTATTAAATGTGCAATAGAAATTTTGAAAGGAATATAGTGCTAGGGTACATTAAGTTGGAGTCTTCTAAATTCTCTTAAAGTACTAAGTTTTGGTGGAATAAAACAATGTTTTTATTAAGAAGACTAATGATTGCTTATTGGTGTTTAAATGATGGTTATGTAGTACTGAAGACTTACTCATGTTTATGTACCTGTGCACTTTTTATATTTGTCACAATTTTACTATATTGTGGAATAACTAACAAGCATACAACTTTTCAGTAGGTAATGCTGCACTGTAGTATATTTGAAACTGAATACAGGAGTAGGAAAGATAATTTTGAAGTATCTTAAGAAGTTATTCTATTTTCGCATGTTGTCAGAAAGGAATATTGGTTCTGCACTTCTGATATAAGTGGAGGACTGTGATATGCAAAAAAGAAAGGACTACATCCCCTGGCAGCACTTGTGGACATGTCTGGATTTCCTAAACTCTGTGGTTTAAAAGCAGTTGTGATATTATTTTCAAATCTTGGTCTTTAATGAACTTCTCATTGGAGAGTGTTCTTACTGATGTTAAATGAGTTCTAAAAAATTAAATTTGACTGTTTTGCGTGAGATCTACCAGGAGCCATAGGTTGGAGTATAGAGGACAGATATAAGTATCATCATCTTTCTATTGCCAGAGCATTGCGTAGCCCAGTCATAAAAGAAAAATCTTTTAGTATGTGCCTATGCGGTATAATCACACTCTGAAAGCTGTACTGTTTGAACACAGACTGAAGACTGTGTCTGTCTCATATATGCATTTAGTGGAATGAATGTAAAAGCAGCAGAACAGAATATGTGTTCGGATTTCTTTCTGCTCCTAAACTTTACATGCTAAGGTAATAAGCAGTGTATTGGGAGGATCAGTTCTTATTCTGAAACTAGGGAAGTATGGTATGAAAATCAAGATTAAATCTCAAATCTTCTCATTTACAGCATTGTTTCTACTGATACACAATTAGTTTTCACGGCTTTATTATTTCTTTTAATATTTTAGGTAGTATTAAATAAAGGTGATGCTTGGTGCATTTAATAAAACTTATGTGATTTGACCTTTGGCAAGTCTTGACTTGCAATAAGCAAACTAGTTGCTGCAACACTTAAGGTAACTGATGGGGGATGGGGAGCAAATTCTTATTGCTTTTGATAATGGATGTTTCTGGACACTTAAAATGATGACTTCTATCTTCTATCTTATATGGCATTCGGTAATAACTTTTAATGGCTTGTGAATATGGAAATCTGTATGTGTTTCTTGTTAGATAAATGAGGGTAAAATTATTTATCGTTTGTGTTCCTAAAACTACCCTTGAGATACCTTTTGTATCAGATGCAGATATACAATACTGGCAATCTCAGTAATGAGGCATTAAGAAGAAAAGTAATTTCCCCATTACTGTGCTATTGCATTATCTTTTAATGTTGCACAGAAATTTTTGGAGATGACAGCCAAATACAATTTTAGGGGTAAAGATGAATGACTTCCTACAAGCAGGCCTGATTTTTCATTATAGCTTAACAAAATGGTAGGCGCATGATGATGCTGGATGTGTGGCAACATAGAATTGTGACTAATACTTTATAAGAAGCCAAGATACAAGACTTTACAGTGCACAAAATTAACAAAAAATATAAATGAAAGGTATTGCATTTAAGGTAAACAGATGAGTAAGTTTGAGGGAGAAGTTGCATTGCCCTTTTTTATTATTTACAAATACTGTGAAAAACATTTGAAAGTTGCAAGCCTCAGACTTCCCCCCCCCCCCCCCCCCCCCCCAGTGAGTTTCCTCTATTCTTAAAGGTAGGTAAGCCCTAAATTTGGGGGGAGGGAGGGGAGAGATACTAGTTTGGTGTGTTGAATTAGAATCAGTTCTACAGAGTTCAAGTTTGAAATATGCCACAACCCGGATATTATTTCTAAATACCAATTGTCTAGCTCTTTTTGTATACATGTGGAAGACACATTGTCAGGCTACCATGTATTTTGTGACTTGCCTATATATGGTATATCATTTAGGATATTTGATCCCTAGTATGACATGTAGGACTTGAGTAACAAATGTATTTAAAGTTGGTAACATGGGGAAAGGAGGCTGTATTGTCTCTGGTATAACAGCATGTTAAGCAAGAATACAAACTGCCTCATGCTCCAGTCACATATATCAGAATATTGCCCTGATCTGCTTAAATGTTATCAATCTTTACACAGAGCTTTGTCATGTGATTATCTCTGCCCCCCATTCACTACTTGCTTTGTTTGAGTGTATCCCTGTGTTAATGTTCCTGGACTATTTAGAACCAAATTTGCATAGCTGAAAAATAATCTACATGCGAGACAGTAGGTTATGTCCGCTGGTTGAACCCTCCAGACTTTCCAGAAGACCATTTATCAGTGACATTTAATAGACTGTTTTTACTGGATTAAGCAAAGATAACTGCTCTCTTGAAAACTGAGTAGGCCCCCAATGAAGCCTTATTTCATGGTGTTTTTAAACTTTTCCTAAGCACGGAAATAAAATGTGATTGCTGTCTTTATTCTGGTACGTCCCATTTATTCAAATGAAACATTTTAAAATAGTTCATAAACTGCCTTTTGATATGTAGCTTGTCTTGTCTGTGTGAAGTGGCTAATTACTTCCCCTAATGATATGATTTAATGGTTAAATGTTTCAATATTAATCTCCTGCCATAAAAAGATTTCTCACCCCTGCTTAGGGCTCTCGGTTGACTTTTATGAACTAAAATAAAAAATTAATTCACGTGAGATACCAACAGAAGAGCTATCACTGACTTCTTATTTGCATCTTTTAATGACTAAGCTGATTTCCTTATCAGACATCATCTTTCATGTGCATAAAATCCTGAAATCTCTAGTTCTCAAGTAGTTCTAGAGTCAAATGACAAGGTTTTTAGCGGCTATGAACTGTTTGAGGGCTGAGGCAGATAATTAAGGCATCTTGATTCCAGTTGTCTGATAACTTTCTCTGCAGCCCAGCTCTAGTTGGGCAGACCAGAGGAGCTAGTGCAGATTTTATTTCCTAGCTGCGTAGCATATAGTCGATAAAAATTCACTTAAAAAAGCCAACTTTTCCAAGTGTCCATGTCATCAGTTTCAGTAGAAAAGCTAAAAGCCGAATGAAAATACAGACTGTGTTTTTTTTTCTTTTGGATGAGTTTTTTTCTGATTCATCACTGAGGTGACAAAGGGCAAAGAGCAAGCATATGTGGGTATCTGGCACTTGAAAGCTGCTCTTCTATGCATCTTGCACCTTCCGAAGCACTGAATAAACTAATTGCATAATGAATAAATGTATGTTTCCAAAGAAACACAATGAAATGAACTAGATTAGAGTTTTTTTCTGGAAGCATTCTCTGATGGAACCTGCAAGAAATGTTTGATACTGAAAGGATTACTCAGAGCTGTCATGTATGTATATATGTATAAACATACGTATGTTTGCGTATATACACACAATCTTTCCTTCCCCCCGCAGTCTCTCAAATCTATACATGCAATTTTGTGAATATGACAGGAAGTTCATGGCAACCGTTTCCAAAAAACAGTGTATGAAAACTGATCACTACAAAAATACTTATTGCCATCTTTTTCTGGAGCCAGAGTTTTCTAACACGTTCTATATTTCAAACTTTTTATTCCTTAACATAGGGTCAGTAAACAGGACTAGTGTAGGAGTACAGCCTGAATAAGAGGTTGAATAATCTCTTAACAAGAAGATCCCAAAGTACTAAGATAATCAGCTTGAATAGGTTGATTGGAAACCAAGTATCAATCAACATTCAAACTAAAACCTATTTTTGTAAATCTTTGTCAAGAAATAAGAAACTATGTCATTATAAAAGGCTATTAGATTTTGGAGGATTTTGAGAGATTTAGTTCTCTTCCCTTATGCATCTCTTCTGTGAAGCCAAGTTTCTTCTTATGGAGGGCAGCTGCAGATAAGACTCTCTCTCCTAAGATAGTTATGAGCCTTTTTAATAAGATCAACAATTTGAAAATGCTGATGAATTTTCTGTGAGCGGCGGTCAGGTTTTGATCTGAGTGTACTTTACAGATGATGCAGCAGAGGACCAATGGTAAGGATTTTTTTTCTGGTAGGGTTAGCTGCTTTTCGCACCTTCAGAGTGCAAAGAACACAGGCAGAAACCTTGCAGTACTACGAAAGGAGCAGCATTTGAGCCTTATATGATGATAGATGCCAAAGGCATCAGTAAAAGTACTTGCAATATAATTTTGTTAAAAAGTATCTAGTGGTTGTATGTAACTTCTAATGCTAAAACAACTGGGCTTGAGGAAAGGGGATGAGAATAAAGCTGTCTGTGCATCCTCATCTTGCATTCTTTTAGGCTATAGCCTGGTTTTGGACGTAGGCTGACTGAATGTGTCGGTATAAAGTCAGACAGCCAAACGTGCGTCTATCTTGGCATCGCTAACTAAATCATCATCTACTGCATTTCCATAGAATTTGTGAGACACTCAGTTCAATGGTTATCATGCATAGGGTAGCTGTCTCCTGGTAGCTTATAAAATCACAAATCTGGCACTTTGAACTGCTTGACTTCACAAGCTCATCAGTGCTCTTTGATATAAGCAGTTCAGCTCAAGAACTATATAAGCAGTAGTTCAGTGTGTTACTGTTGGATATCAGGGTTTCTTCTCAGTTCTTGTAAGAAACACTAAGTATAAATAATAAGTTATTTATTATTACAAGCTCAAGTTCGTAACTGTGAAAAATACTTATTTTTTGGCATTCCCATTAGACTGTTAATTCCTAAACTTAGTCTTTGTATGTGTGGCATATGATAATTGCTTGCTTGCAGTTATGGTAAGCCATGTGGTTGGTCAGAATTTTAAGTATGTTTGTCATTGGCTTGATTCCATAATACACCGATTACAGCATTGAAACTTCCTCGATACATTGCATCTGTTCTTTAGGTCTCAGTGTTGACAGGCAGCCACTTATATTCTCAGGCTGTTGCAAGCAAAGTTCTAGTTATTTGATCAGAGAGAAATAAAATTTATCGGTAATAGTTTTTGAAGGGGGGGGAGAGCTAGGAGGAATTCTGAATTTTGAAGTCTGGCTTTACAGAGATTTTTCTGTAATCAGAGTAACATTAAGGGGGGGGGAAGCTGGGGGCTAGGGATGGCATATCCTTTATGAATATTTAATAACTTCTAATAATCCTCAGGGGAAAGTCTTTTCTATTCTGCCATCTTTTACTTTTCATTTGTCTTTATTTTCAGCACTTTAAACTCCTTCTACTAGTAATCTGTTGAAATTGGAAGTCTTTGCTATGTGCTGTTATGGAATAAATGCTCCATCTATTCATCCATCTTTCTATAAGATACAGAAACCTCCTGTACCTTCATTCCAACACCTCCCCTTCAAACAGGAAAAGGAGAGACGGATTCTTCACTGGAAATCCTGGTTTGATACTGGAAACTAATGAGAGAAAGTTGGTACTGCCCATCTTTCTCTTTAGAGTCATATGAAATTGTATGCAGTTGTTAGTGTGGAACTGCATTAATTTCCAGGATCCAAATCTCATGTATACAAAGACTGCACTTCTCTCCATGAACTGAATACTAATTATATTAAACAACAAAGTTGTTAAGGCTAAGCTTACAGAAGTACATTGATAGCTTACAATCAGACTGCAATAGTAGAAGGTTTGTAAACTGTTTTAGCTTTCACTTCCTGTATTTTGCTTGTTACCCAACTTGTCTGTCTTTTAATCATTATAATTTTCATATATATAGGCCTTTAAAAATCATTGGTTCCTATGCGTATTCATTGTTGTCCTAATAACTGAATTGCAGTAGAGAATATTTTTGTGCACATCATTGGAAGCTGTTTGAAATAACTACTGTAATTCAATATAGCAAATGTGGCCAAAGTTATTGCATAGATATATTTGATAGTTCCTAGCTCCAAAGACACTGTGTAAAAGCTACAGTCTTTAGCAGCATCTTTTTTTATTGTTCTTGATGGATTATCTTTCCATAACTGACATATCCCAAGTTCATTGATACTTGGAACAGAGCAGTAAACAAAACAGCTGTTAGATTTTAAAAGGAAGTAGCTTATTTATAATGCAATCATGTTGTTAGAGGACTGCAGAAATCTTTGTTCACAGGATCCTGCCTATTTGACTGTCCTGTACTGAACTGCAATATGGGTGAGGAAAGAGAAGCATATAGCTATATATGTAGCCTTGTGGTTTATGACATCCATGTCTTAGTGTCATCAAAGAGCTACTGTAAACTGCTGCTGGGTTGGTTAAAAAATTAACTAGTTACTCATTGCTTATTAATGTTTTGCATATCCAAGATATAACAGTTTATTATTATTCAGCAGATGAAATAACCAGTCCCACTTTTTTCTCATATATGAATTCTATGTGATTTTCAAATATAAAAATATAATTTGTTGCCATGTATGATAGATTATTCAGGCTGTTTTGCAAAGAAGCATTTCAGTATCCATTAAGCTTTAATTACATACTACCTTTCTATCTTTCAAACAGTGTTTAACACGGTATCTTCTAGAGAATATTTTTATGTGGAGACAGCTGGGGTTCCTGAACATAGCTAAATTACAGTTTTAAACAAAAGTTCTCAAACCGCTGAATAGCACTGCAAATCAGGTTTTAGCTGGTGGTGCTGGCAGCCTCTGGGTGTTAACAGACACAAGGAAAAGATCGGTTGCTTGGGCAGTCCTCGCTTACTTGCACTGTTGGTACACATAGATTCTTTTTATTACCCCTGAGGCTTCAAGTGTCACATTTGGCCTGCTATGCAAACAGTTCAGCTTTCCTTCCGGTCTAAGGCCCCCAAAAATTAGTGTTTGATAATTGCAATGGAAATCACATATGTTTTAGTTCATAATTTTTTTTAAATAATTCCTGATTCAAAGTGATTTTTATTTTACATTGCTGAAATTTCTGCTGAGTCTTCATTTATATTATTTCAAATATTGATATGAACTTTAGCTTTCAAATAGCAGTTTGTTGGTAACTTTAGTTGTTGAGCAGGTATGTGAAAAGAACTCATAGCCCAGTAGAAAGGTTACTGTGTTCTGGAAAAACCTGTATGATTAACCCAATTTTGTAGTTGGGAAGGTTCCTAATTGCCTGCATTTCAATGTTGTATCTTGTCTAGTGAGTCGGCTCCCTCTTGCAGAGAATCTCTCTTAAACATTGAAGGTTCTGTGTAGGCTAGTCAGGTTATTAAAAAAAACCCGAACAACCCAAAACCCAACAAAACCTCAAAAACTTACATGATCAGTAATATGTAACAGAGCTAGCGCTATGTTCAGGATATTAGTTCAGTACTTCTAACAATACTGTATTTTTTTTTTACTGCACTTCAGGAAGTATGAAGCTAATGTAATACATTGCCTGTAAATGCTTGTGCAATACAGTAGACTATTAAAAATTAACTCACTGACTTTACTGTTGCTTTTAAACAACTGAAGCTTGTCAGATTGTCTTACAGCCTCTAGATCCCTCGTACACTCACTCCATGTGCTTTATAGTAGCGGTTTAGGCTTCAGCCTGCAATCTACTGCACTTTAGCAGCACCTCTGTGGTTATTTAACACAGTGCCTGTTATACATAGCTATCGTCCTTTGGCACTCGTCTGATTAAACAAAGACTGCAGTTGTGCTGATGGATTTTGCAAAATCAAAATCTTAGTAATTTGGTTCCATGCCCATCCTTATTGGAATCAGCAATGTTGCAGTAGGGAATGTTTGAATAAAAAGACAATAATTGATAGTTATCTCTGAATTAGGCCCGTTTGCAGGTTTTTATTCAGAGTTGGCTCATGGCAGCTTAGCAGTATTTATAGACAGCAATACCTAACTAAAAATGTTCCTTTAATAAAAATCTTAATAATTAAAAAAAAATCCTTTACAGATCTCTAAGCAGTATCTGTGTTTCACACAGTAATAATGGTGGTTGACTTTCTATGAAGAAGAAAGATGGAGAAACCAAGACTTTGAAATAATGAATGGTTAATTTGCATTTACTTTATTTAACTTCTCCACTACGCATAGATATTTCTTGCATATTTTTGTCAGTACTGTGCCATATTGTGTAGTGAACATTGTTTTCATTTCATGGAAGTTCTGGTGGGTGTATTGTTCAGTACATTGGCACAGTCCTAAGAAAGCATGGTAAGAATTAGCAAACATAAGACACAAGGAAAAATTTTTTTTGACACTGAGGACAGTTTGGGTTTAATTTTTGTTAAACTAATAACACAATTAGATATTCAGCTAATGCTGTATAATTTTTATGAAGTAGTCCTGTTGTTGTGGCATTAGAAATGGGATACTGTTTGGTCATGAAGCAGTACGCAAGTAGGAGATAGTTGAGAACTATGCTTTCAGCTTAGTGAAGAGGAAGCCAGGAATGCTCTACTGCTTCTGTCCATCTTCCCCTTCAGGTAGGTCTCTACTGGAAAGAGTTACATTTGCTCACCCTGTTTGAATTCAGTTAAACATCTTAGGTAGGATGGATCTCCTACCTATCTTTAGACATCCAGAATCTCAATGTGAGGATGTGAGATTGTATTGGGTTTGGGGGGGGGGGGGGGGGTGTTCAGTAGTGGGGAAGAGGCTGCAGGGCCGGCTCCTGGGAGAAGCTTCTCGAAGCTTCCCCGGCTCCAGGCCGGACCCGCCGCTGGCCCAGGCCGAGCCCCTCAGCGACGGCGGTAGCGCCTCGGGGAGAACATGGCCGAGAGGGGAAACCTGCAGCGGGGGAGGAGGCTGGGATGCGAGAGAAACCCCTCTGCAGACACCGAGGGCGGTGAAGGAGGAGGCGGAGGAGGGGATGCCCCCGCAGCCCGCGGTGAGACGGCAGGCTGTCCCCCCCCAGCCCACGGAGGGGAGCGGGGCAGCAGATGCCCACCTGCAGCCCGGGCAGGGAGGAGCCCACGCCGGAGCAGGGGGATGGATGGATGCCCCCCAGGATGGCCGGGACTCCGTGGGGAAGCCCGCGCTGGAGCAGGCTGTGCCTGAAGGACTGCGCCCTGCGGCAGGGACCCGCGCTGGAGCAGTTGGTGAGGAACTGCAGCCCGCGGGAAGGACTCACGTCGGAGAAGCTGGTGGAGGACGGTCTCCCGCGGGAGGGACCCCACGGCGGAGCAGGGGCCGAGCGCGGAGTCCTCCTCCCCCTGAGGAGGACGGAGCGGCAGAGACGGCGTGTGAGGAACCGACCCCAGCCCCCGTCCCCTGTTCCCCTGCGCCGCCGGGGGGAGGAGGTGGAGAGAGCCGGGAGTGGAAGGAGGGAGGGCTGGGGGGAAGGTGTTCTCGGGTTGGGTTTTACTTCTCATTATCCTTGTTTTGATTTGATGGGTAGTAGATTAAACTGATTTTGTTTCTTCCCCAAGTGGAGCCTGTCTTTTGCCCGTGACCATAAGTGGTGAGTGATCCCTCCCAGTCCTTGTCTTGACCCACTAACGTTTCTTTTTATTTTCTCCTCATCCCACTGGGGCGGGGCCAGGAGGAGTGAGGGAGCAGCTTCGTGATGCTTTGTTGCCCCCGGGCTTAAACCACCACAGAGCTAATCACCTCATACTTCTCTTCTGGTCAATGAAGAGAAATCGGTATTTCCTGAGGGTTGTGTATTTGACCAAAATGTGATGAATCACAGCCCTGACGGGGGGTGGGTGGGTGTTTGTGTGTGTGCATCCTCCTGTCAGACTATTTTGAAGAGCTAAAAAGATCTTTAGGTGTTGCCAGCTGCTTTCCTAAATGCTCTGAGTGGGTCTTCGGAAGTGCTTATTTCTTCTCAGTACATAGAGAACCTCTGCACTTGTTTTTGCATCAGATCTACACTGACTCAGGGCTGCTGCAGAAATAAGTAGTCCTGACCCTGTGCTTGGTCTTCTCACCAATGCATAGTGACTCAACAGTTTCAGTGTCAGATCATTTCACTGATCAAGTCTACATCCCCTTAAAAAACCAAAAGTTTTCTGGCGGATTATCTGAGTAATTCAACTTGCCCTGCAGCCACCTGATATTTAAATTGGATGGCAGGCAGGGAGTAGGACAACCCCCAGCTGCAGGTGGGTGAGGCTGTGTAGGTGAGAAGAACTGTCCTATTCAGCAGATAGATGCAGTTGGATGAGGCAATTGTGGGAAAATGTATCCTTAGGCTCCTGACTTCGGTCCTCAGCATTGCACCCAAAGTACATGTGGTGGTGGGCTCACTGAATTTGTTTAATATGCAAGTGCTATATTTTGTATGCTCTAAGTAAGAGATTGAGTCAGTGAGCACCAGAAGGGAAGGTTCCTTTTCACCTTATCTTGGCTCTTGTGTTGTCGAAATCCGGAATAAAGCTCCTTAACAACAATGAGAAGTTAAGCAGCAGGCACTCCTTTATTGCAGCGTTGGGCACACAGGGGATCGCTCCACCTATCGTGTGCACCTGTCTGGTTTAACTATGCAGGTTAAATACACACCTGTTATACATATTCACTAGATTTCCAAGAAATGTTATACATAATCATTAGTTTTCCGGGAAACTATTAACATATGTAAATGTCCTTTACACAAGCGCCTTGAAGGTCTCTGGTGGTCTTCAGAAGCCCTCTGGTGGTCTTCCATAGTCTTCCTCACTTGTCCGCTTCTTGACCTCTCTTAGGTGATTCTGCGCAGTACGATTCTTGCCATCATATATTAGATTACACAAAAGTACATTCTATGTTAATTCCTTTTCAATGATTGGTCTTTTAATCATACCACCTTATTAATATTCTTATGTTAAAACAATCATTGGTTGATCTCAATTTATTAACTGGAACTTTGATCAAACTAGGGTTTCTAAGCAACAGAACTAAGGTCCATAACAATTTCTAAAACAAACCACTATAATTAACCAATCTGTGTTAAAGTTCTATGGTTAACTGACTGTCAATAATACTTGTATTCTTACGATTATGCTTAGCACATTTTGTAATGTTCCTAAGTCTCTATAACTCCGTTGCAAACTGCACATTCCTATCTCATGATTTTATTTTAATCAAATCTTTATCAAAGCATTTGCAACACTTGTGTTCTGGGTTTTGAAGCATCTGTGAGCATTTGGGGAGGTGGAATGTCCAGGCTGAAAGGAAGCTTGCAACCTGACTGGCAGATGCCTGAAAAAAGTAAGGAGCCTGTGCAGTTGAGAATTGGACCAAAATTCAAGGCTTAGGAAATGGAAGGGGTCCTTTCCAGGAACCAGAACTGTTGGGGCAGGAAGGTGCAGCTGGCTAGAGGACAATGGAGGGGTTTGCCTCAACTCAGGTTCTGCAGGTTGCGGGTTTTGAAAGAAAAATGGGAAGAGCCACACTGGAACTACAGGGTTGTATTAAACGTGGTCTTTTGTTCAGCTCTGCCCTCCTCCTGAGCCTAGGGGCTTTAAGTTTGCTGCTCTTTTGGTTTTACTGAAGTGTTGTACCAATGGGGGGGTCAGAGGCTTTTGGAGTGCTTTTTTTCCAATATAGAGCTACTTCAATCTAAAGTTTGTGTTGGTTTGTGGTCACGTTCCCCCTTCTAGAAAAGGCCTGGACTGGGTTAGTCCTTGGCCTTCAGCATATTGTACCAAGTATCCAAAATACCCCCAGGTTTTTATCTTTCTTGAGAACGGTAATTAGAGCAACTGTTTTCCCCATGTATTTTTGTTAAAGGTATCTGATTTTTTTGTTAAATAAGTTAAGAAAATTACCTGAAATCACATTGTGCTTGATGTACAATTCGTACTTTCAAGTACTGCAGAACTTACAACTCATTTTATACTTTGCCCTTTTATAGAATATGTTGTTTAAGCTGTGCAATGTGTGTCATCCATATTGGATAACAAGCTTTGCAAGAGCTTTGTAAGGTTATACGTAAGGATCATTTCATTCACTATTTTATTAAGCTGAGGTCAGCCTATTGCCATTTGAAATACCTGTCTTAAAGATTAACTCTCATTGGCAAATCCAAGATGCTACCATTACAGGTTTTGAAGATACTAGCCCTCCTGTCAACTCCAAGCAGCTGGGAGTCTGTGATCTTGGCACTGAATTTGGGTTTGTGTCTATCCAATTTTTCCAGTTCTTTTGAGGACAAATGGGTGTCTCATTATTGAAAAGAGCAGCTTGACACCTGGCTCCATTTATATTACAAATCTGGCCACCTTAGTCTTGTACATGTCATTTTTTGAGGGCACTGAACAGCAGCATCAAAGTCACCCACAGCTGATGTTTCTGTTCTTCATATAATAGAACTGTCAGCTGGAAGCCTTGTAAGTTCGAGAAGAAGGTTAACTGGAATAGTTAAAGCTAGATGTAGATGGCAACGAACGCTTCCGTCATCCTAGAAAGCCCAACAGATCATTTTTCTCTGAGCAGTGAATGAGTTAAGTATACATCTGAAAGTTGGCAGGATCTGTTAACAACAAAAAAATCTGAAAAGGCCTCCAATGACTTCTCACAATTTTGTTAGCAAGTGTTTGTACTAGGTACCAAGTATTACACCACTTATTTTAGATGCTTGTAAAGGTTGCTGTCATGACCCAAGTGAAAATTAAAGTCTCCTGCATATGTTGCCCCTTGACTATCTCTTTGTTCTCTTGGGGAAATCATCTTTTTGATAGTGAGAATAATTTGGTCTCTCTTCTCGTTCAGACGTTTGGTTTCTGATCAGTAAACCAGTTTACGATGATGCACCTATTGGTTAGGAGAGCTGTAGAAAAACTTAATATGAGTATTTTTGGACAGAAGTAAAATACTTGCAAAAGAATATCCGTTGGAGTGGGGGCGTTTGTTTCTTACCAGAGTTTAAGACCAAAATATATTTCAGCTTTTTAAATCAAAACATGGTCTAAATGTTAGAAAGTATGGAGGAGAGTGTCTGTGGAATAGGCTGTTCTGAAACTTATTCACGTAGAATTAAAGAATAATGTAGTTTGAAAAGGACCTATGGATGTCATCTGGTCTAGCTTCCCAACTTGAATTTCCTGTATTTATGAAACGTAAACTATTTTACAGATTTGAACTGGTTTCCTGTATGTTAAAGTTGGATTACTAATTTCTAGAGTCAATTTATTCTTATGTCGAAACCATCCTTCTTATCCTCCATGTCTCCAGCTAATATCTCCTTTCTTAGTGACAGTGGGTGATACAACCACCATGGCTGGTGTTCCAGTTCCCAGCTCGTCTCCTGGCTTTCAGACTTGCTCTCTTCTGTTCTTTTTTGGAAACAAATACTGGGCTTGAACAGTGTTTAGGATAGCGAAGTGTCTTGACTTAGCACTATGGCTTTTCTGTCCTACAGTAATGTAAATAAGGTATAGATTGTTTGCAGAGGTTAGCTTGGTCATGAATCAATTAATCTGTAAACAGACTGACTGTTCCTGAAAACTTACTGTAACTGATGTGTGTACTCCTATGGTTGGTTTTTGTAACAAAGAGCTGGGTTTATGTAACAAATGTGTCGTCTCCCTTTTGGCTTCTACTTCCCCGGCAGATTGATTATACAATTAGAAGCTCACTAATAATCATATAAAATCACACAGGTAATCCCAGATGAGGGATTTGTTCTTGTTCTGTGAAAATAACTAGTGACCTCTCAAATGTCAATACTGCAGCTGTTTTTACCTGCAGACGACTTAAAGGCTTGGCTCCATGTCTACAAGAACACCACTGGGAATTTTCATCTAACAATTTGGCTTCAAAAACATTGTTGTGAAACCTCAAATGGTTCCCAAGCTGGTTGTTCCAGTGACAAAAGCAACCAAGGATGCCCCCCCCCCTTTCAATTACCATGGGTTTTTAAAATACAAACAGTTTACCTTCACTATAAGCTCAGAGAGCCTGGAAGAAGAAAAACAGGCAAACCTTCCCCTCACCACCACCCCCCCCCCCCCCCCCGCCCAAATGTTTGGTTACTTTCTTAATTCATATTTATAGCTATATGGAAATTGAGGGGGGTTGTGAAATTTCTAAGTGACTTCAAATATGAAATGGGAAGTAATTGAGAACTTGAAACATTTTTTTCACTTTTTCTAGTGAAAACATCCATTTCATTAGAGCGCTAATCATGTATATTCTGTCAATATAATTTTTGTTTAAAAAATACAGCCTCGGGAAAAAAAAAAGCATCTGATAAATTTTGTCAAAAATCTACTGGTTTTGACACAAATGAAACAATAGTTTACCAGGTCCAGGATAGATTGTAGCCAGAGGGAGAAGGAAATGCCAGCATGCTCGGTGCCACTGATACTAAGCATTAGCGTTAGCTTTATCAGATTGAGCCTAAAGAGGTACACACACCTGGTGTTGCTTACTCTGGAATAAGCTTTTTTCCCAGTCTTTTTTTTTTTTTTTTAAATACAAATATTTATTAGTATAGGGATTCAGCCCTCATCTGTTTCATCGATTTGTGCCTTTTCCATTGGAATCCTGGAAGGGAAAGTGAAAAGTGAGCTACAGAAGTCTGTTTTATTTAAAAAAAAAAAAAAAAAAAAAGTTTTGGCTTTACTGAGGAAAGGGAATCCTCTAAAAATACCATGGGTTTTGGGAGGAGATTCAGAGATTCGCTTTGAACAGATTTCAGATATATTCTACAAATAGATAGGAACTGAAGAATAATTCAGGAAATATTTCAGGAAAAAAGGAAGGTACACAAATCACAAGCAGAAGACACTGCTGGCAGAGGTAACTTTAGGTGTCTTAATTAGAAAAGACATTTAGTGTGAAATGTTGATGATCAGGGCTAAATATAACAAACTAATAATAATAATAGAATGTGAAGTTATGAATTGGCTGTATCTAGACCAAGCGGGGAGGGGTGGTGCACACAATTATTTTACTGACACAAGTTGCTATGACCTGTGTGACGCTCTCCACCGCTGGTGGATGTGCCGGCTTAGGTGTGAAGAACGGTCTGTGTGTGCACGTTAGATAGCAGCCCAGCTGGGCTGCCTCAAGCTCTGCTGCTGGCTTAGCCCTGGCTTTGTAGGTACGGTTCCACCTGGAGTATAGACTGACCCTCTCTGTCACCTTCTCTGTCATGTCGGAACTGAGATCTTTTGTCTCTAAATAATTGTTTTTCAGGTTTTATGACCAAGCGAAACATAATCTCTTATGTAATGATGCAGCAAGAAATTGTTCAGTAAGTAAAAATATCTGTGGTAGGGTGAAGTTCAAACTTGCTGTGGAGTGACTGTGAAAGATTAAAATATTGATAGAGGTGGATGAGTAAAACAAATAAAATACAGGCCTGAACCAGCATCACTAGTCTTTTCCTTCCACAAAGGAAAAAATCCTGGAAGCATCATAAACTCTTCTGGCCAAGGGCCCTGTCTTTAGTGTGAGTAGCACAACATTCACAATTTAAATAAAGGTCAAAAAATAAGAGGGGCTCACATTGGTCTTATGTGACCAATGTGACTGTACTTATGACTTAAAGTAAAACAAACATATTAAAGAAAACCCAGCAACTTTAAAATGGATATTGACTATACTGTACTCCCAATTAAAATACAAGCAATACCTCTGAAAACAAAATGATGCTTTGAAAAAAACCCAACACTTATTGTGTAGGAAAATGCTCATATTTCAATATTGCTGTGTGTGTAAACGTGGCTTAGGCAATCATTTTGCCCCTCTCAGGGAGGAGATGAAGACAGAGATCCTTTAGGATTTTTAAATAAATATTTGAAATGGTATGTGTGGTCCCATTTGACAATGGACTTGTCAATATTGTCCTTAAAGACTCCCCAGACAAAGCAGTACTGTATTTTTCATTGATAATTTTAAATCAACAAGACAACATGGTAAATAAAATTGGAAAATTAGTTCTGAATTTAATTCTAATTGTTAAAACTGATTTTTATTAGTCATCTATTTTCCAATTTACATGTATTTGTCTACATCCCTTAGACCTAGCCTGCGGATATTGGAGCACTTAGCCTTCAGGTTCATGGCTTCCACAGCCCTTAGTTGGGTGGCTTCCTGTGACATGCAGAGGGGAGGGGAGGCTTCAGTGGTTTTAAGTGGACTGAGTGTTTTAGAAATAGTTGACTTTTTTTTTTCCGCAGCAGAATGGCATCCTCATTTAAATTATCAGGAACTTGTTATATAAAGTGTTCAGATTAGGAGTTGTGTCTAAATATGCCTAAGATACTTGATGCTTTGGAAATGGTTGTGGTGGAAGTATTTGAAATGTGTCGTCTTTTTTTTTTTTTTTTCTCCCTTCCCATATAACTTATAATGTATTGTGACCTTCCAAAAAATACCTTCAAAACTATGGCAGAATCTTCAGACTTTAAGCAGAAACCTTGATGGCAGGTGGTGGCGGGATTCCTCTTCTTTGTCCTTCAGGCCAAAGCAGGCAAGTTGTGATGCATGAAAACATTTCTATCTGTGTCAAGTCATTGCATCCTTGTGCAATACCATTGTGTCTTTATGTTCTGACAGACTGTCATCATGTATCATCATAATATGTTAGGTTATGTTATCAGCATGATGTGTAGGAGGCTCTTACTGGCATGTATTCTGTACTTATTCAGGACAGCCCTATAAAAGTAATGAAATACATCTAAATGTAGGAGGTTAGCAATCTAAAATAAGAGGCAAATTAATATCCTGGTCTATTTGACTGCAATTATCAGCGTTGACAAACACTTAAGAATCAATCCAGTTCATATTTCTTCATCGCTAGTAAAGCAGCAAAATCATGATGCTCTATTTTAGTGAAAACCCTGTATAAAATCTCTGTAACTTACGGATAATGCCATAAACTATCATCAGAGTTTTTTGAAAGAAAACCTACTTACAGTTTACCCCCTGTTTGTGCTGAAGTGTGTTTCAGCACTTTGTTCTAGGTTTGTGAGCACCAGATGCATTTGGACACGAAGAGGGTATTCTAATCTATATACAGAGTGTGTGGGAGTGAACCAAGAAAGAAAATAAGAAAGGGGTCAGGTTAATATATTTAATGCATAATAATGATCTCTTTGATATAAAAAAGATAACATGCAGATTGAATTCCCTTCTACTTGCATTTCCTTTCAGAGAACAGATGTGGATTCTGACTCTTGGCACCACATTTTATTATTCTTCAAGTATGAGGGACAAGAGATGATACTCATTTTTCCAGAGAGACCAGGGAGGATAGAGTGGCTAGCTTGGTGTTATTTGCTGATTCTTGTACCATGATATATCAGAGTTACGAGTATCTTTGCTAATGAATTACCTACTCCAGCTCTTGTCCTTTGTCTCTTCTGTAGCTTTTGTAGAAGAACCTTTTCTTCTTCCTACTCTGGAAGTTGTCTATTCTTATTGGTGGCATACACATATAGCCTCACAGTTTTGCAGTAGTTTTGCAGTAAGTGTGCTGTGGCAGCCAGCAAGCAGCCCTGACTACTAAATAGTGGAATAAGATTTTGAAGAACCGTTCCTTGGCTAGTGGAGTTTCCTGCAGAGCCAGTCAGCCCTCATTGCCTTGTTGGCTCAACTGGAAGGCTTCAGCCCCTCCATGCTCTGGCAGATTGAAACTTTGGGGCCAGCCAGTCTTTAACAGCCAGGTCAGTTTGGAACTACTGACCCTGTTTATAGGGAAGCCCAAACAACAGCATGAGTGATTTTATAGCAGAGTTTTGTAATGCTAGTTAGAGTTTAAACATAAGGAGAGACATTGTTTATGAGAAGATAGGAAGTATCTGATAAGCAGGTCAAGAAGTCGTCCAAGTTTTGAAGATTTGTAGTTTTGCTGTCCAAAAGAGAAGCCTGTTTTCATGTAAGCCTTTTGAAATTGAATTAAGAAATCTCACAGGACATTTAAATTGTAATCAGCTGGATAATTGTTTGGTACAATTTTTCTTCTATAAACTTACAAATGGAAGCCATTAAATTTGAGATCTTAACAGGAGGAAAAAAAAAACACATTTCTATATTTGGTGGTATAAATGCTGTCACCCTCTCAGCCCACCCAAACACTGTAGGCAATGTAGAATTTTATGAAAAAAGCCCACCCAAACATATGGACACCATGTAACGACAGGCAACATTTTGATCTCAAAAAGAATGGTAATTAATAACGTGTTAACTTTACAGATACAACTAAAAATCACACTTTGGATCACACTGTTGCCAGTCTGAAGTGTTAAAAATCATTATTGGCTTGAAGTGATGAGGGTTTTCTTTTTTAAACTAGCATCTGTTTTATTTGCCATCTCTATGTAGGCATTTTAGAGTTCACTCAAGTTTTACTTTCTAGCGTTGTGAAATGGAAATTTCACTTCAGTGTCGATGCTAATTCAGTATTGATCACATGAATATAAGGATCAGAAATTTTAAAAGAAAAATCTGAAGTACTGTGCAATTTCTTGGTTATTGACAATGCTGAGAGAACTGAAAGTAAAGAATTTAGCATAAACAAGAAAGGAGAGAAAACCTCAGATGGGTATGTTGCTCTTTTGAGATATATGTTGTGGTATTTCTGTAGTGATACATCATGGTATGCTAATCTCTGTTGTAGTGCCTTGCAAACAAGGTATTTCTTTTCATATAATGAAATATTAGCATCTGAACTCAGTTTTACTGTTTGTTTCTGTGGCTTCATGCTACTGTTACTGAAGGGCATTAAACTTGGGATAGTGAGAAAATATGCTTGTGAAATTAAGTGCAAATTAATTTTTTCCAGTATTGCTCCAATGAATAAATACTGCACAGAAAACATAAATGCAAGTTTCCAGATGTGACCTTATTTTTGTTTGTTTAACTCTGGAAAGGAACCATTGTTGCATCTGCTGAGACAACCAACAGTGGGGACACAGCCCATTATGCTGGTGGTTTGTTATTTTATAAGTGTGCTGAGAGGCATAGTTACTGTAGATTCAAGTCTATTTGTGAGGTTAATCATTTAATGATAAATCTTATGGAAATGATCCTATCCCCTGTTGAAAGTTTTAGTATCTTAGTGATGTTTTACATGTTTAAACAAACATACTCATTTTTTCTTTAGACTTAGGGGGTTGTTGAATGCTGATTTGAGTAAACTTTTTTTATAACTAGCTATTTATGTATCTTTATAACCACTTTCTATTTCTTTCGTATGTGGCAAGAATATTTTCAGCGTAGTGTATTGACATTTCTTCATGGTCCAAAAGATTTGCTTTGAGAGGTATCTTTCATAAGATTCTTAAGCAAACGAAAAGATTGAGCACAAGCAAAGAAATGTATTAAGCTCCTTATTTTAATCCACCCTAAATCATTTAAATGTATGTATATTTGCATGTGAAAGCTGCTGTATTATCATTGCAGTAGAATTGTTGATATAAATAATGCCAGTCACTGTCTAACTTCTATTTTACTTTTAGCTGGAGAAGCCTATCTGGAGAAATGCCAATTCCTATTTAATTGCCTTAGAATTTTACAGATGGAAATGAACCCATTAATGAATCATGCATTGCTGTGGACTGATAGGACCGCTGAAATGCCGTGTAGTCTAAAATTGCCATCTTAGAAAACAAAAGATAAAAAAAGTTTACTGTTTTCAAGAACAGTGGCTATATATATAAATAAAGAACTTCCTCGTTTGTGTTCAAAACCTTTAGTTGTTGGAGATTAACAATGGCACTTCTTTACTATTGTGTTTACATGTGTGATTAATGTACCATAACACAGCTTTTTCCAATTACAGGCTGCAATGATGGGAAAGTTGATCATGTTTTCAGACACGTTAAAGAGATGGTGGGACAGCCTCGCACAGAGAGATTGAGCTGTGGGTTTGCCATGGTGAGAAAACGGGGGCATCCAAATGTTCTCGAGCAGATACCAAGGAGATGCAGTGGAACTTCAATTTGGACAGAAGGAGAGGAGGTTGCCAACAGACAGAGATATGTGAGTTGTTCCTGGAGGTGCTGCTGCTGATTGTTTAGAGATAGGTATAAAGAGAGGAGAAAGGGAAGGGCAAAGTGCAGCACCTGGCTGGAAGGGGAATGAGAAACAATCTTCAAAGAACAATTTAAAGAGGGAAAAATTTGGAAGCTTTAGATTATCCCAATTTTACAGTATCCCATTCCTAAATATGGGAAATTGAGAGAATCCTATCTGACTTTAAGATCTTGTTTTAAATCTCCATATACAATGTGCAGACCATAAAATTAAAATCTCCCGCATAATAGTTGTATAACTGCCTCTGTCAGATGTTGAGAAGTGCTTTTATTTATTTTGTAATGTTAGAACTTGCCAAAAATTATCAATGATAAAGAACGGGTTCTAGTTACTCATCTTTTCTGTAACCCATTGTGATTTCTTGATTTGCACATGTAAGCAAAAATTTAACTCACCAACTCAAAGTTAGATGGAACTCTGGATTTAGTGGTTTTTCTTTTTTCAGGAGAATGTCAAGGAGAGGACAAGGATTTGCAGCTAATGACAAAGTAGGACTAGGCCTTTAGTCAAGAAAAAGGTAGGGTTTTTTTTTATTTGTGTGGGGTTTGGTTTTGGGTTTGGTTGGTTGTTTTGGTTTGGGGTTTTTTGGGGGGGGGTTGTAACCTTGGAAATATTTTTTCTTGCCCATTTGTATTTTTCTAGATTGGATGGTTATACAATGATCTGCAGAGTGCCTCGGTAGTGTGCTTTATCTGTCTGAATTTCAATCAATACAAATCATTTTGATGTGCAATTGTTAGTACTTTCTACAGTGAGGATAAATATCAGGGACCACTGTTAAGTTGTGCATATTGCATTTTCCTTTTTGCTGAAGTTAGTGTTGCATTTTTGAGAGCAGTCTTTCTAGGTGGAACTAAATAACATGGAATTTGAAACACATTCTTCAATAGTCATTATTTAAATAAGCATATAATTTTTACAAGTTACATTTTGTATTTCCAACCTATGTATGTCCATCACTTCTTTGGGGATGGTTGAATTAGTTTAGTAATTACTTCCCTTTCTATTGAGTAGTTGAGCAATTAGTAGTATAATCATTAAAGTAATTACTTCTTTGTTGACTAAGAGCAATCTTGATAGTGAAAATCCATACACGTTAGCAAATCAAAATGTGAGAGCTTTTCTGGTACAGAAATGGTTCACCAGACAAAATTTAAGGGGTTGTATGATGAGGTGGTGTATTGGGTTTGCGTGGCAAGGTTTTGGTAGCAGGGGGGGCTACAGAGGTAGCTTTTGTGAGAAGCTGCTAGAAGCTTCCCCTATGTCTGACAAAGCCAATGCCAGCTGGCTCCAAGACAGACCCTCCGCTGGCCAAGGCCGAGCCCATCACTGACGGTGGTAGTGCCTCTGGGAGAACATAGTTAAGAAGGGAAAAAAAGTTGCTGTGGCACAGAAAACTGCAGCTGGAGAGAGGAGTGAGAACATGTGAGAGAAAAAGCCCTGCAGACCCCAAGGGCAGTGAAGACGGAGGGGGAGGAGGTGCTTCAGGTGCTGGAGCAGAGATTGCCCTGCAGCCCATGGTGAAGACCATGGCGATGCAGGCTGTCCCCCTGCAGCCCGTGGAGCAGATATCCACCTGCAACCCAGGGAGGATCCCACGGTGGAGCAGGGGGATGCCCGAAGGAGGCTGTGACTCCATGGGAAGCCCGTGCTGGAACAGGCTCCTGGCAGGACCTGTGGCCCCGTGGAGAGAGGAGCCCATGCTGGAGCAGGTTTGCTGGCAGGACTTGTGACCCTGCGGGGGACCCACGCTGGGGCAGTCTGTGCCTGAAAGACTGCAGCCCGTGGAAGGGACCCATGCTGGAGCAGTTTGTGAAGAACTGCAACCCATGGGAAGGACCCATGTTGGAGAAGTTCTTGGAGGACTGTCTCCTGTGGGAGGGACCCCATGCTGGAGCAGGAGAAGAGTGAGGAGTCCTCCTCCCCCTGAGGAAGAAGGAGCGGCAGAGAAAAGGTGTGGCGAGCTGACCCCAACTCCCATTCCCCCTGTGCTGCTTGGAGGGGAGGAGGTAGAGAATTTGGGAGTGAAGCTGTACCCAGGAAGAAGGGAGGGGTGGGGGAAAGGTGTGTTAAGATTTGGTTTTATTTCTCATTACCCTACTCTGGTTTGATTGGCAATACATTAAGTTAATTTTCCCCAAGTCGAGTCTGTTTTGCCTGTGACGGTAATTGGTTGAGTGATCTGCCTGTCCTTATCTCGACCCACAAGCCTTTTGTTATATTTTCTCTCCCCTGTCCAGCTGAGGAGGTGGAGTGACAGAGTGGCTGCATGGTCCTTAGTTGCTGGCTGGGGTTAAACCACAACAGGTGGATTGAATCTGTGTTGTAAATAGATTGGGCATTTCTGTGTCCCCAAATGAATTTTGGAACTCTGTTTCAAGCTGTATGTTGTGTTATTTATTTGTATTGAGGTTAGGGGTAAGAAATTAAGAATCTGTTCTTTTTAAAGAGAAACATCAATGAATACTGCAGTTTAGCTCTTCTTCATATCTGGTAAATATCTCATCTTCCCTACATTTCTTGAAAATGAAGCACACGTGAAACTTTAAGTTGAGAAAGGCTTAACAGTATTTTTATATTTTATGTGTATTAGCTGTATAGGTATTCTATGTATGTGAAGTATTATTTGCTAAAGCAGGCCTAATTTATCAGTGCAACAGACTGCACACAAATATCTGGGCACTGCATGTACCACCTGGAACTTGTAGAGCTGTATCAGCCTTACTTGTGCATTGTGGACCACAAAGATGGATTCTGCAATTTGCCTTCCCTGATCCCCTGCAACAGCTGCTGTGCTGCTGCTTTATTTACTTCTCAGAATATTGTTTGACACAAGTTAGTTGTAAAGAAAAGGCAAACTTCTTGATCTGGGCAGCCTAGTAATTTACCATAATCAGAATCTCTTTCACCATAGATATTGGATTATTTTTTAGAGTAAGACAGCCTGAGTGCTGAAAACACTGAGCCTGTGAGACTCATGCAGACTTAGCCCAATGGGTTTCTGTGAGAGAATTGCTTGTAAATTAGTACATGAGAACTACTAATACTCAAAACCTACACACTTGATTCAGTAGAGCTCTTCAGTACAAACTTAAGTGATTCAGTGAATGAGGGCTTCAGTTCAGAAAGGCGCACTACATTGTCAGTGGAGCAGGGCTTTCAGATTGGCATGATGGTACCTTTTTGTCCATATGCTTGAACTGTGATCGTGGGAAAATCAAAGCCCTATTTCTGGCTTTCAAGTGTATTTAAAAAACAGCAAAATTTAGCTACTGACATTCCCCACCCCCACATGCATGATCTGATGAGGGTATGGTCCCCAGTTATGATACAATAGACTTATCTTTGCGAAGCCTTCAGCTGGTCATGTAGTATATATGCTGACTCTAGGTTTCCCCGTAGCTTCTTTGGAGAAAACTTGAGTTTATTCTGCTAATTATTTTAAGAATCACCCAACTTGTCTCCTTGGGCAGCTTAGGCATCATGTATTTGAAGGCTTGCTTGTGGGTGGGCTTTGAAAATGCTATGGCTAAACACAGAGACTTATGGCTTGCATTACAAAGAACATCACAGGAGCATGGTCATGGTAGCATGAGAAGTTCCCAGCACTTAAACAGTTCTTTGAAAGCGATCTTGTCTTGTGAATGTTCTTTTGTGACTTACTCTGACAATCTGACTCTTGACAATCTTTATATTGACTGTCTTCCATTAGCATATTATCAGCTGTAATGTCCTCACACTTTACATTTTGTCTTTAAACCTCTATCATATTTAAAATCCCAAATAACATTTCATTCAGGAGCACATATTTTGGGGGATTGTCACATGTAATGTGAAGGACTACAACCTCTCCGATACCAATTTACATGGGAAAAGTAAGCATATCAGTAACTGACAGTGTCTGCTGCAAAGGATACAAAAATCCTTCCAGATAATGGTTGGAGTTCTTTCCAGATGTCAAGGATTTATGTCAAGTGTTTGCATTTACAGTAAGGCTGGCTAATAAGATACTGTACCTGAGTTATCTCTGGCCTGCTGCTTAGTTTGGTCTTTATATAAAAGACATTTGAAAAGGATCTTAGTGCTACAGACAGTATCCAAAAAAACTTGTGTGGAAAAATCAGGTTGCTCAGCATTGGTTTTTGACTGGTGTAAACTGTACTGAGCCTTCTGCGATTCTTTCAGGTTTCCTGAAACAACTCTTTGGCTCTATTTCCTTGCAGTATTTTCCCTGAGTACAGCACTACTCTATTTCACTTTTACGGTTAATTGAAGTGGTTGGAGGTCAGCCAGTTTGACCAGAGAGCTACAGCCAGGCTGTTTTATAATCCTGATGTAGTTAGTACTGAAGATTCTCTGTAGAGATTATAGTATTGAATTGGAATTACTCTCCATATATCCAAAGTATATTAAATGTTTGTGCTTGAAAGGGGCAACTGGTAGGGCAGGAAGCATTTTATTTACATTGAATTAAGATTGCTTTAATTGCTCACATTTGCAATCGGGGAAAGGATCATGCAGCCTAGGGGAATTGAGACTGAAGCAAAGGAAGTAAAAATCCAGCAGGAGTGTTGCTTTCAAGAGTTCTAGCCCTGCAGCTAGCCTTGCCTTTAATTTAGGGAACGGGGGTGTCCTTCATGGATTTAGGCTGGAGGGAGAAAGGGGCCTCAGGTACCAAAATTACCATAGCTGTAGTTGGCTGTATAATTTCACAGAACTATAGAATATTTGAATAAAAGGCTCACAATTACACCTTAGTGTTAAATTTGTAATGAAGTTTAGTCTTTAACTGTAGCCCTTTTAGAAAATGAAGCTACTAATTACAACTATTATTTTTTACTTGATTTCATTTTTAAGAGAATACTGAAACATAAAAAGAAAGATAGAAAACCATGAAAGGTTAAAAAAGCATTTCTGGATACAGTGTGTTTTAAATCTCCTGTGGCAAATAAGATCATATCATTTTTTTGAATTTCAAGATGCTCTAAAAGTTGGTTTCACAGTTGTTCTATCACATATTTTCTCTGGCTTGTTTATACCAGTCTTAAAACTTTTTATTATAACTTTTGTGAGATCAATGTTTAAAAATAGTAATGACTTAGAAATGGCTTTAAAGATAAATTACAGTACATCATCTAAATGGGGTTATTCATAGAAATAATGCTATAATTAGAGTGCTTGCTGATTTTCATAAGTTGTGATGAACAGCGATACACAATTGCAACAACAAAAAAGACAGATTTTTGTTCTTAATGATGAACAGCGATATACAATTGCAACAACAAAGACAGATATTTTTTTTTCTTAAGTATAAAATAGTTTTCTATGTAAATTTAATTTTCCAAGGTCTATAACTGTTACTATGATAAAAGGCCCTGCCCAAAATATCAATTTTCTGCATAAATAATTGTAATAGGTTTCTCTGAAACCTTGTGTTCTCCCAACAGAGAACTATAAAATGGCACAGTAATGTGAACTGGGTTACCTTCTTGCCACTGGCAATAAATGGTATTCTAGAAAACCTAATAAAGTTGATGATAATGGGAATGTAGACAATAAAAATCCGAGTAAAATTTTTTTTTTGTTTAAAGTATGCCTTTCAGGGGGCAGGGAAATTGGCTAGAGATGGGGAGTTTATGAACATGCAGCAGAGTCTTTTCAACAAACTGGGGAAAGAAGATAGATGTCAATGTTTTTCAGCCCATCAGGCTATGCTCGCTGGCTTAAAGGCGCTTCTGCCTATATAATTCTAAATGGGTATTTCTGGAATAAAGCCAGCCTTCTGGAAATCAAACAAAACAATGCCATGGGATTTCCTGGGGCTGCTGCATTCTAGGGTCACTTCTTATGCTCTCTGGGGTCTCAAGTCATTGTTCTGATTCAGTCAGCTCCATGTTACCTTGGTTATCTCTTATTCAGGATATCCAAGTTCTCTCATTCAACATATACTGCATCAAAATATGACAGTTATTTGTCTTTGGAAAACCAATACTCTTTTAAAGAAATAAATTAATCTGCATCTTATAAACATGAAACTAATGCCTGGAACCTGAACAAACCCTTACTTCTGAGTAAGTCTGGTCTCTGTTCTGCAACCAGTCAAGATCTCAGCTAATTTCCTCAATCTCTCAAGGGAGACTATATGAATGTCTGAGCTCCTTCCTGTCCTCTGTATGCAAGTGGTAAGATTGGCAGCTGTTCATTATTATATCTCATGTATTTGAGGAGATAACCTACTTTTAAACCATTCAACCAGGAAAATAAGGATGAGGTACTTATCAAAGTTTTTTAGGATACAGGAAGTGAAGGGAGATGGGGAGAGGAGCAGAAAGATCCGTTGCATGATCAAAGCAGAGGCAAGATTTGAACTATTTGGATCCTGGTTTGTTGCATAGGCATGGCATGTGTGCCATTGGAGGTAAGGTAAACTCCAAACAATAAAAAGGTGTATGTTTTAGAATATGATCTGTGTTTGTCATATCTATATTTCCTGGCTCAGATTTATTTAAATTTAAAATATTTGTTATATTTTGTTTTACTTGCGTAATATAAGGTGATCAGCATGTCACACAGGAATTCCTTGTGTTTAATGGACTCTGCTAACTATATCAGACTCATGACTGACAGGATGGCTGTGTGGGATGACTTTTTGCTTTTGAGTAGGGTCAAGCTCAACATGATGTTTGAAGTCCTTCATTAAACTTGAGCTCAATTTTATTGTATGGTTTGTTGAAGATGAGTAGATTTTTATTTATTTTTTGCAGGGCTTTGCACAAGCCTGAAAGTGAGTAGGAGTATTAGCTGTATTGTATTCTCCAACAGTTCACAGAAATTGCAGCCCAGGATTGATAGTTTTTGGTTTTCAAGGCACCTGTCTTAGCTGGGGAGTTTCTCAAACTTCTCTAGCCATAACACCTATGTTAAGAGGAGCAAAATTAGTCTTGTGGTGGCGTGTTTGAATTCTGCAGACCTACTTTTTTTTTTTTATTCCTCACCCTTTCATGTGTCAGTATTTGCTTTTGCAGTCTATAGTTTGAACCTTATGGATTCTTTTTTTTCCCTTTAATAGTACTGCAAAATTAACAAAGTTCTTCAGAATTATTAAATCTACTGGAAAGGTTTTTAGTGATCTTCTTTACTAGAGATCATTCAAGTAATTCAGTCTTCAAATTTAATGAAGCATGATGCAACAGGCCTCCTGATGTAAATAATGAATTCTATATCCCACTTTCATCAAGCTATTCAGAAAAGAAGGATTCATCTATGCTTCACTGGGTATGCAATGAGAGTCTTCTCTGCTGAAACATTTTTTGTAGGTTAAACAACTGTTAAAATATCAAAATCTGATTTTTCTTGGGAGTTTTATGATTTTTCTTTTACACTTCTTATGTTTGTTACCTAATAAATAGCCTTTAGCATATGTCTATTTACACTTATTAATGCATATCCTAAATGTAGTTGTTTGATGGAAGTATAGGTAGTTTTCCTGTGTTAAAATAATAGTTAACTCTGAAAGACAACAACCCTTAGAATAACAGCACTGCTCTACTGGGGCATGCTGAAGCTCACGAACAGTAGGTATGGAAGGAGCTGGTACTGCGTGTAAAACATTAACTTATTACGCTTGACACTTTGTCTCTAATTGTATGGTCCAGAGAGAATGAGAAATGTAGAAGAGTGGGCAGAGTAAGACAGACAAAATAATATAATGAGGTATGTAAGTTTGTGTATCATTTTATTTGAAAGTGAGCATTTCTGTAGCTTTGGCACAGTACGACATTGCACGTGTAGAAGGCTTGTGACACTTGCACAGTATTCAGGAATGACAGCAAAGTTGCATTCTGAGCAGAACAGATCTTTTAGTTGTGACATTGCACAACTTTTTCTAGGCTGTACTACAGAAAAGCAGAGAACTTCCCTTGTCAGGATTCAGCTGGGACAGCACAAAAGTCTCCGTGAATTCACCGTGGTGATACACTCTGTACTTCTAGATAGTGTAAACTACTCATGGATAACTGAATGTTGATTATCTGGACTGTGCATTTTCCATGCTGCAGGTGCAAGATTCAAGTAGCTCCCTGCAGTGCCAAGTTAGGTGTGGTGGGTCCTGGTGACTCAGATGCACTGCAGCAGAGAAACAGTGGCCCTTCTCTCTGCTTGTCTCAGATGTGAAAGCAATTAACTTTTGCATGGATTGCAGCCTGCTCTAATAAGTCTGCCAGAATTAAATAGATTTTCAGAAGAGCTAGCGTGTCATTACTATACTCCAGGAACTGGAAGCATAAAGAACTATACCATGTTAGTTTAACATGTTTACCATATTAGCTGAAGTCCAGGTGAATTTGTTAGGTCTAGCTTGGTATTGGTTCCATGGGAAATTAGGCATTTGTGCAGAGCTGTGCATGCCCTAGCTCTAGGTCACCTTGTCCTCTGGGTTTTGAAGGTGTTCTGTTGTGTGACTGTGGGAGATTGTGCAAATTTTGATGGTGAGCCTGAACTGAAACAGCCAAAAGTAGTACAGGGTTTCCAAATATTTTTGCACGAGTCATGTAAGTGCTTATTGCCAAGGGCACTCCCTACCCAGACATATGAGTGCACTATACTCTGCAAAATGCTCTGTCGTTCTTGTACCTTTGTTGCGGATGGAGTGATGCACTTCACTCATGAGAGAGAAGTAGCAATATGTTTATTGATAAAAAAAGAGTGATTTAACAAAGTTTGATAGTAAATGCGACAGTGGTTTAACAAGATTCAATGGCAAGGTATGCTTGAGTGTTTGTTGCATAGAGGACAGGGTCAGACAAAACTGTCGGGGAGACCCTCCCATTGAGTCATGAGGTTCAGAAAGGATCCCCTTGCTTTCTAAACTCCTCAGAGAGGAGACTAGGTGCAGCTGGATGCAATCCTAGTCCCAGACTTGGTCAACAGTTTCTGTCTAAAGGATTATGTATGTGCAATCAATCCTTTATATCACTTAGTTAAGATTTCAAAGTTTCAGTGCTCTTATTTCCAATTCACTTACTGAGTAGCTGACATGATAAGGATTCTGTCAACCTCAAGGAGTAACCTTGAGAGGCGTCCCTACTCAGGACAAGATCCTGGCATACAGCCCATTGCTGTGGAGGAGAGCTCAACGGGCCCTGGGCTGTCCACTATTTACGGAGTAAGGTGATTGACTTATAGTCATATTTGCATACCAGCCGTATTTCAGTTGGCGCGTGCTCAACTAGCCCTTGGCTATGGTGTTATCTGTCTCCCCCAAATCCACTTTGAGCTGGATGCAGCCATCATGACCAGATGCATCCATTACGACTGCCACTGGTGGTTATCGCTTGAACAGGATTATGGGAAATAAAGGTCAGGTTGGGGGAGGCAGGGGGAAGCACACAGTCACAACCTTCTGGGTTCTGCTACTTAGGCTGTGCCTGTCATACCACCAAATAATGGAGCACTGACAGTGTATGGGAATCTGGCATCTGTGAACAAGCAGTACCTCTTTCTACTAGAGTCAGGAGTAACTGAGAGGGAGTAGGGCATATAACAGTGAGTGAAACACTACTTCAGAGTTTTCTCTGGAGCAGACATTGTCTGAGAACACGCTGTATCTCATCTAGCAAGCGTTTGGTATGCGATGCTGCACACCTCCATTGGGGTCTTGAAACCTCTCTGTGTTTGTGTAGGGGATGTGTTCCCACACTGTAGTCAACTACTGCAGATGGTTACGCTCGCTTGTCTCCAAATACATCATGATGTTTATCCCAAGATACTGCCAATTGTGATAGGTGTAATCAATTCTGTAATTTACTTCACCTGTTGGAATTAATCTTCATATGTAGAAATGTATACCCATTTTAATGACATACTAACAATGTGTTCAAACATGGGTCAAAATTAAGTTAGGGCTAGCTGTAAATTTAACTGATTTCTATGATGACTTTTGAAAAGATTTCTGTTTCATTAAAGGTTGCCCACTTCAGCCAAACTAATTTTTGTGGGAAAGGAGAGTATCTAAATAATCTACAGGATAAGCTCATATTTATAGATCCGTCATGCTGATATTTGTTGCGAAGTTTTGTGTGTGATTTTTGTTTGTGTGGTGTTTTTGTTTTGGTGTTTGTTTTGCTTTTGTTGGGGTTGGGTTTTTTAGGGAATTCAAAACTGGTGTGTTGAAGTAGAGAAAGAATTGGTACTTAGGATGAGAGATGTGCATCTGGAGAGATGCAGAGAAATGCAGCAGTAGGCAGGGAGGGAAGGGTAGAATTGCAGCACAAGATTGGACCTGCCTTGTGGCTGTCATTACTGCCTCTCTGCTCCCAGTGTACCAGAATTAACTGTCACAGGTAAAAAGAAATCTCTGCCCTCTCAGATCCTCAGTTGAGAGTATTTTACTTCTTTTTTTTAAGATTAAGTCCAGCTGCATTAGACAGCTGAAATTCAACCTTCTCCATAGTTCAAAGTAAGAATTTTATACCATATCTGTATCCAATTTAGCTGTTGTAGATTGATTTCAGGTGAGGAACATGTTTAAAAATATTTTTTTCATGTAATTATTTTTTTTTATTTATCTAGATCTATAAGCAAAATAAGCAAGGAGGTGTAAGTACCACAAAACAAGGGATATTAAAATGTGCCTGTGGGGTTTAGGAGCACAAACGTCACTGAGGGATAGTCCCAAATTACATGATATTTTAGAAAAATCTGCCAGAATATGCATACAATGACATGCCACATACATATGGATTCTCCTGAAAACAGAGTCACTTCCTCATTCTAATCCTGCCACTGTCACCAGGCAGGTTCACAAATTTCCTTGTTCCAAGTTGGAAAATTCACAGTAATTGTGGCTGTCTACTACTCCATAAATTTTTTAGGAAAATACATAAATCTAAATCTGGAGATTGCACAATTTTAATATCACATAAAAAACAGGTTAGTATTTGAAAAGCAGTTAATTTAAAAAAAAAAACACAACCAAAAAACAAAAAACCAAAAAAACCCTCCAAAAACCCAAACAACCAAAACCAAACAAAAAACCCCCAACAAACAATGAAACAATAGAATAAGTTGTTAACTTAATAGAAATTGTAAGAAAAAAAAAAAATCTTCAGAGATTTAAATTATTTCTTCAATTTCTTTGCTCCTTATGTTGTTCCTTCTCTCCTAACCTTCCTGCTAGGCTTTTAGCTGATCTGTAAGGTAGAAGAAAAATCCCAACTTCAATTCAGATTAAGATGACAAAATATTTCTTTAACTGCTCACTCTCATTCTCTTCACATAATAGTGCAGTCATTTGAAGGTTTAATGTTATATCCTGTGATTGGACTTCTTATTTTAGACAGTTTTAACATTTGATACAAAATTTTAAAATCTTGTTTTGAACTTTTCTCTGTCTGCAACCCCTGTTCAGGGCTGCAAATTGTGCTCTTGGTAGTGCATTATGAGAGGGATCAGTCCACTTGCTCTTCTGGAGTGACTTTTAGCAGCACTCTGTGGAGGGGCAGTTGTATTTACTTCAAATGAACACGTGTCTTCAAAGAATTGAGGAACAGTTGAAGAATCAGTATGATCCTTTCACTAAATAGCACTAAAGATTACATATGGTATCAGACTTTGAATACTGGTGAGTTGACCATGAAGGCACACTGGAAATTTCATTCCAGGGGCTGGGGTTTTTTTATGGTTTAGGATGCCCCTGAGAAAAAGACTGAACAACTAAAACAAATATTTTGAAACTTCTTGTTCATTTGGGGATTTTACTAAAAGTTGATGGAGACTTTTGATAAAGATAAAATATTCATTTGGCATCTCTGCCTGTACAGCAGCCTTCCTGTTTGGAAGGGAAGAACTTCAGTTCACTGATGTATTTTCAGTTAGTTGGAAACTTTTCTGCTTTTGACAGAACACCCAGAAGGAGAGGAGGGTTTGGCTGGTGTTTGTACTGTCAGGCTGCAGTGCAGCTATGCCAGGCTTGCTGTGTCAGCCGGAACAAATGTTATTTTGTAAATCACTTTCCTGTTGGTGTGTTCAGACTTGTCTCCTCTATCAGCCATTGTCTGAGTGGACAAAGCTGAATGGGCTATCCCATTGCCTTGTTTTTCACAGAACCATTGGGGCTGGAAGGTACCTCTGGAGATCTAGTCCAACCACGCTGCTCAAGCAGGGTCAATTAGAGCATGTTACTCAGGGCCATGTCCATTCCGGTTTTGATTATGTCCAAGGACAGGGACCCCACAACCATCTCTGAGCAACCTGTTCTAGTGTTCAGTCAACCTTGCAATAAAACAGCCTTTTGCTATGTTTTAAATGAAAATTTAAATGGGTATTGGCTCTTGTCCCATCCACTGAGAACAATCTCCATCTTCTTTGTCCCCCCTCAGGTGTTGATAAGATCCTGCCGGAGCCTTCTCTTCTCAGGACTGAACAATCCCAGCTCTCTTAGTCTCTCTCCATATGACCTATGCTCCAAATCCTTAATCATCTTCATGGCCCTTTGCTGGACTCTCCCCACTATGCCTGTGTTTCTACAAAGCTGCTTTCCAGCCATTCAGACCCCAGCTTGTACTGGTGCTTGCGGTTATTCCTCCTCAGGTACAGAGAACTGCATTGAACTTCATAATGTGCCCATCAGCCCATTTCTCCATCCTGTCAAGGTCCCTCTATATGGCAGCACAACCCTTTGGTGCATCAGCCATTCATCCCCCTTCTCTGTCATCTGCAGGCTTGCTGAGGGTGCACTCTGTCCCATTGTCCAGGGCATTAATGAAGATGTTAAATTGTATTGGTCCCAGTATCAACCCCTGGGGTGCTCTGCTAATGGCTTGTCTCCAGCTGAATTTTCTGCCACTGATCACAGCCCTTTGAGCCTGACACTTCAGCCAGTCCACAACACTCTCCACTTACCTAGTCCGTACTTCCTCAGCTTGTCAATGAGGATGTTAAGGGAGACAGTGCTGAAAGCCTTACCAGCATCAAAATAAACAGTATCTGCTGCTTTCCCCTCATCCATCAAGCCACTCTTCTCATCACAGAAGGCCATCACATTGTTCAAGCATAATTTCCCCTTTGTAAATCCATGCTAACTACTGACAATTGCCTTCGTGCCCTTCCCATGTTTGGAAATGGCTTCCAAGATTATTTGCTACACCACCTTCCCTGGGAGTGAGGTGAAGCTGGCCAGCCTGTAGTTCTCAGATCTTCCTCCTTGCCCTTCTTGAAGAAAGGAGTGATGTTTATTTTCTTCCAATCCTTTCCCAGTGACCATGACCTTTCTCAAAGGTAATGGAGACTGGCCTTGCAATGATATCAGTAGCTCCCTCAGCACTATTGAATAAGGAAAGTAGAGGAAACGGTGGTGAAGTGAATGGACTGGGTTTTCTGACAGCAAGATAGCAAACAAATGTTGCATGAGTGAATTTAGGTTTTTAAGCACAATAAATAGCATTTTATGCTGAAGGTGTTCAGGGAAATACCTGGTATCTGACTGGCTGGGTAAGAATTCTTCCTGTCTTTAAACTGTATGTAGGAGAAAGTCACATTAATTTTGTTTTACAAAGAGAATGGCTGAACATATGCAAACTCACTGAGACAGATTATTCTCAAGGTTAATTGAGATATATCAGTTTGCACTAGCTTTCTCTCTCTCAATTTTCTGCCTGATTACCAGTACAAAATGGTCAAATACATGTACCTTTATTCAGGGCGGTTTCTCTAAGGTTAGAGATCCCAAGAAAGATGGATTTAGGAAGCTTGGTTCAAGGCTAAGATAATTAATAAAACTGTAGAACAAGTTAGTTATATGCTCAGGGAAACCTAACTGGGAAGGGACATTCAGCATGGCTCCCTCCAGTCCTGGTGCCTCGGTCGTCCTTGGTATGCAGGCACTTCTGATGTGGCTTTTTCCATTTGCACAAACCCAGATTTTCTTTTGGAAGGAATCTAGAATTTAGGAGCAGGAATTTTAAGTTTGTGATCTGAACTGTGGATTGTTCCTGTCTGTGGCATCATGGTTCGGTCTTAGGAAAGTAAAAGATCGCTTTTTCTAGGATTCATTCTGGAACTGCAAGCTCTTAACATATTAGCTAGAGAAGATTACTCTGCACATGGGAGCTCCTTTTCTGTATTTACTTGGTGCTATTTGTAAATTATCTAATTTCAGGAATAAGGGCTTGAGCTTGATGAGCCAAGCATCTCTTTCTCAATAAAAGTGTGTATTTCCACTTGAAATCAATGGGAATTTCAGATTCACAGTAGCTTCAATGTCAACTTCTAATGTCCATTGTTGCATATTTGGTGTGGACAGGAACACTGGAGATCATTAAATGACAGTAATTAAGGGCCTTCTCAAAGAAGTGCATAGGAGAAGATGGGATATTTAGGAGTATTTGTCATTAATTTGAAAAATACAGTTTCAGCGGGCTGACTGTTTGTTAGCTGGGTTGTTCGCATTAGTACAGTTGGCCGTAAAGGTTTCTGTGTCTGTACTCTAATGGGGTTAACAGAATGGAAGATTGAGGGTAATGAGTAGCAGATAATGACCAGTATAGTTTTAGCACCATATTATAATTTATTTAAACTTGCAAAATGATCAGAGTTAGTGTGTGTATCTACCAATCTGTAGTACAAATATTTACAAATAATTAGTATTATTAGGATCTTTATATATGACTGTGGACCAAACTTGGCATTTTAGATGTGGAAATGTGAGTGAATTATGGATTGTTGTTTGTTCAAGTATTTGTAACAGTGAAGCAGAATGATTGAAAAACACATGGTAGCCTGGCGATGGACAGGCTCCACTAGCAAATGAATGCTGAATTGAGCAATTAGGCAGGAAATCAAAATGAGGATTCACTCTAGGGCAGCACATGGCACATGATATGGAGCAGGTCTAGAAACAACTGTAGAAGCTGGCAGAGCATTGTCAGCACCTGGTAGTGTCATCTATAGCCAGCATCCTGCAGTGGGGACTCTAGAATAGCATGAACGTTTATCTTGTCTCTTTTGAAACATTTTGAGAGCACCAGCTTGCTCAGAAGTATTTTTTTTAAAAGGAGGAGGGAAAAAAAAAAAAAGGAAATTACAACTGGAAAGAAAAGAGAGGGTGTTTGTTCTTTTAAGTTCAGTGTATGAAAGGCATTCCCTTTTGTTTCAGTAAGTTTCTGTTATGGGAAATAGTTGCTGTCTAGTCAATGCAATATCTGAAAATGAAATATTTTGATTTGAAATACTTCTAATAAGTGTTATGTGTTGTTACAAGTCAGGTTAGTAAAATTCACTGCTGCAATCATGAGCCCGAATGAGTTTGTGGATTGAGCAATAATCACACCCTGATATTTGTGACTAAATAAATCTTGTATTTGTTCACGTTGGAAAGAAGTGGGACAAATGTATGTATACAACAAATTTCCAACGATTTTTCTGCCTAACCCTGAATTTGGCTTTCTATATAAAGCCTAGGTACCGGTACTTCTCTTCTGGGCCCTCTGTGCACTCTGTCATCCAGATGATCCTTGCTTTAACGTCATGGTAGAAATTCAGTGGTACAGAGTGCCTTGTTCTCGGTCTTCCACACAAAGTTTAATTTCCACAGAGTGGTACTGTATGATGCCAAAGCTTGAATAGCTCTTGCTTGTCTTGTGTCATTAATACTCATCTGTCAAAAGCAGCAACATTCATCTAGAAAACATACTGAAACTCGGGGATCATTCTCCTGCCAGTATAAAGAATAATTTTAATCTTCTTTACAGAGTTTTCTGTATTATTTTGCAAATATTTTCTGTATAAGAAAATCCACATAGTAACTTCAGTCAGATTTTTACTGTCTTCAAAATGACTCAGATGACTTTTCTACACCAAACAACTGAATTTCAATGTGTATGGCACACATTGGGGGTATGAACACTGACATGTGCTGGAGCGATGAGATGCAAGTGTTGTGGTATTTCAGTGAGACCTGAGTGCATGTTTTCTGCATAACACAGGCTGGCTCTGCTCTCAGGTTGCTGCTGTTTCAGCTGTAGCCCAGACAGTTCCTGGGCAGGGAGGAGGGCAGAGACTGGTAGGTAGATGTGTGTGAAGCGCTTCATGTCTTAGTGTGAAGAACGGAATCTTGGCCTCTAGTTGCAGTGTTCCTGGGTATTTCTAGTAATATGCATATCCTTAGAGAGAATGTTAAAAGCTGCTATTTTAGTGAAAAATGTAATTTCTTGCATAATATCAGTGTCACAGAAGAGTAAAACTTGTGGAAATCCGTAGAGCTCCTTTCTATCCTTTCATACCATCTGCTTTCATGTGGTTCTCCGTTCTGGTGCTTTATTGCTAGTAAAAGTGAACCTCTTCACTTCAGCAGAACCCAATCACAGGCTCATGTACATTAACTGTAGTGAGTTCATTATGGGCTGTGAGAGTCAATTGTTTTCTCACTTTTGGTTGAGGTGTAATTTGCATAATCAAAATGAAAATAAAAAAACTATTTTTGTGAAAACTGAAAGGCAAGGATTTGCATAGTATCTACTACCATGTTGTTTGAGTATGGGATGCTAAATCATGGTAAGCTGGGACAGATTCTCATTTGACAGTCAAGCTTAGCTGTGCTGTCCGGTGAACTGCTACCTGCCTAATAACTGTTCTTCTTGCCCAGTTCTGCTGCAGGGAGGTGATACCTAATCCATGTTGCTGGAGTGTGGTGGGGACCTGTGCCTCAGTGAACCATTTACATTCAGGAGAAAGATTGATTCTTTTCACCTGCATGTTAAACAAATTACTAGGGAGGATTACAAACCGCTGAGGCTGTCTAACAGATAAGTAAAAACAAATATAGTTCAGAACATCATCATTCAGTGATTGCTGACAGCTAATACCGTCTGAGCCTCTCTATTGTTGAATGTAGCCTTTTCATGGAATATAAGTCAATAAATATATGAAGTCAGAGGCTGCATCTCAAAATGTGTTGAAAGCATGTGCTTTGATAATAGGGCACTTCAAGGGTAGGTTAATTAGCATTAACTTCCTTTGCTCACACATATTAGGGAACTTTTCATAAAGAGAATGAAGTCCTAATTATTCAGATCAGCAAGAGTAATTAAGAAATATTACTTGCATTAATAGAATGTGGGACAGAGATCTTTACTACTACAAGATTGATTCAGGCTGTCTAAATGGGAAGAGTTGCCCATGCATTTTTCAGATTGGCCAGGGTCCCTAGTTTTTAAGGAACTGGTAAGAATCAGAGGTCAGCAACCCAAAATGTTATTAAACTTCTTAAAGCATACTCTGCACTTTAGCTTTAACATTGACTTCCAACATTGACTTCAGAAGGGAGCAAACCCTTCAAAAAATAAGCTGATACAGTTACTTCATGCAACCCGTAAGAAAGGTTCTGTGTCTTGCTGTTTCCTAAATGTAATTAAGATAGTTGTGTGACCCTCCCATCTACCTCGTGGTAGTGCTTCACCTTTGGGTTCATTGTTTACCACTAAGGGTGCTCTGCCTCATCATGTCAGTGCTGTTGCAAGAGAATAAAGCTTACGTAGTACTCTCTGTCTCCTAGCCACTTATGCATATGCTGCATAGCTCTGTGTAGTTCTGGAGATGTTACAAAAAGATGGAGATCCTGTGATAGAGGATCAACTTTGAATTTTATTTTTTTATTGATGACAAACTAAATTCCCTTAGGATACAGTTTGTGTAAGATAATAATAATGACACCCTCCTAAGTCAAGGCAGAGCAACTGAAAATAGATGGAACTGCATTATTGATGGGAACTGAGGAATAAGGAAACAAAAGGGTAGAACAATGCTAGATAGAATATTTGACCATTTGCTAAGACAGGAGCTATAGACACTTCCTTAACTAGCACAGCTGAGACCAGTGCAATCAAACCTGAAAGTTAATGGGAGGAGATTTTCAGATAAAAATAACTACAGAATATTTCTGCATGAATGTTCGTTTATGTTGCCCTCTTGCCTGGGTTTGGGTTCATTAAGAGAATCAAGACCCAAGCCAAACAGTTCACTTCCCCCCAAGTGGTAGCTTTAAGCTGAAAGCTGAAAATGTGACATCTTAGTGTATTCAATTACTTTTTTTTTTTTATCTTTAACACCTTTGAAACTCATTTCCACAGGTGGTAAAGAAGAGTTAGTAGAGTGAAATTTTCTTGGCTTTTCCTTTTTTTTTTTTTTTTTAATTGGTGCCAGACGACTTTATTATACTCTAGGCCCAATTATTCAGCTAGTATTAAGGGTATTTGCTTGACTGTTCTTGACCTTCTTACTGACACGGGCCTTGCTTTGCTATCTAACCAAAGGAACCTGAAGAACATTCAGGGAAAAATGACCTTTAAATGCCTGCTCATCTCAGGTAAGGAATAATAAGGGTTCACTGGCTCCCAACAGATGGTAGGCTTTTCTTAGGTGTCAGTACAAATTTATTTCAGTAGAAGAGGAGAAATGCCTACAAGCTATTTGTGCAGAATCCTGAATTTGGTAGCTAGATAGAAATTGACTTGAATGGCATTTCTTCACTGGGTAATAGTTGGTCACCTGCAATCCCACAAAAGTGTGGTTTCAAAGGTACAGCTGGCTAAGCCTGGTTTAGATGTTCCAGTAGAACTGTCCTATCCTTCAGCCTTGTCTTACTTTTGAACACAAAATATATATAGTTTATGAAAAGCTTAATTTAGATTAGAATAAGGAGGAAAGCATTGCCCAATTCATCCAAATACAATTGTTTCAAGGGCTGATGAAAGCGCATGAAGGTTAACAAGGGTCTTTCCTTTGAGATTACTGGAATTAGGTCAGTTTCTTATTTTAGTACATCTGGCCTACAGGCATCAAAACCAGCTGTAAACGCAAACAATTTGTTTGCACACTCCTCATTTATAGTTAGAGGATGAAAATTTAATTGGAAATAGCATGGATCAAAATCTTTATATTTTTGGTAGTTACAGTCCCTGCTAACCAACCAGCCTGAAAGTTGTACTACCAGGATAGCTTTGAGGTAGATAAAGAAATTAATTAAAATTAAGCTAGAGATCAAAATCTTGCAAAGCACTCAATCTGCAAACACCGATAAGATGTATTTTGTTCCTGTTCTTCAAACAATAGGTGTAAGTCTTTTGGGGATTTTGTGTTTGCCAACCAGAACAAGCAGTAAAATTCTTCCTTCCCTGACAAAGCAGCTCAATGCCAGGAAAGCCGATGCAGCTAAGTTCCCTCATTTTCAGTGATTGGACAAATTAAAGGCAGTTTAATGACACATAGGTAATATCTGACTGAGGGTGATAGTAGTTTTTGAAATTTGTCTTGGTACATATGTCTCTGTGCAAAGATACTGTGCAAAAGTAGCACTGCTCCATCATGTCAGTACAGCAATGCTTCTGGCAAGTGTGCTTTTGCCAGCTTGACCTCCTCAAGCTCAGTGTAAGTATCAGTATCCAATTTATCATTGACTATACAATATGCTTCTGCTCCTTCAGAAAACCCACGCTAGCAGAATTTTTAAAAGCGCTTCTCACTTTGAAGAAAATAACATAGGAGGGGAATCAAGGTCACTTTCCACATCCCAGGTTGCCTTGGGGGTCACAGTAAAAGAGTTTGTCTTTGTTTAAAACCACTTCAAAGAATCATTCTATCTTTATGGAGGAACAAAAGAAAATGCAAGACTCCAACTCCAAACTACACCTTAGCTTCTTACAACAAAGCGTGATGCTGTTTATAACTGTTGAGACTGTTTCTGAATAGATGATAATAAAGGACAATTCAGTGATAAAAGGCAGAGTCTGACTAAAGAGATTTTCATACTTGGCAAGGAGGGGGTATAGGAGGAAGGGTTGGCACAGGAGGATAAGGTGTACTGAGAAAGAATTAGTGACATTAACTTTATAATGTTTGTCTTCCTTTTGACTGGCTTTGAATTTGTATAGGTATAAATTAAATCCTATGCTATTGTGAAGATCATAATCTTTTTCCTATGTTTGTATGAGAGAAAAAGTTGAGGGCTCTTTACAGCCTGTTTGAAATACACCTGTGTTAGCAACCAGAGTGATGCAGGTGAATACAGAAAGAAGTGCCATTGAGGGAGAGAACTAGAGGGAAAGATAATGGTGACCTTGAGGAAGGTCTTGTTTTGGATCACCTGGGTGATTTTGACAGGCAATCAGTTTAGAGCAGTCAGACTGACAATGATGACAGTAACCGGTACACTGTGAAGGTGTGAACTGGTGACCTGTGAAGCACAGGAAGAATCAAGAAACAGATGGTAGAAAGGTTAGTGGAAAAGTCTTAAAAGTTCAGTTTTCCATAACTTGAATAATTTCCCATATACTTGGAGCAAAAGAGCACAAGTTGTATCTTAATGCCGCTTCCATCCTTCATCCACGGTTGGACTTGGTGATCTTAAAGGTCTTTTCAGACCTAAATGATTCTATGGTCTTAAACACTTTATTTTTTCTTTCCTCCATCTCTTCAGTTTTGTCCCCGTTTGCATCCAAGGAGATCTGCTATTGCTACAGTTTGGGTTTCTTTTGCCAGAACCTGAAGGGGCTATGCACAAAGGTGGTGTTTCTTGGAGAACATACCTAAAACTAGGGAGAAAAGACGTGTCCTTTAATTTTGATGAGACAACCTTGAAGCTAAGGTGGAAACAGCAGAGTGATCCATGCTGCTTCTGCAGAGACAGCTGCAGCTTAAGATGGTAAAAACTAGCAGAAGAGATGGAGAAATCAGTGCTACTTCTACTGCTGCTTTCTCTTGTAGTAGTTTTCTGCAGTCTGCCTCAATTGTGGCTCTGCTATCAATCCTCAGAATCGCTCCACAAGCACTGAGGATCAGTAAAGAGCTTAGTCTCAGCAGTGAGCAACAATATGCCTCAAACATTCATTTGCTTTTGTAACTAGGGGACAGAAACACAAGTTTATCAGCTCTAGTATGGTATGCTAGCTTCCAATGCCTTCTATTGAGCTGTGCTGCTCTTCCCAAGAAGGATATGTTTATCTGCTCTTGCTGAGTTTTGACAGTTTTACTCTGGAAATTAAGGTTTCCAGGAAACAAAGAGGGAAATACATACAGCTTGTCACTGAAATGTGACCAGGTAACGCTGTTTTCTAGTAGCTTGTTGGGTCAGTATTAGCAGTGAGAACATAGCCACCTCTGGGTTGTTTCTTCTGGTGTTTAAGAGTAGAAGCCCAGAGAAGAGGAGGAAGTGGCCTGTTTCCCTCCATGACATGATCATGTTAACAACAGAAGCAGTTATGAAGTTGCTGTTTGGATAAAATCTTTGTTTCTCTTATTTTCTTTTTCCTTCAGATAATGAAGGTAACTAGAAATGGATCCAAGCTTGAAAATCTGGAGTCAAATTCTTATTCTTTTAAAGCTCTTTACTCTTTGGCCTTTACTCTTCCAAGGTGCAAGGAGCAACTGTGTAGCAGCCTGCCTGCTTCCAGTACCATCACAAAGATGTAATAGGGATGCAGTGATTTCCTTCCAGAGTTCCTCTGCAATAAAATCTTCATCATCTACCAGCCTGGTTGCCTTCTCAGGATTTCAGATTCACAGAGGTTATGATAAAAATATTACCTTATTAAACTAGAACATCCCCAGAATATCAACTGCTTATCAAAGCTATGGGATCCTTTGTTCAGGCTTTGCCCACAATCAAACCCATACAAGACAATTACCACTCTTCTCTGAAAGCAACACTATTCTGCCTGAACAGGTACTTGTGTGTAATCACCACTTATTGCTTGAGCTAAGAATCAAAACTGGACCTCTCTTAAAAGGCAAGACAATACATCAATGCTAAAAGGCCTCACAAACTATTTTAGAACATGTGATTAAGGCAGTTGTTGCCTGCTCCGTCTTAGCCAAAAGAACAGTAAAAAAAGGCAACGGATTTTAGGGATCAATGAGCATTATAAAACAGGGTATGCCTTGATATAATTTGCTGTGGAAAGAAAAAAGGACTGGGTCAAACAACCCACAAGCTGTCTGCCTATCATTAAAGACCAAGATTTCCAATTAATTATTTTTCATTTAGAGTTTTGCTTATTATTAAATATAACATATTCACTGTGGTGCAGAAGTAATTTGGTTGGCAGTTACTTTACATTTTAACAGCTACTTTTCTTTCATTTTCCAGAAACATTTTCAAGTTGGATGTAAGCATACAGATGTGTATTTATATAAGACCTTTGGTAAATTTAATTTGCTATTGTGAGACTTATTTCTCGTAAACTACACTTCTAAGAAATTTGAAAGTGAACACGATTTGTTTGTTTTGAATATGACTGGAAAATAGTTTTCTTCCCTTGGTTTTGCAGGTGAAAGAGTTAAGACTTTGCCTGCGGTAGACTTATGAATGTTGCTGCAGGCAAAAATTAGCTTAGCAGTTTTTGCTAACAACTCCATCCTTTTCCTTCTGAACTCCACTTTCATCTAGCAGAACTGTAAATTGTGACCCAGTAGAGCAGGTAAACTGAAGGTGAAAGAGAAATGTAATGGGCTGAATCACACGGCTTCACTTTCATGAAGGTAGGAAGATCTCTTTAAGAGCAGATCATAAATAAGCTGAAAATTGTGGGGGTCAAAACCCTGTAGAAAAAAGTAAATAACTTTTTCCCTGCACTGTTTTTATGGGGGGGGGGGGGGGGGTGTTGGGGTTTGGAGGTTTTTTTTGTTTAGGTTTTTTTTAAAAGTAAGAAGAAAAAGTAATATTATTAGTTAACCTTGTGCCTTGCTGCATTCAAATAACTGCTTATGAAAATTACAAGTACAATCACCTAGTGTAGATTTTATCCATGGTGCTTAATGTTTGTGGAAAAACCCCGGACATTTTCTTTGCCTTCGTAGTTGCTGCTCTGAGGCCAGGTGGAAGAGCATTATAATTTCTCTTGCGCTGCACAAAGCTGTTTGTTCTTGAGCTCTACATTGAGGTCTAATGCAGGAAAAAATCAGTAAGGCTTGGACTTAGAATCGTAGAATCATTTAGGTTGGAAAAGACCGTTAAGATCCAGTCCAATGGTAAACCTAGCACTGTCAAGTCCGCCACTAAACTATGTTCCTAAGTGCCACATGTACATGTCTTTTAAATACCTCCAGGGATGGCGACTCAACCACTTCCCTGGGCAGCCTGTTCCAGTGCTTGATTACCCTTTCAGTGAAGAAATTTTTTCTGATATCCAATCTAAACCTCCCCTGGTGCAACTTGAGTCCATTTCCTCTCATCCTATGGCTTATTACTTGGGAGAAGAGACTGACGTCACCTCGCTACAACCTCCTTTCAGGAGGCATTCAGTAAACTGCACCGTAAGCGGCATTACATTTCTGCTTCTGCGGTCCGCAGACATCAGGAGAGGGTTTGTGACTGCAGTGCAACATGCCCTGGTGCTGGCAAGCAATAAATAGATTTCAGTTTTTAACTTGTCACAAGTATACCTGTAAAGAGTTTGAATACTTGTGCTTTAGATGGATAGTTTGTATTTCAAAGCAAATGGGGAACGATTAAAGACTTTAGGATCAGATTTATGTCTTCAGCTTTGCCATTTGCTCTGTTAGTGACCAGGAACAAGACACTCAGTATGTCTCTCGTTTGTCACAGACTATCTCTAGTTTTGTATTCAGAGCAATTTTCTAAGTTTATTCTTTTCAAGTCTGTTCTTTCACATCTGACATTAAACAAAACTTACCTTCTCTGCTTTAAAAAATTCCTTTCCTGTTCTGGGACTGACCTTCTGTCATTTCTTATCCAGTATAGATGGGATCCCTGCTGCTTAACTACTCATCATGACATCTCTGTCCTCCCACTTACCAGTTTTTTGAAATATCTTGTATTTCTTCCAGTGTAGCTAATGCCAGTGCGACCAGTTAGAGTTCCAAAAAACATCATTAAAGCTTCCCTCTGTTCTTCCTATCGTTCCTGACAATGCTCCTCTACCATAATGCTTATGCAAAACTTCAGAGAAGTTATTTGACTGGTGTAATGAGTTCAATGGCTTTCACTATGATCCATAATTTACTCCCTCATCTGTCTTTCTCTTTATCATCTTTTCCATAATAGGGCAAAGGTGAGTACTTACTTTTACTATTTTATAGCAATCACAGAGTCTAGGTAATCTCTTTGTGTAGATGCTGAATGACTTGGGCAGCTGCTGGCAGTGATAAACCCAGGATGTTCTTTGCAGGTGTTCTGTGCTCTTTCAGATTGACAAGAGACTTTAATATTGTCTCCAATACAGATATTGGTGTGTTTCTGTGTTGTCAGAGGCTCACCATTTCTGTGCTGGTTCTACTCTATTTTTACAGCATCAACAACAGAGGTGCAGGGCTAGGAGACTAATATACTGTGAAAAAAGCAACCAAATAGTATCAGGAATGCCAGCTCTTAATGTGACATCATTACTGATGGGGGTTACTTCTCTTTGCCATATATGATTGCTTGCTATTGTTGGATGTGCAGAGCTCTGCTTTGTGCTAGACATGTGAATGGCTCCCGATAGCCGGGAGGCAGAGGCTGTGGCAAAGCACATTGTGCATCCTCAGTGTTTTGCTGAAGGTGTACTGGGGCACAGTTGCCTGCCCAGTGAGACTGGGGCTGCTGTCCAGGGGTTCCAGATGAATCACTGGTTAAGACTAGTGTTTAATCATGATGTGATTAAAATAATTGTAGGATTTGGGGTAGTTTTCTACCCTAGGCTGGAACATTGTCAATCTCAACCCTATCACTTTCACTGTATTTGGGAGGAAAAGCAAAAAGCCGTGTTGATTTTCACTGGCCCTGAATCAAATCTTAACCTGGGCATGAAAAGTCTGGTGGTTTGATGGAAGCGCTCTGCATGTTCCCTTACTGAAGGGAGGGGATGTATTCTGATGTGTTGCATGAGATTGCAAATATTAGCACTGCTTTTTGACTAAATCTTTTCTTTTAGTGTCTCAATATGTTGGATTTGGTTGAAAATTGAATTTTTAGTTGTTAATGTCTATCTCAGTTGGGCTACTTCATCATTTGCTGCTTACTCTGAGTGAAGTAGCATGATTGCTGACTGATTTGAGCTCTTGTCAGTGGGAGTCTTTCAGCTGATATTAGTGGATGTTGAAAAAGGTGCATTATGCGCAACCTAAATTCTAGTGTTGGCTGCCTATGAAACAGCTGATTTATTTAAATATCTTTATTGTCTTTTAAGGGCCTTAATTCTGTTGTCTCTATTTGTTATTTAAATCCAATGTCTTGAACCTTGTTGTGACTAGTATCTGAACTCAAATATCCAATTCTGTCAAAAGCCTATTTGTCATAAAAAAAAAGCTTTTCTTTCTGTAAAAATGCTATTAAAAATGCCTCCTACTTGTTCTCAATCTGTGTAAATATTTTGAAAAGGCTACTTATAATATACAATATATATCAAGTTTATTATTTTAAATTAGAGCAGTTTTCTCCTCTTTTTTGAAGACAGAACACTTTCCAGGTTTTGTGTCATTTTGTAATACCTGATAATATTGGTAGAAGAACTTGCTATTTCTTGCTCACGGTTTTCTCAACTTGTTTTGGTTTACATATTAAATAACACTGTGATCTACTGTAGTGAAATGCTCAAACTGTTTCTGTAATGTCTTTTCCTTATTTCTAGCAAAATAATTTCATTGAAAGCTTAAAAAGATAATGTAATAGACACTTTATAGTAACATGAATATAATTAAATAGGAAATACAATGTATTCCTGTTAAAAATTGTGATTATTAATGGAGTTTTTATTGAAATTAGTGAAAGATCATTATTTTACGTTTTCCTGCAGATGTTTTATTTAATACCCTAAAATTCTAAAGACAAAGTATGCTAAAGACAAACCTTATGCATTCTGTAGGTTTCAAGTAAGAAAGTTTGCTTTTGTGCATTAAATTCAATAAAACTCAAATTACTGTATGAGTAATCAAACTAAAATAGAATAAAAGGTAAAGTATTTACATGTAAAATATGAATATTCACGGAAAGAAAATTCTTAACCACTTCTGTTTCAGTAGTCCCTGTATACTTTTAAAGCAGAGTCATTAAATGTCCACTCACACTGTTTCAAAACAATAAACTGAAATATCTCCTGGGCCTACATTTTAGTAGTCAGGTCTGTACACCAATCACTCTCTCTGGGTGCTGCTTCTCTTGAAGACGTTAGAGGAGGTTTAGAGATCACAGGGGACGTTTAGTTAGAGCTGTGCATAATGATTCTCAATTAGGTCAGGTAATGGTGGGTATCTGCATTCTGCAGCAAATGGAGCTTGAAATGTTTTGGGGATGGAAGGTGGGTTGAATTTCTCCATAAGATGCTTTTGCTGAAGTTCAGGAAGGACTAGAGAAATGCTACTTCATGCTCGCTTATGTAATCAGCCCCATAAAGGACAATATTTTGGAAAAAAAAAAACAAACAAAAAACCCAACAAAAAACCCCATTTGGTTTTGCATTACAGAAATACAAACATGCCCACACAACATGATGACCTCTTTTAATACTTTGATTCAGTTGTATTGCAGTTGTATGTTGTGTGCAGCTGTGTTAATGTAGTATAAAATACTTGACTGCATGTTTTACTAAGCATTTTGCTGCCTTCTCATAATCCTGTGTTTTCTTAAGAATTAATCATTTCTGTGCTATTTATGCACAGTTTAAGGCTTATCATAGGTATTCCAAAACTAATTCTATTTTCTATTCGTATGACAAATGGATTAAGAATCTTAGTTATGAAAAATAGTTATTAGAGTCCAATTATCATTCGGTCGTTAACGGTCTCATATAATAGGATGCTTTTGTGGTAAAGGAAGATGCATTCCATCTGCAGGAGCTGCATAATTTTTCAGACTTCTTAAGTGGAGGTTTAGAAGTTTTCCCATAGAAAAGACTAATTTCTCATAATAGATTACATTGATGTAGTGCATTTAATCTGAAAGCCTCATTGCTTTTATAAGCATCATTATTATTCTTTATTTATATTACAGTAACATCTAGAATCCCCTGCTGACATCAGTTCCCTTTGGTGCTAAGCGCTGTGCAAAATACTGAATGAAACACATTATCCCCAAACATGCTAATGTCTGAGCACACATTCTGTGTACATGCTCTGTGCCAAGGAATTACCCTGAACATGAAAATCCCTTCTCCCAGGTGATGGGACTTGTTGGGCTAAAGAGCTGCGGAGTCCTGTGGGAGAGGCATTCCTCCGGGGAGTCAGAACAGAAGGAGAAAGTGTAAGTCTCGAATAGAGTTGCTATAGGGCAATATGTTTGGGAAATATGGATCTAGAGCAGCTTTCTCCACATAATTCGGAGTGAACCATTATAGGCAGACTTATTAAAATGAATTACTCTTGTACAAACTGAGATGGTTAGAAACGGAATATTTGCATTAATTATTTTCCCCCCAAAACCCCACCCCTGAAATTAATTGATACTTCATGGTACCTGAGTATTTTATCTATACATACAATACCACTAAGTATGTTAAGTTCACTGAAGAAAGGAGAGGATCTGCTTTTTTTCCTGGCAAAAATCCTTAATATTCTTTCAGTATAACAAAGGAGTATTTTAGTAAGTTGGTAAGCAAAGTTAGTCAATTTACTAGTGCTTTTCTAGAGCTAGTATTTTAGGTAAAAACATTTCCATCAATTTAATAAGAACTAGGAAGCATACATCCTTGAGGTTTATGCATTTTTACACTTGCAATGACTGTTCTCTGTTGTCATATAGCAGAAGCAAGCCCTGGACTATGTGTGTGTTGGCTGCTTGAATGAGCACTGAAAATTCAAGGTCCTGTTCTCTTTAGTTTGCTCAGGAATCTGATGGTAATTTTTAGTGTGAACGTGAGGGGATCTGTTCTCTACTTTGAAAGCCCCTACAGTTTGTCGTTGGGGCATGTTGAAAGCTTTCTGAGGCCATTAATCTATGCGGACGGAGATCAGAGGCTTTTTTTTTACACCCCCCCCCCCTTTTTTTTTTTTTTTTTTAAAGAAAACATTGTTCAGATAATTGTGGAATTAGTGAGAATGTGATTTTGTCTCTCTAAATAGGCAGAATGGGCATAAACAGCCTACAGCAGTGGAGACCTGAAATAACTGTAAGCTCTCTTTGTATCTTAATGAGCTACAGCTCTTTGGTCCACATGAACTGGAAAGCTGGGGTCTGTCTATGGGCTTGTGGTTGCAGGAAAATTTGTGTTTATTAGTGTACTGATATAATTCTGTCTTCGTAACTTCTAGGAGAGAACTATAAAAGTCTCTTCTTTCCTGTTTATTTTAAGTCACTAAGGAAATAACTAAGGCTATTTTACCTCAGAATGAAAGCTTTCACCTGGTGAGTTCTAATAGTATAATTAGATCATTAGAGATAAGCTGCAGGTTATGCCAGGGTCTCTTCTCTGCTATCTCTGGCTGCAGAGGTGCTTGGGATCCCCACTGAGCTCTGTACCAGTGCTGTTCTGTCTACAGCACAGCTGGCTCTCAGGGCCTTGCCCTGGGGCTTTCCAAGAGGTTCAATGAAGGGTCGTGGGGGAGGGCAATGGACAGCCCTTCCCATAAATTTTGAGAAAGATTTTTGTACTTCGACTCCCACTTGACAGAAAAGGTTTTGGCTCACACTGATCGGGTTTTACTTCAGCAGGGAAGTGGTGTCGTATGCTCGCAGCCTTTGGGTCCACAGCTATGTGAAGCAGACCCAAAGGCCCAGGGATCTGGGAAAACTGTATGTATATAAAAAAAAAAAGTACGGTTTGGGTTTGGATTTTTTTTTCCCCTCTGAAATGATGTAGAGAGAAATGAAAATATTTGCATGTCACCGAAATTTTTAAAGAAATGCAGTGGACTTTCTGAAAATTGAAATTTTATTTTTTAGGTTTTTTACATATGTTCGTGAACGTTTCGTCATTTTATTTTGCTATAAGTTTATAAATGGTATTTTTGAAGTTTACTTACTATTTGCATTCTCCAGGTCCAATTCATAAAATTTTATCCCACTTTCCCATTGAAAAGACAAAGAAAAAAAAGAAAGAATAGAAGGAATAGAAGTGAAATTAAAAGGGAAAAATAACTTCAGAAGTGAATTCAGGTATAAACTGTTCAGGTGTGAGGGTAGGCGTGAATGGGGAAACATCTGACTGTTTTCATTTGGGGACTGGGGGACTTTGTAGTTCCCTGTCTTGAAGGTGGCTCCAGTATTTCTACAATCCTACTCCAAAGTGAACATTTGCTCTTACTCTGCTGGAATTGCGTTGGTGCTGGTAGAGACTGTTTAGCCTGTAGGCAGTCTGAGCAAGACATATTCTTGTCCTGCAGCCTCTGCTGCATGCACAGGTCACAAAGGTGTATCCAACCTCGTTTTAAATAAGCCAGCTCAACTACCACTAGCCATGTAGCTATGACAACCCTTACCCTAGGGTGGCTCCTTGATTCTCTGGGTCTGTTTCTTTTTCTCTTATTTATTAATACAACTATTTCCCTTTTGTCTTGGACAGGTTTTATGCCACATGGTTTGCTTTGTGAACAGTATCCAAGCTGATTAGTTTGAAGCTACCTTGACTTTCCTTATACATGCTGAGTGGCGTATCAATACTTTTTACAACAGTCAGAATGCTACTCTTGCTAGATGTTTGTAGGAAGTGGATGGAACATTTTAGGGTTGAAAACAATATTTGATTGTCTCACATTTCTGAAGCACATTCACTGTTTATATATTCAAATATTTGAAGACAGCGACAGGCAGAGAGAGAGCCATCTGTGTTGTGTTCCTTAAGGTATTCACAGAGCTTTAAAACTATTGACTGGAATATTAATATGATACATTCATATGTTGGTTTTCTGCTGTACATTGACCAAGTGTCATGACTATTTCATGCAATTACCAAATGTTAGTGACTGGCAGATTGGAGAGAGACCTATTCTGCCCTAAGAAACTTGATATTAGTTTCTTACATTTAGGGCAAACTTAAAAGACAGCTAAGCCAAATGAGCAACTCACTCCTATCCAAAGGAGACATCCCACTTCCTACTCCTCCCAAAGCACACATGTCCGTTGGTGGTGCTGGCTGTCCATTCCTCCCTTTATCCTTTGTGCTGGCTCCAGCCCTCCTTGATTCCTTCGCTGAGCTGATTCAACGTGGCAAGAGAAGAAGAGCAAGCAAATAGCTTTCTGTGAACTTAAGCTTCATTGACTCAGTGCAGGCTTTACCGAACATTACCAACGTGCTGGGAAGCAGGAGGTTGTGTGCATAGGAGCAGGGTGAAGGGGGATCTCCCCATTGTTAGCAGCTTGCCTCCAGATCACCGCAAGCTGTAAGAGGTGGCTTGAGTAGCCAAGCCTGAGGGCTTTGTGTATTGTCCACGGTACAAAGCAGATGAAGGGCTGAAACGTGATTGTGTTGGTACTGCAGAAAACAGACAAAGCAGATGAAAGCCTGAAATGTCGGTGCACCTGTTCTTCTCTTAAAATGTTTTTTGTTTCTCCTTAAAACTTGTCAGTATACAGTTTTTACTCTGCGTGCTGAACAGAGAATGTAACAGTGGAAAGGAGAAAACAGGACAACATGCAGCTGCAATACCACAAACTGACTTTCAGCATTACTCTTCCTGCATGTGCAGCCGATTTGTCTATTAGCAGGGATAAGTGAAAAGATAATGGTTTTCATTTTTTTGCCAGATGCTTGGGTACTAAGTATCTTATTTTAGGATAAACTTTAAGATCTGTTATAAGCAGTTATGTCCTTGTTTTCTTACTTAGCTTAGATGCCTATATGATGATTATGGCCAGTTAGTCGTGACAGATCTTGAGAAAAGAGGTTTACAAGGAAAATTCCTTCTGTGTTTCAGGATTTTTCCTTGGGGACTTAGCTTTTCCTGGCTTTGTAACTTTACAGTGTGAACCCCGTTACATGGTTCCTGAGGTTTTCCAAGTATTGCATTCTCACTTTCTTAATTTCCAGCCTGTAGGAAAAAAAAAAGCTTGCTTGGTTCATGTAGAGTTTTGCTTCTCTATCTTGCTGAGGGCATGTGTGTCTGAGACAATTACAGAGGTTGTTAAAATAAAGAATCTCAGTTGTGTTGATCAAAGAATAGGAGCAGCTTATGTCCATTAAAAGATTTCCATGACTATAGCTTAATGATCTTTGTGAACAGACCTAAAATTAAAAAGGTTGGTTTAAATTGATTGCCAGACTATAGGTTACGGATATGAAATTTCTCTGATTATTGTTTCTGCTGACACTTACAACAAAACAATAATTTTTTTTGTGATAGTTTTTTATTTTCAGTGTAGTATTAACCAAGAAATATTAACACTTACGTGAAGGAAACCCTTGACACCATAAAAACTGAAATAGGTACTTAGAGAAATGAAAGGCTCCATATTTGAGGCCTTTACTTACTCAAGCTTTATTTGATAACAGTGATTTGGTAATTTGCATGCCCTAGTGTGAAGTCCTAAACCTGTATCTAGAAAATGTAACAGCAGTGACTTCTCAAACAGCTATTATTTGAGATATCAGAAATGTCGCTTAAGATGTTCTTGATCTTGCCACATCCTGTGGCCACTCAAGCGACTGGTTGAAGTTTGGCAAAGATGGGATCTGCGACTCTGTTCCCAGTGTACTAAATGGGGCTCGGATGCTTCCTTCTGCCTGTTCTTGGTGTGCTTTAAGTAAGCTGTCAGAGGCAGGGGGTGTCTTGCATCTTGTTATATGCTTATCAAACATAGAAGCATGATGAGACCTGTTATCAGATGGTTCATATGCATGCTACTGTAACAATAATACTGTAATAACTAATAATAAAATCTTGTCTCATCTCCTGAAATCCATTTCTCATACATGCTTCTAGAAAATGAGAGCCTTAAAAATCATTCTCCTAGAGAAATGAGAACACAATGCTAATCACATCAAAACAATCTGAAATCCAGTGTTGCTTTCATTATCCTAAAGTCAGCAATATGCTATCCTCATTGTTCCTTTGTATAATGGAATTTATTGACGCTATTCATCCTTCACACACACTGCAAAAGTGCACTTTGTAAAGCTGAGAAAGCTGTGGAGTTAATAGTGTAATAATTCAGCAAGAAAAACTGATTTGCAAGTGACCCATGTATCAGGCTGTCAATGGTGCTTAAAGGTAGTTCATAAATTCTTGACAAAGAAAGGTGCGGGCTTTGGGGACCACCCTTTTTTATAAATAAAATGGCCTTGTAAGAGTTGGTCACAGGAGCTTAATGCAGAATGTTATTCTTGCATGTAATTTACATACCACCAGTGGAGAGGAGGAAAGGAAAACAACATTTTGCGATCAAGAGCTAACACAAAGATGCTACATTTCTAAGGACCAAGCAGTTTTACTTGAACCTAGACTGTGTCAGAGATGCTGCAATATTCCTTCTGCTCCCTACCAATTCCCAGGGGATCTTGATCAATCAGTTTTTCAGGGTCATCGTTCTTTAGGTCATACTTAAGCGTATAACTGCCACCTGGATGTGACATGAGGCCATAATTTTTCTGTTTGCGAGGACCTTGTTAGGTCAGTACTGCTAAGAAAAAGCTGTCTCTGCCTGCTAATACCATGTTCAAATTAAAAATGGTCTGGAAAACAGAATTTGCCTGAATAGAAATTATCTATAAATAGTTATGTTGCTGTGCAGTCTCTAGGCACTTACTCTAAAGCAGGTTATGCTCTAGCACTCAGCTTGCTGGATGAGAAATAGAGGAGGACTTTTTTCTTATTGGCCAGTCTTTGAATGGTGAAAGGATTGTTTTGCCTTCTTATCTTTCTTTCTTGGGAAGGGTCTGGCAGCAACTGCTGCCCTTACATTTCCCCAACTGTGGGGGCTTTGTCTGTGAGCGTCGTGTGTCTGCTGAGGAGTTCTGAAATTACTGTGCTCTGCTGTCATGGGGTGGCTCTACAGTGCCCTGGCCAGTGACCAAGTTACACAGAAATGGACCTTGCTAAAAACTTGAGGTCGTAGTTACTCTGCAGGGATGAACAGCATTAATTTTGCACCAGCTGTACATGTGCAACCTGGTGGGTCATATTAAAAACAGTTCTTACTGTTTCTGTACAAATTGAAGGTAGAGGTAGGTTCAAGTATTTAAGGATTATTTGACAAAAACATGTTTCTATGGGCTTAGATCCTCCCTATGTATAGAATGGATACAGCAGCTCAATGATTGCTGAAGTTATTGATTACTGTAATAGCCCATTAGTCTAGAATGTCCCATCAAGTCAATCGGTACCTCATGTGATTTCAGACAAAAATGCTGTGTGGTAGGTTTATACACACTTTAGCAGATTTGGGATATGTGGATGGAAGCTTTTTTATTAATTTAAAAGCTGATTTCTCTATAATGAAAACATAAATCAGAGGTATGCACTCAAGCAATCTATTCAGATTACTCAACTGAATTTCTACATTGGGCAGTGAACGATTACAAATACATTTCATAATGCTTCCTACTAGGTTTTTTGATAGAAACAGGAGCTAATGATCAAGGTATAAATGTATGAATTAGACCTTGAATGCATCCCCAAGAAATGTATTGAAGGGCCTAGTGGAAGAAATTATAACTTGTGACACACAGAAAGTCAAATCACATCAGATGTCAGCAGCAGTCATACAGGAGTCCAAGAAATTGATTTTCTTTAAAAGGATTTTTATAACTGCCCCTTAGAAAATGAGTGTAATGACAGTATACATAAAATAGATGTCTGTTTAAAACAAACAGAAGGCAATAGAAGGGCTTTGTTTTATAATCTGTTTTTATCATTTCCTTATCTTCCACAGCACTGGGAAGTTAAGGTTCAAAAATGATTCCACAAGATGGTCTCTAGTTGACAGTATGGCATTAGCCACCAAAACTTCCTTATGGGTGCTTTCAAGGATAACAGTTAAATGTTTTGCCTTATTTAAAAGGTGACATTAAGGTGCTATGACAAACAGCTAAGCTGTCGCACTTAGTAGTGTAACTGAATGTGGCTGTATGTGACTGATGTATTTAGGAAGAAACTGAAATTTGTATTACTCCCATTAGAATCTTAGAATCGTTTAGGTTGGAAAAGACCTTTAAGATCATCGAATCCAACCATCAACCCAACACCACCATGCCCACTAAACCACATCCTGAAATGCTAAAATTCTGTTTTACCTTTGTTCCTTGCTGGCTGTACTACTGTTCCAAGGAAGAAAAGCCTCTGTCCTCACTACTGACCTTCCAGGCTTACTGAAAGGAAGATTATGGAGCTAGTGAATATTAAAGTTTATTGTATTAATAGAAACTCAGAATCATAGGTCTTACTCAAATTTACTTTAAAGCATGGAATTTCTTTTGTCTTCATAAAAAGCTGAGTAAAAATGGAATATAAATCGATTACAGACGTTATAGAGCAAGGCAGTCATCGGTGGATTTACATTTGTACTCCGAGGTACAGATGCTGTAAGTGTTATTCTTTAGCCGTGCTCGTTCAGTTCAGGCCTTCAGTAAATCTAGGAGCAATTTAGTAAGGTAGTTAGTGGGGAAAGAAAAAAGGTTACTATTCTTGACATTTAGAGAAGTCAAATTACAGCACATCAAGTTGTTGCTCAGCAAAATATGCCTGTAAGGGAAAAAAGAATGTGATTTCCTGCTTTTTGTAAAGGGTGTTTTCTGCAGGGTCTAGTGCTAGCACGTGGGTGGCTGTGTATTTCCTAATGTAGATAGAATCTCCCCTTTGTGGCAGAATTACTCTGCTGTACGTATATAGAAGAGCACACCAAACAGCTAATAGTTCTTCTATTTTCATATTCGGTGACCTCCAGGTCTTCACTGGTTTGCTGTTTTCTGGAAGAGTTGTGTAATGCTGAAGGCAATCACTATCATGAGATCAGAATTATTGATTTAACTTCATGTTTAGATCAGTGGTCTCCAAACTTTGATTGCACACCCATATTAGTTAAAAAAAACGTTTGAGCACACACCCTCAATAAATTTATATTTATTTCTTTATTAGTACTACTGTATTAATGTATTATGTATCTTATAAAACATGCAGAAATAGAAATGGAAAAAGGACAAAATAATGCTGAAATATACACTATTTAAAAATTATTTCTTATTTTATTAATGGTACAAAAAAAAAAAATCTTCCCACACCCCAGTAGATCACCTTGCCCATCCCTTGGGGTGTGCACACCCCATTTTGGAGACCACTGATTTAGACCCTGTTCAGAAAATCATATTCCTAACTCCCACTGTCTTCCCACTGTGTCCATAAAAGCCCCCACATCTTCCTACATTCTGAATAAACCTTGTGTCTTTCATGTTCATCTAATAACAAAGGAAGGACTTATACCAGGAAATGTATGAGAATCTCTTCTTATTAGATGTGCAGGGGATTTTTCCGTGTTTGATTATGAGACTGAAATGCATAATTGGGCACTTCAGAAATATATATTTGCTGTTTACTTTGTGGGAGAGTTTCCTGAAGAAATGTTTTCCGGTTTTAAAGTGTTCATTTTGAATATTATGAAAATCTATTAAAAGCTGTTTAAAGGCTTACTAATTTTCAAATTAAGTGAAACAACTTGTTCCAGGTCAAATTATGTATTTTATGTAGAAATATATTCTCAGTCCTTATGGTTTGCTGAGAAAATTACAAAGAAATATTTTTCCAGTCAAGATGAAATACTCTTTGGGTTGTGGAGCCGTTTAACAACTGAGTTGGGAAAACTAGTCGTTAACACGGCCCCACAAAGGTAGAATGCTTTTTGCTGGCGACCTTCAAGAAAACCTTTGTTCTGCAAGACAACACAGCAAGCGAGTGTGGATTGCCTGGCTGGAGGAAGGCTGGGAGCCCTGGGCTGAGCCCGGCCCTGCCTGTGTCACCACTTTGGACTGTGGGCAACAGCTCCGAGAGCCGGGAGGCTGCAAGAACAGTGTAGCTGTAGTTGTCTCTTTGTTTTAAGAGGAGTTTGTAAGGTTCTAAGACTTATGCTCATATAGGAAATACTTTTTTCCATTTGCATTGCTATTTTCAGTGGATTTCAGTGCTTGCTGTGAGACTAAAAAGAACAAAACAGAAAAACCCTAAAGCCTGTAGCTTTGATGAAACTGCTTCTGTCATACTGTTCCTCCTGGCATGGGACCCCCTCTGATATTTATGGGTGGGAGAAGGGGCTTGTCTCTGCCTTTACATGGGGGTGAATGTCTTTACCGTATTGTTTTACAAGCACTTTGAAAAATTTTGTATACATATGTGTGTGCCTGTGTATATGCGCATGTATGTTTATATTTGTGTGTGCGTATTTCTGTGTGCGAGCCCCATTCTGCCTTGTAATCTCTTTGGAGTGTGACCCTCATGCTGTAGTCGATCTCTGTGTGGCCAGCTTGCCATCTTTTTAAATGCTTGTCTGAGGATCTGAAGATTGCTTTCTTGGTTGTTTTGTGGTTTCTGGCCCATCTGAAGGACTTGGCTCGTAGGGAGAGGTCAGCACTTCTTTGTAGGAATCCCTGGGCAAACAGCGTCTGGTCTCTGCTATGGAGGGAGGCCATCCCAGGAGGCAGACTGGTACCCCTCTGTGCTGGAGAGGGGGCAGAGCTAGGGAGAGACCTTTTTTCTTCCCTGACCTACTGACCCAATGCCAGATCTCAGGCTTGAGATTGGACTCATCAGATCTGCATGTTATATTCTGTGTTCAGTTTTGGGCCCCTCACTACAGGAAAGACATGGAGGTGCTGGAGCGTGTCCAGAGAAAGGCAACCAAGTTGGTGAAGGGCCTGGAGCACAAGTCTTATGAGGAGCGGCTGAGGGAACTGGGGTTGTTTAGCCTGGAGAAAAGGAGGCTGAAGGCAGACCTTATTGCTCTCTGCAGCTACCTGAAAGGGGGTTGTAGTGAGGTGGGTGTTGGTCTTTTCTGTCAGGTGGCTGGAGATAGGACGAGAGGGAATGGCCTCAAGTTGCAGCAGGGGAGGTTTAGGTTGGATATTAGGAAAAATTTCTTGACTGGAAGGGTTGTCGGGTATTAGAACAGGCTGCCCAGGGAAGTGGTTGAGTCACCATCCCTGGAGATATTCAAAAAGCGCGTAGACAAGGCACTTCAGGGCATGGTTGATGGTTGGACTCGATTATCTGGAAGGTCTTTTCCAACCTAAATGATTGTATGATTCTACATTCCCTAGTGAAGGTGTGGGGTTTTAGATCTTTGATACTAAAAGAAGCTTTAGCAGAGGATTTCTTTTGCTACCCCATTGCCACATGCCTGCTGTGCTGTGCAGGGAGGGCTTAACCAACAAGCTCAGAGCACCTGTTAAACAGGGACTTGCCAAGTAGAGAGGAGAGGAAGGCTGAGAGAGTGCTATCAGGTCTAAAATGGGACTCACTGTTGTAGTAAAATAAAAGTTACAGTATATTGTGAATTGTAGCCTGCTGAGCTAAGGAGTTGTAACCACAGAGAGGTGTGAGGCATGCTGAACAAACATAGTAGGGGTATCGTAACCACCAGCGAAAATCAACAGCATGGAAGATGCTAAAGGAGGACAGGTACGTTTCTTCCAGTTGGCTACAGGCGTGCAGGGCACAACCCTGGAACTACATCCACTTTACATCACCGAAGGCTGTAGAGTCTGTGCAAGTTTTCGTGGCAAATGCAGTGTCACAATAGAGGTTTTCATGAGGTTGGGGTGGGGTTTTTTTGTTTTGTTGTGTTGGGTTTGTGGTTTGTTTTTTTTTTTTTTCTTTTTTTTTTTTTTGGAGAGGCAGTGGCATGCTGTAACACCCATGAATACAGACATAACTACAGAAACTTCCTTTCTTCACCAAGAAACAATTCCAACAGATATACATCTGTAAGAGGCAGAAAGAAAAAAAAAAACCACCCAAACAAAAAACCACGTCTACAAAAGGAATTATGTATAATAAACCAGTCTGCTGTTTGGTTGAATGAAACAAAACACAGTTTGTGAACTTTGAGGTGATTTATAGTGCTGCCTCACAGTAAAATCCCCAACTGAAATTAAATTGCATTTGATGTGCTGGTTGTACTCTGTAATTTCTTTAAAAATATAGTTGATTAAAAAAGATTGAATGGGAAGGCAGTGACTTGGGTGGGATTGTCTCTCTCAAGCTGGCTGAATAATGGGTATTTTGCCTCATTGGAAAACCTAAAAGCAGGGGCGGGGGGAAGGGGGTGATGGAGATGAAGCCAACATAACATGAGTTGTATTGCTGGAATAGGAGAAAAGAGAAATGTTAATTTGATGTCAATTTTGTAACAATTTTGCTTTTTTCAACTCTGTTTCTATTTTCTCTCAACAAAACTAGTTAGCACTTCTGAAAGAAATATTTAAGTTTTGAAGAATCAAAATGTTTTCACTATGTCATATTTCTCTCCTCCTCCTTTTTGGGGGGACTGAAATAGCCACCTGAATTAGCAAACAATGTAGGATTTGGAGACTGATTTTTTTTTTTTTTTTTTTTTTAAACTAATTTCATTCAGATCTAGTCTTTGTGCCCATACCAGGCTCATTGTATTATTTAAAATGCTTAGAGCTCCATGTGGCAGCTCAAAAAGGACATCATAATCTTCCTGAGGAGGCTTTCCTACAAGTTGGTGCCCTTGCAGGCAATCACAGGCTGTTTCCTAAGAGACTTTGTGCGGCCCCCAGGCAGGGTGATGTGGGTGCCTAGCACAGAGGCACGGGGAGAGCTCTCCTGCAGCTGGACAGGATGGGTGGGGAGTTGCCATGCACTCATCGTGTTGTACCTGGCTTGTTGCAGTTTTCATAACTGGCCGTATGAGGGATGGCACAGAGCTGCTGTTACTCGCATCGCATAGCTCCTTAACTCCTTGAGGTTATGAAGTTTTATGCGTTTTCAAAGTGCAACACAGAAAATCATCCATGGTATTAGCTGCAAACCATTCAGCAGCTGTAATCACAGTTACATTGAAAGGCTTCCTCGATGGTATGAAACATATGGAAATATATAAAAGAGAGCAGAAACAAGGGAAACTATATAACACTGTGAAATTTTTGCATAAATATTGGTCACGGTAGTGAAATGAAAAATTTTGTTTGCAGCCGTTACTTAGTCACCAGCTCAAACCATTCAAAGATGAACATCATTGCTTGCATGAGGGACAACTTTATTATCTAACTGTCTCTAGAGCAGCTAAGGATTTTTCTGTTGACTCCATTGGGAGCTGTTGTAAAACCTTGTAATGATGAGTCTACACGAAAAGGAGGTGTATGAATTCTTCATAACGCTATAGTGTAAGGAAATGTGTATCACAAACCAGCTGCCCACTTATAAAAGTCATGCAATGCATATAGGATTGTATTCTTTTTAAAAAAAAAAAGTTTGCAAAAGGGGCATGGATGATATATGGTTTAAGTCCTTACGCCACCAAGGCAATTACCGTGAAACTGAAATGTTTATACAGGCCTTCATAGAGGCATTACCACATCCCAGGTATGATATAAACTGACTTAAAAGGTTACAGCTTCTAATAAAAACTAAGCACCAATATCCTGAACTACTAGAAGTTTTTCAAGGATTTATTCTATTTCTCTGTTTATTGAGTATTCCATTTCTCTGTCTATTGAGGACACCATTGCTTGAAATGCAGGATGAATGCTAAGCTGACCAGAAAATACAGCCATCCTCCAAGAAAAGAGTTACTTTTTCAATAACAAATTGACTTGAAAATTGATTATAAATCCAAAAGAAATTACTTAGTTATGAACTTGAGTTAAAGCAGATTGCAATGTAGTTTGGCTTTAAATACGTGGCAATATGTATCCATTACACTGTTCAATATGCTAATGGAAAACGAGGTCAGAATAATAAAACATCTAATGAACAAAAAACCTTGAGAAACAGTATCTGATCTATGTTTAGCTTTCTTAATTACAGGATAGCAGCAGTGAAACACAGGCTGTCATCAGATAATATTTCATTTAGCAGAAAACAGAGAAGTGGAACACCTATAGCGTTAGAAATTTATGCCAGAGTTCTGCAGAAGTAAAAAGGCTGTACAAAACAAAATACTGCACGTGAGACTTGAGGTCACAGGAGTTGTATTGTCTACCTGTATGGCAGCCTGTTGCTGCAAAACTCAATAATCAAGTCCCAATAGAGGGCCCTGCAGGCTTACAAGGTTGACTTACCAAATGAACACACAGTAATGAAGAATAACGATACTACCATTTTCCAAAAAGGAGAGATCAGAGATACGTAGCACGTGGTGTTCCACCAAGAAAATCACAGGAATGACCACAGTGGATTGAGACAGATGATCTCCACAACATGATGCTGTCAGAATGAACTGACATATCATGTATTTTGTCTCTTGTAGTCACCACATGGGTGGCTCAGAGCAAATATCTATCGCCTATCAAAAAACACTCTAGCAAAATTCAAGGAAAGTCAGCCTGGCCAAGTGAAAGGGTAAGCGAGGATGTTAGAAATAAGGCAATAACCTTTAAAAAAATTAAAGTACCAGAACGCAGAAAAACAGAAAGGATGATAAACTAACCTAACTTAGGTCTTGCTTTGAGAAAAGTTTGAACTAGATGATCTGCAGTGGTCATTCCTTCCTACCTAAAGTTTTCTTCACTTCTATGAAATGTAGGTACAATGTGGCAGGCCAAAAACCCAACCAACGACAACAGCACAATAAACAAAACCCCCCAAAACTTGAAAATGGTATAAAAAAAGCTGTGATTTTTTTTTTAAACATAACAGGAATATTGAAGCCTAATGTAAAGGTGGGGGAGAAAAACTTTTTCACACATGATCTTTATGGAGAAGATTGGGGAGCTACCCATGCTGGAAGTGTATTTAAAGGGATCATGTGAGTTGGTAGTCCTCAAAAAGAAATTCTGGTCAATGAGATTCCAGCATTTGTTTGGCAGTAAGTGATAAGAAGTTACGGCAGCACATGTTAGCACCCAGAATGTCTGAAGGATTTCTCCAGTGAAATTGCTGCCTTTGTACCTGACAATGAGAAGGGTTGTGTGTTCAATCATGTTTCTGAAAGGATTTAGAGGAAAGCCAGGGCAGTAATGGCATGAGGCCTGATGTCTGCTGTGGAGGGGGAAAGATAGAAACCGTAATAAGAAATGGAATGAATAGGCACACAGATGGATATGATACTTTGGGAAGAAGTCAGCACAGTTCTGAAGGAAAGTCAAGCCCCACAAATTTATTGCAGTTTTCTGAAGAAGTAGCTGAGCAAGTGGATAAGATAAAGCCTGCTGATATAGAATCAATTTGGACTTTCAAAAAGGTGTTTGGTAAGGCCCCTTGCCAGTATTTTAAAAGAAATTTGGCCACTGTGTATTCATTGAAGGAATAAATAACCAGTCAGGGATCAAAAGAAATGGTCAGGAGATAAACAGTGTGATGACAAAGTTTGCTTATGAGATCAGGTTATTCAAGATAATAATGAGGAGGATCTGAATGTGAACATGAGATGAAATATCTCGTGATACTGAATGACTGGGTGATAAAATGTCAAATGAAATTGAATGTAAATAAAATGCAAAGTAATACACATGAGAGAGGATAATACCTCAGCAGTGCTTGTTTGTGATTTGAACATAAGCACTAATTTTATAATTGATAGTTCAGAGAAAATGCCAGAGTTGTGCTCAGTAATGATCACAAAAAATAGCAGTATTAAAGATCATTATGGCAGGAATAGAAAACAGAATGAAAAAATGTCATTGTGTTGCTACATTTACCCATGATACACATACATTGACAAACATGCACAGTTCTGGTGAAACTAGGTCAGAAAGGTGTAGTAAAACTAGAAGTGGAACAGATGGAGGTAGCAAGCGTGATCAGAGATGGAGTATGTTCCGTATGGAAAATGACTAAATTGACTCTTCAGTCTAGAAAAGAGTTTCATGTTCTGTAGCTGAGAGGTGGTTTGAGACATCATAGAGAAAACCTCTGACCCTCAGGTGATTTCTGAACCTATTCAAGACAGTGTACCCACAAAACCAGACTGAGGGAAAAAGGGTATAGTAGGAAATTTGCACACCTGGTTCAGTATTACCTCTGAGTCAGCGCTTTGCAAAGTGATGTTATAGGCCGAGGGGATGTAGAGAAGTGGGAAGAAGGGAGTAGTGGTGTAAGAGTGATGGGATGAATGAAAATGTCTCCAGACTTTCACGGCCAATTTCTTTTGTTGTTTGAAATGATCAGCAGGAGTGTGTTGCATCCGTACACCCAGAGCACTTGCAAAATGTGCTCACCTTTAGAAATGAAGAAAAGATTAAATCAGTCTGCTTTGGGTTCTTGGGATTAGTCCTTTGTCTCCTTGTGTTGCCCCAGGTGAGTGCTGCAGGGTGCTAGGTAGCAGTTGTGAGTTTAAGGAAGTGGCAGCCTGGGGCAGCTGTGCATGTTCTTTTCAAAAGAAATGGAGTTTTAGGAATTATAATTAGTTAGAGGGCTCTGAAGATACATTAAATTTGATTTGCGCAAGCAAAGCCTCATCTGCTTCCCCAAGAGTATCCCTGATTACATGCAGTCTTGTTTTGAAATCCCCATAGTGGGGAGAGGCAGGTTTCCTTTTTGGAGCACGAGCATTAGTTTGTGTCTGATTCTACTGTTTTTTTTACTTAGTAGAAAGAGAGGTTCAACTCACTAACAGTAGAGCTAAGTAAGATGGTTTCATGCTGTACCATGTCTATTAAAGCTGCGAATGGAGTTTAGGGAGACAACGTATTAATTTTCCTTTCTCAGCGTGAAGCTTTCTTTTTCTTGCGTAATAGTGGTGCAAGCCTGACTTCCCCTGTCATTTAAAACAGGCAATGACCTTTTTGTGCTTTGGGGTGCACAGGTACCTCTTGTATTGTTTGATTTCTCCTTGAAGAGGACTAGTAAAGAACACAGCTCCAGCTGAGACATACTGAACCTGTGAGTTTATGATTCCATCATGGGAAGGAAACAAAGGTGTCATCTTTTTATGTTGTTCTTTTTAAGTCCTTGAACCAAATCAGAGTCTCAGCATGTAGAAATGGTAGCTGTGCAGTGTATAGACACAGTTTTCACAGCCAAATTCCTATTACTGGAAGGGAAAGAATTTCTTAGACTACTTCTGTAAGTTTTTAACAAATTTGGGCTTGTCTCTCTAGTGCCCATGTAGGTTACTGCTGCTTAGGTAATTTTTTCTCTCTCTGGTTTGGTCAAACCATTTCTTTTGGTGATTTTATTGTCTCAGTATGAGCCACATTTTTTGCCTCATTAAAATGATACCATTCTCTCACGTACAAAATGATGATTTCTAAGTGGCATAAACCTTTCATGCTAGGCCCCCACCTACTTGTTCCATTTCGAAGACGCCTTTGTCCCTTCTGCCCTACTACTCCTCGCTCTCAGGAGGAGCTGCTCTTTATGCTTCTCTCCTTGATGATGACCATAAAACAACTTGACTGTGATGAGGCTGTTGAAGCTCTGGGGGTGTTGTCTGCAGCGCTGAGCATCAGTATAGTGTTGCATTGTACTTCCCTGTTGGTCTGTTTCTATCTGTTGTCCCATACCATTTGTAGAACAAAGATTGGATTTTAAAGGGAGTTTTAGTCTTTGTTTGTGTAGCACCTGGTGCTACAGTGCAGGGTGCTAATGAGAATGGTGGTATAATGGTCATAGTGTGGCCCAAATCCCATGGACTTCACTGGGAATGTTGCCTGGAGATTTAGGCATGTAACTGACAGTGCTTTCCTGGCTGTTTTTAATTGTGCTTGCTTAAATGCAACTTGTTAAAAGAAGTAATGAGGTGAATGCTTAAATGAGATTGAAATGGGTAATAAACTGTCCCCAAAAAGAAACTTGAAAAGGGTTGAGGAAAAACGACCCTCCAGCCAGCACGAAAGACTGCATCAGACACACGGTAAGGACAGAGATCTGATCTGTCATGAACACAAACATGGAAATGCATCAGAACCATGTAATAGTAAATAGTGAAACTATATGCCACTGAAACATACTTAATACTAGAAGTTTTCTAGACCAGGAGCTGTTGTCTCCTGCCATGTACTGTCATTGTATGAAACGGACATCTGCCACTGGGCAAACTGTAGCTGTGGGTTTTTTGGCTGCTGAGATGCTATGAAAATGCCATCTGGGAAGCATGAAATTAGATGTGTTTGCCAAGTTGTTATTAGAGTAACTATACTGAAACAGTATCAATATCGGGTTTTGCCTTTTGCTACTATTTATGTTGAGCTGGCCTTATTACCACCTTAAGTCTTAGAAGAGTACAGACAACGTCAGGAGGATTGGGTATGATCTGTGCTAACCAAGATGTTTGTCTTCAAAATCTGGTACAATGCAATATTCCAGGATGTATTCTGATAACTGGTGCTGGCATCCGTCTGGACATACCAACATTTGGAGAAGGAGATGGGTAGTAGGAAGCAGAGTATCTGTCCTTCTGTTAATAGATGGGATCCCATTTGCTCTTCTTCAGCATCAGTCAGATGGTTTCCTGAGATTCCTATGGCAGAAACATTTCCAGGGAAGCAGGAAGCTTCATTGTACCACTGCCTCAGAATTCAGAGTCCTTTTAATTTGCACAGTTGGCAACAATCAGTAAAGGCTGATTATTATACTAGATGCTACGTATGAACCACCTGATGGAATGTTGAATGGGATAAAATTATTATTTCTAGCTAAACTTTAGTAATTCTGGGGTAGAGAAAGTAACCCTGTATATGTGTGAGAGAAGACTGTTAGTACTAACCAGCGCATGATTGAGTCTCATTTGAGACACCAATTGCTGTGTCACTGTGGGCTTTAACACAGTGAAACAATTCAGCCTTCGAGAGAGGGGAATAGCTTTTCTTCTTCCTTGTCCAGAAGATAACCATGAGTAAAATGGCAGTGCTTTTTTAAACGTTGGTTGCTAGAAGGTTTTAAAATCTCCGGTATGGATTTTTTCCTGACCTCTTACGGAATGACTTTCTCGTGAACTGTATTGACTATCCCAAGAAGATCATGACTTGGCTAACAATGAAATACCTGAACAAAAATACAGCGTTACTATGCCATAACCCTTATGGATGTGCAGGGAGCATCGGGAGCTTCTCTGCTTGAGCTGGACTTTTGAATTTTCTGAGGCATGACTAGATATGCTGTGGATTCCTCAGTACCAAGCAGTAGAGCTCCTGGTAATAGAAAGAACAAGGCCTTTCTTCAGCTCAGATGTTCTCAAGAAAGCCTATAAATAATTTATAACTGCAAGTTTCTTTTCTAACAGTGCATCAACCAAAGTCACTCTTCAATCTGAAGTGTCTCTGCCTTTGGTGGAGTGTACTGGTTGCATTTAATCCACTAAATAGTTGGTTTGGTCACTTTCTCCCCCCATCCCCCAAGTTTTTCAGTTGCAGACTACCAGCTCATTTAGAACAGCAAGGCAGAAAGGTTTGTTTTCAAAGTAGTTTAGTGCCAGGAATAACTGAAATTCTCAAAGGAAAAACAAGCCAATTATTAAAATTGTTTCTATATAGGCAACTAGATTTAATTATTTTTCAATTGTTAACCAAGTGATTAATTCAGAGAACTACAAATCTCAAATTTCTTTAAATTTCAAAACAAAAATTCATTTTAGATTTAGAAATTCAACATTACAATAATTCTCTGTAATGATTTATGAAAGCAGTTCTGCATTCTGGTTCTCACCAATGCAACTTCTGCATGTGTAGGAGGGTTCACCATCAAAATTTGCAGTTGAAATTGATTTTGAAATAAAGAGAATGTTTTTATTAGTAGTGTATCCCATATAAAGGAAATTAAGTAAACAAGTGATGAAATGTGTTAATATTTAAAGAACATCACACTGATGTGCCAAGGCTTATAAAATTATGACATGGTTAGATTGAATACCTTGAAAGGACATGTATCATGGAAGTTCCTTCACAAGCAATGAAAATCAAGAGCAGCAATTTAAAATTCTGGAAAGTCCAAGAGTCGTTGTGTTGAACTGAGGTTGGTTAATAATCAAGATCATTGGCAACATTTAGTAATCATATTTAGGGAAATAGCATTGTATAACTTAATGCAAATACAGTGAAAATAAGCTTGCTTACTAACGTCAGAATTCAACTTTATCTAGGGATTCTAAAGAAAATAATCAGAATAAAAATTGGTAACAAAATAGTACACTTAAAATCAGTTAACGGCTATTAAGGAGAAAAATAAAAGCCAAACCCAAAAAACCAAATCCCTCAAAGCTCCTTTTCATAATAGTCATAAAAGCATGCAAGACGCTTATCTGTAAGCATATGTCTCAATGACTATTTCAAGACTGATAGTTACAGATCAAGGTTATGTCTGTACATGTGCCTAGCTGAGGGCTGTTGCAGTAACTATATGTATAAAAGTTGAGGGTATGATAATCACATTATGATTTTCTAAATACCACTGTGTAATCTGGTTTGATATAATTTTAAGAAAATAAGTTGTTGAAAGGTAAGAAGAGAGTTTAACAGAGTAGTGCATGTGATTTTCAGATTGAAAGAACTAGAAAGGAACAATCAGAACATTGAAAAAGACTTTATTAGGGTACAGTGAAGCATTTATGTTATTTATTCAGTTACTCTCTTTCCGTGGACTATCTACATTTCCATTTCTGGTTGAACTGAATGTTGCCTGAGCTCAGGAAATCCTTTCCTGGTTTTATAACAACATGTAATCAATATCTGAAGTTTTCCGTGGAATGTCTCGTGAAACTGAGCTGTTGTACAGATTGTGCTGTTTACTTTTTGAATGGGCTTTTGGGATTGTCTGGTTTTATGGCCAGTAGCAAAAGAAAGTAAAAGAGAGAAATTGAAATGTTGTCATTGTTTCTCAGAGATCTACTGCAAAAAGTATCTGAGGGTATGGGGTGAGAGGAGAGAAGCTGGAAGGAACAGATTTGGTTTCCTATCCATAAGCTCAGGAAGTTTCCAGGCTTAGAATGTCTTTAGAATCTTCTCTGAAAGGATTTGCAGTGGGGATGGTTGGCCTTTTGGGGCTTGAGGATAATTTCAAAGTTAACTGTCTTTGTCACTGTAGATGTAGATCACAGAAAAGGTTGTCAAAGGTAAGTCACATATAACAATCCAGTGTAAGCCTGGGCAGAGAGAATACACAATAAAATAAAACACCCACAGCAGAATATTAAAACTAATTGTAGTTTTTATTAGTTCACTATGACCAATGCTAAGTTACCACTCCAAAGTAAAAATTTAAAGATGGTGCTTGAAAGTATGTGACATTCACTCATAGATGGAATATTTCTGTAAGTAAAAATATGTAGCACATTCAAAATTGGTGAGGCAAGGTATTCTGGAGTTTATAGGAAACATACTGAATGGTATAGAACAAATTAAGGCAGGGAATTACTATCCGTTTTAATGCTCATCCGTGAGTAGGGAACGTTTTTATAGGAGTTGTAAAGTGTCTTTCCTCTTTTCTGAGATCTACACAGATATTCAAAAGTATATGCTGATACGCTATGCATTTGTAGCTTCTTACACCATGCTCAGCAAACCAGTTATGATCTCAGTGTTAATTTATGTAAAGACTAAATGCGATATGAAGTATTCCACTGTTCAACCTTAGGCATCTTGCTGGATGCCTAAATCAGCTGGATATCTGCAAAGCTAACCTAGGTCTAGAGTAGTGAAACATCAGAGTACCCCTCACAGTCACCTGGGGATGTTGGTCTCTTCAGAGAAGAGCGTAGTCCCACAAAATGGCAATTCAGGAAAGCATGGGGAGATTTCTAGGTACTGCAGATGCAATTAAACATTACTGCCTTGTGAATGATGGGCTAAAGCCAGGCTGTGACTGCCATGGGTGGCACTGAATCAACAGTTAATCTGCCTGGTAGGAATTCTAGAATTCAATCCTTTTCTTGGTTTATGGAAGAATCTTAAAAATCTTAAGCCTACTTTGTATAGGTAGCTCCTATATTGATGAACCCGAATATTATTATTAGGAATTGACAACTCAGTGATATTTAGAATAGGCTAAATTTACCAGTTTGTCTATTTCCGATGATTAAATGCTGTTGGCACAGAAATCTGAATTTATGAGATGAGATGTTAATGTTCTCAACATTCTAGCAAACCCATAACTTGAAGACAAAGTTCTGAATTATATTTTAAATAAGTAAGAAGATTTTTCTGTGGAATCTTTCAACACTAAGTTCTGATTTTTTTCTATTTCACAAGGTGCTTATGGAGATTTGAATAATACCATCTTTTACAGCGGGTAGTTTGGGGCAGTCCCTTCTTTCTTTCGATGATACCATCTTGCTCTCAGTGAGGCACAAGTGTTGCTTTAGCTTTCCTAAATTGTCTTAGAGTTGGAACACCATCCTGAAGGTTTGACGTTAAGAATTTTTTTTGTCTATAAAAGGCTCTGAATTAGAGTATTTCTCTCCGACTAACGAAATAACTCACTTGTAAGAAGTAAGTAGGCATGTCTGAATCAATGAGGAAAGAGAAATGTGTTTGTTAGCTGCTAATATCTTGATGAAACCTAGAAGTACCACAGATCTGAGAAAGTAGGGAATTTCGTAGTCTTAAACAGTTCAATGGATCCTTAGGCCCAGGCATTCCTTTTGGTATGTTATTTTTGCAGTGAACTGCACCAAGGAGATATTCTAGTCCCAGGTGTAATCAATATCTTTACAGACCTTTTTATTGGACAATCTGGTCTTTGACTGCTGGTGATGACTTTAATAATTGCATGATTCAGTTGCTTCTGCCCATTTTCTGCCTGTCAGGTAGGCTGCATTCAACTTCAGAGAGGTTTCAATTTTCCTTTGTGTAATTCTTGTTCTTTATTGAAATGGGTTCAAAAGTACAGATATATAAGGTGTCAAAATAGGAACTTTACATAGCAAAAAGGGAGAGGAAGAGATTAATTTCTTCTTATATTACAAAATAATTGGAATTTTATGGGGCAAGAGGAAGACAATTTTCTTGTTCTCTTTCCATACAGCACATAGGCAGGTCTTTTTTGGAAAGTAATAAAGATGATTCATATAGTTGATAAAAATCTGTCACTCAGGGTGCAGGAAAAATTACACTAAATTGGGATTATAATATTTAGAGCCCATTCCATTTCAGATCATACCTAAATTATAAAAAAGTGTTTATAATATGATTAAATTTTTTAAAATATGTACTTTAAATTTTCTTTAGTCAAATATTTATGTGTAAATAAATGACTTTAAAAAACAATAAGGCTCAAAAGTAAGCTTTTTATAAAGAAGCCATATTTCAAAACAAATCTTACTGTCTTTCGTATCCCTCTTGCAACTAAATGGTTCCACTTCTTCCAATCTCTCTTCGTTTGCCCTTTTCTAGACAGCCTGTAGCTCCCCCCGGCCTTCAGTTTATTCATATTTTTTTGATGTAGTGTTCCAGTAAAGGAATTCCTAGTCAAAAAGAACAAATACTTTGTCTGTATAATAGCATAGGCTGCCCCCTTCTCAGTACTCTCCAGGTGAGATTTACTTTCGAAAAAAGTACAACCTTGCTCATTTATCACTAGCTTCCAAACCTGTTGAACACCTACACAACCAGTTGATCCATTGTTAATTTTTCTTTTGACTAATTTGATACTTGTTGTTTTGTAAAGTAAAATCAGCGATGCTAATGCTGCACATTTCTAACATTAAGCTTAATGTCTGAGGATGATGCTTAAAGGTTATCAGTCAAAAATTGACAAGTTTTTCCAGCCAAACTTTCAGGTTTTCATTTAAACTTGCAACACCTGATTCAGTAATAAATTAAAGAGTTGTTTGTTTGGTTTTTTTTTAAACTCAAAGTTAAGTATGTTCTTAAATGCTTTGCTGATTTGAGACCTGTAAGGCAAATAGATCCCTGATGTTATATCACGGGCTGTGTTCAAAAATATTATCACATCGGTAAAAGCTACACTTCAGGTATATGGTTAATGCTTGCTTCAAAATTGTAATAAAAAAAAATCTTTCTCATATTTTAAGGATTTGCTAAAATAGTGCTGAGGCATTGTTAAACATTGGGTGTAGTAAATTTCTGTCCTTTTATTCAGTTTCTGAGTAGGCAGGCCTGAGTGTAATAATACATAAAGAACAAGCGACTGGTAATCAGTAGTTGTTGACTGATCTTCACTAGGGCAGAAGAAATATTCAGATTAGAATCGAAAACTATCCACATGAACACAAAGCTCTTGCTGCAAGACACTCCGTTGCTATCATTGGTACTGAGAGCCAGAATCCTTCAAGCCATAGTTACCCTTCAGCAAGAAACTGCATTCCTAACCCTGTAGGGAGCCCTTCAGATGACAATAAAGGAGTAAATTATAGTGGTGGACTCGGAAGACTCCAGGTATGGTCAAATATTTTAAGTATTCAAATAGCTTGCAACTAAACAAGCACTGTTCAGACCGACCACTGGCTTTATTTCTGGCTGGATTTTGGAAATGGAATTATCGGTCGTCTACAGTTTGCATAGAATTTTCATGTTGTCCTCATTTTCTCTGTTTTAAGATTGCTTAATTTTAATTTTGATACTCTGTTTCCAAACATAAGTGAGCGTGATTTTTAGGTAGATATTTTAAGTTGACTAATTAATTTGTTGTGGGTAGTTATATCACAGCCCATAAATCTGCAGTTGCTTTTCAGCATTTTTCTGATTTTGTTCAAACTATTATTTAAATGTAGGGAAAAAAAAAATCAACATCAACTATTTTTCTTGGCTGGCCTGTTTTTACTAAAAATGCTTATTTTCCCTTTTGTAACATTTTTCCCTGGTCATAAGCGATAGAAAATAGGTTTAATTATTAAAAATAGAAGTTTATATCACGCTTTCATAATTTACCAGAAAATTATTGAAGGACTTCAGTTATTTTAAGATCATTTTGATTGCCATATACTTAAATTTTCAATGAGACTTGTTAGATGTGACTGTCAATTTACTGTCTCCTTTCCCACAAGCAATAACAAAGATACGTTAAGAGCTCTTTTTACTTGTCGGATGAAAAGGCAAGAGTGTATTTTTTTCAGCACCAAAAAAAAACATTTGAGGGCGGTTTTTCCCACCACATGTAAGGTACTTGGTTTTTTGTCCTCAGTCTTATGTAAGTAACTCTGATAAATCCAAAGAGACTTGGACCAAACTTTCAAATAACATTTTGTCACATAGGAATTGTCAACATGGAGAAGGACAGATTCAGAATGTTATAGTCATGTGAAAGCTGTGTGACGTTAAGAGTCTCTTGGCACGTTGTACCATTAAAAAAAAATGGAAAAGAGAGTTTGCAGGAATAGGTTTCTTCTTGTACGCACAATAAAAGGTTTGAGGAGGGGGAGTGAAACAGGAGATAAAGAGTGGAAAGAGAAGACTCTTAGAGTAGAGGAGGATTAGGTAAAAGAGAATATTATGGTGGACTAAGAGAAGAAAAAAGCATTTGCTTTTTATATGCTGAACTTACTCTGTGTGACTTAATAGACTCTATACAATGGATGTAAAGTTAAGTCAGGAGGTGGTAACTGGTAGACAAAGGGCAATTGTACAGGGGGAAAAAAAGGTATTTTACTCATCCCAGTTCAAAAAGATGAGTTTCCAGTTCCGTATAGCTCTCATTTAATTAGTGTTTTGTTTAGTTTGGTTTTTTTTTCTTTTTTCCTAGAGTAAAGCTCCACTATAATATAAAGAGGAGTATTGGTGGTCTTTTGATGTGTATGTATAGGGAAATTCAACATTAAGTTTCTTGTTGATACAGAATGGTTTTGATTTGAGGTTTTGTTGGTTTTTTCTAAAGCAAATTGTGCCTGTTTGATACTTCTCCAGAGAACAGCTTTTCTGGGTGGCAGACAAATCTGTGGACATGGGCAAAAGACAAGTGCCTGGTGCGTTTGTCTACCAAATCCAAAACATTTTTCAGGAGTACAGGAAGGTAGAAGTGTCTTGGGCACCTTTAACTTTGAGATGTTAAACCATTATCAGAAATGTAACCCGTCCAGCTCTGCTTGCTCAAAATCTAGCCTGAAGTTTCTCTCCTCTGTGTGTGAAGGCAGCTGAATATGTTTTTGTTCTCATAACCTGTGAGTCACCTAATGAAATACTCTTACCATTCCAGTTTGCAAGAGGTTGCAGGCAGGATAGGATCACAGCATAGTTCAGGTTGGAAGGGACCTCAGGAGGGCTCTAGTCCAACCTCCTGCTTAAAGCAGTCGGCTCTGGGGTCAGACCAGGTTGCTCAAGGCTTTATTCAGTCACATCTTGGAAACCTCCAAGGATGTAGATAGCACAACCTCTCTGGGCAACCTGGTGCACTGCTGGGCTTTCCTCATGGAGGAAAAAGGCCTTGTCAGCCCGTTTCTCCAGCCTATACAGATCCTTCTTGACACCTCATTTTGGTGTTATCTGCAAATTTCAACAGCGTGCATTCTGTCACCTCTTCCATGGCATTGATAAAGACGTTAAATAGGACAGGTCTCAGGACCAATTCCTGCAGTGCTTCACTTGTCACAGGCATGCAGATAGAGTACAGCCTATTTACCATCACTCTCTGAGCCTGATCATCCAGCCATTTTTTTCAGTCCATCCTTCCATACTGTAATGACCTAACAAGAATAATGTGGGAGATGGTGTTGAAAGCCTTGTCAAAGTAAATGATACCTATTGCTCTTTCCTTATCCACAAATGTGGTCATTTTATCATAGAAGGTAATCAGGTTGGTTAGGCATGATTTATCCTCAAAAAAACTATGCTGACTGTTCCCAATCACCTTATTCTCCTTTATGTGCCCCAAAATGTGTTCAAAGAGGACTCACTCCACGATCTTCTGAGTGACTTATGTTGTCTGGCCTGTAGTTCCCCACATCAACCTTTTGACTTTTTTTGAAGACACTTTCTCCAGTTGTTGAGTATCTCTCCTGGTCTCTATGAATTTCTAATGATGACAGAGAATGGCTCTTCAGGGACACACCCAGTTTTCTCAATATCCTCAGATGCAACTTGTTGGATCCCAGTGACTTGTAAGGATCAATCTCTCCCAAGTAATTTCTGCTTCAATCCTTTTACGTTACTGATAGTTCATCTCCTCTTTGAACCCTTTGACCAAGTACAGAGGCATTTTTGGAGAAGACTAAGGCAAAGATGTTGTTGAGTAGCTCAGCTTCATCTGTATCTGCTGTCACTAAGTCATCCGCCTCATTCACCACTAGACCCACATTTACCTTGTTCAGCCTACTGCCACTAACAGAGCAGTAGGACATGTGTGGTTTGGCTCAGCCTATGCATGAAAATTCCAGGGTTTTTTCTTCTAGCACACAGTTGGCATCAAAGGCTGGTAGAGGCTGTACAGACCTTTGATCTGATCTAGTCTGCTCACGTTAAGCAGTCGTAGTCTCCTATAAATGCCCAGACATTTGGATATGGTGCTGGCTCTCACACAAAGAACTTGGTGTGCGAGAAGCACTATCCGGTAATTAGAGCAGTGAGACTGAGGGCTGGAGCTTGTAAATTTAGCCTCTTCCACCCCCCCCCCCCGCCTTAGGTGATCAATAAGTAGCTTTGTGTGGTGTCAAAATAGGTTTTGGTCTTTTGCCTTCCTCTCTAGCCTGAAAAGGATTTAGTGCATCCTGAGAAATTTCTGTATTACTTGGTTATTCCCTTCGCTATTCAGGTTGTGAATATGAACTCAGAAAAGCCCAGATATTGTGCACCCTGGTTTCTGTCCTGCCTCCCAAGGGGGTGCCACTCAACTTACTGGAAGTTCAAACATCTTCAGTATAGGTACTGGATGGAGGTGAGGCACTGATATCTTATTAGAAATAGATCTGGGTAGAATTAGTCCTTTTACTTGGTTGAATCCAGATTTGTTAACTGTATCAGATTAACTTTTAACAGTAAAGGCCAACAGTTTCCTGACTTAAGAAAAGAAGTATATTTTATTTTACATATATTAAAATTTTAGCCATCAGTACAAAGACTGGAAAACTTGAGCTTTACCAAATGATGTGGCTCTAAGGGTGTAATATTTGAAAATAATGTGTTATAATTGTGTTAGTTAATAATGAACTGTAACCAACTTAGTTTCTACAAACTACGGGACCAGTTCAGCATCTAGCTGTCTAGCAAAGCTCTGTTGAATGTTAAGAGCGTGACTGAATGCTGTATGGGTCCCAACAGTGATTGTCTTGCATAACTGAAAGGCATTCCTCCTGCAAAACATGGGAGAACAGGCTATTTGGCCCGGCAGCAGAAACGGTACTGTAGCCCCAGGGATTTTTCTGTAGCAATACATGTGTTTACTGAAGCAATAATTTCATGAATGAGACGGACAAAGAACAGCTCTGTAGGCTGGGGATAGCGAGGATGCTGTTGTGAGAGATAGTGTGGTCCTGTGACTGCCATTTCCTTGAGATCCCCTTGCCCTTATACACCGGCACACCCAGCCCATGCCCTGAGGCCGGACAAGCGTGAGTCTGAAGGTTTGTGGGCAGCAGAGGACACCTAAGCTCTGTAGCCTGTATCTTGGCTGCACACCCTGAAATAGCAACCGTATCGGTCGCCTCCAGCCAAGGTTAGCCCTCTAATTCCAGTCTCTTTTTATTAAAGATGTTTTATATGACTCTGGAAGAGTTTGTTTTTCTCAGTAAAACAGGTAACAAAAGCTTTTACTTTATTGTAAGCTTTTTTTTTTTTTTTTTTAGTTTGGGCAAAACCCTAAACCATCTATTATTTGCATGGGTATATTATTTGCATAGTTAGTTTGATGTCTGGTTTTGAATTTTACTTTGTTTCCTGACACTGAATTATTTAGTTTAATAACATCAACAGTTTATTGATGTAGTTTTGGGCATTTTAATAGATTTATGCCAAGCATTGTGAAAGCAGAAGAAAAATTACTTTCTTTATGCTAGTTACAGTTTTAGTAAGGTTACTTCCATGTTTTAAAATGAATTCTGAATGTAATGAAAATAGTTGTTCCAGTTTCTTTTTCACCTTTTTGTCTCACTTTTTTTATAATTCAGTGCAATTATTTCCTAACATGCTGTAGGATGTAACAATTACCTGTATGAAAAACTAGTATTTACAGCTGTAATTTCATGGCTTTAAGAAAAAAACAAAAAATGGAAGTGGGGGGAAAAAAGGCACAGGCTTTTGTGTTTGAGGGAGACTAAAGCCTGGCACAATGAGTTTGGGAAAATTTCTTAGTCATTGCATTTTAAAATCTACACTTAACATCTGTAGGAGAAGTGATGACAGTGATATATTCTCTGTAACGGAAGACTGATTTCCCTTGGTTGTGAATGTGTCCCTAAACTAATGTAGGAAGGCACCCTGTTCTATCATGCAAGGACATTGTTTTTGAGCTAAGCAAGAGACAAGAAGAAATTTCTGATGCATAAAATTTTGAAGTGAATTATGAGCTGTGTGATTGCAAAAGTTAAAGACTTAAATTATTAAACAGCTATTCAAAGATAAGCCGGTAACACAAGCGGTCGCTTACTGTATATGTGAACCCGTCTTCCTAAAGTCAATCTCATGCATAATGAACATTTTTGTGGGCATAATCATAAAGCACAATGAGTATCTCTAGGTATCTAAACATAATAAGAACATTGTGAAGTAACATTGCTTTGTGTAGGGAGAGATTTTGCTATTTGGAATTCTTTGTTCTGTATTTGTGATTCTCATTTGAAATTGGCTTTCCTGAGAGTGAAAAATCTGTCCCTACTGTTTTTAGAGTATACTTTGTGTAAAGTTTTGCTTTGGATAATTGGAAATTTAAGAGTGTGTGAGTGTATGTAAGAAAGTCATGCATACTGATGGAAAGTAAGTAACCTATCTTATCTACTCATCTAGTTTTTTCGTAACCACATGCGATTTCAAATAAAACAGTGCTGTATTAAGTGAATCCAATTGATGAGAAATAGAAATTACATTCTATGTAACACGAATTCAGGGTAAATGAGTAAATAGAAGAAATGATATATGTCCTGCTAAATTCTAAGCATGCCAATAGCATAAAATACAGATTCTGCTCTGTAGTATCATTCCATTTTAGCTTATTTTTTCAACCTCTGGTAACATCAAGCATAGAAATACCAATAATTACAGTGAGTTTGTCGATTTTGGTGCATCAGCCATGAATTATTGAGGTTCCCCTTGGGGGAGGAGAAATCCATGAGGAGATGATTATGAGAATTTCTTATAACTGAGATATACACCACCATGTTGGTGAGAAGCAATGCTGAATCCCAAAAAACTCAATGCAGCTTTTTCCTTAACCTGAGACATCAGTCAGACAAAACTGTAGTTATTCTTTTTCCTTTTTTTTTTTTTTAGATGATCAAATATCCTAGAATACAGCAATTTCCACACTGAAAGAGTTTTATACAAATGTTCATGACCACTCTGCCTCCTAAAATGACATGAAGCATCCTGGTTCTGTTTTGCGATCTTTCTGTGATGAAGGAGCTATTTTGTCAGTATCTTAGATTCACGGAGCACATGTAGTTGCCAAAATAATATGATAAAATCAATGTGAAAGGTATTAGGTACTTCTCAGGGATATTGGTCATCTGCTTGGTTTTCTTCTATTTTTCATTTAATTTTCCAGAATTGAAATTTTTGTAAAGCAATTTCATATCAAGTAGAGGCATTTTAATAGGGCTGCTGTTATACTTACCTGCCGGTGTATCCTCTGGGTATCGATGAGTACTTTATTAGCCCTGGATGTATATACTGTAGCATGTGAGACTTTAGAAAGGGAGGGGAAAAAACAGTAAAGCTTAGCACAAAACACAATTATTGTGAAAAAAGCTGAAGGATTAAGGTGCATTCCCGACCTATAGAAACAGATGACTTTTATATTCGAGAGAGAACCACAAATTATTTAAAAAAAAAAAAAAAAAAACAACTTTGTACACCAAACTTAAAATGTTAAATCTTTCTTCCAGACTGAAAGATGATATATTCTTTGCTTTCCCTTTGAAATCAAAGTTACCCCTGATTCCCAGTCAGTGAAGTATGTGAGTGTATATGTATTTCTTAAGCATGTTTAAGTTAATCAAAACCACTTGGGGATGCTCAGAGCAGAATAGGCACTTTATTTGCCTTTCTGAGACAGACCCAAGCATTTTAAAAATGATTGTGCTATTACATTTGGTTTAAATATGCATGTTGATTTGAAAAACCTTTGGTTTTCCCAGATAATTCTTGTGAATAAATACTTACAAAACCAACATAAATATTAGTAAATACTCAACAGAAAATAACTACCTGAATTTTTGCTTTTTTAGTTACAGTACTGTTTGATAGCATTTGAGTTAAACTTCTGCAGCCTGATTTATTACTATGGTAACAAATATCTGCAATAACTGATGTACATAGTAGGAATAGAAGAATTATAAAGAAAACCTGCTTAGCTTAAATATTGTGGATCAACTGGGATAGACTACTTTAAGATGAAGCCTTAGCGCTATCGTTGTACATCTGTTTTCTGTGTACAGACTATGGATATTATGTCTTCTGCATATGTCTTCAGACTTATTTTTTAGGTGCTGAGTGAAAAACGTACTACACCCAGAGACTTCCCCTGTACTTTCAGAAAAATGGAATTCCTCCGTCATCTTTCCCCTGGCTTCTCCATCTTCATGTGTCATTTTTCTTTCTTTTAAAGAATAGCTATGTCAGATTTCCTCTCTCCTGCACCTTTGTGCAAAGGTTTTTTTTTTTCTGGTGCTTGATGTAATTGATAGCATATATAGAATTTATGGTATTTGGTTCTGAAAAATATTCTCCAGTAGGTAAAGGGAAGTTTCCACAACATTTACCTGGTGAGCTTCAGAATGAGGATTATGACGAACATGAGCTTTCAGCCTGGTAACACCTTTCCTTTCTTTGAAAAGATGGGAGGTCAGTTAGACCTGCCATTACAGGGTATGACAATTCAGAGTTGCTGGCGGTGACAAGCTGTTCCCCTGCTGGCTTTCCCCCGTTAGAAGGGTTCTGCCTTACATATGGGAAACAACTCATCTGGAGACCTGGTGTGTGCTAGTCCTCGTAACACTTCAGTTTGGTGGAAAACACATCCAAATTCCCAGGACTAGTTAGTCTGCCTAAAGTGGCACGTACCTGAAGAGGATGAGCACATTTTTTGTGTTGGTTTATTTATCTGCTTTATGGCTCCTCAAAGTCACCTGAGAGTACTCTCAAAGATGAGAACAGATGGGATCCAGCAAAGCAAAGGGTTAGGTTATATATTAGGAAAAAGAAGAGTAAACCAAGGTCTGTTTAGCACAAAATTTCTCTTTAGTTACCTCCTGTCTTTTTCAGTGCACTTGGGAAATTGATGATTGTAGTCTGCCTTTTCCTTCCAGTCTTTCTTCCCACCAGTCTCCTCTGAGTCATATTTTGTTCCTTAACCAATACCTTTTTTCTTCCTTAAGTGTCCTCACTTCACAATGTTTTCAAGGGTATTTATACCATTTTATGAGTCATAGGTTATAAAAATATGTTTGTACTTATCCATTGAAACATTTGTTCACAGTTTCTCCACTTCGTAGTTCTGATAGATAAGAAATTATTCATATAGACAACAGATTTGATATTTATAGTGTTTTTGCAAACCACCCTCTTGAATCTGCCATCTACTATTTCAAATGCTCATGTTGTCCTAAAGGATGCTCTCTAGAATGGATGGGTGTATCTTGAGATTCGAAACATGTCTGCTTTGTGTGGTCTTTGTTCCACATGCCAAATGGCTAGACTCTCAGCAGGTATGTTTAAAAATATTGTAGTTCAGTTGAAATCAATGGAATTGCAGGTCGTCTTAGTTGCAGTTTTGGCCTAAAACACAGTCAAAGTGAATGCATGTCTGTCTGGTTCAAAAACATTAAAGCTATTCCTGCAAAAAGATCTCTAGGGATCTAATGGATTTATATTACCAAAGTGGGGGTTTTCTGCAGTCAGAAGGAAGGTAACAGAGTTTTGGAAGCCTTATTTAATACTATTAGTGTAAATACAACCTTTCTTTTATCGTGTTCCAAATTCTTATAGCAGCTCTTGCCTCTTTTTGATGGCTCCAAATAGCTTCAGTCCTGAGACTAAGATCCTTTTTGCAAGACACTCTGAAAGCCTATCAGAAAGACAGGCTTGGCCCTGTGGAGCTTCCAAAATTAGGGGCTACCCTATAGCTCACTTCATGCTAGATGTTGTTATTTGTGGCACAGTTTTATTTGTGGATTTTATATGTTTCTAGTCATGGGAATCTTCTTTACCTTTTTGCTTTCCCCAAACATTTCTTGCCACTTTTGTTCCTCCAGGTTGTGTGTGAAAAACTGGCATTGGCAGGGTTTTGTGATCCAGGACTTTAATTAGAGCCATAAACATCAGCTGCCGTGTGCCATGTAGCTTTCTGAGCCGTTTTCACAGATTGTGCTGAGAAGGAACATACTTGGCAAATTCATCACTGGCACCTAACGTTCTGTCCTCATTTGTAAATGGCAACTATCTGTAATGCATATTTATTTAATATCTCTATTTTTATGTATGCAAAACAAGTAAACAAGAAGGAAATGAAGGAAGTAAACATTAGCATTCCTGAAAAACACGCGTGGTAACCTTGGAGACAGAAAACCAAGGGTGCAGAGCTGTTAATTTATTTTTGAGCCGAAGTGCTGTAACAGTCTATTCATACTTTCTGTATAATGCAGACTTCTGCATTTCAGAAACAATAGAAACAGTAAGCGTACATCTTACCCGTATAGTTTTAAATATGTCTCTAGGAGAGGAGAGACTACATGTGATTGTGAAAGATCGGCTAGGTTTCCGTGCTTATCGCACCCATCAGGTTGTGACTCAGGCTGTTGGTTTTTCCTTCCATTTATATGTGTGGATTTAACTTGAGGATGCAGACTGGTACCCCATAGTCAAAGGCATGTTTTCAGTTTTGAATACAAAAGAGGTTGTGTTGCTGTAGGGAAGAGAGATACATGCTATCCTGCTGCTTTCTAAAACCAAGGAACTGCTGCCAATCATTTTTGCACAGTATTACAGATCTATATTTCTGATAATATCCAGAAGAGAACAATTATGCTTTTTAATGCTTATTTTGTAATTAAATGCTAATTGCTTTTAGTCGCTTCTTACGGTGCCTGGGATATTTAGAGCTAGAAGTAGTATTTCTGATATTTCCGTGATAAGAAAGGAGGTTTGGACTCTGTACTCCTTTACTAACTGTGGCCAGTTGTGAGTTTTTAGTGGCAGTAGTGTCATAGCTGATCTGTAATAAGATGAATTAAAATTCTTGAAATCTGCAACAGAACAAATACTGTGCAGCTCTATAAATGAAAAGGCGTGTCTAAGTCTCTAATGAGTTGGTTATGATACGGAAGCATGTCCTTGCTACTTCAGTCCCAGGTTTTTTCTTACTACATTTAATATATTTACATTTGCTCCCACACTTTCAGCTTTTGATATGGAACAGATCTGTGTAAGTAGACATTGCCGGGGCAAAGAGAGAGATTTGATAGCTAGATTGGCAGATGATAAATTGTTTCTCAACGTTGCCTGCGTATCTACTGTCAGGGCTATTGAGGATATCTAGCAAGTATAAAGAACTGCGCCAAAACTGGCAGTCATTATTCAATCTCACCAGGGCAAAACTATCACTGAAGCTAATGGGAGTTTCACCTGATTATCAAGTCTGAGATTCAGTTCATAACTGATAACATCACTCAAATACCTTGTACATCATATCTGTATGCCTGTGACCTCATCTGCTTACACCTGAGCAACTCGTTCACCTGTTGAGAGGTGTACATATTTCTTAATTTCATAATGCTCTGTAACGAACACTTTTTTGTCAGAAAGACATTGAGCATTAAAGCTGGACTTCAAAGTATTTCTACTCTAAAGACGAACTTTCTTCTCATGGTAATTTTAATGGTAAGACTAAATCTTCCAGTGCTGCCAGAACTAGGTGCACTCCTTTCTAACTTGAGCCTGCAGAAAACACAGGGTCTTGCAAAGGGAAGAGGATCTTTCTACATTTTTTTTCTCATTATGATTTTCCATTTAATAAATTTTTCTTTCAGGAAATCTAGCTTCCTTGCTGACTTGAATCAGATGTCCTTTTTTGTTCTCTTATGTCTTTCAATATATTATTAACAAAAGTTATGAATGATAAAAAAAGTTTCTTCATCTCCCGCTCAAAAATGAAAAGAACATGAAAAAAAACCCAAAATCAACTGTTTTCCTGATTTTCTGTTTCTGTGACTGTTATGGAAAACTTGCTGGGTTTGGGTTGTCCCTTTTCCATCTCACTTCGCAATTCCTTGTAGCATTTTTCCTTTGTTGTTCAGCTCCACCTTTATATAAACTAAAAATAATTGAGTACTTTTTGATTCATTTTATTCTAGTGCCATCTGGGATTGTAGCAATTCTGCTGTTTCTCCATCCTTGTAGACAGCAGCATATATTGCTTTTCAGATTTTCAAGCTATCATCTGATTTGCAAACACTTCAATGATTTTCTCTTTATGTAAATGTTTGAGGATTACAAGGAAGACTGGAGTCAGTTTTTGAAGGGACTTTTTACCATATAGAGCAACACAACCTGGCAGTTTAATTTTAATTGATGGCCAAATGGGCTGGAAAGTAAACTGCCCAAAAGCGTAATGGAGGCAATGTTTCTCTGTCTAAATGCTAACACAGGAATGAAATTGAACTCCCTATAAAGAACTAGGCTTGTTTACAGTAGAAAATTCTGCTTTAAAAATAAAAAAAGCTTTCTTTTTCCCTGCTTTCTGGTGAGTGCTTTTGGATAGAGAATCTGGAAATATACTCAAGTCAATGGAGAAAATTACCCAAATGCTGACGAGGGCTCTGACACTCCATCTTCTCTTCTGCATCTCTTTACATGCATCTTTGAGGACAATGCATTTGCCTCCAAGAGCTCTTCCATGTCATTCCTCTACACTGCATCTCCCTCTGTCAGCCTGGCACTTAAGAATAAGTCAAAGTGGAATGTTTCCTGTCTGCACATTTCTAAATTGCTAGTCTTGAGTTTTAAAACTGGAAAATGTAAAAATTAAAGCGTTAATGTTCCAAAAATACGCCTTAGTATATATGCCTGTTTGTAATTTTTTCCTCATCTGTGAAAGATCATTATACCTGTGATGGGTTAACCCTGGCTGGATGCCAGGTGCCCACCAGAGCCATTCTATCACTCCCCCTCCTTCTCAGCTGGACAGGGGAGAGAAAATATAACAAAGAGCTTGTGGGTCAAGATAAGGATAGGAGAGATCACTCACCAATTACCGTCATGGGCAAAACAGACTCAGTTTGGGGAAAATTAACTCAATTTATTACAAATCAACCGGAGTAGGGTAATGAGAAATAAAACCAAATCTCAGATCACCTTCCCTCCACCCCTCCCTTCTTCCCGGACACAACTTCACTCCCGAATTCTCTACCAACCCCCCAGCGGCACAGGGGGACGGGGATGGGGTTTACGGTCAGTTCATCACACGTTATTTTCTGCCGCTTCATCCTCCTCGGGGGAGGACTCATCACACTCTTCCCCTGCTCCAGCGTGGGGTCCCACCCACGGGAGACAGTCCTCCACGACCTTCTCCAACGTGGGTCCTTCCCACGGGCTGCAGTTCTTCACGAACTGCTCCAGCATGGGTCCTTTCCACGGTGTGCAGTCCTTCAAGCACAGACTGCTCCAGCATGGGCCCCCCATGGGGTCACAAGTCCTGCCAGAAAACCTGTTCCGTGGGCTCCTCTCTCCACAGATCCGCAGGTCCTGCCAGGAACCTGCTCCAGCGTGGGGTTCCCACGGGGTCACAGCCTCTTTCGGGAACCCACCTGCTCCGGCGTGGGGTCCTCCCCGGGCTGCAGGTGGATATCTGCTCCACCGTGGACCTCCATGGACTGCAGGGGGACAGCCTGCCTCACCATGGTCTTCCCCACGGGCTGCAGGGGAATCTCTGCTCCAGCGTCTGGAGCATCTCCTCCCCCTCCTTCTTCACTGACCTTGGTGTCCGCAGGGTTGTTTCTCTTACATGTTCTCACTTCTCTCTCCGGCTGCCGATTACTGTCTGTCCCAACTTTTTTTCCTTCTTAAAAATGTTATCGCAGAGGCGTTACCACTACCGCTGATTGGCTCGGCCTTGGCCGGCAGCGGGTCCGTCTTAGAGCCGGCTGGTATGGGCTCTCTCGAACACAGGGGAAGCTTCCAGCAGCTTCTTACAGAAGCCACCCCTGTAACCCCCCCCCCCGCTACCAAAACCTTGCCACACAAAGCCAATACAATACCATTCTCCTGTAAGTGTGAGCTGACCTCTCTCTAGAGCAGCAGTGCACCCTGGAAGTGAGGCTTGGGGTCAAGTCTTAGAGGTTTTGGGTCTACTCGTACTTGCCTGCGGAGTGAGGTGACCGAGTCTTGGCCCACAGAGGCGATTTTCTAGGAATGCTTGTACTGCAGCTATCTCAATAAAAATACCTTATCTTTTTAAAATGCATTGAGACCTGCAGTTAAATAATACCATCAGACCAGCTTCTCGGAGGTTTTAAGGTAATTCAGATTGGTTTTGGTTTTGGTTGGGGTGGTCTGTTTGGCGTTGTTGGTTTTATTTTTTTTTTTATTTTATCTGTGTTTTCTGCATCCTACTTGACACCATGATCTTGTGTCAGGCATATGGTAAAAATATTACAGGCACTGGGATAAATTTTTTTCCAAAGGAGGTGGCCCTGGAATGAAGGTCTTAAGGTTGTCTTATGGCATTGATTCATAGAGACAGTCGTTTTATCCCAGAAATTAACACTACAATGCAATTCTTCCAGAAATTGAAGAGTAAATAATCATCTCAAAAGAGGTGATGCAAAGGGGAGGATAAATGGTGTAATATCTATGGGAACTTTGCACTGGCATATAACCTTCAGGAAAACGATGTAGAAAGATTTAGACACGTAACTGAGGCCAGGATCTGAATATGACGGAATCTGGGATAGGAAGAGGGACAGAGAGGGTGGAATTCAGTTCAGCTGTGTTTAGTCATAATTATTCAAAGACTGATACAAAATGCTGGCAAGACATGGATACTGCAATGATTTAGCCTTTCTGTTACTCCTCATATAGAAAAACAAATAGTTTCTTTCCTACTGTGGAATTAGAGTGTCTCATGGGCTATTCTGCTGGAGATGTTTGTGAGGCACACAAGGGAAGAACAGAAAAAATTATGGATGCAATTTATATTGTACTGTATTTTTAGCATTTTAATATGTTTTTTCTGTGGTTGTGTTTTGTTTTGGTTTTTTGGAGGGAGATTGGCAAAAAAAAACCCACCCAAAGAGGAAGCCAGGACCTGTTTCCAGTTGTGATTGAGCTAACTTAACTAGCCAACATTTTTCAGCTTTTGCTGATGAAAACGTACACTCAAGTGGCAGTAAACATCTTTTAACTGTAAACCTGTAAATGTTGTTGAAAATGGAAATTAAGGAGACTTCTATGCGTGTTTTTAAAAACACACACTAGAGACAGTAATTGTTACTGTGGACATGGGATATGATCAGTCTTTATGCTTCTATATTGAAGAAAAAACACTCCAGAGTGATACCTATGCTTTGAAGTGCTTATGAGCAGAAATCTTTCTCCCTGGAGCCTCACATTTTGCTGAGTGAATTCAACAGCAATGTTGAAGTTAATTACCAGAGTGCAATATCAAATTTATACAGCATTTAACTGCACGTTTAAGGGATACAAGACTTTTAAATCATAACTTAAAAAGATAGTTAGAAATCATAAGATATTGCATATAACCACTCATCATCATATATACCTTGCAAGTAATGACAATTGGAGAACTGTGTTGATAAATGTGCAGAATAAACTATGAAATCTGTTTACAGTATTACAAATGCAGAGTTGTAGCACCAAGATTTTCTTCCCCTGTATGTAAATAGCCTACATCTGTTTTATTAGTGGGTTACTAAGAAACAAAACCAAAAAGGGTAAGAATTGCAGTAGGTGTAAAGATGTTAGAAGAACCAGCTATTGCAGCATGAGAAGGATGTATTATATGTAAATGTTAATCACATAAAAACATATAAAAATTGAGAGGTAGAACAAAAGATATTCTATATGAATTGTAAAATGCACAAGTTTTATAGTACTGTAAATTGTTTTCAGAGATAATGGAAGCATTTAAGACATACAGATATAAGCACTAATCATCAAATAACTATTGAGATGAAAGTTTTTTTTGCCAAACCTTCACGACATAAAAATATGAGATAAATAACAGACACAGATCATAAAGGATAATACTCTGAACCCATGATGAAGCTGAAAAAAGGTGTAATGTTTGAATTTGCACATTCTGGAGATGTAGGGTGAAAAATACAAGAGGAAGAGCAGAATGTCAGAAGAGGACCATGAGGTGGTGTAGAGGTGACCAGGGATAGGTTGTTCTTGCATGCAGTTGAATGCCAAATGGACTATATTGAAAGGGAATCCTTGCACAACAATAGCAGAGAATTGAAAAAAACAAACATCAAAGGAGGGATGTTTGGTCAGGGATAGGTTCAGTAAAAAAACCCCAGGAAGTCTAAAAGAATTAATATGCTATTAAAGAGCTTATCAGACTTAAGGGGAATACTGCTTTTAAACAGTCTCTACTTCTGATGTAAAAATGTGTTGTGGTTTCATAAGCTCCAATAAAATTATCATATACAAGTGGAAGAACCTGCAAATCTGTCTAGCTTATCAAATATGATTCAGACTCCTATGAACCCATATTTTTTGAAGACCAAACTGGATAGTGCTTGGAAGGAAAAAAGAGGAAATTATGAAAATCTTCAGATTCCTGTATACAAAGCGGTGTTCTAATTTTTTTGAGAAAATATATCCATCAATTATAAGGCTATTAGATTGACCTGAGTATCTCTAGTATTCCAGGCAAACTGCACAGAACTCATAAATGAGCATGCATTAGTTCTTGATACACAATTTGGAAGAGAGGTTTACTGAAAAAACTCGTCCAAATGTACGTACTTCTGAACAGCACAAATGATAGAAAAAGAAGAAATGTCTTTCCAGTGACACTCTTCTTGCCGTTATTCAGAACTCCAAACTGCAAAAGCATTTGATTTAGTTTAAAATGCCTTTAGATAGAAATTACTTTAACAGACTACTTATTTTGTCAGGTTTTGATTATGGATCTACCTCTTATGTGGATTTGCAAACAGGCATCAATGTATAATCATACTTGTAAAAATAATATTCTGAGCTTTTGTTGCAAGTAGTTTGAAAGTTGCTTTAGTTGCATGAACAGATTCTGAATTGGTTGTTGCAAAGCTCTGGGTCTCTGGCAGAACCAAACTCTTCTGTATGTATTTCCATGATTAGATGTAAAATGGGCTGTGTGGGTAGTTGGTCTCCTAGCAGTATGAAATAGCTCTTATGAGTATAAATGGTTTCCTTCAGCAACACACAGATTCTAATGGGGACTGAGAAGCTGGTTTATAAAACAGTACGTAGCCTGCTAATTTAACTTCATCATGCTGTTCCTGAAGAGCATGAATCCTCAGGCACTATCTGGAGAGCCCAGGAAAAAGCTTCCAACTGAGCCTTTTTTCCAGAATTTTATCCCTGAAAATGAGAAGGACCAATGTTTACATGTATTTCCAGCTATCTCTATGTGTAGAGTGTGTTTTTGAAAAAATGAAAAGGTAAAGGGAAGTTCATCTTGATGAAGACTATAAAATCTTCAGGTATTTAGTTCAAAAACCAAAAGCAAGTTCAGGAATGGCTGTTGTTTAAACAAAACTATATAAAAAAAAACCCAAAACCCCTATAGTCCTGGTCAAGACCTATCTTCCTATTCGTAGTTGGCTTTTCTAGATAAAATTAGAGTAATAATAGAGCATCTAAAAAGCTCTCTATGTTTTTAGTAAAAACAAGTAGTTAAGATACTTGTAGTGTCAACACCACCTATTCCCCCAAAAGAAATTTGAAGTTGCCCTTATTTCCCCAGATAAAGTACAGCCAAAAAGAAAAGTATATCATATCTCTGCCTGCCTTCAGCAAATTGCCTTGAAATATACTTTACTAGTGGGACTTCATGTCTTTTTCGTTAACTACTTTTTCTCTCAAATTCTTTTGATACATTTGTTATGATATGCAGTATGTCACTGCTATTTTAGAAGAGTCACAGAAATCTCTTTGTGGTGGTTTTAAGGAATTTTAAACCCCTAAAGACACTCTGATCAAATAAGGTCACACCAGCAGTTACAGTGCTGATCAAATGTACTTTTTACATCCTCATCCACATCTCAAGTATTGTATCAGAGGCTGCTTCAAAAGAGCAGGAGGATGGAAGTTCTTTTGCAAACTTTTGCACTGCATGTCTACAGGACAAAAAAACCTTTTTAAAGCAACATCAGAAGTAAAAAATGCTAGCCTTTGCTATGACTTTTCTACTTTATTATTTTCTCTAGTGAAAACTTTCAAATGATGCTTTCACTGACCTCTTTTAACATCTTATTTCTGCCTAAGAAGCTGATGTATAAGAAAAAAAAATGTAACTGTTGGATGATTGTAATTCTTAAGTCAGCATGTTCTGTTCAGTTTCACTAAATGAGAAGAACCTTAAATATGCTCTCCCTTCTGTGCCTTTTTTATCATAGTATTAGGATGGGCCTGAAATCCAGCCAGCTTTCCTCTCTTTTAAGGTACAAATCAAAATGAAAACCCACTGTGGAATCTTGTCTTGTAGGCAATGCTCACATATTTGCTATCAGAAAACGGAGGATGATACTACTGTTATATTACTGTTTAGGCTACTGATCAGGCTGCTGTTGTAGATGCCATACAGGTTTGGAACAAAAATTAGATTTCAGACCCAAAGACTATGAAAGTTCTATGCAAATTACAAAACAGTAGTTTGAAACAGAAAGAAGTGCAGCATGTCCAATAAACTAAGCAAAATTCAAGCCAAACTGCTGCCAGGTAATCACTGTAATTTATAAATATGTATTCTACAGATAGAGGCACCAACTCCCTGTGTTGAACAGATACTGCAGAGAGCGCACTTTATTCTGGTCCCACTGTTGTTCTTTAGCAGTAGGACAAGAGGTTGGAAGACTCATAGAAAGCTGAAACAATTTTAGATCAACTAAGCAGCATTGTTTTCCTTCTTCACAAATGCTATGCTAGATGCAATACCTTTGTTTTTTTGTTTAAGAGTTGGAGTTGCAGCTTGTAGGGATCCTAGGAATTCCCCAGTGAACCATCCCATGTGCTCTTGCTTACATTGAGGAATGGCAAAGCTTCTGTAGGAGCCTTGAATCTGGACATGTTTGACCATTGCCATCAGCATCCCAGCACCTTTCACTCCTTCCAGGGATAGAAAATGGTGCTCTTGCTCTCTTCACTGGAGTCATAAAGGAAGAGTGTTTATGGGACTTCTTGAATTGTTGAACATATTGCCAGTGAGTAGCTTGTCTCTAAACCAGTGGGAAATATCCAGTACAAACAGATGGCCAATCTTCATTCAGCTCTATGCTGTATAGCACACAACAGTTTTCTCTCTTTTCTTTTTACAGCATTCTCATTTCAATCAGATTAGTGATGGGGATATTCATAGCAGCCTGTGACTGCCTGGCTGTCTTCTGCCAGAAGTATCTGGCCTGTTGCTTTGGATGCAGAGATAAATTCCTCCCCTCTTTTGCTAGACTGCACAAGACAAAAAAAGCATCTCCTGCCAATCTTATTGTGTTGGTATTCAGCTTGTGAGGGCAGTTCTGAGGAATTAAGGGTGGAGAACGGACTATTAGGATATAGCTATTTCCATTTTTATTCCTGAGGACTATCCTCAGGACAGAATTTGCCTTCCTGATTGCCTTGCAAGAGGATATACATGCTTGATTAGGTACTTTGCACTGATATGTAGGGCTTAACCCCAGATACACACATGTCCATGAAAGCGTTGAATGCAGCAGTTTGTTGTAAATGCAAACTTGTGTGTACTGCTAAGATTTTGCCTGCACCACTACCCGCCACACCCCTCAAGAGCACTGAAAACATTTGATCTTTACTTCTTCCCTTCCCAGCCTTCCCTTTCTGGGACCAGGACTGTGGCATAATTAGATTGAGGTCTTAGAAGTTTGCTCTGCCGTATCCTACAGTATTTACTTTATGTAGTGGAGTGCACGAAGTCTGTGTATGTGCAATTGAAAACCCATACCAGCTGGTTCACCTTAGAGGCTACAGAATTCTCTTGGGAAAAGGAGAGGCAAAATCAAGTTTCTGCTAGGCTGTTCTCTCAGATGCAGTCTTAGCGCCCTCACCATTGACACCCTGGCAGCTGGTTCTACCAGGTATCTCTTTTTCACAACAATTTTCAGATGTTTCCATTCCAAGAAAAAAAATAAACTCTTGAAAACATGATTACCAAGATTACTGAAAAAAGGAAGATGATTTCAGCTGGATGTAGTCCTTTATTTGTTGTAAATAAATCAGACGTTTGCTACATGAACATCTTGTTTTGTTTCTGTTATTTACAGCCCAGGCTGACAGTTAACCTTTTAAAAACTTTCAATTAAAATCCAGCTGCAGAAGTCTTTGCTTACACCAGACTGATAATGTCCAGGTTTTTTTGTTTGGTGGTTGGGTGGGGTTTTTTTGGGGGGGGGCATAATATATTGTATACCTCCTTGTAGTTTTTAAATTACCTGGTCATCAAAAAGGCATTTACATTCCTGTTAAAATAAGTGCACTCAGAGGTGCCAACAGAAAGTTATGCATAAGGATATAGTTTATGTATGCAGGTTGCAATCTAATAAAAAAATCAGTCACTTCATGTTCCTAGGTTTGTGAATATTTATCATCATAAGCAAGTAGCAGATAGAGGCTGGTGTGAGGAAATGGGAGGGTAGGGGAGCATATCATTATAACCAATAGAAGACAAATCTCTTAAGTGAAAGCAGGTTCTTGCAAAATCCCAGGTAAAAGCTGTTGACAGTTTCCTTTGTGTCTCTTAAGTGGCACTGACCTAAACCAGCCCTGTAAATTAAGCTGCTTAAGAACAGTACACAACAGAACAGACGTTCTGCCAGCTCCTTGCTAGTGCCCAGCAGGATCCCATCATTTTCTATAAAAGCAGCTGGGTGAGCTAATTGTGTGGCTAAGGAAGCATCAGCAGGTTGCAAGAAACCATTAGTCACCTCTGTAATATACCTGGTAAATTATTAGTACGTTAAACGTACAGCAAAGCTGTCTCAGTACTGTGGTGTAGTCTACAGGCAGGTTCAAGGTTCTGTACATAATCAACAGATGTGTGTCTGCAATTAGAAAGCAACCATCTCTTCCACTACCAAGTCAATGCAGAAGAGCTGCAAGAGTGTAGGCAGGCTGTGCTTCCATTATTTTGCTAGGTACCCACAGCATAACACACCAAGCTGATATAGCGTGCAGCACATAATCCAGTTCTTTCAAATCACTATGTGCTATATGAAGTCTAAATAGGTTTTAAGTTTTCACATCAACTGTAGAACAGCAAATGATACCGGGTCAAGCATAATGATACAATGGCAAGGTTGGATGAGGCACTGTCTGGGAGAAACTCTATAGTACAAAGCTAACTCTTCAGGGGGAAAAAAAAAAAAAGGTTATCACATTTGAACTAAAGCGTGAATTTATGTTGAATCAGTATTTTGACTTGTGCAGTGTGTTTTTCACCTTGTGTAGGAGCTCTAAAGCTGGTTCATTTATAGTTTTGGGTCATTGCTGCTATGTCAAGTGGAAAGTTTTCTGAATTAGTCTTGACTATTGTATGCTAGATAAACCTTTACCGTTACTCTTTTCAGCTCCATAAACAATCAGATGAATCCCTACAGAGGTAGAAATAACACTTTGGTCACCTTTGCTCACGCTGAGCAGTCCCCGACTCCACGTGGATTTCCCTGGAAATCTGAATCTGCCCAAAAGGATAAGGCAGTGATTTCTGGCAGACTTGATCCAGAGTGAAGAAATCTGTTGAGTACCTTCAGACAGGCAGTAGAGGGGTGTCTGCACTGTTCTGCTATTGATGTTCGAGCTGTGTCTCTGAAGGGCAGCCTCAGTGTATCTCATTGGAATGTTTCATGCTGGAGAAAAAAAAAAAATAAAAGAGGTTGTTTTGCATCTGCAAACAATACTTTTTTCTTTGTTGTGTGTTACCAAGACCTAACTGAAGCCTGACATCAGAATTTTAATCCTGTCCTGCAATTGCTTGAAGGAAAAGGGGATATGAAATGAGTCATGAGAATGGACCAGGGTGGATGATGATAGTTTTGGTTTCCTCCTCGTGCTCTGCACGTGGTAAGGTAGGTAAGGAGAATTTGCCAAAGATGACATGCTGAGAGCAGTAGCACTCACCAACAGTCAGCATGTTGCTGTTTTCATAGATTCATGCTCTCAGACTCTTGCGTAGCCAGTAATATGTCATCTTAGGTACACATTTATGTTGTCAGACAAGCATCCAGGAATAACTGTCCATTTTCAGAGTAATTTTCAAGGCTTGTTACATCCTGTGGAATCCGTCTGGTCCATCAGTCAGGCTTGTGGGCGAGGCAATAGCGTTATGAAAAACAAGTATATCAGTTGTTGTCTGTCCCAGTCCATCTGGTGAAGCATCAAGTGCATAGGAGCACTCGGTCCAGGTAGAGTAGTTGGGGCAACGTGCTGCTGAAATTTAGAAAATCTGGGCAGTAAGTGTATACTCCGCTCATTTGACCGCCTGATGAAAACAAATTTTTACCAGTGCTGGACTGTGCTCATGTCCTATTTTGAGACCTCTTACTGTTTTCCATGCAGGGTGGTCTAACTTCTAGCGTGCCTCTGCATAACCTCCTGTGGCAGCTACTACTTGTCACAACTTGGTAATAGCTCTCAGTAACTCCAGCAGCTGGCAGTCCTCTCTAGAATTCCAGTGTTGTTTATACTGCTTTATAGCACTTTTGCCAAAGTTGGAGGATACCAGATCAAACAAGCCTTGAAACTTGGTGGAGGCAGGAATTGGAATTTACAAAGCTAAGAGGTTCCCTCAGTATTAAGGTGTTTTTATGTGGGAGTGGTCTGCTTTCTTCTTATTACAAACACTAGAAATATAGTAAGTGTTCAAGTCATACCAATTTTTTTTAACTGCCTTAATGAGAAAGTTATCAGCATTTCTAGTTTATTGTATGGCAGCTACATAACAGAAATACTGGCAGTATTCTGCACTTGCACATAAAATGCAAATATTATACAAAAGAGGTTTTAAATAGTATTAAATATTTTTTTGTAGAATTTGGAGAATCCAAACTTAATTATTGGAATAATATTCTAAACAGTCAACCTTCACTCTAATTATCCAGCAGTTCTTCTGTGCTCGTGCAGCTATGGTGTCATAGCCAAAGAAACAATTTAATGAAATACAGTAAGTGCTAAAATATATATACACATACACATGCTGTAAGTTGATAAATGAAAAAAAAAGCGACAACGTAAAAAGCGCTTTAACAAATCTTGTTATTTAATGTTCAGTTTAACAATTAAGCGGTCATATATATGTTGGATGTGCTGCCACAGTAAATACTGTTTAATTTTAGTCCCTTAATCCTTTGGCTTCTTACGCAAAAATTGGCATCCCATCTGTTTATGGAAGTATTGCAGATTCTAAACTCGCATGGTGCCTCCTTCTGGGAGTGCAGCAAACAGGTGCAGGGAGATGATTCTTGTATGACGCCAGGTTTTTTTCTTAGCTGTATGATGAAGATACATGATAGTACTCAAGGCATAGGCTGGCTGCTTGATGGTGGTGACATGCCATGGGGAATTCTTTTTTGAGAGCAGTCAGCCAGTGGAGAGTGCAGGGCTGAACCCTACCTCTAATCCAGGCCCCGTCTATAAAGGAACATATGCTCTTATTTTGGGGCCTTTGGTAGAAGTAGCTTGGCGAGCACACTTGCTCCCAGTCTTCCTGCAATAACCTGTTCTGTGCAGCCAGCACAGCTCTGAAACAGCCTGCCGGTTGCTTTTGCTGCCTCTGCCCGCTACATCTAGAGTACAGCATCGATTTGCAATTACTCTCTTTTCTGCTTCTCGCATGTCTTTCATTACAAAGCACAGGCCCTAGCTATAGTAGCATCCGTGTGGGTCTCCAGTATACAAAACCAGAATTAATGTTTTTTCTTCCTTTACAGACCATGGAGGTTCTTTGTAGAAGAATCAGCTTGATTAGCTCACTGGTTTTCATGTGCTTGCTTGTTTGCACGGTATGAAGGCTTTTTCTATGAATGGGAGGAATGTTTAGTGTCTGATTTTACTGAACTGAAAAGATTTCCCGTCTGTATAATTAGCCTTATTTGTATGATTAGAGTTTATCCACTAATTGCTTGGGGTTTTTTTTAGTTTGCTTTCCCTGTACATAGTATATTTATCAGACAGCTCATGTTGAAAAGTCAGAGATTGAACAAGATTGTTGTTTCTCTGTTTTTCATGTCTCTACAAGGAATGTATTTGCCACTGAAGCACTGAATAGTTGAACGTTATCTAAACACCACTTAATGTCAGCATATTTTCCTGAGTGACATAATGATGAATTCCGGAGAAAAAATATCTTAGTGAAATTTCATCAAATAAATAATCTAGTTGTGCCAAGAAATCCCACAATGACCTCAAGACTTAACAGCTGCCAAGTATACCACTTAGTGTTAGCCACTCTTCTTGAGGTATCAAAATAGTATACAATGAATACTGTAAAAACTGCTTTCTCTAGCGCTTAGTGTATCTTTTCTAAACATAATTCATTGTGTGCAAATGGCACTGTCTTTTATAATAGTAGCTTGTATTCATGCTCAATATTGTTGTTGTCTGTCTCTCTAGCATGATAAGGACTGCGGTGCATCCTGTATGTCTTAGAGCTTAATCATTCAATTTATCCAGTAAAAATAAAAATAACGTTATGTGAACATGCTGGTGAGCGAGAGCAATCAGACTCAGTTACAAAAAAAGACAGTCTAAACTTGAATGTCAACTAGATAATTTACCACGCTCAAAATGTGAAGAATTTAATAATGAACTGTCGTCTTTATAGAGATTTCAAAGATTATATAGATAAAGAATAGCAATGGAATTATGATTATTAGAAATAGCAGAGTAGGGTAATTTCTTCTTAATCCATAAGCAGTCCTGTCAAGCAAAAGTATTCACAAGGTTAGCACAGTGGAATCTATTAAGCTGGTGGTTGTGTTGTTTTCTTCTCTTTGAGAAACTAGTTCTCTAAGGCTTCACCATGTGCTAGCCTTCATCCCTTATAATGCTTTGTTATATACCCTACAAGATCTGCATTGGAGAGGACTCAATAATTATGGGAAAAGCAGGCAAACTGAAAAGGTTGCTAAAAGTGCGGTGCAGCAGTGTGGTATCTGTGTGTGATCCTTTGCTTGTCTGCATGTGGACACATGCTCGTTTTCCAAACATGACCTCCCAGGGCAGCAGAAGGGAATACATCATCTACTTGCTATCAAGAAACGGTACATTCCTTTTGAGTTTTAGCTCGGCTGCGTCCTGACCCTGCAGGGCTGTTTGCTCAGATGGGTAGTGTATTAAACAGCATTAGGAGGCTGAATTCAGTGTGGTTGGTTCCTGGCTTGTTAAGTAACCAAATCACTTCTCTGTTCCTTCTATCTGTGAAATGGAAATTACAGAGGAGCGTTAAGAACTTTGGGTGAAAAAGTTTGCTCAGTGATGTTATTTGTGGTGTTGTAACACAGGAGCAAAGGCAGGATTAACGGTCAGGTAATTTAAAGACTTACAGAATTTCCCTGACCAAGGAGTGATAGAAGTAGTTTAGATGCAGTAACTAAAAATCAGTCTTTGATATAGCTGTATAGTAATGGTAATAAATAGTGTTACAGAATGCATAAATCATATTGCTTCTGTGTTGTAGTTTGATTTGCATAGCTATAAACTGCTTCGTTATTGCTCAAATCAAAGCACACCTACTCTGTACGCTTGACCCTCTTTTTGTTTAAGATGATGTAATAGAATTGATCTATTAATATCCTGACTTGTTTTCTGCTTAGGTGCATCTGATTGCTACCATCCATTACCAGTGTTTAAATGCCTCTAGATTTGGATTTTCCACTACTTTTTATAGCCTCATGTGACAAAAAGTATTTCCTCATATTCAATGTTTTCATTTTGGAAAAGCCCAGGTTGCGGTGCTATCCCAGTTGTCATTTCTTGCTAATTCTTTAGAGAAATATTTGACAAAAATTCTGATATTTCAGGCAATCTCGTAAAAACTGTCAGAACTGTCATTAAATCATAACTCCTTCTGGAGCATGTCTATTTCTTTTAGGAACTCTGAGATCAGCCTTTCTGTTTTTTCTAGACTGAAACTTTTCTTTTACAGCAGACAGCTCCCGAGTGGCATAGCTAGCTACAGCGATGTATTTTTCTTTGTTAATGCTAGCATTGGAGTACTTCTTCCTCATAAGAGAATAATTTGAAAAATTAAAAAGAAAAAAAAAAAAAGCTTAACGCTCAAGAACTCACACGAAGAACTTCATTGCTGTTGCCGAATTAACCATCCATACATATCACGCAGTTCTACAAAAGAAGGCATCACTTTTTCCTCCAGACTCTTTGAAAGCATGGGTGTCTTGAGTAGATGCTCTATGTTTGGACAAGCTTAAGAGATAGATTTAAAGTCCAATGATCGGGGCTCAGATTCAAGTGACATGAATAGCTTAAATGTAATTACCCTCTCCAGTCAGACTAGATTGTCATATAAAATGTTCTAAATCAAATGAAACACAGTATTTCAGTGAGAAGGGATTGTCCTTACCACTCTATCGCTCTCAGTATAAGTAGTGCTGTGGAAAGTATATTGCAAGAAAAGACTTCTTTCCCCATGATAAAACAGCCTTGGCGGCTGCCAGGCTCCTGAACAGCTGATACGCAGCTAGGGATGTGTTATTTCAGGTACCTATTAGAAGTATATGTTGAAGAAAATGTATTGTGAAGCTGATGCATAAGCTAGTAGAGCAGAAGGAGCTGTTTCCATGGGTGTAGTAACTAGCCTAGTGGTAGTGTTGTCATCCTGTGCTGCTGTAACTACAGGAGCACTTTGAGTAGTTTTGTCCTGTTGGAGAACTTAATAAGTTGCACATGAATTAAACCTATGGCCAGCTGTGATTTACGCAGACTTTTACCACTGTAGAAATTCCACAGCAGGGCAAACTCCACTCCAAACTCCAGTTTCCAAATAGGATATCACAGAAATACGGATTATTTGAAAACCAAAACAGTTCTAAAATCAGAGATGATTTGAGCACAAGTGATGCTGAGTTTAAAGCTTTTAAAAAAGCAGTGATGTAAGTACAGCTTCTTTAGATGGCACACACCTAACTGCCTTAGGGCTGAAATTAGATTCTTATGCTATCACCTTCTGGTTTAGGTAACCAGCTGCCGCAGTCAGATAAGTGAAATCCTAATAGGACCTTTCCTTCATCTCCTTTCCAGGGCAGTGTCTGCTGTCTTTACGCTTTCTTATTGCCGTTTGCCAAAACTAGAGAATTCTTCATTTCTTCCCGGCAGACGTATACTGAAATGCTTCGTCTCCCCTCTGCCCATCAATAATTTCCATGACTGTTTTAAGTGCACTGCTTAGGGTGCTAGTATAGCTTGTTAAAACAAAGCCACTCTCTCTTCCCATCACCACTGTGTTCAGCATGCCTTGAATCTGCTGGTTTATGGCCAACACACTGCTAGCTTTCTAGTAGTGAAGGGTATTGATTTACATACCCAGTAAATATCTTGTAGGCATTTTTCCTTTTTTAATCATTGTTCAATAAACACAGCTGGACGCAAATAAATTGACATCATAGTTAAGGCCTCCTAACAGCTCTACTCACATCTCCTGGGGCCTTTCTGTAGCCTCTAGGATTTTTATAAAGATTTGTTTCCCCTAAAACCAATTACATGATAATCTAATTATTTTGTTCTAATTATTCTCATAATTAGCTTTGCTATGTTTAAAACTTAAAGAAAGAAATGAGATAGACCATACCACTACATCAATCTGAGGAGCATATCTTGTATTTCTTAACATTACTTCTGATTTTTATTTTATTTTATTGGTCTTGTTGATATGATCAGGAAATGTCATCTCAGCCACTGTCAAATTAAAATAATATTTACTTGATTTTTATTGTACATCAATAAAAAACATAGATGACATGAACAGCAAGAAGGAGCAGGTATGTGGTTTTATGTTTTATGCTATTTTAAATGTGAATGTGTTACATCTAATTTGCTGACATGAAACAAATATTGATAGGCTTGAAGTGTGTAGTGGAAAAAAATGCATATTGTAAATTCAGTTTCTTGTCTTAGTTTGTAGACTAGGTACTTCCTTAACTATTTCCCTTATACTAATACAGAAGTTCCTGACTTCTCTTTTTCTTTTTTTAATTTCATTGTCATTTCATATGGATATAGAACTGTTTTGCACTGGCAGAAATGCATTAAAATCTCTTTGGAATAGATGTAATGTAATTTATTATTCATCAGTATTTTCTGTGTAGTCTTAGAAAGCAAATTCCTTGATAACAGTTCATGAGCACTTCTGTTTGTCTTTCTGCAGCTTTGTGTTTGGTGAGTGGGATGGGCCAAGTGATGGACTTATATGAGTAAAGTTTCAGGCAAGCAAATTCCGTAAGGTATGTGAAATATTGACTAAAACACATCTGCTTTTAATTCTTAGAGAGCATATTTTCTTAAAATTAATAACATTTTGAGGATCAAAGACCTCAAAAAAATTTATTTTATAAAAATAAATCACCTGAATACTTAGGATACTTCTACAAATAGTAGTAGAGAGATCCCACTGTAGTGGTTCTCAGAATGTATGAAAATCATTTTTTTTCTGTTTTGCTCTCACATATATAGAATGTTTCAAGGAAAAGTCGGAGGGGAATATATATCTTCTTGATGTAGGATGAATACTCTTTTTGAAAGAGAACAGAACTCAGTTAATTTCAATATTCCATATTCAGTATTTCAAATCTTTCAGCATTTTTATGTAAGCTAGAGGTTTTGGGGGTTTTCTTCTATTATTTTTGTAATAGAAAATCTGTTGCCTTATGTGAGGACCCCACCCTATTGTTTCAAATAATTTCTCATGAAATTTCAATGGAAAAAATAGCACTCTGCCCCAATTCTTCATGCTCTTCTCCAGTGTGGCTACTGAGCATGGTAGGAACAGTTAAATACCTACCTGAGCTAGGTAATACTGATCTGCAGGAGAAGGTGGAAGCAGTTACTGTTGTACAGGAGTAGCGCTAGGAAGCACCATTCTCCTCTTAGGGCCCGCTATGTTTGACCCGATGGCAACCAAAAAAGTTTTTCAGAAGAGGCAGCTTGAGACTTCTCAGCAACGGGGGTTAAATTGAATATTGCCAGTTCAGGGGTGGGAGAATATAACCTCATTCATTCCCAGTGCTGACAGCTATAAAGTTCAGTTTTATAGCAGAGGAGAGCCAGTGGAATGACACCAACCGTTCTTCTGCTATCTGGCCCAGCCTGATTGTAACACGTGGGTGGCGAAGGCTATCAGAGCAGGCAACGTCTATGTCCTCTACCCGCTCCTGCACCTACTCAGCTTTTGCTCTGAGTGCTGCCAGGGTACTGAAGAAAAATAAGTCTCTGTTGGTCCAGCAGTTGTAAGGGTATCTAAAATTTGGAGATACACAAAGCACAGTTTTGATAATGAAAGAAAAGCTAACTGCGGTGGAGAAGGGATGTGCAGAGGGAATAAGAAGAGTCAAAAAGGGATGGTTTTCCCCACTTAAGCTAACTTCTTTAAAAGTTGGTGTGAATATTAGCTGTGGAAGAACTGAAAGGTCATTCAGGCCTAAATATAGAGCATATCTTTGTGGATGGAGTGCCTCTCTTCTTGATTATAATAAAAGTGCGTAGGATTTCAGTTGAACTGAAATATAAACTGACTCTTTCTTTAGTATTTCAGGTTCCTCAAACCAAATCTTTTCAACAGAAAATACCTGACCAATCTTTATGGTGGAAAAACAGATTTCCAAAGTTTTGTCCCTAGTCATCAGGTACTTAATCTTTACCTTTTGTAAAAAAAAATCATTTGATAAATGCCAGCTCTATATACATAGATTCTGCCTTTCGAGACGGAAGGGAGCTATCTGTGTGGGTGTATCTATTCCCTCCTGAGAGTGTGCCCTATGCGCTGAGCATTGGACAGCTAAGTACAGAGGTCAGACTGCCTGGGACCCTGAGGGTGATAAAAGCGAACCATGTCACCTCTCTGTTTCCCTGCTAATCTGTTTTGCCTATTAAATCACGTTGCCTTCATCACCTCCTTGTGCTCTAAAAATTTACTTCTGTTTACTGCTTTTTAACCATTTGTTTATCCATTTGAAGACTTTCTTACTCTGTATCAGCTGTTCCTTTAAGATCTCGTGCCTAAGGACTTGTCAAATGCCCTTGAGTATATAAATATAGCCTGGATTTCTGTTGTCAATATAGCTGCTGATGGATGCCTTTAGAAAATATTTTGATAGATAATGAGGCATGACTTCCTTCACAAAATCTGTTTCTCTCATTACAAATAAATATATTTGTCTATAAGGCCACTCATTCTATTCTTTAAAACAATTTCCACCAATTTGCCTGGCTTTACTGGTCTGTGATTGCCCAGATCTCCTTTGGTATCAAAGTAAACTTAAGCTAGAAGTTGAATAGCACTGTTGGTAGTTAAGTCTTGAGTTTCTTTATGCTATTGGCAGTTACCATGTGGTTCTGGTGATTTGATACTGCTCATTTGCTCATTAGAAAACCTTTGTATTCTGTCATTAATTTTGATTTGAGATAGGTGCTCTCGTATACCACTGTAGAGAGAGATTCCAGCATAGGAGTCTTTCCAACCTCCTCCACCACAAACACATGCAAGAAATGCATTTATTTTTTTGTGCTATGGCTTTACCTTCTCTAAGCACTTTGTTTAGATCTTCATCATTTTTTGACCCTACAGATTTCCAGCAGGATTCTTTCTTCTGTGTTTTTATGCCTTTTTAAAGTTGTTCCTCAAACACTTTTTTCTGTTGTGTCATACATATTACACCTGCCAGAGTTTACGATCCTCTCTGGCTTCTTCATCTGGACGTGAAACCTCTTACTCTGCTGTTTAGCAGCATCAGGTTCTTTTGGTTTCTCTCTTAAGTTTTTAGTAGGCACGATTTATTTGTGAACAAAGTTGTCTTTGAATACCCTTCATACTGCCTTTAAGAATTTTACTTGTTTAAAAAAAATAGAAAAGAAAAAAGAAAAACCTGTTCCAGTGCAGTGCTTCCAACTAAGCCAAGAGTTGCTTCCTCCTCTCTGAGTTTCCTGTCTGCCCATGAAATGATGATTCCTGGCAATGTGTCCCAGTATGTTTACCACTCTCCACTGAGTATAAGTTAAGATTTCCTGTCACCATGTCATTGCATAGTTGATAATATAATGCTATAGTATATTACTCCTCTTTGCCCAGAATATCAGTTCCATGGGATCACATCTTATTAACCTGGCTAGAGAGCTTGGCTGATTAGTTTTAAACTACTCAACATACGACACTACTTACTGCTTGGTACAGCTTGCTGCATCTTTTATATATGCTTTGACTTTCACGTTACAGTAGCTTTGTTTTCTTTCCACTAGGCATCCTGTATGCTTATTATGCCCATATTTAATGTTATCAGTTAAAAGTGTGTAGGCAAGCTAGTCAAGTAGGCAGTCTAGTTCCCCATCTTACTGCTTACTGGCTGCAGAAATACATGTGTAAGTTGTTTTCCGTTTGTTTCTCTGTAGAACTGTTTCTCCTATGTAGAGCTGTTGCTATTCTTTGCTATTTCCTATTTGATTATTTCTAACTTCTATCCTATCTTCTATATAAATTCTTTTAACTTCCCCTAATGACCTTTTCTGCACCCATCAGCATTCTTCCATTTTTCAGTTTCAGCAACTTTACACAAACCTGGCTGTCTTCCTGGGAGGTGAATTACCCAACACTGTAGCCTGCAACTTGTAACTAAGGTTCATGACCCAAGGGTGTGTTTACCTCTTGTGAGGAGGATTTCTCATGAACATCATTTCCAGCTTGGGTTCAGGACCCTCCTACACAACAGGGGCTGCAAGCCTGTAGGTGTTCACTGCTAGGAAGGGTCTTCATTGTGTTGACATACACACACAACCCCCCTGAGGAGATGCTGATTGCTACGTCTGTTGTGCAGTGCAGCATATTCTTTGCACATTTGGATTTTTTAGCTTCCTAGTTGCATGGGCTGCCTTTCTCAATTTATCCTGTCAGTGCTAGCAAATTGGCTGCCCCTTGTTTCCTTATTGTATCTCAGATTGACCATGACAGCAAATAATTTTTAAAATTTTTTTAGGTTTTTTTGTTTGGGTTTTTTTTTATTTCTAGCAGTTGTTTTGCAGCCTGAAAAACATGTATCTGCTAGATTCAGTTTCCACAAAGCATTGCTAATTCTCACGGCAGAATCTGGGCTGAAGAATCCCAGGCAGACCTCTCCACAAACACTGACATGTTTGATATATTCTTGGCATTGATAGCGTCTCTGGTACCTAGAAAGGCACCTCAGCAAGTGGCTCTCCTGTGTCTACTCTTAAGAATGTTGTGGTGCCAAACAGCTTATTTCTGAAACCCCTCTGACTGCATAAACCATGCGGTTCTGGGTCTAACTACTTGATGTGAGGGAACAGCACCTGGATGTGTTGAATAGTGGTTATTCCTTGCATTTGAGCACATTTTCTATTGAGGGTTATTCTACTGGAAGAAAATCAAGCATGGAAGAGGGATTAATTCCAGAGTCCCAAAGACATTGTCCATAATAGGAAGTTTGCAGCTATCAGGCAGAAAGCATCAACTTCCTATTTTCAGAAGTAGTTCCTTTGGTCTTGATGAGGAAATAATAAAATCCTTCAGAACGTAATTCATTAAGATACAGTTCAGTCTGGGATCACTGGTGAGGTTTATTACCTGTGTGCCCTCTTGTTTGCCTAAGTGGGCTGTAGGTCATAGAAATATGTCGGGAAACAGCTTACAGGGACACCTATTTTAATATGCAAGCTTGAATATCTGCCTCTCTTAATCTGTCATTCTTCCATTAAAAAAAACATTTCTGACACCCAGTCAACCGAAAATATCCTGAGAACAGCCTGGTGATTGATTCAGTAGGAGCTTGTGAGTGGAAAGAAACCAGCCTGATTTGCACAAAATACCATTCAGTGGTAAAGCCTCAGTTTTACTGGTGGCTGGAACAAGTACAGGCATGTTCCACCTTCTCATGTTTCATGCTTTAATTTGGCATTAACGAGTTCCTACAAACATGGCCTCTGTGTTTATACAGTCGTCTTTTTCTCGTTTCTACCAATCTGTCAAAGACTACGTTGGGGTTTTGTGGTTGTCTTCAACATTGAGCAGCTAGCTAGGGCACATACACTTGTATATGCATTTCTAAAATAATATCTGCTAGATGAACACCTGGAAGTGATACCTCTATTCACCTCAGATATTTCAAGTCTTACAGTTTGGTTGGGATATGCAAATTAGTCTAGTTTCCTTTTTCTGTCCTTTTGAATTTAACTTATTTAGGCTTTCTTTATGAGATGAATGTCTGTTCTCTCAGATGTTATAATTTACAAACTAAATTGTGAATGTAGAATTCTTGTTTTATGAGAAATAATGAAAAGTGTTGACCATTGTGTACAAAAATGGCTGTAGCGGGACCCTGTAGCATGTCCTATGAGTCTTTCCTGGGTTTTAGCTTTGCTTTTGACTGCAATAATTCCATAGTTGCAAACTGCAATACTTGATCCACTTTAACCTGGTGTCAAAAATAGTTACACTTTTCAACATTGCAAAAATGGCTTTAAAATTTCAGTGGTTGGATTTCATTGTCTGTTTCCTGACAGTCACAAATCTTCAAACCTTTTAGAGTCAGATTTCAGTTACTATTTTTGCAAGCTAACAACATTGTATATTGCAAATAGGCAGATTTTTGAGAGAATAAAAAATAATAATACACACCCCCCCAAATTTAAAATGGGTTTGTTTTCTCCCTATTTGATTTGTTTTGGGTGGGTTTTTTTGGTGGTTGTTTACAGGCGTACAAGCCAACATTCCCTATTCTGTCACAGGTTGAGCACAGCACAAACCATAACAGAAAAAACCCTGAATTCTCAGGTCTTGAGATTTATCTAGTACCGCTTAATCACATAGATTAATTTAGCCTCAGTAGCAAGGAGTTCTCACTACAGTCAACAGCAACATATTCGGGAAAATTATCGTGTTGTTGCAATAGAAGAGCAGATATCCTCCCATGTTGCATGGGCTAAGGTAGGCAATTTCTGCCCCATGTATTGGAGCATATCAGAGAGCTAATCAGGGCAAAATGAACTCTCTGCTACTGAAACTCTTTAGTTACAGTGGGCAGCTCGGCATGTGTAAATTAGTTGGGACTGCAATTTAAAGGATGTTGCTGATTATCAGAAATGAATGCTGGCTAAAATGTATTAGAAAGCTTGAACCGAGCCTTCTGTCCCTTCACAATGAAATATTTTTAATCCACCTGTTTAATGAGAACAATTCCCTCAAAATAAAAGTCAAATGCAGCAATATGAATAAATCCAGCAAGCAGCTTAAAAAAATAAACTCCAACTAGATGAGTAGACGGGCAGTGTTCATGCTTTATTTACTTTAATAGATTTGTGAAGCTAAGTCCTGTGCAGCTGTTTGAAAATTTATGGAATTCATTTCTAAAACAAACCATTTAGATGATAGACATGGCTATGATTTCTGTTGTGTCTGTGCCAGGAAAGCATTTGTTTTTGTACTGCAAATGCTCTTTAATAACAGATCTTGTGTTTAGCCTTTTGGCTTCTGAAAACAAATTACTCCCTTTTTGATATCCAGCTGATTGTGATGCAACCTCATGATTTAGCTTTAAGTTCATATTTGTTACTTGATATCCATTCTTTTCATAACTATACAGCTAGGACTGGCAATGGTATTGTACAGCTGAACCATATATATTGTTAATGCAACATAATGCTCACAAACTGCACCTCTGCTGCGTTATCCAATGTTGCCTGTATGATATTACTGTTGACTTTGATTGCTTCTTGTACACAGATGTCCTTTTAAAATGTGCTTGAACTCCTGATAGATTTCCAAATATTTCTAATTGACAGCCTCCTTACAAATGCCCATTTCAGGGAATGTGAGCCAATATTTCCATAATCAAGTTCAGTCATTCACATAGCTATCACATTTGAATATAATGAGGAAAACTGATTGCGCTAAAGCACAAGGATTAATTGGAAGCAAATGCCAAAAAGATGTTTTCATAATGAATGTGTCAATATTTAAGTAGTTTCCCACCATTTTAATATCAAAAATATGTTGGGAACTGCCAACTCACTTGGTAATCTTGGATAATACCAGGGAAGCTGCACATATTCAATGGCTTTAAGGAGCAGCGTTACTCAGCACACTTCTTGGGATTCTGTGCATTTTGGAAGCAATTACTTGCTGTCTTTCACAACCTTGGCAACAAGTGTCAGAGCAACTGCAATTTTTGTCAAGAGAAAGTGCTGTCCTGTAATTCCAAGGAACATCTGAGGACACCAGTCATGATAACAGAATAAGGACCTGCAACATATCACTGAGCCCTGACTATGGACCCACTTACAGCCCAGCTCAATAAAATCTGTGTGCCCTGTAGGACTGCTGTGTTGAGCAGGATGTATATTCAGAGTGTTTTAAGCATTTACACAATTAAAAGCCAAATGTGGACTTTATTGCATGGGGCTTTCACCGGTTTGTTTGCAATCCCCTAGATACACATTGTGCCATGGCACAGCAGAGTCTGAAACACAAAATAAAGCAAAGTGGGGCTGTAAAATCCACTTCCATCTGCACATTATAGTTCTAAAGCGGTTCAAAATAAAACACTAGCTAGTTACAAAGCAGAGCTACTGAGAATCTATTCAAGATTCTGTAAGTAATACAGTTCATATCTCATGGCAAGTCATGTGCAGTTCAATCAATCAGTGTTTCATTTTCCATTATACTGTTGGCGTGACAAAGCAGGGAAGTGTTGCTAGACTTAATACTCCAACTCTCTTATCTGTGTCTAGAAACTGGTTCATATTGGCCATGGGAGTGTTTTAGATAGTATTTCCATCTTGTGTTATTGTCCAGTCCTGATTCCTTGGCAGACTGCCATATCTTATATATTTTGCTCCTGCAGGGTTTTTTGCCTTCTCCCAAGGCTGTGCACAGTTTGTCTTCCTTGCTTTTTAAGTGGAAAATACTTTGTTTTTCCAGAGAGCTGGAGGATATTTCTTTCTCATATTTTTCTGTATTACTGTGTAATTTTCCTTCCTTTTGAAAGGAGGTATTGCTTGGAGAGTTCCCAGAAGCTATGGCTACCATTTAAATTCTGTATTGTTGTCTTCCCTGTTGTGGGAGGGTTTAAAGGGTATTTGGTGAGAGGGAGGGAAAAGAAAGAAGGAGAACTGATCTTATTTGGGGGAGGGTTTCTCCACAAGCATTCAATGAAATAAATTATTCTCTGTTCAAGCATCCCACCAGGTCTTAATTGACACTATAGGTAAATATATGTCATGCTAAGGAAGGGGAAGCATGCTCCTCTTTGAAAAAAAGTTTGTAACCCCTAACATTGTTAAGGTACACTACAGATTATTTTTCAATAAAAATAGCTGTATTTTCTCTAAGGTGACCAAATAAGTAGCTTTTTTCTATTTCTGTCTGCCTTGTGTAGATGTATCATGATACTATAGTGTTGTAGTTAATGAAAATTAGGTATAGTACCTCTTCCTTCCTTAAAATATGTCCATAGTCAGTGTTTTCAACCTTTAGCTTCTATGTAAGTCTCATGTGCAATTATCTAAGAGAAAATCTGATGGCTAAACGCACTAATAGTTAGAAAATGCCTTAAGGTATGGAATTGTATTTGGATTTCCAAGAAGAGGGGTCTCACTGAAAGCTTTTAGAAGAACTAAGAAGTCAAAGGATAAAAAGAAAACATGACTTGTAGATTGATAAAAGACATAAATCCCCAAAAAGGAATAAATAGTTAATTTTCACTGAGGAGGGAGACAACTAGCATGTCCCAGATAAATCTCATCACCTATTCATAAATAGTCTCAGGAAAGGGTAACAGTAGAGAGGAAGCATTTGCTGAATATGACATTATTTGTGGTAGTAAAAAATTAAAGTGGCTGTGAAGAGGTGTACTGGGATCTCAAAATAACAAGTGATTAAGGTATCAAATGATAAACGAAGCCCGGTGTTGATAAATGCAAAGCACTGTACATTGGAGAAACCAGTCCTAATCTGTACATATAACATAAAGGGTGTATGAAGGGTTATTACTTCTGAGCTATTTTGGATAATTCTGTGACCATATCAGTCTGGTGCTCGGTGTCTACATCTTGTTAGATACAGTTCTGCCCACCTCTCCCCTCTCAGAAAGATAGATGAGGAGCCCAACAAGGCTTATTGCATTTTTGAAGCTGTTCCACACAAGAAATGACGAAGTAGACAAGAAGTCTTCATCTTGGAGGAGAGATAACTGAAGTGGTATGAAATAGGGAGTCTGTAAAATAATAAGTAGAAAACAGACAGTGAGTAGGGAAGGATTAAGAAATGTTTCTCCTAGTGGGGAGAATATTTGGCAGTGTATTTAAAATCAAAAAGAAATAGTCTTTTTTTCTCCAGTCCCATAATTAAACTGTGTGACTCACTGCTCAAAAATGTTGTGGATACCAAAAATTCAGCTGGATTAAATACTGTATTATAAAGGTAGGTTCATGAAAGAAAATCCTGGAAGAGGCTGTAAAATATGAAGATACAACATCTGGCTCAGGTAGTTTGAAGGGTTTGCTAGAGGAAAGATGAAATAGGCTTGCTGTGGTTTTATATTCTTCCCCTAAACCATCATTGTCAGAGATAATGTGCTGTGCTACATGGACCTTTGGGCTGACCAAGGACAGCAGAGTCATGTCAGCAGTAAAACATCAATACATTATAGCAGTGGCTGAAAAAAACCAAACTCTACTACTGTATACAGATTAAAATAGGAATTGTATGTGTGCTGTAGCCATTCCTGTAACTGGAGTATTTGGCTGATTAGCTGACAAGAGCAGCAGTGCTGCTCTGAATTGCCGTGACTCTTTTATGCCATATTTCTTTTTTAATTTTAAGGTGTAAGATTATTGCATTCTCTTTCTCTGAAGACCAGTGGCCTGAGAACCTGGTTACAGTTCAGGTTCCCCTGGAGACCTGGGTTTTGAAGGCCTTCTGTATAGAATAACTATACTCCTTTCTGTCTTACATCTAGTGAGTATTCTAACTATGGAAAGCTGGATGACCTGTACTTGGCAGTCTGCACAATATGGCTGAACAGCTAATGCTCTCACTCAAGCTCCTCTGCCTCTATTTGGAACTGTGGTGCTCTAGCAGAGATATTTCTGTCTGTTACAGAAATGGAAAGATTGTCCTTCTCCATATAGCACATTTTAGTTTTGTGGAAATACTGCAATGAGCTTGCTGCCATTGCTTACACTCTTTTCTTTCACAAACACTCTAGCAGATTGCAATGCTCTGACTATTAGGACAGAGATACTGATTTCACTGGAAGGCAGTGAGGTATGCAGAAGTGATGTGTTTCCATGGCCCCTGTTAGTGAGCAGATGGGCTGCTGCTTCCCATACTAATTGGACTACTTCAGTCAACTGTGGCTTCCTTCCCAAGTATTAATCCATCGACTTTGAGGCTGGAACTCACAAAGAGATGGTCTATTGTGACCAGGTGGTCTAGGCAAGTGCAGCTATCAAGGTGTTGAGTGGATTTTTTGTTTGTACATATCTTCCTGTTTGGACATCCAGCAGCCTCAAAGACTCCAGCTGGAGTCCAAAACTCCAACTCATCCTAATCATCTTGCAGGTGTCCTAGACAGATGGAGATGTCATGGAAGTGCTTCGGAAGCACTCCTCCCTATCTAACTACCATCATTTCTACCTTCTTAATGGCCTGATACAGTAGCTGGGCTCCTGACGGTGCAGCCAGCCAGAGAGGCCTTGGAAAAGCCACGACAGAGCATAGTCTGTAACAGAGAGGGAACAAACACCTAAGTTTTGAGCAAATGTTTTCTGTTTGCTTGGAAGTCTGTATCATGCCCTTCCCACCCAATAAGGAAACAAATATTCCAATTTTGTAGCAAAAATTCTAAAAGACAAACGATTAAGCTATTGTCCAGGTATTGCTGCATATCAAACCATCACTATTGGACACTGATCTATCTTGGAAGGACTATGAAGAATTTTGTTACACTGTCTACAAAAATACCTTAACTCTAATAAAAGAAGAGCTTAGCTGATAGGCAATGGGCTGCCCTTCTACCTCTGCTTTAAAATGCATCATCTGTAATGCCTTCTGTATGTAATGTAGTGACTTTTTTTTTTCCATGCTATCAGCCTATAAAACTCCAGAAATAATCCAAAGTAGTTTGGAAATTTTTCCAAATCTGTTTTCAACAACAACAACAAAAATCATCCAACCTGTTGAAACTATTTTTTTCAGGATCAAGTATTTCTCCTTCAAGAGTCTGCAGGAGAGAAAGCTTCTGACATGGAATTTAAGGGCAATACGAGAGTTAGATGCGGATTACTTTTCCCTGCACTTCTTAAGAACAGAGGAACTAGCTGGCGTGAGAGCATCCTCCAAGGAAGCAGAGGATTGAAATCTATCACCTGAATTACAAGAATGTCCTCAGTCCTTGTCTCTCACATTCCAGCTACTGCCCTGGGTATTGTATACTTGCTCTTTGTTGTTGTGGCTTTTGCACAAACACTGCAATCTTCATGGAAAATGACACAGCTGTGTGCTAGTGCAGACATAGGAAAGTGGGGGGAATCCCCTGTTCATACGTAACTACTAATACAGTGTAGGACTGCACTAGCAGAAGGTGGCTGATACCTACTCTGGGAAGAACAGTTATATCACTAATAGGGCATCACACAACTGCAAAACGGAGAAGTGGTGATGCTAAGACTTGAACTGGTGCCACCTTCACCAGGCAAACTACTCAGCTGTTCACAGTTATGAGACTGCTGCATTTATATATACACATCTTCATCTTATTGTCTTCTGGAGTGAGACTTTTAAAAAACCTATTTACTCTTTACAGGACAGGAAAAAAGCTCTAGCAAGTGTTCTGCCTCACATGTTAAGTTGCAGTTATACTGAATTCCAATGGAGAAATCAAATCATCAGCCTGTGTTTAAAATTCTGGTTCTACCTTGTATTGAGTATGGCTATTATAATATCCTTTCTTCCCTCTCATACACAGCATGAGCTTTTTACAGTCCCATTTCACTACAGCATCCTAGAGAAAGCTGACCTCCTGACCTTATTTAAACTATGTTTTTCAGTAATACTCTACTCATTTCGCTGTTAGATGAAATGAGCAGCAAGCTGCACACACGGCCCACATCCTTATGGAAGAATTAGGATCGTGCCATATCCATGCTCAGTCCTGGGAACTTTAGGTGATAAATGTGCAATGACGGGATCATTTTAGGAACTTTCATCTTATACATTCCCAAATGATACTGCAGCCGTAAGAATCTGATGAGGAATCCTAATAGAACTGCCTGTCATGTGAATAACTTTGCACAGCATCCTACCTGCCAGACCCCTGTTAATGTGCCACAAAGGAAGTTGTGCAAACACAACACTACCAGCATTGCTGGAACAATTGCAATAGATCATTTGGCAAGAAATGCATTTTTGTCATTCATCAGTCATTAAGTTCCATTAATATAAATGTGAGCTCACTTCTCATTACAGATAGATGAATGAAATACAGAATATTGAATAAAATGTTTCTCTCGGAGAAATGCATCAATGGACTTGTAGTTTGCAGAAATACGATGAACTTTACTTGTCCTGAAAGAATTTCTTTTTTTGGATCATGGGAGGAAGGCTGGATACTCCAGGGGACAATGTGATTTTGGTTCAAATGTGCAGGTAGTGATGAACACAAACATGGATGTTGCCTTGTGGTTACAACGGCATTTGATTTTTCTGTGCTTCCAACACTACAAAGATGTTTAGGAAGCTTTTTATTTTTCTCCAAACTCAGGAAAAAGTAAATGTGCTACCCCTCTTCACTTTTTTCCTTTTTTCCTCTTTTCTATTTTGTAATCTTCACTGCTATTTGAATTGTTTTTCTGCCCAGACAGAGTTTTTGTCTAGACAGGACATCTTTAGTCTTTCTGAAGACAGTTATTTAAAGCAGAGTGTTAGAACAACATTTATCAATGTTATTTGCACTACACACCCAGTCTAGGCACAATCAAAACTCTGTTGTTCCTCACCCTTCACTTAGGACCAGAGTAAAATATGGTCCCTATCCATGAGTGCTTACAGTCTGTTTTAAAATGTTGTTCACAGTAATGTTGTAAAATGCATCTTTGTGCAGCCTTAGGCTGCTGCCACCATGCATAGACATGTCTGCAAAGGCTCCTGATTTAAATTTTCCCCAGTGTATGTGAGCTGAGAACTGCTGCCTGTATGCATGGAAAACCTCACTGATACAGTGAATGCCATTCTGACTCTGAGCACTCTCTCATGGTTAACTCATGCCAATACTTAAAACACAACCATTGCAAGATTGTATTTTGGGACTGGTTTATAAAATCGGCCTATCTTTTTGGAACATCCACTGTATATGGATGATTTTGTTTCGAGGAAGCTAAGTGAGGTGGATGGATATAGCCAGATGAGTGTCTCCATTGAATTTTATAGTGTTGAATTTTTCTGTTTACTTGAAGACAAACAAACTGCTCTTAGTTATTGTTTTCTTAATGAGGGTAATGCAAGCAAAGTGGTTTAGATGTACAGTGTATCAAAGCAGCTGTTGAGAAAGCTCTGATGTGTAATAGCATGAGAAAACAGGATGGCAAAAAAAGCTGTTAGTCTTTCAATAGCATGAAAATTATCGTAGAGATAAGGGGAAAGAAGTTGAGAAGGATGTTGGGCAACAGTGAACTGCAGTATTGCTGTAAACAATAGAAAGGTGTATTTTCAGAGGAAAAAATGCTAAGAAGCTAGGAGAACTGAACATCTGAGGAATATTCTTCAAGAGAAGACAGATACTATGAGAGGGAAAGAGTTGCAGAGTTTAGTTAATGGGGAAAAGCCGGCTATATTGGCATGTAATGAGAAACTTGCTTGTGAGCTACATTGTGGGTTGATTTACATCCTGTGCGACTTACTGAAGTCACTAGGATTTCATGAGATGTAAATTAGATCAAATACCATCTCCTGGTGTTACTCAGACAAATTAGTTGGGTTAGAGATTTAGAGGCTTTTACTCTACTTGATGAGAACAGCAATAGGAAAAAGGGGGCTGATAGCCTTAAGTGGGAATAGACATGATTGAAGGTGCAAAGGAACGTTGAGTTAGTAGGACAGAAATACTGCGGTACAAAAAGCTCCGTGTTGAGAGCCTTTTCTAGGGGCTGGATGAAGGCAAATGAGGCATTCCTAAAGTCAAGAGTCATTAGAGTAGCAGCCAGAAACGTCAGAGGAGGTTGCAATTTGCTGATGGTTATTCAGAGTAATAAAGTGTCTATAGATAAACTAGAAAAGACTTTAGCTTTTTTTTTTGTAGGTGTGTGCTGAAGGCGACTAGAAGGGTTAACATGTTTAGGCCAAATCATCACCTGCTGTAGGTTTAATTGAGATCAGCAGAATGTCACTGCTTCCAAGTAAGTTGTACAGATTTACGCCAGTGCAGGTTTGGGACTCAGCCTTTTCTCTATATATTTTTCTCAAATAAATAGTACGTAGTTAGACAATGGACTTGAAAGGATAGTCAGGAAAACACACCAGAATACTAATGCCCTTATAAGAATGATTTGTATTTTGCCTCTGAGAGAAATTTTGGAGGAAAATGCAGCAAATTAAAAAAGTAAAGTAATTACTATATTAATAAAAAAACAACCACCACCCCAACACCTGATGGTGGATACCTACTAAAAATCAAAGGTGTTGTAGAGCTGGATCTGAAGAACTGAAAACTATTAAGTAAACATAACTGTAAATCTTAAGGCCAGTATAGGATGACAGTTTAGTCAATAGCAGGTGAAAAATCAAAATGAAAGTGCTGTGAACATCACAGTGGGGCAAAATAATAATATACATTTATCTAGCACTTAACATTTCCAGATTGTATGACCCTTAAATAATGTTGAAAGTTGCATTGGTCTTAGATGCATGGTAAGAAATAAAGGATATGCTGTATTTCTAGAGAATATAGCTGAGCAAGCTGTTACTAGACTGGAGGGCTACATTAGAGAAACACTGTGATGAAGGAATTATGGGTAATTTAAAATAATTAAGAGGGAATGAGTGCTTTCTGTCTGGATTTAATAAAAAATATATGTGGAGGTTAGATTGGGTAGCCCTTGGAAAACAAAGTGGTTGGTATTTGAGACTGAGTTAACTGGAGTGTTTAAGAGAATAAATTGGCAAACAACAAATTAGGTCTTTCTGAAGGAAAAATTAACTGTGCTATTAAAAATTGTTTTAAAGACCTTTAAGGAAATACACTGGTAAAGAGCAGCCGTCATTCTAAGATACTGGTTTGGGTTTGTGTGGCGGGGTGTTGGTAGCAGGGGAGGGGCCGCAGGGCCGGCTCCTGGGAGAAGCTTCTCGAAGCTTCCCCGGCTCCAGGCCGGACCCGCCGCTGGCCCAGGCCGAGCCCCTCAGCGACGGCGGTAGCGCCTCGGGGAGAACATGGCCGAGAGGGGAAACCTGCAGCGGGGGAGGAGGCTGGGATGCGAGAGAAACCCCTCTGCAGACACCGAGGGCGGTGAAGGAGGAGGCGGAGGAGGGGATGCCCCCGCAGCCCGCGGTGAGACGGCAGGCTGTCCCCCCCCAGCCCACGGAGGGGAGCGGGGCAGCAGATGCCCACCTGCAGCCCGGGCAGGGAGGAGCCCACGCCGGAGCAGGGGGATGGATGGATGCCCCCCAGGATGGCCGGGACTCCGTGGGGAAGCCCGCGCTGGAGCAGGCTGTGCCTGAAGGACTGCGCCCTGCGGCAGGGACCCGCGCTGGAGCAGTTGGTGAGGAACTGCAGCCCGCGGGAAGGACTCACGTCGGAGAAGCTGGTGGAGGACGGTCTCCCGCGGGAGGGACCCCACGGCGGAGCAGGGGCCGAGCGCGGAGTCCTCCTCCCCCTGAGGAGGACGGAGCGGCAGAGACGGCGTGTGAGGAACCGACCCCAGCCCCCGTCCCCTGTTCCCCTGCGCCGCCGGGGGGAGGAGGTGGAGAGAGCCGGGAGTGGAAGGAGGGAGGGCTGGGGGGAAGGTGTTCTCGGGTTGGGTTTTACTTCTCATTATCCTTGTTTTGATTTGATGGGTAGTAGATTAAACTGATTTTGTTTCTTCCCCAAGTGGAGCCTGTCTTTTGCCCGTGACCATAAGTGGTGAGTGATCCCTCCCAGTCCTTGTCTTGACCCACTAACGTTTCTTTTTATTTTCTCCTCATCCCACTGGGGCGGGGCCAGGAGGAGTGGGTGAGCGGCTTCGTGGTGCTTTGTTACCGGCTGGGCTTAAACTGCCACAGATACCCAGCGTGTGTGTGCATATCAGCCCCTTGCCAACCCCCTCATGCCCCGTGACAGCCCAGCACCCTCCTGCCTGGTGGGAGGGCAGGAGAGCTTTGTGTCCCGGGGCAGGCCTGCTAGCGGGCACAGAGCAAGCAGGGGTGGGTCAAAACTTAGGCTTATCTTCAGCATTTGTGGAAAAGCAACTGAAAGCCATGGGTCAAAAAGGCCACCTTCTGCAGACCATATTATGCCTCGTACTCACATACTGACTTGATTATGGGGGAAAAAAAAGAAAAATCTGAACAAAATGGTGATGATCTGTCCAAGTGATGAGAGATGTGACTGATCTCCCTGGGGCTAATTCTTTATATAAAGTTAAATGTACGCCTAGAGGGTTTCCTGGATGCAGTCAGAAAGTTCATTCCCTTGCAAACTTGAGAAATAAATCAGGGTAAAATCATAGTAATTGACAGCTCTTTGGTCTGACTTACTTTCTGACATTGCCAGTTGACTTCGTTACAGGAGCAGGGACTAAGGCACGACCCAAGTTCTCAGAAAAGGGACTGTGTTCAGAGTGCTGGATTTTGTGGTGAATTTGTATGATCATAGCCTTAGACAAATCTATTTTTGTAGTTGCCATATGTGACGGCTTTTCATAATTGCCATCTGTGGAATGAAAGGCAATTCAGGCAAAAATGTGCACAGTTGCAAATATTAGAAAATACGGCTATTATAAAAAGTCATAAGAACTTTATGCACATGTTCCATCCACAATGGAAAGGCCAGATTCTAATATCACGCATGATGCACAGTGACAGATTTTTCTTAGGTATGCCGAGATGCCCACGCTGCGTCTGAGATTAGAATCTGTCCCAAAAATGGATTATTGGGATATGAAAGAGCCAATGATGAGGAAAATCAAATTTTACTGAGTTTTTTTTCTCACTCTTACTATGTGAGATTTGCCTTACAGCATAGTTCTTGATCTTTGTAATTTATTATGAAAATTGGCAATAAAAATAATGACAAAATGTAAAAAATCATTTTCCTCCTTAAGAAATTCACATCATCAAATTAGGACAAAGAAGTGATCTTTCTATGCCCAGTTGCTCTGAGCAACTAGCAAATTTTGAGTACATGAAGCATTAGCTGAAGCAAACAAGGATTCCATTACCAGGGGGATTCCCCCGAGGTGGTGTTATCAGGTATTGGTAGCGCTCTAGTTCTGGTGTTGTGGAGGTTGTGTGCAGGTTAATTTACTCTGCAAATCCTATAATCAGTGGCAGCATCTTCATTTATTTAAATCCCAAACTTTACTGTCTTTATTTTCCCCGTATCCAGATACTGTCTTCTGTTCTTGTCTCTTTGGAGAGAAGGTAAATGAAATTTGGGTACGAGACATAATTATTCTGGGAAAATCACCCTGTGGCATTGATTTATATGCAAGATCTTGCCCTGCAGCAGCTTGACAGCTACACAAGGCTAGGGAGGCAAAGGCTACAGAGCTTCTCTCCTTCTTAAATGATATATTTATGGCCCTTGTCTCTTGTCTTTAATTCACAGTGACCCAGGTTTAGCAAAAGAAGTTGGTACAGCTATCCCATTCTCATCTCCAGAGTAACCCAGCACTGGCCAGGTAAGAAACTCCCCTTGGATAGGGGAGATTTGATTTTCTAACGTCATGGGAAGATAAGGGGTGCAGTGAACACAGCCCCCATGCACCACTCAGGGGCAGAGCTGAAGAAGCCCTGGCAACGCTCCACAGTTAGAAAGCCCCTTGTGACTTTAGACTTCTTCAGTATTGAATAGCAGCCGCAGTAGGGTTTCCATGATTTTGGATTAAGAGAAGTTTCTTGGAATGCTATTTAGAGTGCAAAGGGGTGGCTGATGTTTTGAAGTGCAGAGTGTTCCTAATGACTTCCATGGAAATCACAGTATCAATTGGTTCTGAAAATGAGGCCCCTTGTCTAAATGGCCAGGTACGAAGAAAAGGACCAAACACTTCAAAGTGTTTTGTTGGATCATTACTATATACCCATTTTACTATATCTGAACTGAACAGTTTTTCATTCAACAGAGGATTGTTACTTTATTGCAAACAAATGCAGACAAATTCTAATAGCAGATTCAGCATTTTTAGCAAAGACTACAAACACAAAAATGGTCACTGCAAATGTTTTTCTAATCTACAGCTTCTCAGTTTTTTCTGAGAGCAATACCCTTGTGTTAGTGATGCTTCTAACACCAACTGAGAAAAGCTATAAATCTTTATAACTCACAAGTGAAGCAATAAAATTTCAATGGCAAAATGTTTCTGTCTTCTGGAAAAGTTTCTGTCTTCTTGAAAACATGAAAAATATGCCACTGTGTAGGGACAGAGAGCTTTTGCAGGAAATATTTATTAAGACTGACTGTGAATATTCAATAAATACCCCGAAGTCCACATAGTTTTAAAATGTTGTTTTTAATCAAGATTTTGCTTTTCAAATATTGTTGTAACTAACCATCTATCTTCAAATATTCTGAAAATAGAAGGATTCCATTTGTCATGTGTAAGCTATATAAATGCTATCTAGATGCTGTAAAATGAGCTCCTTTTTTAGGCATACATATTAAGGTATTCCTTTTCACAAGAAGGTTTGAGTATAAAAATTATATATCTGCTCATCTTTATATAATATAAATTCCAAAATATCTTTTTCTTTTAAAAACATAGTAGTTTTTACCAGAAATATCATGGAATGTATCTGCAGTTGTAGATTTTTAAGCTGCAGCGTCAACAAGCAAATCGAGTTATACAGGATACTACATCAAATGAAACTTCAATGCCGTGCATCACCAAAATGTATGTTTCACATCTCACTGCATCCTTTCTAGTTGTGTTCTAGTTTCACACAGGGACACCAAGACCCTAAAAAAGTCTTATGCATGCAGATAATTAATATGCTGCCTTGTAACAAATACCGAGGACACTAAGGGGTCAGTCTGTACTGATACTTTGTTTTTATTCTTTTGCAGTTTCAAATTAGCTGAAAGGTTATTGGTGTCAAGTCTCTAGTTCAAAATCTTTTACTATCTGGGCAGTTTTAGTAAGGTTTTGAAACTGTATGATACTGTTGCTGATGTAGCAAAGGGTTAGAATGAAAGATCTTGTTTGTACGCTATTATGAACAATAATTGGACTTTGATAGTGGACATGAGGATCCCAGTATCATCTTTGTTTTTTTGTGACTTCTCTGACCCTTATGTCCTCTGCAGTCACACAAATCTCCATGTGCATGGGATAAATAAATTCCTTCATTTTCATAAAAGAAAATAAGAACAAGGGATTGGAAAACACTGTCATTAATTACAGTTCCCTGCTTCATCAGGACAACATCATGTAGTCACTTCTATGGAAGTTACTCAACACAACTGTAAATGAAAGTAAATTTCTTGTTGCACCATCTCACTTGAAAACATGTCCCAGGAATATAATGGAGGAATAGCTAAAACTATTTTTTCTTATATAGCCTTAATGTATGTATGATCAGTTCACACACATTTGTCCTTGGAATTATTTGTTCTCTGGTCCTGAAACAGCAGTGCTTCTCCCTCCCTCATGCTTATCGTAGTGTATTTATGGACAGCAATATTTTCCTCTCTTAACTTTGTAAGTCTTGTAAAACTAGTAATGTACAGTAGCTAGACTCCTTTGCTTCACTGGCTTTTCTCTTCTCCAGCAGTCTTCCACTGCACATTAATGCTTAAATTTATTTACCTTGAATGTGAGGATCAGGACTGCATATTTTTGCAGAATGTGTTTGGCAATCTGAATTTTGGGCTTCACAACTGCTAGTTTCCATTTCCTCCTTTCCCCCGCCCCCCCCCTTTTTTTTAACCATTGAGTTAAACAAAGTCAAGTCAATCTTAGATTATATTCTATTAATGTATCATTTTGCTATGTATATTTTAGTCTAAAATTAGGGCAAACTTTTAAAGAAAAACTCATCTTCTATATTTAGTTAAAATTCTTATAGAAAACTGAGTATTCAACATAACTCGAACATAGAACATGCTTTGATTTTCAGGTTTTCATTAAATCAAAGAGTATAATTAATAAATATAATTTCACATCAGTATTAATTTCTCTTACATAGTGGATGTGCAAGTGTTTTCTAAAAATAACAGCAATACATGAAGGAAAAGGATATAACCGCTTCAGAAGTTTTGGCAACTTTGAAAAACAACTGCGCGGGGTTTTTCATATTTTCTAATCCTTCTTTTCTACTTTTTTGTGTTTCACTGGTGTTGATGTCTGCAGAGTGTAGCCTAGCTTTGTATAGAGTATGGTAGTTAGCAGCAGCAATCGCTGTGTAAAGTGGTAGAACATGGTTGAGGTCTTCACGTTAGACTGAAGGGGAGAGAACGCTGAGTTATAAAGATCTGCCCATTGCTGCTGAGAGCTTCACTGTACAAGTGGTCTATTGTCCACTTCTGTCTTGGTCTGAAAGCATCTACCTGATGCAGTACTAGCCACCACATGTGGAAAATTGACTTGAGTGAGAGGCAAATTAAATCTTCCTGTTTTCTTTTATTTCTCTAAAAGATATACTAAATCATGCAAATGTTACTCTTATGTCTGAGTTACTTCTTTAAAATGTTACAAGTGGCTGTAGAAGTGATTGTACTTCAGAGCTGCAAAAGCTCTTCTGGGGCCCTGTTCCAGCATGCACCACTTTCTGCTTTCATATTGGAGCCACTTCAGAGAAACTTAAATGAAAATAAATCATGAGCTTCCTCCAAGGAGGGAACAAAATACGTTTTCTTTTAATGCTGGTTTTGTGCCAAATGCTGCATACCAAATTTGTGGTATAAAATCCAGGAGAAATTGGGAGGAAAAAGGTTGATGTTAGGTGGTACTTTTCTTAAGTTTACTAGGGATAGAAAACATTTATATGGGAGAATATTTGCACTAGATCCTTGTGTCTGACAGCGAAGCAAGCACCCATGCCTTTTTTCTCCTGATATTCTGCTTGTTGCAAAGTTAGGTGTATGTGTAGCTTAATGCGCTACAGCTGGAGTTCTGTCTCTTTTTTACTCATTCCAAAACAGGCAACGGCTTTAGCTGAGTCAGAATTTCATCTTTATTTTCACCTCACTAATCTCACATTTTTACCTGGTTATGTGATTTCAAGGTAGGACCACAGCCTAAGAGTAAAGAATGCTCTTCACCCTGTCATTGTCCCTTCAGCCAGGACTTTCGGTGCCTAGAGAGCTTCAAACAGAGCTTCCTATGGCAATATGGAAAAATGCGATTGTTACTGAAGGAGCCTAAAAGTAAGGCCTTCCAACCACTACTAAAGATAGAAACTGCTTTTCTGTGGAGGTAATGTTGCTACATGATTCTCCTGTCAATTTCCAAATGCTTTTCCTTCAGTATTTCTCTTAATTTCCCATGCCATTCAGCCCTGGTATGTTGTGAAAAATAACCAATACCTAGTTTCGCCTGTGGAAGGCTGGAGCCACACTTCCTCTTAGGGCTGACTGGAGCTGAAAACAGCCAAGCTCCCTCTGGCAGTAGACTCCTAGAAGCAGCAATTAAGTAATCTTCCTGATGATGGCTTTGCCATTGTGAAAATATTTTAAGCCAGTGACAACTTCTGTAGTTGATGGGGGAATGAGGGCTGGAACGGTCACTACTTCACTCACCCCAGCAGCAGGATCTTTTCCAGGGTTAAGTTCCTCTTCTGCTCCTTCTGCCCTTCTCCGTGGCCCTGATTTGCCTCTCATCTTCAGAACAGTAGAGCCTGGTTTTCTCTGCACCAGCAGGAAGCATCCAGCTGGCTCTCCCTCCTCTCTCTGCACCTGGGCCCCTTCAGCGGCAGCCCTAAGCACTCAGTCTCAGCCGCTCAGGTCCTGTGCATGGTGCTGGAGCTGGGGAGTCTCCTGGTGTGAGGAAACGTTCCCCATCAGGTCTTGTAGCTTGATGCTGAAGCATGTTCATGGCAGATGGAATCTGTAGGGAGTTTAGATAAAAAATTTCTGTAAAAAAAAAAAAGCTTGCAAATTGGTTAAAAGCATCTCTTAGATTTGAGTAACCGAAGTATCTGGCCTGCCATGTTTCAAGCTTTTTCTCTAGATTACAGTGATGTTTGAGTGTCATGTAATTACACCAATTAAATTATTTTTAATAAGAAAAAAATATTTTGTCTTAATTTTATACTTCAAACTGACTAAAACTTTTTTTTAAATATTCCGTTAAATTCAGGTGTGGGATGTACTTGTGGCAATAAATAGCTAGATACAAGAGTTTATAACAGGAACCATTAGACAGCCTCATTTTATCTGGGGAAATAAGTACTCTTTTTCACTTTAAAAGAAAAAAATAAAACATCACAAAGTGAATTCTGAGGATACTAAGTCATTAGTCAGAGAAAAATCCAGTTGAAATCAAACTCTTATGGATTGGCCAAACAGCAAAGGGCATACTCATTTCTGTAGAAAAATTATTTCAGGCTAACACAAATTTATTGAAAACATCTGCTCCTCTAATTAGCATACTGACTACTTATCATCTTTAGTTGTTCAAAATGCCAGACTGTTTCATTACAACAGGAGGTATTGTGATGTAGAAAAATTCAACCAGGACTAAAAAGCAGCTATTGCTATTGATTTAAAGAAAAAAAAAATTAATATAATTTTTTGTGTTTTATTGTAACAATAAAAAATAGTAGTAGTAGTAGATCATATATGTCACGAACAATCTCTGCCAAAGCATGAAGTACAAATCTACAACAAAATTTTCATCTAATAATAGAATTTCAAACTCTTTCCTCACTGTAAATATCCAAAAAGTATCCATTAAACCCTCCAATTCCTATTTTAATGGAATATTTTGAAAATGTTTTGTTTCATCCTGAGAATGTTTTTTACACTGCCTGCAAGACACAAATTCCAGAGCCCTGTCTGTTAATCAGCACAATCTGTTTACCATGAAAAAATGTCATGGTAATCTCTGATTGCAGATAAACACCTTCCTTTGGAGAATTATCATTATTAACATAGCAGGTTCAACTAACTTTTGTGGCAGCCACAGAGAGAGTATAGCTGGCTCAATCCCTCTTACTTTTTCTTGCATCTTCATATTATTCTTTTTTGTTGTCTCAAACCCTAGACTCTGGCTTTTCAGTGTTTCAGCTGTTTGCTGCTCTTAAACGTTATCAAATATTGGATACTTTTGACTGAAGTTGAAAGCAACTTTGAAAACAGACATATGACATTCTAACATTTAGGGCTGCACACCACTTTCTCACTTGGGACAATGCAGAATGAAACAATGGCTACAGATAGAAGAAAAATGTGGCTCTGCTGAACCCAACCCAAACCTCACCATGGACAAAGTGGGCTGAGCCAGGGAGTTCTTGAGATCTGTATCATCTCCACTGAGGACTCATTTTATATCTGTAGGCAAGTCATTTAACTGTCTCTGGATCAAATTCTCCTTTGTCGTAAATCCATGAAGCTTTGTGCGTTTCATGGTACATGTGTCAGCTGAGGAATTACCCAAATTCTTTTGCTGGAATATGTCAAGCTGGTGAATGGGCTCGGCATTACCCCTCTAATCTTAAAGGTTCATAAGACATTTTGGGCTTTAAAAATTAAAACCAGGCTGATAAAAAATGATTGCTTGACTCCCACACTACTGCTTTTAAGAATAACATCAATTTAATTTTGAGTAGGAATATATCAATCTGACCCTAAATGAATGCAAACAAAAAAAATTTTCTTATCAAACAAGCACAAAGATATGTTCTGCCATTGTTTAACAGAAAGTCGTGGTTGTGCTACATTTATGACTGTTTCCTTCCACAGCTCTGTCAGGGATATAATTTCAGAAACTTTCTGTATGCTAGATGTTTAGTTGGTTTATTTTTCTTTCTCTCTAGGCTTGCATAGATTTTAGATACTTGCCTTAAAAGAAAAAACTCTTTGGAGTGAAATATTATGTTAGATTCAGTCATGTCTATTCTAGTAAGGAAATTTGTACTTGATAGCTCTTCTTGTTATTATCAGTTCTTTCAGCACAATGTGAATTTTTTCTTGACTTTCTTCAGTAATTTTGTTTATTGTGAATTACGTTATTCTAAATTATTGTGCTGTCAGGGGGAAGGGCTAAAAAGAACTGTCAGTAAAAGAGGTAGGCTGTGGTTCTCAGGCATTATATTGGTGTTGCATATGCAAAAGCACCTTTGCTAGGGCTATGGGTGACACCTTACAACTCTGAATGTTCTTGAACTATTGCTGTTGTGGTAGGTAATAAGGGTAGATACAAGGCTGGTCTGGGGCGAGGGAAATTTGCTTCATTGCCTTTGCCAAAAATTACTGCTTTTGGAAGTGGAGCTTGGTGGAGCCAGAAGGTTGCTTTATTCTTTGATAATAGTATCAATTTAAAAAAAGTCACATCCAAGCATAAAAAAAATGCCTAGTTCTTGGACAGTGTAACTGGTAGGAGAAGCACATTGCTAGGACTCCATCTCTAAAACATACCTTCTATGGCATGGGAAAGCAGAAAACTGAAGAAAGTGTCAGACTGCATTTATTTTAATTTTTTCCTCCATACAATTAATGTGAGTTAATGGAAGGAGTGACTGCCCTGGCATCCCCTTCCAACTGCAGATTTCCTACTCCCAAAGGTCTCTCTGGAACATGAGGGAGCAATGCTGCAGAAGCTGGTAAAAGCCACTAATTAGAACTGTAATTAACAGATAAGGATATGTGAGGAATCTTCTCATATGGGATTCCAATACAGCATTTCAGCTATAGTTTCTGTCAGTGTTAGGTCCAGCATTAGCCTCCTCGGATTTTGCCTAGAAGTAGAACAAATGTTCTCTGTAGAATTAACAGTAAAGCATTTTATGTGCAGCTGCATGGAAGCTTTAAGGCAGCTGGCTGATCAGACTCACCTCTGTCTGCTGCAGGTAATTCTGCTGTTGGAGGAAATGAAAGTTCAGGGATCATACGGTAGAGCTATGTGATGAAGAAGGGCTTTTGAAAGCAGGGAAGTTTGCCTTTCAGGGAGAATAAGATTTGTAACAGGAGAAGAGCCTGAGTGAAAGTTCAGGGAAAGAAATTCTGGGTAGTTTGATGTCATTTAGGGGAGGTAGCCTGTTTCTTCAGCAGCTCCCAAGCCCTTGAACGAAGTTTTAAGGGTATGAAGGCACTCGTTCCAGCCCAAAAGAACTGGTAGCAGGAGGGCTGCACACTCTGAAATATGAGCAATACCTTGACAAGGTGCAACTCCTAGCAAGATGCAATACCTAGATTCGAGTATAATTTTGGGAGGAGGAGATCGGGATTCTTAACTGGATGGTAGACAGTTCACTGACAAATTCAGGTAGGAAATAATAACATGCTGCAGGGGAAAAAAATAAAATAAATGAGGCCATATGCTGCATGAGCATTGGCTAAAGTGCTTCCACTGTAGGAAGAGAAAATTGAAGTGGTAATTAACTTAATCCATTACTAAAATGTGTCATTCGTGTTTTCATACATTGCTTGCTTCTTTTCAGCATCCCCAAAAATGCCAATATTGGTAAGTTTAAAAAGGTGATGAAATATTCACACAATATCTGTATATTCCTAATACTTCAGAATATTCACCTGACTGATACACTAGTTAATTTAGTCAAGACAGCAGTCAAAGTTTAATGAATGCAGCATTTGTGTGATGTTTGGGATAGCTTGGGTAAAAGTTGCCTTGGGAATCAATAATGATGCTTCCCCTTTGAGTACCAAAAAGCCAAAGGATTTGCACTGGACATGCTTGTGATGCTCAAAGCAAGACTGCAGCCTAACAGGGTTGGAGGAGGGGAACTCCAAAAAGATTAATTGAATGGCAAGAAACATTTCTTTCTGCTATTGTGGCAAAGATTCTGTAAACTGTTCTGTATGCTACTGGTTTGCCTTGGTGAGGGCTTGTTAAGCAATTCAGCAAGCAGCGCACCAGGTGGGAGACTGTAACCAGCACAGGGTAGCTATCAGCTGAGATAAGCAATAGAGCCCAAAATGCCTCATTTTCAGCAGTGAACTAATCCTAATAATATCTGTTACAGAAGTGCTGTCTTCTTGAATTTTTTTTTTCTTATTATTTAGTGGGAAAAAAACCCTGGCTTTGTAGTCTTTCCTAGTGATCGTTCAAATATGCAATAAAACCAGCAGTGGGCTGAGCCTGATTTGTTCCAGTTCACAACTGCAGCCCTTATAGATTCAGAGAGTAACTTTCTTCTTATTTTGAGACCTCTGGTGATAACATTACATCTTTCCTTACTGCTGTCTAAAGGTTTGGATCGGTGCTTTGCTGGCCATGGAACAATATAGTCTTTCTAAGCTGTGAGGGAGGTTTTGTTCTGTTGCATAAGGGGGATTTTTGATAAAAAAGAAAACTCTTTGTATGTTTTGTGGAGGCATGCTGCTGCCAGTGCCTTGATGAACGTTTGCAAATATGAGAGAATTGATAGGTTAAATATTGCAGTGCTAAGAGCCTCTCTCTGTTACAGTTTAAACTTTGACTTACAACCTTAATTAAGAGGTAAAGCTAAAAGTTCCACAACCTAATACTTCTAAAATGGGTGTGCTGGAGTCTGAACTGAAGCTCTGCTGCTTCAGTAACTAAACAAAGGTACTTATTAGACTAAAAATACTGTGTTGAACATCAGGAAGTCAAGTTATATCAGCTTAATATTAAATTATGTTCTTTCATATACATCATTATCTCCTACCGTAAGCTGTGCAGCTGTTCATGAAATCTGCACCCAGTCTATAGTTTGTGACATATCTTGAACAGATATTTTATGAAAAAAGCCACCATGTCTAACCTTGTAGTCATCAATTTAGAATTTCTTACATTTACCTGTTAATAAATGTATACCTTCCTTTATATATGCATTCCAGCAGTGTCATGTGTATGTTCTAACAATTACCCACATTTAATGCTCCTTCGTGACCTTTATGCATGTAAGGAGCAATGAAAATGCACTTGGGACTTGTACATGTCATGGTCGAGTTTAATCTTTCATGATTGAAAGAAGCTGAGCATGTAAGATAGAAAATAGTGCAGTAATTGCTTCTTATTCTGGAAAATACCGTTCAGATTGTATGTGCTGGAAATACCATCATTTAGTGCTTTATAGAGGACTATCTTCAGCCACATCATTGGAGGTTCTTCCCTCACAGGAAGATGATCATAGTCCTCGAATTAGTAGCAATGCTCCTTGGGTTACTGTATGCCTCCGATTTTTCCAACTTATATGTGCACTGTTTTTTAAAGTTAAAATGTTGTCCTTCCGGTAGATTATTGGATGCAGCTCCCTGTTAATGGAATTACTCTTGGCTGAAAACTAGAGAGAAAACGACTGATGAAGATCTGCTAAATTTTCTAAAAAAACTTAGATATATGACTTTAAGCTGCACAGTTGGTTCCATACTGAAAACAGTATCTTTGAAAGCTTAAATGAAGATTAGATATATTCAGGTATCACATGTGAATATGAGAGAACCATTTTTTCCTAGGATGCTAAATCCAACAGGTTTTGAAAATTATACCATTCTTTGCCTGAAGACTGGTTACTCTGAAAAGTATACTTAGAGACTATTTGGAATTCTTGCTCACTGACCGTGAATCATGGCATTTTCTACCAGTATTCTCATGTTTCCGTCTCTCCAAGAGCTCTAAGGAAAAAGAAAGGCAACATTCATCTGGAGAAATTGCTTTCCCCCCTCTCTGTGTATTACCTTCACTAGTTAGAAATGAGTTAAGAGTTTATTAGTATTCAAAGTTCTTCACTATTCAAAAGGTTTGTTTCTGTTTGCTTTTGGCTTCATTTATAGTAGAAGAGTAGTGGAAAGCTCATTTTTAGGGATTACGCTTCCTTGTTCTCTCTGACGTGTCGTAATTGCATAAGGGTTGAGACAGATTTTCCTCCTTCTGTTCTTTGGATGGGATCCACAGCAATATAACTGATAAAGAAATGGCATTGACTCTGGCTCTGGAATTAGAGGGACAATTCTTATGAGAAGAAATGGTCATTTATTCAGGGGATGAGCCAGTACCAACTGCAGTGATGTATTTTTCTACATAGGTAAATGAACTGTGAAGTAAAGGTTCATTAAGCAAAGAATATCAACTATGCAGAAAACCGTAAAAGTTATCAAATACAATGTAGACGAGCAGGAACTGAAAGGACTTAGAAAAGTGACGGCATCATAGAACTGAGAGATTTTAAAAAACAAATATTTGAGCTTTAAAAATAGTTTTTATTGCATTTCTTAAGTCTCCAAGTATTTCTTAGTAACCTCTTACCTGTTATAATTGCTTAGTTGCACTGAAATTGTTGCAAGGTTGGCAAGTTTCCAGGGTAGCATCAGCCTGGTTCCCAGAGCGAGACAGACACCTTTATATTGTTGAGACTTGGGCATTTCAATGGGACCTGCGAGGAAGGGTAATAACTAGTGGGAATAAGGATGGTGGAATTTGGCCCTAAATTAATGCCTGTTGTAGCCTTGAGGGTCTGTGTATACTGCTAGCCTAAGCTATTGCTTCTAAGGGCCTGTTTTGTATATTGCTTACAAAGATTTATTTTAAACAAATCCCTGATAGTCATTGTAAATCAGTGCTTTAACTTTTAATTATTGTCTAGGCAGCTGGTTTTCTGAATTATATTCAACATCACAAGTATTTTCTTTTTCTTCTGAATTCCAAAAAGTCGCTTTTAAATATAAGGTGTCTCAAGTTCACTTTATCTGAGAAATAAGAAATCTGAGAGGATGTAAGATAATTTGGCTGATGTTTCAGTGAGAGGGTGTCAGAGAGAGACTAAGATAAGAGAATGAAGTAATTCAAGTTACGTATGGACTGATACATTGACTTCAGATTATGAGCCACAATTTCTTCTTAATTTAATTTTTAACAGTTTTTTTTCTTCTCAACACATTTTGCAGGAAAAAAAAAAGGAATGTGGTAGAGCTTTTACTCTGTAATATTAATTTGGTTCAAATAGTATGAGTTTTTAGTATAGAAATCTGCATATTAAAAAAGTGAAGAGGCTGGGGTTTACATGTTTTTTCCTTAACAAATCCTTTAAATTCTCCTCTGGTTATTACAAACTAGCCTTGCAGTTAAGGTTTAAAGGTTAGCTAACAGCTTTTTTAGAAGATGGGGAGGGTTTGGGGTCTAACACAGACATTAATGAAAACATAGAATAATTGTTGAAGGTGTATTTTTACTGATACAGTACACAATTTTTTTTCTTTCTCTTTTTAAAAATCGAGCTAGGCTCAGCTAACAGAAACTGTTAAAGTACAAGATTTAACATAAGAGAAACATTCCTTCCTAGGATAAAAATGAGGATTATGATTTATCGCTTTTAGCATACTATAATAGTATCTTGAAACAATCTGTATTTGGAGAGTTATGTGAGATAACATTACAAGCATTCTGGAATCACACTGTGACAGTCCAGTGAGCCCAAATGGTCATTGCAGGCAAAATGGCAGGTTGAATGGAATGAATGAGATTGTGTATTTGATACGCTTCATATTCAAAAGCTCTACGCACACTGTGGCATACAAAACTTTGCTATGGGCAAATAGGGAACATACCTTATGTGCATAGCAAGGAGTTTATTGTTAATCTAATTCAAGAATGATTACTAATCCAGATCTACTTATAGAAAAAGAATAAAGAAAATAAAAGAATGCAGTTTCAGGAAAATGTCCTAATAATGGAACAATTGCAACTGTTGCATGCTCCTTAGTACCGACACTCTTCTCTCCAGTGTGTTATCCTTGCCCTTGCATGGCTTCCATGAACCACAAGACTGGGTGCTCACCTTCCTCAAGAAAAGGGAGGGTGTTACATGAGCCTTCTGCAGCCCCTGGCTCTTCATTAAGAGGAGAATTTTGACTTTGGGGGTTTCCTCTACCCTGCTCCTGGGTCCAATAAGTTAACTAATGAGAGCCATTCACTTTTTCTTTCTTTGTGGGTTCCCAATTTCACCTTACACACAATTCTTTATATATACATACATACTCCTTGTTCACATTATTATCTATAAGCCAGTTCCATGATCACATTCCTTTTGTGACAGTAATTAACTATTCATGATTATATTCCTGGGGCCCCTAGTATCATCCTCTGCCTTTATTTGAAGGCCTCTGCTATCATCTCATAACTGTCAATAATTTTGAGAGCAGTTTGGGATATCTTATGAGTGACCTGGGGATACTTAATCATAACTTGACATTAAATTTAGGGCATGGCCATAGCATTTAGCATATGGTTCTTTCCTTTACAGTTTGGTACTGATCCTGCCTCCTAGAGGCTATTTAATTTTTAACTCTCTCTTTTCTCTACTGAAATGAAATAAGTAATTCTCTCACCTCCGAAACCAGCCAAAACAATAAATCTAAAACTACTGGTATAATACTTGAATCAAATAGTGCAGAACAGCTGCAAAACTCCCTTATAATTGGTCCTGGTGATTGTCTTTCCTGGAGACTATCTACTTCATACATAAAACATGCATGCGTGTATCTCCATTGCTACCACAAGGTCTTGGCAGGTCTGTTTTTCTGTATATCAAATTAATGGTCTGAGATTTCTTTCATAACAGTTATTTCAGTAATTTCTGAATTTTCTTTTATCTGTAATTTTCATTCCCAATAATTTATTATTATTATTATGAAATAATGTTCATATTCAAAACTTTGGATACAACAGAAGCAAAGTATTGAGCAGCTCATGTTACCTTCTGTTGAATTCCATGTTTACGCAAAATAACGCAGCAGAAACTTAGAGTAGTTGGCAGTAATCAGATATCTACAACACAATGAAATAATGTTTTAATAAATGGAATCTTTCCTTAATTCAAGACAGCAAGTCAGTTCTTAATGTTTGCTTCTTCTAAGCTAATATGTCGGATTGTGGTGTACAGTTTTTAACAGGTACCTATCTTACACCATGGGGAAAAAGTTAGAGAAAACAGCAAACCGGAGAAAATATTTATAAACTTTCGTATGTAAAAGGAGCTGTCATATATAAAATGCCTCATGTTTTTATAAAATGAAATGTCTACTTGGAAAAGCATTAATTTAAGAAATACAGTGGAGTATAAAAAATCCTCTTAACATTGGGGGTTGGGTTTAGAAAACACTTGTGTGCCCATCATACTGCAAACACTGTTATAGAACTGTACTCTCAGGATTCTCTGAACTGCTGAAAGAGAGAATCGTACTCATTTTAAATCCAGAGTTAAAAAAGCTTATTTCAATAAGATACTGAGTTGTGTCAGTAACTGATGAAACTTTAAACAAGATACACTGGAATGGTATGATACGGTCTAACCTCAAATCTGTGCCTGTAATTTTTATTTCTTGCATCTGTAAGGAGGGGAGAGATTTGTTAGATCAGTGGATCCACTTTGCCCCTGCCTGGGTACATGGTTTTATTTAAAATGTGTTCCAAGATTTTTCAGTAGCTGTAATCAAAGTCCCACATCACTTACACAAAGCTTCTGAAGTGGATGCCATGGAAGCTTTGGCCCTTCTGGTCAGTATATTCTAGTGAGTATTGAAGAGAAATTCATTTGAATAAGGTAATCAAATTCATGCTGATCACGATATGATCAGAGATATATTTTTCCAGATGAAAACTGAAATCTGTAATTCTGCATGGCTCTAAAATGAATCATATTATATCTATTGATGTAACTGTCTTGCATAAAAATATTCATTATGAGAAGTAGTAAACAATTGTAGTAGTGGTTTTACTAGAATATAAGAGAATGTAACACGTACAGCAACACTTAGAAAACTGATGAGTTGTGTATAAGAACATTTATCCCTCCTCCCAGTAGTGCTTTCCATTAAGAAATGAATCAAATACCAGAATTCCCCTTTCCAAGCCCCAGTTAACTTTGCATTTCTTTGATTGGATCTCCCTAACTATGCAGTTTATAGAGTGGCAGAAAAGCCATTAGAATGGTTGGTTGTTTTCTTGTTGGCTAATGATGCTGTTCTTCCTTTTCCTGAAAGGGCATTTTTAAATCCCTGCATATTCTTATTCCTCCAGTCTGGCCTGCTGAATGGCAATCACAGCTAATATCTCCCTTCAGCAAACCATACTTCTGTCTTTAACTTTACCTCTGGAACAAATAGTCAATTTAAGTTTGTACTAAATGTGAGTTTTGGATTGGATTGTACAGTACTCTCCTAATGTGAAAGCTATGACTTTATAGCAGTCTTCATAAAGCATACCTCCATAACTCATCACATGTTCTCCTTTCTCTACATTCCAGGTATACGTATTCTATAAATCACTTTACCTTTTATAGTCTCTATACATCTCAAAATAAATTGAAACCTAAAATTGAAGTGCAAAAGTAATTTATTCCTGAAAAAATCCAATTGGTATTTATTACGTTAGCCACTTGGCGCTTCCCCTTTCTTTCCAGCACTCACTGTTTACACTGCCGTCCTCCTTGGTCTATTCTTCCAGCTTAATATTTATGTGTCGCTATTAAAGAGAACAGTGTTCTTTCAGATGCTTTCCATAGCACCCTCTATGCTTGGAATCTGGAGGAAAACTTAAAGGAGTATTATAGGTAATATACCTACTGCTTACGCACAGTATCTTAAGTTCCACATATTAAGAAATTGTTCAGATTTTCTTCATACAGTCAAGGTCACCATAGGTACTTTATCTTCCACATATCCTGGTTGGAAAGATAGGCTTGTGTGTTTTCATTATTTAGTATCAGATGGAAAGATACTTCATTTTGATATTTCCACTGCTTCCAGGCTGGGTAAGGACCTTGTCTCCAGTAATTGGGATTTTTCTGTTTGGAAGTCCACTGAAGGAAGGGGCCATACTGCAACTGTAACCACGTGTTGTGCTCTGCCTTACTAAGTTAAAGTCTTTTGGGTGGCAGCTGGCCCTTTTTCTATGGTCTGCCTCTTATACGCTTCCCTCTATTCAGCTGAGAACAACAGTCTTCTGCAAGTGGTTAGTCGTGATCTGACAGACTTGATCAGCTGGATCCTCTCATGAATCACAATCTTTTTCACATGGTTACATTTTGTGATTATCTCATTCTTAATGTGGTCGTGCCAATATACCACAAGCAGCTTGTTTCCAAGAGTAGCAGATTTTTGCCAAAGGCCTTCTTTTGAGAATCAGGGTTGATGTTACATATATCATGATCAAACCCATGGAAAATGTGCATAGCTTGAAAAGCCTAAGCATTTTGTGTCCCATAAAAGTTCATACCAGCTTCAGATCATTCAAACTGATTTGCATACCAGCTGTATTTCTCGTGATCTATGTGGGAGCAATTTTCTGCCCCTCAAAATGCAAACTCTTATTCTTTTTGTTTAGGAGATCAGTGTGTCAGTGAAAATCAGGGGCCCCTATGCAGTGTGCACTTGCTGCAGGACTGTTGGGCCCCTGGGATGTCGTACTCCACACTCTCAAGCTTGATGAGGATGGTGTTGAGTGATGTTGACTCTCCCTCACTGCTGGTAGTTGCTGTTCTGCAGTACTTATTAGCTCACTGTTGACTGGGATTTCACCTCTTCGTAATTGCTTTTCAGCAGGGTTAGTCATCTGGAAAGCCCATAGTGTATCCTAGCCCAATGTTTTTCTGAAATCAGGCTCATCCTCAGGCACCAGTTGCAGAATTCATCAGAAAACCTTCTTGTCAACCTTGGAGTTGTCTGTGGTTAGCCTCAGGCATGGGATTTATTACAATGTCTTTCTGTCTCTTCAGAAAGCAGAATAGAAATTTTCTCTTTCTGCATTTTGAATCTTCCCAAGAATAACAAAATTTTGGCTCAGGCAAGATATTTCTGAAGTCCTCATAATACCTTTTGGGATATTATGATCAGAATCAACTTCCTCACTTACTGGTGATCTTTATAGGTATCACTGCATAGCGTATGCCTATATCAGTCTGTTCAGATCCACTACTCCCTATGCTAGGCCCTGCTGATGCACCATCAGCTTCCAGTCTTAATTTCTTAAGCATCTGATCAAAGGCACTCTGCCTTTTCCACTGAGATGTCACCATTTTTGCTACCCTGTCTAAGCTAGGTTGTAGTTTTCTGGGTTTACATCACTTCTTTGGCTTTTGGTCCACCATCCAGCTTTGCCATATTTATTGCCTACTCCACAAGATTCTCCCTCTTTTTTGAAAGTATCAGGATGTATTTTTCTTTTAGTACAGCACCTGAGATAGTCCTTCTGACTGATCTCCCCTTTTACTCTAAATGTGTTTCTCAGTTTGGAGACTCCCAGGAATTTCCTGGTGCTGCAAGAGTCTTCTGTTAGCTACTTCATAGCTGCTGGTCCCATCTCCATGTCACTGGCTGAAAAGGTCCTCTTTCCTTTGGCTTTCTGCTTTGAACTAATCAGCAGAATAAGTCTTCTGCCATCTGTGCTTCCTAGCTGCCCTCTTGCAGTACCCAGTACAAATGAAACCACCCATTTTTAAAGCTTATGTAATCTACTATTTCAGGAGATCAAACTTACCATTCACATCATATTTCTTTTTTACTTCAGGCTATTCCAGGACATTGGTTCTGGCTGGACTTCTCAGCAGCTCAAGTAGAGTTGCTCAAATGAAGCCGGGGTATTGCAGGTGACAACTGATGAACTACATGCTTTGTGAAAGGCTCTGACACTGAAGTGCTGCAATTCCAGCTAATCTGACAGGACAACATCTATTGTGTTTTTGCGGATATGATAGCAAATTTGAGGGTGTTCCTTGGTCTTTTGATCTAGGCTGGAAGTTCATATGGTGTATCTGGAGAATATGGGATCCTGCAAATGGTACCATTCATGTGTCACATAGCTTTCCAGTGCTGTACCTGAATTTGTGTAACTTTGTTTCAAATTTTTTAGCAACCATTGGACCCCTGAAAATTTCACCAGCTGCTCACCTTTAGCTGGAGATGAAGCACATCTTTTTTCAGTAATTTTCGCTTAAACCCATGAATGCTAGTCACTAATAAGTGAGGAGAACTGAAACAGATGCCAGAAAATTAAAATCAATTGATTTTATGCATAACATTAACAAGGCATTTTATCTTGGTGACAAACAGTGCTATCTTAAGTAAGCATTCATTTGACTTAGTGGCTTTGATATCAGTTGCTATTAATATCCATGTAGCACTCATTAACAAGCCTGGAGCTTTCAGGGGTTTAGCTGAATGGTAAGTAAAACTACATGTGAAAATAAACTGACCTGTAAGCATCTTTTTTTTTTTAGGAAACAAACCAAACAAAAAACAAAAGGAAAATATATTAAAGCTAGTCTAACAGAATGCAGGAGATTAATAACTGTGGGCATTTAATGAATACTGTCTTATAAATAGAAAATAGATATTAATGATGAAGAGTTTCTAAAATTAGAATTTGTCTCAGATGAGATATTTAGAATAAGTTTATGGAAGTCATGTTATGTGGCCATAGGAACAAATCAAACAATAAATGGCTGACAAGCATAAATGCATAATTAATGCTGTGCATCAAAATGAACTGTACCAAAGCAGCTTTCATTTTCCCAGAAAATTGAAGGAAGCTCTCTAAAAGCAACTAATTTGCAATACAGAGCTGATGAAGTAACATTTGCAAATGTTTCTACTCTGTTGGAAGGCTGAAAGGATACTTATAAATTCCCCTGGATTACAAAGTAGGAATTGAAATCATTTCACTGCCTTCCCCCATTTCACCAGCTGCATACCTAACATGACATAAGCCCATAAGCTCTCTGAACTTCTTCCTCTAAAAGTTACTGCAAAACTCTTGTTTGATGGGTCCATATATCAGATTCACAGCTGTATCAGAAGCCTGAGTCAGTATTTATTTACATAACAGGACAGTTCTTTCTTCTTCTTGCAATATCTTTAGTTCAACCTGTAATGTTTTTTTAAAACTACAGTAAGCTTCAATAACTGGATCAACACCAGTGTATGTCAGGTAAACCTACAGTTCAACAGGTTTCTTCATTTTCATTCTTTAGCTTATTATTAGCTTATTATTGTGCTAGCTGGACAAGGAAAGTTTTAATTACTGATGCTGTGATCAAATCTGATGGTGCCAGGAAAAGCTAGAGCTTTATTTCTGTTCTTTATGGCGTTCTGTATGCAAGTAACTCAGCTGTCAGATAAGGAATCTGTATTAGGGCTCATTGGAGATCTTTGCAAGTGAACAGAAGCATTGATTTTTTTTGTTTGGTTTGGTTGGTTGGGGTTTTTTTGAGGGAATAGCATTAGGGAGGTTGAGATCCAACTATTGATTCATAGCCTAATTCTTTTAATGTATTAACAGTCTATGGAGAACTTGAAATTAAACAGAGCTGTTCAAACTTTTATTTAATGAACAGTAATACAATATTGCATAAAAAGAAATGTGATTAACCTGGTACCTAATAATGTTGATGGCATGATCCTTTCAAAGTAAGTCGCAGACTCCCTTTACTCTGACCAGGGCAGGATTTTTCTGCTTGAAACAGAAAAAAGTTTCAATGTTCTTAAAACCAGATTTGATCCAGCTCCGTCAAAAGTTAACGTTTGTCAAATTCTGTTTAATCCAATTTCTATTTTGTAGCCACTATTACACTAAAATGGCCATTCTAGTGCTCCTTTAGAGTATAACATGAGTAGCCATTGACATTGGTGGACCGAGATTTCTCCTCTGATGTTTCTCACCAGATAGTAGCTCTCCGAACAAACTCTGTTATGATATGAAATATTAAACATCAGGGAGGCAGGATTGCTGACAGCACTGTAATATTGAAGACATCTGTCTGATTCATAAATATATTATATTTGGTTTCACAAAAGCCAGGGAATGTCAGATCATACAAGAATCAATTTAGACTGGAGAAGTTCAGCACAGTTTTAACTCGAGGGCATCATTATTTACATCACTCGGTGACATAAATATGATCTCTGATCACATCTTTGCTTTGAAGAAGCTGCATATGTTGGTTCTTCTTTGCAGAGTATATCTCCAGAGACATACAAACTGAACCCTGCAGAATTTGCTTAAATTATCAGTTCCTCTTTATGTTTAGATTAGAATAATTTTCAGAGTATTTCTGTGGTCTCTGCTTATGTTTCTGTGGTATTCATGTACACGCGTCAGTTATAGTGGAAGTTTGCCAGTTTCAGACAGTTGGAAAATATCTGTATCTCTTTTCATACCTTAATCTGACAGGTGTTCCTACCTTACTTCATTTGAAAGAAACAGCAGAAGCATAAGACAAATCAGTGTCTGTTTAACTCATTACTGAGTGTGTTGGGCTTACTTGTAGAAAAAACTGTGTAACAAATCCTTTTTGGACCTCATTTTTTGTAAGAGCAACACTATTTTCCTCTTCAATGACCATCATCATGTCATTGTGTTGCATCTCATCATACAACTATCTCAAAATAACAAAAAAATATTTCTATAGGCCTGCTGACTGAGGGTAGTTTAAGTACTTGTGTGATATTTTATAGGCAGGGCTACATGCTTGGAAAGTGATTGGTTCTAGACAAACTTAGGTATGTTTTCATTTTAAAGGATATAGTAAATAATTGTAGAGCTCATAGAATAGATGACCAAAGATGACAGTGAGAGTGCAGAGTGTAGACATTTTAAAAAAATAAAGGAATTGAAAAATTACTGGATAATTACAGGTCAGAATATTTCCAAAATGTACTTTTTTGACAATACTGACATTGGAATTGGTAGTTTTTTCCTATTTTTCTGTGGACAGTGGGGAAAAGGAAGAAGGGGAAGAGGCAAGGACGATTCCTGTATTCTAGTGCAAAGATCTGGGCTCTTAACAGTGCTTTTATGCCAAGCTAACACTTCCATCATGAGGAAAAATACACGGAATCTATTTTTAACAAAGAAGTGGAGGCCTTCGATCTGGGGTTTTGTTATCATTTCAGAGAAAGCTTTCTAAAAGCTCTTTCTAGTCAGGATGGAAGAATTTTAAAATTACCATCAAGTGGATCTGTCATCCTTCAATCTGCTTTAGGAGTCACTTTGAGAAAGAGAAGTACTCCGGGAGATTCGTTACTTTACATTCTAGCAGATATCCTCAGAAAATCCATCTAATAACAGGAGCTGGAAGAAGCTTGTACAACTAATTTGTAGCCAGTGTAAATACCCCCAGGTGAAACAATGCTCTGGTTTAGGAAGAACAGTTGACAGTCCCTTTTTAGTAATCACTCACTAGCTGTGTAGCCACATTTCTTTTCAATGGCTTACTTCCTACATCTGGAAATAGTTTCTGTTCCTCAGCAGTTTGTTGTTTAATGAGATACAAATACCCCTCTGAAATGCTTTCATTATGATAAAATTCTTTTAAATTGCATGATTTTTCATGATGTTTTACATTAGGTTTGTGTGTCCTTTAGAGCACTGGGGGTGAATCAATGTCATGTGATAAGAAAGACTGATGTTATCACCACTGCTGCCTAGACTACTGCAGAATCTGCACAGTGAGCAGAAGAGGAGTTCAGGAAGGTAGAAAGCACAGTTTCACTGTTCAGGCAGTAGAAAGCTGCCCCAGAGAAAAGGACTCTCTCTATATACTATATCAGCCTATGCTACAGCATTCATGTGTAATCTAAAAAAGTAATCTAAGCTGTAATTTTCAGAATGTCTCAACTGCATGCTATTGACTTCTCAGGTGGCCACCTTTAAAGTCAGGGTTATACTTTTGGGAAGCACCAAGCAGAGAATGCATCAGATGGACAGTACACCCCAGATACTGGGGCAGTACTGTAAAATATATTCATTAATGACCTGGATGATGAGACAGAATGCCCCCTTGGCAAGCTTGCAGAAGGTACAGAACGGGGAAGACTGGGTGTGCTGCCATTCTGGGGGACCACAACAGGATGGAGAAATGGGTTGACAGAAACCTCATAAAGTTCCACAAAACGAAATATATTTACAAACAAGTGAAGTCTTGTGAAGTTGAGTAAACAAATCAGTAAAAGACAGTGTGAAAAACGCTGTCAGTAGCCGGCAAACTGCTACCATTTCTCTCAGAAGGGAAATTCACTGCAACACTGGTGATTCCTTGAGACCTGTATGAAAGTTGCACTGCAGTATGTATCCTCGCTTTTCATTTCCCAGGTTTTAGATCACACCTTAGCATCCAATACCTATAGTCTTTGTGTCCTATCTTTTCAGGTACGTGTATGAATAATGGTCTTCATTTGATTTTTTTTATATTTCATTAGTTATTATTTTGTCAAGATGGACTGGAAAGTTTCACTTTTCGGAGTTCTAATACCAATGGCAATAATCATGTGTGAAACACCTGAGAAGGGGCTGTAGTGATAAGAAGAGACAGTTGCAGTTCCTCTCTCTCATAATACTCTTTAAATCTACACTAGTGACCTCCAGAAGAGGCAGACCGCAGAGGGGTTGCAAGGACTTCTTCCACTGAGTAGTTTTAAAGAACTTATCAAAAAGCACTCCTTGGATATAAGCTCCTTCTAGATTGTTTTCATCTAGAAGTAAAATACTAGTGAGTCAGCAAGAAAAAAAAAAAATCTTCTACGTAATCTAAAATCTTTATATTTTTCAGATCTGCTTCTGGGCAAATAGTCCCATAATACCGGAGGAAAATTAATAGAAAATGGCCTATTAGTGTCTTTATTTATAGTTCAAGACTCAACAACTCAGTGATTTATATTTTCAATTTAATCACACCAACTGATGTAAGAAATAACTGGGAATGCAGGTATGACCTTGCTCAAGCAGACTATATAAAATTCAATGTAGCAAAGCTTGTATATTGAAAATTGTGCAGTAATAAAATGTTTTTTGCATTGTGTAGCTTGCTAGCTATGTCAATACAAGATAATGGTTTAGGCAAATTACACGACTAAAGAATTAGAAATGTAACGGCAAAAAGGAAACATAATATTGGGTTTGTGGCAAGAACTCCTTTTATATGATAAAACTAATTTGTAATTTGATCTTTAAAGCAGAACGCAAAAAGAGTACCAAAGCACTTGAAATGCAAGGTCTATTATAGAATAAAGGAAGTGTGAAGACAAAGAAATAGTCTGACAGCAGCCTAGACAAGGGCAAAGGAACTCTTACTGGGCATAGCTAAACATGGTATTCTTAAGAAAATAATTTGGTTATTTGAAATAAGGAGCTGATGAAGTTCATGGGAGAGGGAGAACAAGAAATAATTTAAGAATGCAAAGTTCAGGTTTAGAAATTTCATTTAATTGACTCTATTTTTGTTCACTTAAATCTTCCTTAATATACTCGGGCAAGAGAGGATAGTTACTGAGCTAGTGGAAGGAGAGAAATTCAGCTTAGAAAATACAGTTCCTTATAGAGTTTCCCAGAATCCGTGTGCTTATGCTGAAAAGAGAAACAAAGGAGTGTGAGTGACTTCATGCAGTAACGCAGGTCCAGTAACGCAGGTCAGGAAAGTGGGCCCAGAGAATACCCTCCTTGGAACAAACTTCCTGTCTCATGTGGAACATGTGCATAGTCTTCTGTAGGGAAATGAGGCTTTGTTCGGCCTGTGCCCTCCACCACGTTGGTACAAACCAGCTCTGAGCTGAAGTCATGCAAATGAGTGCTTTAGGTACAGCCTTACGATAAGCAAGGTTCAGAGCAGGCTTACGTCCAGCTGGCTTGGAGCCCAAGCAGGTTGTTCTTGTTTGCAGAATACTGCATGGATGTACCCCTGTATTGCAATGATGTTAGGTGTTTCCATTGCAATTTCCTTCATTTATCTTTTTCCATCCGTTTATAGCTTCCAAAAGTATTAAGCAGAATGGCTTGGAGTGACGTTGTAGCTTATTCTAGTGATCGTGAAGACTGATGAAGTAGGTGGGGAGCAGGTTCTGATCAGCTGGTCTATTGAATTATGTTCTCTCTTGGTGAAAGTGTAGCTGCTTTTCAGACCCAGCTTGTTGGCCCAGGATGTCTATATGAGGCTTTTGTCTCTTTAACTCTTGATGAAAGGACTTCTGGTAGGACATTAAGGATGTTGCATTAAGTAGAACCAAGTAAAACCTGCTCATTCCCTGGAGCACGTGAGGTGTATAGTCATATCCAAATAACTAACTGAAAGGAAATTCTCTAAGTAACCAAATGTTACCACTGATGTTAGGTACTCTATTAGAAAATGACCTCAGGGATCAAAGAAACGTTGATTGCAATGGTTCAAGGTATTTCTCACTAGCAACAGTGATTTTTTGTCAATCTCCTCCTCATTTACGCCTCCATGTTGGGAAGAAGAGGACCTAAGCCATTGAGTGCAAATATCTTTCATACAAGTTAGATGTATTTTTTCCAAAGGCTAATTCCTCTCCTGGTACAGCTCCTCATAAAAATATAAATTCATTAATTTGTTAAAATACCCTAATGGCCTGGCATAAGTGCAAGAGGGTGTGATTATTTCTGAGTTATTAAGGGAAGGATCATTTAGATGCAGAAGTTCACATTGCTTCATTGAAAGACTATGTAAAACGGTTGTTGAAATAGGTTTTTGGTCTATTAGGCTCCTCACTAATCTTTTGGGGGAACTCATTAACATGCTTGAACGATAAAAGGCATAAGGATAGCTTTCATCAAGTGAAAATTGTTAGTTGAGCATATCATGCATGAGATGCATTATAAGTTACATTGATGATGTGAGAAACCTCGTAATAGCATCTGATACACTGCATAAATCATTGCATTCTTGGGACATGATAAATGCAGAGAAATTTAATTCTGGGACAGTTCTTAAGAGAAATCAATGGATTGTATAAAAATTTGCCCTTGTACTATTTTTTAGCTTTCTGCTTCTGAAGTATGAATGATGTACTCCCTCCCCTTTTCCCACACTACAGATCTTTAAGTACAGGGCTTGAGTGGAGAGCAGCAATGCTGAAATGCTTTGGCCTGTGTCCTTTGAATCAGGTAGAAATAGTTAATCACATGTCAGAAGCAAGCTTTGGGCTATGATTAATCCCACATGTTGAGAATTACCTTTCAAGAAATTGTTTAAGAGAGGGCATGAGTCTTTTGGAAAGAAAATGAGACAGCTTGCCAGAGAAGAATATTTTAAACATCCTGGTTGTTGAATAGATACCTGGCGAGAGAACTCAGCTGAATACGTTTGAAGGAATTATTGTTCAGCAAATGAAAACCTTTCAGATGACTGTTATCCCAGTTTGAAATCCGATAATGTATCTTGGAAAGTTGAAGAGCACTTGGGAGTGTTAAAAGTGGCAGGGAATATAGGACGTCACAAATTTCTGTTCAAGCATATTTTTCTATATTTACCATATTTCACTTGTGCTTTTATAATGAGCTGACAATTTTATCAGATTTTTGCTTGCCAGCATTTATTTGGAATTAAATTGCTAAGGAGAAACCTCTAATAGCAGAGTTCTCAATTTTTTTTTTTATGCAGGCAAGTATGCCTACAAACCCAGGGCCTGCTCTTAGAGCCTTTATTACAGTTCTTGTCAATCTAATGAGTAGTCCATGTGTAAGTTCAGCCATGAAATGTCTGTAGAAGACATGCAGGAAGAGATCTACACAAGCTGCAGAAAATATTTTAAGAGATTTAATGAAATACATGAGTTTGATAAAACTGTGCAATGTGCTTGACTCATCTGCTTGGACAGAAGTACTCCATGTGTTTATTCAAGGACTTGCAATTGCTTAAACCTCTTTCATCTCAAAGATAAAACTGCTAATAATACTTATTAGCATCCCCTGCAATTGAAAGTTCAACGCATAATTCTCATCTGATCTAGTATGTTCATTGATACAGAGAGATTATGTTACATTGTGGATTTACGTTGCCAAGATTTAGAAAGAGAGAGGCAACATATAAAAGGAAATGCTTTGCTGCTGAAATAAGTAGGGAAGGCATGCTTCCTAAGTTAGAGTCTAAAGGGAATTTTTTGCCTTAAATATAAATTTCCCCAGTGTCGGGAAATTCCTTTTTTTCATACGAAGAATAATTTTGGTGACTATTGATAACAGGGCTCTGAAGATAGATCAAATGAAAGCGGGGAGTTAGGTTGTATTATCCACTCGGGGATGATGTTACAAACAGGTACAAAGATCTTCATCCCTAGTGAAAAGGCCACAGAGCAAGTAGGATAGTTCAGGAGGGAAGAAGCTTGGGCAGAGTTTCCAGTGGTTTTGGTAGTTCTGAAGCTTTTTCTCATGGGCAAAGCTCACAGAGTAGTTTAACCATAACAAATACTTTCAAATACAGGTTGTACTGTGCTGGTTAACACACTTTGGTCCCACATCTTCCTCAAGACTGGGATAGTTTTGTTCATTGTTCCATTCAGTGAAGGGGAGAAGATGTTTCTTAATTGCTTGTGATGCAATCAACAGGCATCTTTTGCTTATGTCATGGGTAAAACTAAGGAAATAAAAATTTACCTATTTTCTCAGTCTGGCAATAACCAAAGTTCTGAGCTTGCTTTATAAATGGTGCTGGTTTGATTTTTTTTTTTTTTTTTTAAATTACTTTACAACAGTTCTTTTTTCCTTTGTCCACTATTTCTGGCCCGCCAGGGCGTGTTTGAAACCAGTATGTAAGTAAGATACAGTTGTTAATAATGAAACTTACGCACCTTTTACTACTGATAGTATAAAGCTTGCACAGAGGAAACATGAATCAGATGCTGCCTTCCTCTTTTAGCAATAGCAAGGTCAAAACTACACTATAGCCTTTGAACTCTTGAAGTCCATCAAACTGTTTATGGTTTTACATTCCCAAAATAGAAAAGAGGCAAGCAGCAGGGAAGTGCAAGACGACCTCCATCTTCAGTTCAGCACAAGTGTAATTTATGGTCTCCTTTAGGAACTATTTAAAAAATAGCAAACCACGTATTTAATTATGTCAAAAAAAATAGCCTTGGTTCAGCATTTCACTTTGTAGATGGAAAAGGACAGATATTGAAATACCATATATGAAACCCTTAAAAGTCTATTTACAGTACCTTCTTTTGACAACTCCTACCACTTTTACCCTTGTTTATTTGCTATATCAGCTCACATCTCATTGCTGATTTTCGCTTTATCATGTTGCTCTAAAAACTCCCTAGCTTTATATCTCTCAATAGTTTGAAACAGAAGCAAACATGCTAAACTGAGGTAACGTATTGCAGTTCAGAAAAATGAGAGTATTGCCCTAATTTCATGCTCTTTAGTCTCTTTTATATTACTAACTCTCAGAAATATTTTAATAGCCAAGGGGACCAAGTCTTTTGATCTCAAATTCATAAAGCTCCATTTATTCCAAGAATGGCAAATAGAACAAGGAAGACTATGAATGGACATAGGACTGTTAGAGAAGGTGAAATGCAAGTTCCAATCCATCAATACAATAGAGCAAACTGATATAAACATTGAAAGAAATTATAGATACTTTAGTAACAAAAGCTGCACTATTAAAATTAATTTGAGAAACTGTAAAGATTGGTCCCTGCTTCATATTGATCACTGGATGCATTCCATTACAATGTACAAAACTAGGAGGATTTATACTCACCAGTGTAATAAGGTAAAGCCTTAACATCTGAGCGCAGTGAATAAATGTTTTAATGAAAATGAATAAGAAGCAAGTCTTTCTTTGGTGTGTTGGATATTTTATGTTGTCAGAGTTTTAGATGTGCTTAAGATACTCAGATATTTGTTCAAAGAGAGGCAGTCTTTGCCCAAAGAGCATATTTGACTGGGTAGAGGAGAAAAAGAATGCTTTTGTTGTGTAAGTTCACTGCTGAGAAGTATGTCCTAGTTCTGACAGAAGTGGTACATTTCAGAACCCTATAGCATTATAAGGTTTTTTTTTTAATTTAAAATTTACACTAGGAGCTAGAATAACAAAAATATTTTGAAACAAAGAACCCAAATGCTCAAAACAAAGCAAAATCTGTGTTATCGAAAAAAAAGAAATTGTCTTTTATTATTGTTGAATTCAATTTAATTTATAGACATTTATATTCTTTTGTCTGACTGGAAAGTGTTACCTCAGAAGAGGCTGAGAGCTGGAAGCAAAGCAAGAGCAAGCAATGGCTGGAAGTGATGGGCCCAATACAGAAAACGCTAAATCCTTGAGTTGAACAATGAGGAGGCTATTAGATGGCACTGACTTTTCTTAGGACAAGATTCATATTCTCAGGTGAAAAACAAAGATTGAGAGGTAATACTTAAGAAGTCCAAGTTAAAAAAGGCCACAAAAAAAAAAAGGCGTGGAGGCAGTTGCTGGCTATAGCTGAAGAGTTTTTGACAGAGAAGCTGTAGCAAGGCAGTTTCTCTAGCAGTTTCACTGTCCCAAAGACTGATCTTGTATGTGCTGGAAGTGGCAGGGAAAGATTACAATTTAAGTGAGGTAATTGGTTTTTTTCTTTAATCCTTTTTCTGTGTGCTCTGTATCTTTTGGGAGAATAAATAATGCTTTACTGTTAGCTGGTTTTGGTCCGCAGTAATCCAGTGTTGTGACAGGATCCTGGGGAAAAGCTCTGGTAAAATCACGTGCTTCAGTGTTAACCACTGAAGATTTAGGGATGCAGAGTCCCTGTTGAAGACAGCAAGTGACAGCAAGTAGTTCCAGGTGGAGAGAGAGAGAGAAAAGGCCAATTTGTTTCCAAAAGGTTGTATCCAAGAGAAAAAAATATGTATACAGTGCTGGTAGCAGAACATCAAAACATGTAGCTATAGATTTGATGTTGATATCATAACCTGTGCCATCAATGGCATTTTTGCCTGGCTGCGAGATGCATCGTCAGACCCAGGAGGTTTATAGCTTACTACAGGTTAGGAAAATGCAGAAGACTACAGCGTATCTCCTTTAATATAAATTATAAAAGAGTACTGAGGTTTTCTGTGGAATATATGATGATGAAATGTGACAGTGTGTTCGGAGGGGGGGCTCTTTCTTGTTTTTAGAGCTCTGTAGGACAACAGCCATTTTGTTTTCTGAGTTTCTGAGGTGTTAATAAGACATAAATATTTTGTGCTACATGCCTTTGTTCTGTTTTCTTTAAGTTAAAAGAAATCACTGTAGACTGAAGATGGTTCCCCATTGCTTATGGCAATCACTGCTTGAAGAGAAACTTCTTAATACTCCTGTTGTTGTTGACATTTCTGTTCACAGTATTGAGCGGGGAAAAGAATATATACAAAAAACCAACTATAACCTCAAAAGTGCTTGCAGATATTTTTGTTTTTTTTATTCTTGAATGCTCAAGCTAGTATTAGTTGGCTAAGACTTTGTCTGACAAGTGTCAGTGGAGTCATGGAGAACAATCATCTATCTGGCTGTTTTTCTCTTGGTCTGAATTTCAGGTGTGAGTCTGGTTGGCTGGAGTATGGTTCCTGTATCCTGATATTAGCTTTTCTTAACCTGTCAGATTAGGAAGATCAAGCCTTGTTGAAGCCAGACACTTCCACTTGACTTGGATATATTTCAGCTGAGCTCTGAGAGGCATTTGGAAAAATCCACGTTCAATTTGAAAAAGCAGCTTCTTCTAACTTTTGTATAGAGCTCAATCTGACAAGCAGTGGCACTGTACGTTTCTTGCCTTCAAAAATCCATGGGGAATGCTATAATTTTGATTTTATATCTGTCTTGACGTAGGTATCTCCTAGTTTTGCCAGGGGAAATATATTTATTTCATGATTGATATCAAAGTTTCCTCGTGTGTTATCTGCCTGAGGCTGACATGGTGTTATTCTTGGGCAGAGACCTACATGCTAAGGCTTGTAGGACTACTCTCTGGAGTTTCTTGACTTAGTGCCTGAAAATTGATTTGCCCTGTGGTATTAGCTGCCTCTCATAGCGTGTCAGCTTTGTCTTAAAAACCAGAAAAGATCAAACCTAGGAGCAATAGCAGTAGTAAAAGCACTGCCTGTTACTGTTACCAAGGGGCAACAGAGGGTCAAGACAGGGTCCTGTAACTTTCTTACTGTAAGGAACAGTAAGAAGCAGCTACTCATAAAGCTTTAATTAACTTTGCAAACTGAACAAAGTAGTCCCAAGCTTCAGTGATTCCATGTAGATCCCTCTTAAAATCTGCTGGAGCTCTTGAAGATCTTGTTAAGTATCAAGTATTTGCTGAAACAGCAAACAAAAATGCCTGTGAGGTGTGGGCAGTCACCTAGGAGCAGGACCCATGCAGTTCAGGTTGGGCTTTTTGTCAGTATTTGTTCATGTATTCACAGTGAATAGAAGTCAGCCCTTCTCTGACAGACTGGAGCTGGCAAATCCCTGGCAGCATTCATCTAAGACCTAACTTAGGTTCCAGCTGGACAATTTTCCATATGCCATTCTCACTATTTTACAAAGCTGGTCCAGCAGCCTAAGTACTTTCTTAACTTCTCTCTGAGCACACTGTTACCATCATGTTAATATGCGGCAGGCAGGTTTAATTTTTTACGTTTATGCATTTTGACTGTTCAAAAAAATACCAATTTTAACTGTTCTCTTTAGTCATTGTTTAGTTATCATCATTCCCCTTCCTCCTGAAAGAGCAATTAAGCTAAGCCTAACTGCTTTGGATTTGATGTGTCTAAGAGCAGACACATGGCCAGCTATTACAGCTCACTTGACACAGAGTAACTTTGTATGCTGGCCATTTTTTGGAGTTTCCCCTGCCAACAGGACAGTTCTAGGTCTTATTGCTCACTGAGCAATGAACAGCTCAGAGGAAGAAGAAAAATCCCCATTTGTGTTAAGCAGTGGCTGACTGCTTCCTCAAACACAAGATCACACACATTTTATAAGTGTGAGTGCAATCACTGAGATGTATAATCCATTTTTAATCTCTTACCCTTCTCCTGCAATGAATTGTCCTGCTTAATTTTATGTTCTATTAAAATATCCTGTTAATCAGTTTTAAATGTATTTAAATGTAGCCTTGTGATTTCATTAACTGTATCTTCTTCTTTGTATTATGAGAGAGTACTTGATCTGCCATGCCTATATACTTCATTGTTTTGGGTGGTTCTGGCATATCCTAAATTAATTAATCATTAATGTGAACTGCACTAGTCTTAATTTTTGTTCACACAGGACTCTCCATTTCCCTAACAATACTTGTTGTATTCCTCTTAGACTCCTGCTGTTTCTGCTCTTATGGTTTTGGAAGAATACTTCTGGTTTTATAATATCATTGTAATTATCTCTGTATTCTATTCTAGTCTCCAGCATTTGTCTGCATTCTGAATAGCTCTGCACATGCATCATTGATTTTGTAAGATTCTGTTACATTAATACAGCTCTGCAAGTAAGCTATTTTGCTTCAGTTCTGCAGGGCAGTGGGTGTAGATCTGAATGCTGTCACAACACTGGTGATTGACTTCTGTATTTAGTCTCTGGTTTAGTCTCAAGTTTCCATAGTTACTTCATACATTATTTCATTGACTGGAATGGAAGCTGAACTGAGCCTTCAAATGGAATTATTAGTAAGGATAAAGTAGTTCATACAAGCAGCCTTGTTGAATCCATATTGTCTTGATTTATGATTAATAATCTGGGTTCAGTCATTTAGATGGATGTTTAAAAATACTTGGAGTTATTGACAAAGTTCTGACAAATGGTTCTCTACACTGATAGAGACTTCTGAAAATAATGAAATAGTAATTGGTTTAAAAATATGGTGTTTTTTAAACTCTTGAGTAAATAATATAAGAGGATCAGTAGAAATTGCAGCAAAGTACTCTGTATTTCTTTTTCTGTTTGTGGAGTGTGTGGTGGTTTGGGCCAAAATAATAGTATTATTTAAAGATTCATGGATTTAAAAAACCATTGACCATGTGACTTTATATGATAAATTCAGTCTAAATTATCTAAATTCTGAATATATTAGAATTATGATAGTTCTATGCCAATCTAATAGAAGACATGAAACAAGCACAGTAAAAATTGTTTTTAAAAAAAAGTTAAAATATGAAAATCTCTCCCACTGTACTGAGGAGAATTGGGGAAGGCAGTATTTTGTTATAATATATAAATTAATACGCGATATGTTAAATATGTAAATAATAGTAATTATTTTGCTGCTGGATACTGCTTACTTTGACTATTGGCTAAATTAACAAATTTTTGTTATAAGTCAGTTAATTAATGTTTAGAATCAGTTGTTCGGTGCTTTTAAAGGCAGAGATCAAGGAGGGCATGTAATACTGGTGTAGCTTTTGTTTGAACTCTTGACAGCTGAGAAAGTCATTGCACTTCAGCCTGGTTGCCTAGTATTTTGTATTTGGTATTTCACAGCATCGCTTTTGAGCACCAACTGATTGGTTTGCAGTCCTTTGGAGGAGGACATCCTCACAGAGGAAGAACAGCCACGAAGCATCTCTGTGTCACAGCCTGAGCTATGCCATTGCAGTTGTGTTTGCATGTCTGCAGCCAGACACTATGGTGTGAATTTTCATCTTTCTTTCACAGTATTTATGGCAGCTAACAGAAGTGTTGGGAAATGGGATGTCCTCTGTATAAAACCCTGTAACACACTGCTGGGGATAACAGATTTAGGTCCCAGACTTCTTTACCAGATGCCCACTCAACTTTGGAATCCTGTTTTCATTTCACCCCAGTGGTTTTGTCTGCAATTGGAAACACTATTATAAGTTACACTCCAGTGAAATTAGAGAAAATAGGCTTTACTTGCAGCTTACTGTTCCCAAAACTCTTTGACTGTTTTCCCCTTCTTGATACCTATTTCTGTCTTTCCCTGACAGCACACATGTACTGTTTTTCAGACAATTTTTCTTCCTTTTTTTTTAGTTATTAGTGCTAACTCTTGTTTTTCTCTTACAGTTTTTCTGCACCATGTTCTGTACCACTTCATCAGCTGAATTCCATGGACAGCAAAAGAATATGTTCCTGTGCCCCCTATAACGTGGCCCCAGGCAGCAGAAAGGTTCATACATCCCATATGGAGCTTTATGACTTGAGGTGAGAAAGAAGTAATTGAAGCAGATGAATTTTAAAAGACAACTGTTTATATGCAAATGTATTAGTGGAAGTCTGTGATTCAAATGTCTGTGAGCTAAATTATGGAAAAAGCGTTTCTCAGTTAAAAATTCATCATAAAGAACTTTACAATACATTATGAAATAAGAACTGGTAAAATAAATCTCAAAACTACTGTAAAGCAGTTTGAAATATAACACCATATATTTTTTCCTTACTACTATTGTTTCTAATTTTAATTATTTATTGATTTATATTATGAATTATTTTTTTGTCTTCAGGTCAGTTGTTTTTAGCATCTCCCTTCTTAGCTTTTGCACCAGCTCTTCTAAGGTGTTCTTTTTAAATATCCTAAAGGTCATAGGGTTATTGCCATGTTAAATTACCGAGAGTTTCTACTGGATTGGCAATGGATGCAGTGTTTTGACTGCTTTGGCAGAGAGGTTACTTTTCCAATTCACTCTTCTGGTCACATGATTCAGACTGGATGTTATTGATAAGCTGAGATTAATATATTGCTGTAACGATGTATGTGGGCTCACTATTAAGTAAAGCCAACTTAAGCTTATTTTGCACAGTGGATATAATAATCATTAAAGATACCTATCTATCTTTCAAAAATGAAAGAATTTTAAATTAATACAGCCCAGCCAATGTGCTTGTGCACATTTGTTAAAGACTTGCATCTAAATGAAAAGGTACACAGCTAATGAGCTCAGTAATGATTCCTGACCTCCCTGGTTTGTTTCGGGGTTTTTTGTTTTGGTTTTGTTTTATTTATTTTTTAACCATGGAGCTTCATGTCTTGATTATTGTGCTGGTGTTTTCCACAGTGGTTTTGAAAATTAAGTTAAATCTTCAGCTGATTATGTTGCAAAGTTTTTTGTGGATTTTTTTTTTTTTTAGATTTGTTTTTATCACTGCTTGAGAATTACCACAAAAAAATTTTAGACAATTTGACATCTTTTTTTTTTCTTTGTATACTGTAACACTTGGAAATAGTATTGCACATGGGACAAGATTAGAATGATAACAAGAATGTAGTATAAAAAATTTTGATGGACTGCTTTTACCTTAAGATTTTGGTGAATCAGCATGTAATATACAAATTATGTCATTTCCAAAGTAGTTCTTGTTCTGAGCAGTCCATCTTACCCTTCTCCAGAGGTCTTGTCATTGGTTTGAAAAGATGGAAATCTCTATCTGCTCCAGTATCCACATACTCTGTCTGTATGTGTATGTATATGTCTGTATGTGTTTACCTGTTTTAGTTAAATCTGCACCATTTTGGTCTCATTATACTCAAATCTGCTTCACAGCTTTGCCCAAAGTCATGTTGGTGTAGACTAGCTGTAGAGTTGTTTCTCCCACATGTGTCGGTCAAAAGATTCCCCAGTACTGAGGAGCTCCTAGCTGATTTGTGGTTAGCAGATATTTTGCAAAATGCACTTATTTCTTCAACTGTTGTCTGTAAGCCTTTCTTTGTGGGGACATCATGAAACCATATGAATTTCGGGGCAAAGACTGCACGAGGGAAGTTCTTGACTAACTTTCAAGAAGACACTGTGATACAATTAAATGGTAAAAGACTGCAATTTAAGAAAAGAACCACAAAAAGTATGTATCGTATTTGTAGATATCACAGCAGCTTGGTTTTGGTCCGTTCTGCATTCTGATTCAGTTCAGGTAGAACCTGGAAGACTGGTAGACTAGAAAAGCTTATAAGAAAGCTGGAAATTGATAGAAATAGTCATGACTTTAAAGGATGACTCTAATAAATTCTTATTGCAAATATAGAACATCTTTGAATACTCTTTTCAATTATAAAGCATTCAAACTTACCTGGTTACTTTCCAGTAAAAGTCCAACTGGAAGAATGAGTTCACTGGTTTAGTATTTACTGCTGACATTCTACTTTTCCATAACTAAGGCCCCAAAGTACAACTCACTGAAATCAATGAATATATATATCCATTAACTTCGAGGTTACAAATCAGTCTCTGAAACAGTTTTAACACGATTTGTTTCATATGCTCTATCAGTTATTCAAGAGTTACAAATTTCTGCAAGATGTTGTGGTATGACATCTGCCTCTACTGTTCTAGATTCACCCTGTCAGTACAGTAGTGGATGGTGACAACTGTCACAATATTTCTAGATCCCTTTTAGAAAATGATTGATGTAAATTCTTAGAGGAGATAATATACCCCCTTAAGCAGCCACCAATGTTTCAAAACTTATTAAAGCCTTTTCTCTGCACTCATCAGGAAAGCACAAAATGTAAGGGTAAGTTTATCAGTTAAATCCAAGAATTAATGAGGTATGCACAATCCTAATAGGTAAAGCACAGTTCTATGTAGGCTTCAAAGGTCACTCTCCAAATCTGTTCTCATTGTTAAAGCAGCTTTTGCTGTTCTAAAGCCTAAATCAGCCTGAGTAGCATCCAGTAAACTGAATGCAATGGCTTCAGTTGCCTTTTCTTGTGTACAATTGGGTAGCAGCATCATCGGTCAGCTGCTGCCTGGTGCTAGTTCCTGGCAAACCAGGAGAGCAGTTGAGATGGCAGACGGACTTATGTGTAAGTGCATGCCCCTTCTGTGGCACTTAGGGGAATAAATTGTAAGGAAATTACTTTAAAAATTGTTCCTGAAGTTACATCACTCCATAAGTCACTGATGGAATCTTAAGATCCAGAGTTGATATGTCACTGCTGAATTCTTGATAGGAAGGTTTTAAGAAGTGTGACAAGAATTTCACATTTTATCCTGACGGTCATGATGGTTGCAATGCCTCATTCTATGCATTTCAGTTCAATTTAACCCTGTGGCCTGACCAGAATTCAGTAGCTTATTTGCTGTGAGGCATCGAATGCTTAGAGCATGTGGTAGCACAGTAAAGCCAACCTCACAGAAGTGTTTTGTAGAGGAGCAGAACATTTTAATAATGCCAAAATTCAGTTTCATGGCAGTTTAGGATAAAAACTTTGAGATTCTTCTGTGAAAGAGAGTGAGGCTTCAGTGCAGTCTTTGCTGGAGCAAATGGAACTAAAGATATGAAAAAGAAAGTGAGACTGCTGGGAAGAAATTCCGTCAAGGTGGATTGTAGCTGCAACGTGCTTCTTTCCAGAGGATTAGGTTGTTAACCCTGTTAAGGTATGGAGCCACAATCCTGAAGGACTCCTAAGAAGGGGCAGTCCTAGGGCTGATAACATATGTGCACTTCCAGGGGGTAGGCTGATAAGAAGGTAACTTATAAACTCTTCCCTAAAGGCACAGGGGTGGGGTGGTGGCAGCAGCTGGTGAGCTGTTAGAAGTCTCTAGAGGCCAAGAAATTCAGTTTCTGTTTTGAACATTAGCTACCGGGTCCTAGGGAGAATCTTATAACAATTTGGTAAAGAGAAATCTCTAAGAAGTACTTTCTCGATTTTGACTTTGCTCTGAAAACAGCTTCTTTTTATTTTATTTATTCCTTGCGCTTACACTTGGGACTCTTCAAATAGTTTCATTAAGAAGAATCTGTTTTCCCTTGAGAAATAAAATCCACAGAGGGATACTCTTTTTCCCCCCCCGATCAAATCTCTGTTTATGACTAATGTCTCGATTGCTGTAAAAAATTTTAAAGATCACTGTCTCTAGTCATTTAACATACTTTTTCATTGAACATCTCATTTTAAAAAATCAACATCCTGAAAAACAAAACTCCTATGTGCGATTTCATTGACAGCAAATGTGAAAATGTAGTTAGATATTCTAAACTAGGCTTTCGATTACAAAATTCCAGACAGAAGAGAAAAATATTCAAGCTGGAAGTAAATATACCTGATTTTATATCCTTATTAGATATCCTCAGTTCACCTACTGCAAAAATTCTTTTTATTGATGTCATTATTCAAAGAAAGATTGCAGTTCAGAACAAAATTTGGCATAAATGTATCTCTGCTACAAAACTTCTCCACTGGCACTGGCATTGTGATGCAATTTCTCGTGTTGGTGGTAGACAGGGTACTGGTATGCACAGTGTAAGGAAACTTGTGCATCATCAGTGAAACGTGAAAGATAGTGGTCAAATACATGCAGAGTTAATTGATTCATGAACATCTACACAGAGCAAATAACACTTTGTATAATCTATTTGTATCCACGTTAGTTGCTTTTCCCTCCCTCCTGTATCTCTGACTTCCCTGCAATTTCTCTCTATTGTTACAATTTAGATAATCTCTTGCTACTATGTCTTCTTTAATAAGCATTCTTTCTTTGTCAGCTTCCTTTCGCTGATATCATCTAGAGCCTTGCTCTACACCATATGTGTACATTATACCTGTGCCAATTTCTCTATTTCCGATCTTCTCTACATTTCACAGAAAAGTGAAAATGAATGAGTTTTTCACTCTTTAAATAAACATCCTGAGTTCTTGTTAAGCAATATCTGCCTTCTACTGAAGCTGCATTGCTTGCAAATCCACTTGGCATTTATGTGCAGCGTATATGTGCAGCTTTGGTATAGGGATAACTGCAAACCTGTTTGGAGGCAATAGCTTTCATTCAAAAGGAGATGACCAGCAGTGCTCATGACTTTTGAAATTTGACAGAATATTTCGATTACTCTTATGCAACTTCTGCTCCTGCTCTGGGAGTTTGTTTTGTAACATTTCAGTATTAGTATGGTATATCTCTGGTCAAACTCTATCAGCAAAGTAGTGCATTAATTTCTAGGCAGTTTGTGTTCATCGTCATCCTGCATAAGCAGGACACAAGTAGTGATCTTAGTGTCCCTGGCTTCCCTTGACTAGCAATGATGGTTTTTGTTTACTGTCTATTCACAGACACAGATTTGGTTTTGGATTTCTTACAAATACATAACTTTTAGCAAAACCAGAGCTCTTCTGCTTAGACATCTGACTCCAGCATAAACAGACAGTGGTGCAAGATGAGATCCAAATACTTCAGAGAATTATTGGTGGTGTTCTGAACTTCAAAAATAAAAATAATGAGTTAAGCCCCATAAATCGAGGACCTTTCAGAAAATGTAAAAATAATGAATGCCAGGTTCTTTATTTATACTTTTTTTTTTTTCTGGTCCTCTAGCATAAGGCTACAAATTCATTTCTTAAGAAGATTTGATAGGTAGTTTTAACAAGATCATCTTGGATGGAAAGTGTGCATGAAATCCAACCAGGCCAGCCAGGTGACCGGGAGAAGAGCAAGAAATACAGGATTTTCCACAGGAATATTGGCTAGATATATAATATACCTAGGAAGTTGAGATCTTGACAAAATATATGCTTAGCCTTGAGCCATTTCGGTAACTCTGCCTTGCAGTATGGTTTGGATAGTTTTCCAAGCATCTGATTTCTCCACTTTTTCTGTTTCTGTATTTTGAAAACTTACGTTCTCACTCTTACCAGACTACTGTCTCCAACAACTACATTTCTAAGTAGCAGCATATGTATCATTAAGCTTGTAGCATTAAACACTGAGATTTTACTATTGTTACCTTACTACATGCATACAGGTATGGTCTTTTGAAAGGTCAAGGCCAACAAGAATATTTACGTACTTGTGGATGCTAAAATTTTACATAGACTAAAACCAATATATGGACAAGTTAATGGAAGAAAAATTCTCTGAGAGCAGTTTAAGAAAGACCTCATGCAAGTGCTGCCAGTCTCCTGCACCATCCATGTACTGACCATTTCTGCCTTAGTTTACTGAGCGCTCAGTTACCACTTCGGTGTTTTAAGCTGGTAACAGCCTGTCAGTCTGCCTACATTGGTTTTGGTTTTCACATTGAACTAGGTATTTGCTGTGAAGATATTTGGGAGAGTTCTTTAGTAGCAGCCATTAAAAAAATGTAAACTTCAAAAGAATATTGTAATTGCTATGATGAAAACAAATACTAAATTGCTTGTAAATCAAAATTTCATGCAACACTATGATCAAAAACTCATCAATGGATATTAGAATTAAAATGTAATGCAAATGGTAAACAACTACATATGTAAAAATCAAGATGAAAATGCCCAGTTAATATAAACTGCAATGTATGTAGGAGAATGAAGATGATTATAGTAGCTCTGTTTCATATTTTGAAATAACAACCTCTTGGGTAGTACATTACTGCTGTTCGTAAAAAAAAAAAAAAATACATCACAAAATTGTTAGCAAGCCCCTTCTCACTTGGAAATAAAAAAAAACATTCAAAATACATTTCAGCATTAGTATGGTATATCTCTGGTCAAATTCTATCAGCAAAGTAGCGCATGAATTTTTAGGCAGTTTGTGTTCATCATCATCCTGCATAAGCAGGATACAAGTAGCAACCTTAGTGTCCCTGGCTTCCCTTGACTAGCGATGATGGGTGCGTTTTCTGGATGTGGGGCATAGTTCCACCAGCTGTCAGCATCCTTCTAGATTTCCTCCATGTGTATTAAATTGTATGCTTAGTGTTTGAGATTGTGAGAAGACATGGGCTGCTTTCCATCCCAAAAGAATAAGTTTGAGAGGAGGGCAAAGGTAGCAGAGTTCTGTGGATGTGTTTTAATGAATGGGATGTTATAAATATCACAAACAGATACCTCACGGAAGAAAGAAGGAAAGGGAGGGGAAAGGGAAGGAACAGAAAATTGAAGTGATCAGGAAACTGCAAATACCCAGCACTTGAAATCTAAACAAAACTGGAAAAGAATAGAATAGGTCAGGATTTTTGAATTAGTAGAACTGTATGTGTGGTAAGTTTTCATATTAAAATATATCATTTCATTTAAAACAAAACTATTTAATATAAAAAATTTAAAAAGGGGTGGAAAGGAGCATTGAGACCATTTACCTACCAAAAATTTTGGAACTTTTGGAAGGAAAACTGAGCTGATGCTTTAAAATTATGGTGCCCATAATTTTAGTATAATAACTCTTTTTGTAACAAAACTGGCTGATTTGTTTTGTTTCCTGGCAAGGAATTTAGAAGAAATGTTCTGTTAATATACTGGAATACAAGAGGCATCAAAACAAAAGTAGTTTTACATTAAGACCATATTTAAATATACTGTAATACTAATACACTATATTATTAACATAGCAATATATTACTATAGAGGATATTGAAAAGGGACAAAAATGCTTATTATTGAATACAGTCCAGTACTTCATATGATGTTCAAGTCATATAATATCTGCCAATAAGTTATGAACTTTTGATTTCACCATCTCCCTGTTTCTGGATGAGAATTGGGGCTTACTATAGGAAATATTTCATGAGCAGCATTTAGAAAAATACCTCTATCCTTGTTTATTACTTGTTTACACTATTTCAGGGCAAAAGAAATTAAGTGGGAGGCCTGAGCTTAAAAACAACAACAAAAAAGAAAAAGTTGTAAGTGTTGACTGATGGGATAGAAGAAAGCTAAGCTGTTAATTTGATAATTGGGAGATAGCTAGGGATGGGTTATGAACAAGATGGTTAAACATGTTCTAAACACCTTAAGAAGGTGAATGAGACTTTTCCTCAAACCTAATCACTTGCCCCTCCACTTCTTTCCTCATCTACATACTTCCACAAATACTGTGTGTATTGGCCGTTAACAAAAGTTTCCCTTAGTAAATCTTCACACTGTGTTGCTGCCTTCTCTTGCAGACAAGCTCAAAACGATTCACCTTTCCCCTGGTACTGCTGAAGCAGGAACTCAGCTGTTAACCTCTGCATTGTAAGCAGAGAGTTTCCTGGAGCAGCCAAAACCTTTCAGCTTTCCGATTACTCCCTTTTGCAATTGCACACTTGAAAGCTTAGGTCTAAACCTCAATGTGTGGCCTGGATTAAAGTAGTTGCTGACAAAAAGTAATCAGCTGAAAGACTTGTTTGGTGCAGATCTCTTATGTTCAGGTTTCTTGCTATTAAGAAAAGGCACGTAAAGTCCACAGGTGTACTGAACTAAAAGGATAGTCAAACAGCTTGCAGGGATCCTGAGTGGATACACAGCGAAGGAAATATCAAGGACTTAAACTGAGTCTGTGAAATTGCCAACCTTGGACGTTGCCAGCACCGAAACCGCTGTCCTTGAGGCTGACTAGTCGCTAATGTAAAATTCTGGTAGTGCTTCCCAAATGAACTGTTGAATCTGTAGATGTTTGTAGCTACAAAAGCCTGAGAAAAATTAAAGCTTTATGTGTGGGCATGTTTGCATACCTGCATGCCTATGTCTGTAAAGTATGTTTTATTCTGATAGCTCTCAAGTAAAAGAGCAATAAAAATTTTAAGCAGCTGCCCTTTCTGATAGCTGCTACCTTGGGGCTCATTCTGATCCTCATTGAAAGTCAATGACAAAGATCCCATTACCTTTAATCATGCAGGATCAGGGCCTTATATGACATGGTCAATCCTGCTGAGCATTTTTTCAATGAATATTCTCCTGAATTAGACCATGATTATGGTTTTGACTGCACTAACTCATTTCTGTATTAGCTCTTTGTAAATATTCTGGTTCAGGCACATCGATAACCAGGGATGTCCATGGAAACAGAAGTAGTTGAGTAAACATTAGAACAGAGTCTTGAAAACAGGTTTTTAATTTATAAGTATGACTGTTCATACAAAAAAACCTGAACCTGCTGCAGAGATACTGCCTAGCAAATCAAAACCCAGAAGTGGGTCATGCAATTCATGGGTTCAGTGATAGCCAGAAAAGTCTGAAGTTTAAACCTCAAATACTTCCAAATAATAAACTGCTCACATGCAGGCCACAGACAGGGAATGATCTACCAATATTGTTTGGAACAAAATTAATTCAGTCAGGCTATTTGCTTACTTGTACTGTCCTGCCCTTTACAACAAACAGAAAAAATAATGTCTAACTTTCTAAGAGATAACATCTTTGCTTTCTAACTGTGAACATGTATTTTTGGGGTACGGCCTTTGTTCATGGAGGTGGCAGGGTCATGCTTTGTCTTAGTAGAGTCTGCTGCTTTTAACTGATTTTGATGTAACCCTTCTTAAACCAGCTAAATTTATTCAGACAAAATGCCTCTCCAGGAATTCTACTTATGTCATACACATTATGTTATTTCAGGAGGGAGTAGGAAAGAAAAGAAAATCCTCAGTAGAATTGCTGCAGAAAACAATTCTTGTTCTTGGCTTTGTTGTTTTATCTCCTCTACTTCATTGTGGCAGTAGAACCGAATGTGAATGAGAAAACCAGCCCAATCCCAGACACCAATTTTGTGGGATTTAATTTAAGAACTGAATCTCCAGTTTGAATTTTTTCTAGGCAATTTGCAAGTCAGATTATTTGAAAAATCCAGACAGTCTAACTTTATTTTCCTAGGCAGTGGGGCATTTCAGCTTTATCTCATTATATTTTTTGCAGAAGCTGGTGATAAAAGGTCTCTTGCTTTGGGACTGTTTGTGCAGATGTGACATTATCTCTTCTTGTGTCTCCCCTGTGCAGTTGTCTCTCTAGGGTCTAGCAAGGTGCTTTAGAGTTCTGGGGATGTCTTCTCTATTCTTTTGATAACATGGGTTTTCTCTTGTTTTCCTTCTCTACCTTGGCAGAATCTGCCATACAAATATGTTAGTGCACAGATGAAGGGCATCTTTTGAAATCTGTGCCAATATTTGTACCTTTTGTAATTAACTTAAGAAAATAATGCTTTCTTTTAGGAGAACATTTTTTCACCCCGTATTGCTAATGTTTTATACTTTAATCAAAAACAACGAAATCTTTTATGAGGAATTATTCTATGCCATTACCTGTGTTTGATCATTTCTTCAAGGTGATACTCTACATAAGTGTGCATATGCAGCTGTTTCATCTGAAGGGCCCATTAAAATCTTTGCTCATTTTTCAGCTCTGGGACTGGATGAGTTTTTATTCAGGTCTGCTGAGCTGGGAAAGCTGGGAGGAAGGTGTTTGCATTTTAAGTAGCTTTCACTGGTAAAGTTGATATAGCACTGAGCTCTGAAAGTATAGAAGAGAGATTATCTTCATTTTGTCTAAGTCACCTCCATCATGCAAGTTGATAGCCACTTTTCTTTGTAGCTATTTCTGTGTACTGGAAACTAGTTTCTGGGGTGTGAAAAGCCAGGCTTTCTCATCTATTGTTTGACAATAGGCCTGTTCCCAGTTCCCATAGCCCTGCTCTTAATTCCCCATGCACTCATTTATTTCTGTTTTAATGTAAGACCATAATTTTTCCCTCCAGCAATAATATGGGAACTTCTGCTTGAACACCCACTAGTTTTGTAATTTTGTTACAGCACCCTCCAGCCAATAATTCATGCAAACATAATATGCAAATTGGATTGTTTTTCATAGAATAAAAACCAATTCTAGTCTTCATTAAGCGTGAGATTAGGATTATTATAAGGTTACATACTAGGAAAAGGTGTTAAGGTTTTCCGCAGGGATGAACAAGCACTGAAATAATCTGCCTCGAGTTGGGTGAGTCCCATGGAAGCCTGTAAGAACAGGTGAGACAAACACTTCTCGGGAGCTGTTTTTCCCACCTTTCTGCACAGGGATGGACTAAATGACCTCTGAAGGTCCCTGACAGCTCCTAAGCTCTGTTTATTTGATGTTGACTGTATTTTCATTCATCAGCTTGTGGGTTTGCTTGTAGGTAAAAGCAACACACACGGAGATAACACAGCTAAGAGAGGGGATAAACTTCCTTCCCTTTTTACCCTCTCAGGATGACCTTTCTTTTCCCCATCCATACCTACTACCTGTACTAGCTATGCTCTGGACAGGACACTCTCTTTCCCTGCTTCATATGCATTTAATTCTTCATGGGCCACAGCCATGTGTGAGCCTGTCCAATTCTGCCCTAGGAGTAAAGAGTTTACTGCTGTACCTGCCCTGCTTGTTCCAGCCTCCTTTGCAGCCCTCAGCTGCTGAGGCTTTTAATCTACTTCGGAAGAGGGAGTGGGTTTTTTCTGGACTGATGCTTCACATGGCTTGTGCACTCCCCTCAGCTGGCTTATATACAAATCCCCAAAGGTTGCTTATTCTACCCAGAGTACCTGCAAGAAAACAGTTGTCTTAGTATAAAGACATCATGAATAGGTTGGCAAGTATCCTAAAAATACAGATGCATTATTAAAACGTTGTCTTGCTCAGTCACCAAATGTGGAAATGTACCCTGTGGTTTTTTATTCTTTCTGAACATTTTGGGGGGTTAAGCTCTCTGGGATCATCACTTAGACTTTCTTCGCACCTCCCAGACACAGCGTGTATTAGTGTTAGAGTGTTATTAGTATAGCAGTGGTTCACACAAAGTCCTGAAAATCTCAGACTAAAAATAGTCTTAGCTACTGTAGTGATCCCTTTCTGAGCAAAATGCAACTTCAGTTTGCTTATCTAAATTAGACTGCATGCTTATGATATAGGCCTAATTGATAGGAATCTGTGCTTATGGAAAAAGTCTTATGAAAATGGTCTGGAGAAAAGAAGTCTCCTAAATTGTATTCTCTTTTAGGTTCTTCATGATGTAGTAATCCTCATGTTTTAAGGCAAGTTAGTGGTGGTACTTTAAATTTTAGTGTTTAAACTAATTCATTGAGGAAAGCCAGAGCCAAATTGTTAATATAATAAACACTGAAAGCAGATTATTTTACTCTTTGAATCTATTCCTACAGTGCTACACAAAGACTCCTCCTTTGGTTATTAAAGAATTTAGGACATGGATGAATGTCAGCAGGAGTCCATGGAAATAATGCCATTGAATTCAGTTGGATTAGTATCAGGTTCTTATGAATAATTGTAGGAAATCACTGTGTAGGAACTGCTGCTGAAATGCCTAACTCTCAGAAATATCAGACTAAAAGGAATAAATATCAAGGCCAGTTCCTTCTTGTCAGAGACAGACAAGTTAGATAGCTTCCACAAGCTGATAGAGAAATACCTCTTTTTTAGTACATTCATAAAATGTTCCACACATGCAATGTTAATAAAATTAATGTTAATTTGGAGCTTAGCTGTACTGAATCAGGACTTGGTAAGTTTCTCTGGATTATGCAGATCTGCCGTCACACAGAAAACCTGTCTGTTACTGCATTTGAGATAGGAATTCACATAATAATTTGCAGAAACTTTATAACATTATGAGAAACAGGATTTAATGATAGAGTATCAGATTGTTTCCAGATGCATGAGCAAAAATACTCTGTTGAATCTCTGAGAAAATGGTGTCCCTCATATTAATAGTCCATATCTAAGTATCTGTCAAATTACTTAATGCTTAGGTATTCTTTAAAACTTCCCTTCTTTTCAAAAAAAAAGTGATTGATCCAGATCAAAGGAATACTTTTCCTGGGGAAAAAAAAAAGTATGTCAGGTGTTTGAGAGCTGGTGTAATGACTGAATTAAATCTGATTCCATTTTTTGCTTTTCCATGTTCCATATTTGTACAAATTACATGTATCACCAAAGAATTAAATTATCAATTATTTGTCTCAAGTGACACAACAGCAAATGCTTATGTCTTATAATTCAATATATACTAGATTGATTTCTTTTAATTTTTGATCTCTGGTAGAAATATATACAATATTCAGCCACTAAAAGTACTTCTGCATCATCCTTATTTCCTCCCTACCCCCACTGAACTTAAAAATAGGCACTGGGCAGTCCTCAACTGAGGAAAAGATTGATTTCTAATAACTAGAAAATATTTTTTTATTTTCAACTGAAGAATATAGAAGTAACCATTTTTCAGGGACATTGCATAACATTTCCATATAATCAAGTTTCAAAAACATTTAAAATTTCTCCTGTAATTTTGAAACACTATTGGGAGAAGAAGAAAACTCATCTAGAACTTGTTATAGAAGATGAAATGAAGACTCATCTGTAGCTTTCTTTAGCATTATATTAACTATACAATTAGGTGAAAGCAGATACTCATTTTCCTTTCCACTTGTTTCTTTGGCAGAACGGAATCTTCTGAATTGATGATAGCATTATGCAAAAGAATACATGTCAGAATTGAAACCATTTTAGTTTAATGCACGTTTTTAAATATATTTGCATTTTTAATGTATTTTCAAATATTCCTTATGCAGCTTCATTGCTATTTTGAAAGTCATAATGAAGACGATGATCATTCTTCCTTCACATCAATGGCAATGAACAGCTATCAGAAACATTTTTGGTATTTGAGGCAAAGCTGGCCACAGAGAAAAAAAAAGTGTGTTTTTCAGCCGACCCCTTCTATTTTCTCAATGTAAAAAGGAGCTACTGTATTGTTAGCATAATTTCAGACAGCGAGGTGGCTTAGGGAAGAGGATGTCATCAAAAGTCCGGGGGAACAAGTCATCACATTTTTTTCTCTCTGCTATTCCTTGATGTTTGCCTCCCTCTGGAGAGGTTCTTCCATTTCCATGTAGAATTTGGTGGAACAGGGCCTCCAAGGAGAGGACTTTCCCCCAGTTTCACAGAACCAATGCCCTCAACCTACAATATATTCACCAGCTCAGAGCAAATAGTGTCTGTATGCTGAAGCATCATTTTGGTTAAAATCTTTCTGTCGTTATAGTCTTCAGAATCAATATAGAAATTTTTGAAACTTTGTTGTAAAGCTCCTGCTTGGAAATACCCAGACCTTTCAGAAGGATTTGTTTTCTCAGATGTCTCAAAGCACCGCTGTGTGTACAGTACTTGCTGAACTTTTTCAATGGCCCCCAGTGTCTGCTGTCCATGTGGCAAGACTTCACTGATTGCATAGCCGTTAATGAACCTTGCACAACATTCCTCTCTTTGGATTTTAAGCAGTACATTTCAGGCACAAGTAGTACAATTTTGTAACAAGGTAAGCAGCAGGTGTCTGTGATTATTTCATGTGTGCAATTCAATGCTGGTTTAAAACAATAAAAAAGGAGAATAAGGGGTGGGTTTTTTTGTTTGAGGGTTATGGTTAAACTTCCGTTAGGAGGCCAGGTTTCTTCAGGACAAGTTTTATACTAAAAGCAAGGTTTAATCAATAAAACAGCTCTGCACAGGTCTGATTGATTGATTCAGCCTTTCATGCACTCAGGAGATGGAGGAACAGAATAAATGTTCCCTGGAATAAGCAGTGGATGGTCCTTTAACGTAAACGGCTGTTCTCTCTCCTTGGGGCTAAGCCCCAGGATGCTTATTCGTATCATGGTTTATTATTCTACTGCACACTATATGGTCTCATAAGACAGGCTCTCACTTCTTGACATCACCCCAGTGATCATTGACTTAATCTGTTCCAACCTAAATTCCTCTATATAGAATCAGAGAAATCTGAATGATACCTTCTATTTTTAAGTGAGTTTTCCTCTGGGTTGTGGACAATGACCTGATCTTTACAAACAAAATCTCAGCAACAAAGTTTTGCAGAGTTTCTACACAGCAAAACTCTTGAAACTCGGGCAGGTGAAGTATCAACCCAGCCCTGGATGCTGCTTCCTGTACCAGATAGAAGTCTTTTAAGATTGACTTCAGTTTTTCTACATGAAACTGAATTTAACTATGCTTACGCAACCAGTTTTTGCTGAAATATATACATAAACACAGTACAGGAGGGCTTTTGAAGATATGTATAAATTGGTAAGGGCACCCTGAAGATGATACACACATTATATAAAGGCAAACTACTACTCTCCATAACTTTATACAAAGAGAAATGTTGTCAATGGTTATACAATAACTTATTTATAGTATATTTTATAATACTCCTTGAATGCTGGTGGCAAAGACTCTTCTAAGTCCCATATATGCACTAGGACGCAACTTCAGTTTGGTTCTTCTAATGTTTACTGGTATTTCAGTTACGCTCTCCTCTGCCAATACTTAATTAAACACTTCCATAATACTTGGCTACCAATGAAATAATGTAGTTCAGTGGATGAAAGTTCCACTTCTACAAAAGTTGTGATATTTTTATTCAGAATGTTCCTTTGCACTTTTTCTCCTCCATGTAATATTGGTGACTATATTTTTATCTCTGTCAGCCTTAAACATTCTAAATTTTATTTGATATGACAAGAATATTGCAAGATTTTAAAAAAGAAAATCAATGAAAACCCAAGGAAGTACGGCTTGCATGTGGAATTTGACAAATACATTTTTATTTTACTATTCTGAATATTTCTGTTCTTATTACTTTTCCGTTCTTTTGAATGACCCCTTCTTTTAGTTTAATGTCATGATATATTAGGTATGTTCAGCAATGCATAAAGTATTTGAGAGGTTTCTGAACATACTTTAGATTTTAATTAACTGGTTAGCTTTTCTGCCAATGTCAGTATGTTTCTATATTCTTGGAGCAAGGTAATCATCTCTGGTGACTAATTCACTAAGAAGATTTTGGTTTAGGCTTTAAAATACAGTTATTAGAAAATGGCATTGCAAATAGAAATAGGTGTCGGTGAAGTTAAATTCATTTTAGCTACATTATTCATTTATCTACATTAAAAATGTCAACTATATGAATCAGCGTATCTGCTTAACTGGGTTTTATTTCAAATAAGAGAGTAACGTTTAAACAAAAAAATCTTTCACCAGTGCAGACTATTGACAAAACACTAGTCATGTTAATGAGAGAGTATTCTCAGAAACAGACCAAATCAGAAATAAGTTAACCATGAAAATGGTGTATTTCACAAAGCAAAACTGGGACTAATTTTACTTCTGTTCCGCTGGATTTCTGTCTTGGATGTATAGAGTTCTGCATCTTAGGAAGAGGAGATAGAGCTTCTACATTTTGTTCATCTTAACTCGAGAAATACCTGATCTTTTTTCCTTAAAATGTCCTGATTATGCCCATGTATGGCCTTGTTTGCATAGCAGATAAGTTCTCTGTTTTGCCAATGCTTCTCTGACAATGGGGAAAATGCAGTGCAATTCCCAAGTGCCAACAGACAGTGGTTTATTTGCACTGCCTACACCAAAACAAATCGTGGCTGGTTGTAGCAGGTTGGCATGGAGCCTTGGGTGGGCACAGATTCCCCCTAAAGAGGTTACTAATATCCTTGAAGTAAAATACTTATTTAAATGTCTTTACAGGGGTGAGAAAATAAGAGTATCTCTCGGAAATGTAAGTTTCTTTTCTAAACATTCATTGAGTTATCACTGCATACCAAGTATCTCTTGTTAATTGACAAAGCTGTGTTTGTATATGTGTCAGAGATACTCTGCTACAGCAGAACCTTGATGTGTATGCATAAGGTTCAAAGGTCTGATCAAGGATGAAAGTTACTTAGTCAGTAAGCCCAGGGATGCTTTCTGTCATCTTATTCCTGGCTATTTGTAGAACCTGCAGACGTGTTTTTCATATGCCAAAGTTATTCTTTAATAATTTTCTCCTGTATGATACTTTTTTGCAATCTCAAATGTCAGCTACAGAACATGAGATTCATTTCTAAATTGAATTTTAATGTCTAACTCTTCCTTCTCCTTCTATTTATAGTCTACTGTCTCCAGCACAGAGCCTACAGATACAAGGTATTACACAAATCCTACTTTTTAATCTGTTTGTGTTTGTGTTCACAGTGTCCAATAACATTAAGAAACTCTACCTGAGTTTAAAAATACACTTTACATAATCACTAAATATATTAAGTTGTTTCTGGGACATTGTTAAACCTTTACTTTTTAGAAGCAAACACCATATCCCCCCAAAAAAGAATATAGAGAGGTTGATTATTTCAAATTAAGATATAGACAAGACTGTGTACATGTGTATACATACATATATATACACACACACTCTTCCTCTTGTCGGAGTATATTCATAACCCTTTCAGTTTCTCCTAACTGCAAATTTACTTGGTGGGCTGGGATTTGTTGGTTGCTAGATACTTCTTTTTTTTTTAATATTTCAGCCTATTTCACATATTTTTCATAAATCAGATGAAGGAAAAATAACTCTTCAGAAAAAAGATATGACAGCTAAAAATAGGTTCAAGATAATTTACTAAGTTTTAACATTTTCATGTTTTCGAGAAGACACATGAAATTTAGGAAGGTTTCGGTTTGCCATACTCGTGAACATATCTGCTCCAATACAGCCAAATTATGTTTACAAAAACCAGAGCTTTGCATGTATGTCAGGGCAGATTGAAAGCTCTGAGGACTTTGCCTTTGCTGATGCTCCATCCCGCTAGTGCTTGCGGTGCTGGCCAGCTTGTGTGCACTTAACCCACCGAGCAGCACAGCAAGCGCCATCTTCTCATAACTCCTGTGTCTGACTAGATGGCACATATGCCATCCCCATGGAGTAAATCAAACTTTTCTTGTAATTGCTGTCCCCAGCTGCTCTCCAGTATGTCTTATATGCTTTCAGGAACACCCATGCTGGTAATCAAGCTGAGAGGATTTGAAGATGGCATGTCTAATTTGAATGTAGAATGGCCTGGAGCCAGACCAAGGACAAAGAAGGAATATTTTGGAATAACATTGGTGATGCTAGGACTGAGGGGCAGGCACAAGGGAGAAGAAACAGTGACTAGTTTGGCAACTTTGAGCTGGGGTTATAGGAGTGGCAGGCAAAGAAACAGAGCTTTTTGTGTGTTAGAGGAGCTTGGGATGTGGTAAAACCAGTGAAACTGTGGCTAATGACAAAATCTGGGAGCCAGTGACATGTAGTGCAAACACATGCATTGAACATGACAGCGAGAGGCAACTTTAACTTGCTCAGTAATGTGTAAAGGCTAGAGGTGAAAGTAAACAGATTAATGCAGACATGAGCTTGAGAGAGAGGCTGTGATAAGGAGTTACAAAAAAAAACCCAAATAAACTGGGAGAAGGAGCCAGAGTAGAAGGAATGAGGCTGGTATTTTACAGGAGCCAAGAATGGGGAGTGGGGACAGGCAGCCTTCCTCTTCCTCTGCTCTTAACTTCTGCAGCTCACCAGTATGGCAGCTGCCCTGGCATCTCTCTGGGAAAAGGGCAAAGTTGTTCATAGCTCTTTAGCCAGCCAGTCTTAATGGTGCTCAATACTGTGGCTTTGAAGTGGGATTTTTTTCCCTTTTTTTTTTTTTTTTAAATTCCACCTTGAAGTGCTTGGGTTTAATGTTTTTAATATCACATTCTGAAGAACAGAAATTCAAAATCAGTCCAAGAAAGAGGTGAATCTATTGAGTAGAAAACAATGTTAGATATTTAATGTAATAATTTTGGTATGTTTGGGTAGTAGTAAAAGATAGCCAGTCAATGTGTAATAATTATTTTCCTGTTTGTGTTAGCAGAGCCTTGTGCTCTCACAGTTGTAATTCATGTTACTATTGAGGTGGAATTCTGAGGAGGCTGTGCCAGCCAATTAAAATGGTAATATGACTTCAAGATCTGTTTGTGATCATATTGATTTCTTTAATGGAAAGCTTCTCTGTGACCTTTTCAAAGCACATACTGTACTTTTTACACTTTTATAAATTAAACTTGTAAAACATTATTTTGAATTGTCACACAGTAAGCTTGTAGAATTTTATAAATTGCCTAAAAGATGATAAAAGCTACTGTGATTTTGTGATAAAGAGCATTAGAGCACTGCCAGCAGATCACGAAAAGTGCCTCTGCAAGTCTACTGGGAATCCCCCATGGCAGAATGAAAATTGCAGTAGAGCAATTAGGGAAAGGAAGATGTCTTTTATTAAGACATGGGTATTTGTTGTGGTGGAAAACCTGTTTTAAGAATGTAATATAGCTATCAAAAAAGATTTAGAATATGAACAATTTATAGTTCATGAAGTATAACAGTGTGAGTAAAAAGATCTGTCTGAGATTTGGAAGAAAGCAAGCACTACAGCCGAGTCTGTTAAATCATAAAACATCAGACATGGAGTTCATTCTTCAGATATTCAGATGTGAGAGATGAACCTAAAGCAAAATTCCAGACTGGAGTCCAACTCTTCTCAAGCTTTACAAATCTGAACCTTCAGATAGAAACCAATGAGTAAGATGTAATGGGATTTGAATTTTCTGGAGGGAGAATCCGTTGTGTGAATGGATTTTAATTGTGATGAAAAAAGGCTATTAAATCTCATCAGGGCAGGAAATGAATGTGCTGCCAACTTTACTGAATTGTGAGAGATTCCCTGGCACTGAAAAATAATGGGAAAATGTTAAATCATACTCTACAATTGTTGATGATGATTTAGAAATTATGTTTGATTCAGCCCGTTTCAACAGATAGTTTCCAAACATGTTTGTGTTAGCCTCCATATTACACGCTAAATTACTTGCGTAGGGTTGGTGTTATGCTGAACCTCGTCAGCTTATTAAAATGAGGAGCAAGCAAAAATGGGCATTGATCTCACTGTTCGTTATTAGGGGCAAGCACTGGATCGTATAACGTTTCTCAACATATTTGGTATGTTTAGACTTGCATATCTTCGTAATCCTTTTGCAATTTACTCAAAATCTGTATTGCTGTCATTCAGAACTCTGTTTATATATGTGTGGTGTAGCATATAATTTACAAGTGAGGTCAGCTGTTATGCACCAGCCACTGAGACCCTTGTTACTGGTGCCGAGAAGCAAAAGGAAGCTAGGAATAGCACTACCCTCTGTTTATAGACGTAGAAGAGGGGTAAACACAGATGCAATGCTTGTTGACTACTTGCTTATTTGAGCCAGCTCTGCCCTTTTGCAGAAAATAAGAAGAATGTGCACTAATTCCTTAAGTCTTTCTTAATAGCCGATGTGCCTTGTCTTATGCTACCAAGATGGTATCTAGGTCTCTTGGCCTTTAGACTACCCACACTGCTATGCATGCTCTTTAACTGTGCGATTCTCACTCAGAACCTGGATGCTCCTTGAGGCCAAACCAAGGTCACATCTTCTCTTCAGAGCTCCCTTAGCAGCTGTTTCTTGAAGCAGCTTTTGCTAGTACCTAAACACTGAGTCTCTCCTTCCCATCCCAGTGTCATGATCAGTCACCCCATCCTGGATGGCATATGGGTAATACAAACCCAAAGCTAAATTCTACTGATCGAGGCCTGTGGGTTTATGTGGGTTTTGTATTACTCGTTCACTGGGATGTTTGCTAATTTGATTAAATTCTAAGCAATCTTAACCATCACAGCCTGCTCAGTCTTTCTGGTTTTTTCTTTGTATTGCCTTGACTCCCTGATTATCTTCCTATCATCAAATTTCTTTATGTGAAATACATTGATACTATATCAGTTAGAGCTAGACCTTCCTGTTCACCACCTTATTGATTTTTTTCTTACACTTTGAGTGTTTCTTTCATGCTGGAAGTATTGTGCCTGCATGCAGGAGAATAAATGGATACTTCACTGGGCAGTATCTGCTGTGAGATTTGTTCACCCTACCGTTTCTGCTGCAGATGCATGTTGTGCGCTCAGTGGATGGCAGTAAGAGCTGTAGGGTAGCTGACTGTTACTTGGAAATGTACTCTGTGCATTGCTATACTGTCAGTTGGAGTGGCTATGGAAGACTGGTGGTAACAGAGGTGGCTTTTCCCTCTGCAGCGCAGTTTTCTGTCATGTCCGAGTTGCACAGACACCAGGCATGTTTTCATACACATTTCCTTTGCAGCAAGGGTGACAAAAACCTGACCAGAAGGCCTAAACTTTGCCTTGTTCCCTATGGTGAGTGTTTTCGGGGGAGACCTCATCAGAGGCAACCGTTTCCTATGCTCTCCTCTTCCCATACTAGGCAGAGGCAGACGAAGAAGTGGTGGTAGGTGCCAGGCTGCTTTACCCACCCTCTCTCCTAAACAGTACTACACCTATCTGGTGCAGCATAGCATTGTGAAAGCACATTTTCTGTGTGCAGTGAATGCCTGAAGGTACACTCTTTGAGCTTTATAAATCTCAACTGGCATTGTCAGGCAGCCTGTGGTGGCCTGCAGAGGCCACTACGCTTCTGGCCTAGCTCCGAACAGATAGACATGGGAGTACACTGGTCTTTTCTGGTCTTGCTGTAAGATCCTATGGGCCTGAGTCAGTGCCCTGACGAAGGTCAATTTAATTTGCTTTTTGGCATTCTAGTCCATCATATAAAATAATGATCGTGCTGCTGTGTCTCAGCAAAAGTGGTCTTACAGCTTTGTCAAGGTATGTTTCACTTGCTGGTGCAGGAAGATGTGTGTGGATGTACAGGAATGCAGGGATTATTGGGGTAGTGTTGGAGACCTGTTCAGTTTGGTGGGCCCAGAGGTTTATCCTTACCACCCCTGCATAAACTAATGGCTCTGTGGGTTTTGTCACAGATGGGACTGCAGGGAGTGTGGATGAAGATAAGACCAGAGCCTAGGAGCAAAGAGTAAAACTGAATTAAGCTGATATGGTAGGCACACCCAAATTTTGAAAAATTTCAGAAATATTGGTTCAGTCCAATGTAAATAAATCCCTTTTAATTGAATATACTGCTGGGCTATCTTGCATTTTATTTAGCTTTAAGTCTGAATTTTTGCTGAGAAGTCGAAGATTTCCAGGTGGGATCAATTTCCCATGATAAATTGTCTGATTTATGTACAATTGTGCTAAATTCTGGGGTTTGCAACCTTCATCTGTGTAGATCTTGGATCTGATGACTCTGCCGTGTTAAGGTGGTATTAGAGACACCTTTCAAAGATGCCCGCAGATCCACCACTGAAGACTTTCTGCTTCTATTGCTTTCCACCTTCTACTAATCAATTCCAAGTGATTAAACACATAGGTAACACGCAGTAGCAACAGGCAGTACTTCCATACCCTTGCTTTGTATCCACATGGAAAGCCTGGGGAAAGCTAATGAGCTACACATTATTCTCTAGCAGCTCTGCACCTGTTTGTATGCCCTCTTTATAGTTCTTTCTACATCAGTGGTCATTAATGGTAGACAGTTTACAGCAAGAATGAAGTACTCCAGACTATGCTGAGTGCACAACTAGTGCATTTCCTGTGGGAGATTTGGTGGGGGGTCTTTGACTCGGTGACTTATCATTTCCAGAGGCACACACCGATGCTCAGCTCACCAAACCTATTTGAGGCTATCTGAAAGAATTTCTAGGTGCACACTACTGTTTTCTTGGATATGCAATTCCTCACTGAAATTTTATGGCAACTTTGTGTAATAACTGAAGCACAAGTTGGCCAGTCACCAGTCTGGTGAGCCACTCTGTCAGTCAAGTAGAACTCCAGTAAACTATCGGCTTCTGTTTTGAGTATTCCTATATGAAAACAGATTTTTCTCTCCAATATTTACAGGTTTGACAGAGAGCAAAATATTTCCATTTCCCCCAGCAAACAGCTTGTCCTCATGTAATGACAGTTTTCCATCTGCAAGAACTGCCTTTTTGATACCACAAACCACCTGAGGTGAAAATGTAACTGACTTGCTTTTCTGTAAACCTGCCAAAAGTAAAATTATTCTGCCTGGAGCAAGAAATGTTTTCATGCCAGTGTATTCTCCAACTTTGCTAAAAGTTACATACTTCTGATTTTATCAGAACAGAAGAGTAGCTGTAGCGTATCTCTTGGCAAATCAACCTATTCTATTGTGAATCAAGACAGCAGTTTTATTTGTGAGTTCAAGTTTCATATTCACTGAAGAAAGCTGTGGTGTGTCAAATTATGCCTTGTCAGTACCTAAATTTGAGCTTCTAAATCACAGGTACGTGACTGAAAAGCAGACCCATTTCTGGAAATAAAGGGAACTGGAAATAAGCATATTCAGATCCTTTTGAAGTCAAGGTATTTTTTTTTTTCAGATTTACAAATATAGATTTAAGTGCCTAACTTTATGCATTCATGTTTGAAAATATTTTGACCTGAAGAGTCATATAGTAATTACAGATGTTCCAATTAGAGAGAGAGAGATTTCCAGAGGAGGGAAAGGTGACATGGGAGAAAAAAAATTATAATATAATTTGTTTCTTAAGAGAAGAAATAAATCTGCATTGTAATGTTTTGGCTGACATCATCTTCTGACAAACTGAGGCCAATCTCAAGTATAATTATTCGTTTTAAAGTAATACAGTTTCATAAGGTAGTTAAAATTGACTTATACACAGGGACTTCTTTTTTCCACACACTGTGATTGTCCTTATATAGGAAGATATTTAATAAAAAAACATTACTTGCCCTGACCTTGCCAGCATTGCAAAGGATTTGACAAGTTGTATCATGTTTTTAATCTAGTGCAGCAGAATTCTGAATCCTAAAGAAGTTATCCATTGTGTGTCTGTGCTAGCTTTGGATAGCAAGGGGACTCGCAGACTAGAGTGCAAGCCACAGAAACCTGCAAGCTCCTTCCTACTATGTGACCTAAGCTGACGGCACTGCTAGAGAGTTTTCCTTCCCAACAACTTGCAGTTTTTGGAATACATTGATGTTAGGCATAGCTTCTTCCCTGGTGTGCATCTGTCCTGGTTTCAGCTGGGATAGAGTTAACTGTCTTCCTAGTAGCTGGTACAGTGCTATGTTTTGAGTTCAGAGCGAAGAATGTTGATAACACTGATGTTTTCAGTTGTTGCTCAGTAGTGTTTAGACTAATGTCAAGGATTTTTCAGCTTCTCATGCCCAGCCAGTGAGAAAGCTGGAGGGGCACAAGAAGTTGGCACAGGACACAGCCAGGGCACCTGACCCAAACTGGCCAACGGTGTATTCCATACCATGGGACGTCCCATCCAGTTTAGGAACGGGGAAGTGGGGGGGGGCAGGGATTCGCCGCTCGGGGACTGGCTGGGTGTCGGTCGGCGGGTGGTGAGCAATTGCACTGCGCATCATTTGTACATTCCAATCCTTTCATTATTGCTGTTGTCATTTTATTAGTGTTATCATTATCATTATTAGTTTCTTCTTTTCTGTTCTATTAAACCGTTCTTATCTCAACCCACGGGTTTTGCTTCTTTTCCCGATTTTCTCCCCCATCCCACTGGGTGGGGGGGAGTGAGTGAGCGGCTGCGTGGTGTTTAGTTGCTGGCTGGGGTTAAACCACGACAGCATCCTATCTATGCAAAAATCCTTCTGCCATGATTTCTTTATGCCAAACAACCCTAGCCTTTTTCTCCTGCTATCCCATGACAGCATCTCAAATGTTTCTGATTATGTTATTCCCCAGGAAGGTTATTCCCCCTCAGAAGGCAAAGAGCAATGGCTTTATCCTTTCTGCTGCTGCAGTCCTGTCTGTGCCCTTCTTAAGCATACTGAATCTGATTGTGTTTATGATGGGGAAGGTGAGAAGCACATTCTTTAGTCCTGCCTTTTTGGATAGTCCCCAACTTCCTTCATGATCACAGAGGCATTGATAGGAGGAATAGACTTGAAAGAATATTTTGCCTAGTTCTTTACTGCTGGAAGGATGGAGATTTCTTTAATGAAGTTTTATGCAGTGTGAAAAATAAAGTGAGAAAAAGATGAATACAAGATACCCACGTATTCATCACAGTTGCTTCCTAGGAGAAAAAAAATGTTTGTCCCATTGAAATCAATATCAATAGGAGTGTCTCTGTTGATTTTTGCAGGTTTGGGAAAAAGTTCAGCATGAAATAATAAACCTTGGCTTCCTATTTTGCTAGTTCTATTTGCATTTCATCAAGTAATGGATGCAAGCTACAGCACATCAGAAAAGCCAATCTATATTCTGACTAGCTATGGACTCAGTAATTTGACAGCTCTTTAAGTCAACATAATTTTAAAATATTTTTAATCACAACAACATGAAAAATAGTGTGGATTATTACTCCACTAGCAAATTAATGTAAGAATGTACAAAAGTGGGAGACAGTTAAAAAAAATAAATCACTGCTGGGAAGAGACTCTCTTTAACAATATGCAATAAAGCTTAACACTTTGACAGTCTAAAAATTGACAGTTGAATCATCATAAAATAATACAGTAAGAGCTGTCCAAATATAGTCCACGAACAACTGTTTGATACGAAGAGCCCTAGAAAAAGCATTGCAATAACCCAAGTTATAACAGGCATTCTGAATTTCAAGATAAATCAGTGCAGTAGTGTTTACATGATAAACATGTAGAACAATGTTAAATCATGTCTTGACTTCTATTGAACCAACTAAAATGTTCTCAAAATTAAAATATTTACAAGAGGATATTGTTTCACAAGAAATTAAAGAGACATATTCTACATATTGATGTGTATTATGTACATAAATCATCTTGAATGTATTTTGAATGCCACATTGGATGTAAGCAAAGAGACATTACATCTTCTGTGTGAAAGAATTATTAGGCTGCAGCTCCAGATTGGGGTTGTGAATTTTTTGATTCTGACAGTAAATCATTTCAATAGAGATGGAATACAAAATGTTTCAAACCAAACCTTTAGGGAAATGTATAGGCACTGTCATCATATCCTTAAATATTCTAGAAAAAAAAACAAGAAAATTAAAAATTGAAAAGGTTCATCATGAAAAGAAGGACAATCTCAATCTAGAATTTCTGCTGGAAATAAAATCACTAAGGCTACTACCAAATTATAAAGTTCACAAGGTTGCTTCATTGGAACTCTAGGTCTAAATGACAGAATAACAATAATGATGCATTTGCCTTTGAAGTCAGCAATACATAGAAATTAGATAAAATAAATTTAGTTGAGCATCCTTAAAAATTCAGTTGTTTTGACCTAGTATTATACCAAATGAATTGATGCAGTTCGTATCTCAGTACACAGTGCTTATATCACTTGTAGCAGTTGCTTCTCTGCTTGCTCAGTTTTACCTTACAAAGGCTATGCGCGTTCCAGAATCAGTATTCAGAGGAATATCTGTGTAGCTGTCTGTGAGTTGGAGGGGGTGTGTATATGTGTGTATTTTCATAATAGCCGGTGAAGACAACACAATAAGCCTCTTCTGTTTAAAATAAAATTTTAGTTTGTAGTAAGGGCAATATCTAAGTAGCACCTGTTTACCATCAATCACAAAGACTTACTCTGTCAAGTTGCAATACTTAGGTAGCAACAGAAATTTAATGCATTTGTCACAGATCCATTCCAGTCAATTCTTAATAATAAAAATTCTTCACAAATGGTTATAATATGCAGTTCTAAATACATGTAGCCAATCTATTGAGTAGCTTTCAAGCAATACTTAGCCAGTTTTGGAAGTGCCTCATAGAGACATTCTAATTTGTAAAACCCCCTTAAAGTGTCAGCACTGCAGTTGTATAGTGGAAGTCCGCTTGCTCAGTCTGTTTTCATTTCAGCCAAAATGACAAACTCATCCCTTATCTCCCTCCCTCTGGAAGCAGAAAAACTATGGTTCAAGCATTCATAAATGCACACCCTGCTGGGGGACAATCCCCAGCCTCTAGGGAGAGCTCTGGATGAAGTTACTGTTTGGAACCATGGATCATGTTCACAGACTCATGGCATCTTTTGAAACTCTTATGTCCTGTTGCTTTCTCCTTTACCATTCTCTATCCATATATGCTGCTGCAAATCCTTAAATTCTTCAGCAGCAAATTACATCAATACAGACTTTGTAACTCAGGTTTACTTGCACATAATGTCTGAAAACATTTTTGCTTTCTTTTTACTATTCTGCAATTTGCAGGGTAAAGTATCAAGGGTCAGAATCCCTCTTCTTTTGTCATTAAGAACTTTCATATTTCAATCCTTTTTCAGCTAAATTTGTAGATTAGAAATAATGAGAACTATGTGCTACGACATCTAAATGCAGACTTCACTGCAGGCAGCCTGTGCTCCACTCTCTAGGCTCCACAGATGCAATGTCAGTTGTATCATGCCTAGCAAAAATCAATTTGATCTTCATAATCTTTTGTTCAGCAGGGGTATCCTGCCACTGTCAGTGACCTAAGAATTGAAGTCTGTTATGGGTATGTAATTTTCTTACAGTCATTTTAAATAAATCAATGCCATATTAGTTCTAGGGGATGAATTTTTTTGATCATCAGCACATGATCAATTGTTTCACTCGACCTCACTTTTATGGCATATACCACAAACCTGAAGAAATATTTAGTACTGTCTCTCCAAGATTTTTCAGTCCAAAAATGGTATTCATTTTTCTGACTTATTCTCTCTCTCTCTCTCATGCCCCCCCCCACCCTTGTAACATCTTGAAAGCCTTTTTTTACTATAGCTAAATAAAAAACAAACTGGAACTGAATGCTTACTCCCAAATTGTTGGGGCGAGGGGGAACCAAAAAAAACCCCTGGAAAATTTCTATTAGAAATACCTTCTTCATGTTTTGCAGAGCTCATCCTGCATTATAGTTCTGGCAGTCACAGTTCACACTTTCATTTGTAGCCAAAGGATTTTAGCATTCATGTAAACCATTGTTGTCATTACCAACCATAGCACTAGAAGGATACATATCCTTGAAAGGATCCTTTCACAGGTAGCTTAGTTTTGTGCTTGTTTTTCCTAGTACCTCAAGACCACATTTCTTTGATTCAGTTCATTTTCTCAGAACGTTTTATTCAGATGTACTTCCAGTATACCCTAGCATAGCAAAGTTTTTAGACTTCTCATTTGTAAAGCTGTCCTGGATCTGTTCTCCTGGGAATCAATTCATTTTTTTCCCCTGTAAATAACAGTCACATTAATCTCTGGTGTCTTGGGGATCCATGTTTATTTTTTTCAACTTTTTCTGAGTGTCCGCATCTTACATTCTATCTCCTCAAAAGCTTGTATTTTTGGGTGACAGATACTCTCTCTGCCAAGACAACCTACCCCATGGTTCTGGTGTCTTGTCATAACTAACTTCTGGCTGTCTCTGGATGACTTCAGAGGTAATTGCTTTTATCCCTTCTTGCTGCCTCATCTTCTCTCCTCTTGCCCCTCGCCTCCTCATACCCCATTGTAATGAACTTACTCCTCAGTTAATTTCTCCTGCCTTAGCTTGTCTCTTTTTCTATTTTGTCCTTGTGTGCACATGCACATTCTGGCCTGGATTGTGTGCTTTTTCTCAACTCGTCTGTATTCTGGATTCATCACTCTCAAATACAGAACTTATATAAATTCAGGGTAAATCCAGAGTCAATATGTCTTGCAGTGTAGCCTGTATGATTCACAATTCATGATCTGGTGGAAGAGATTGTGAGAAGAAGAAAGCATGGTGAAGTCATAGATGAAGCCTGCTGCTTTCACATCATTTTGCTAGCTTGCTGGCTGGGCTCAATGAGGGCAAATGTTTACTGACTTCCCCTAGTCAGGACATCATTTAATTTGAACAAAATCAGGAGAATCTGCCTTTCATCCAGAAGAAAAAGTTGTGCTATCTCATGCATGCCATTTCTAGCTGTTCATGCTAGTTCACATTTCTTGTAGTAACTATTGCATTTGGCTAACAGCTTCTAGGCACGACGTGCTGCCTTACTGACCGATAATAAGATGGGGATGGTTGTATTGCTGATCACCGAAGGAAATTATTGCAATCAAATTAATGGATTAGAGTTAATGAGTGTATCTATCTGCTTGGAAGAGTGTTGGGTTTTGCTTGCTTATTTGTTTTCTGTGATAGAATTAATGTAGACAAATGTTCATTTTAGCAATATTAATAAGTTCATTATCATATAATCAGTCTAACAAATGGTGGGTTTAAAAGTTTAATCTTAAAGAGCTGCAAATAGAAGATAATTAGCTATGTAGGGCTACACCAATCACTGCTTAGTGGTAGTTGATTGATTGAAGAACTGGTAGGAGTTTTCAGAAGCGGTTTCAAAATGTTTAAGTGGTTATTAGTGTGAAAGCCTATCAGTGGCCTAAAAGGTGTATTAAAGGTTACCAGATGGCTTTTACTGTCTCATTCTCATGTCAATTACAATTGGGGATTTTTGTAGATACTAGAGAAATATTTCAGTCTTGCTGTTTTTCTTGTAATTAGCAGATTGGTGTGGGAAGATTTCATTGGGATATAGTGATGTTTCCTGATGTGCAGGAGGTAAAGTTTCTGAGTGTAATCAGCAGCTTTTTAAAATGGATTTTGCAGCCATGAGGTGACAAGATATCAAAGTAAAGCATTTCAGTAATTTATTGTAGTTTATTTCATGTAGCTTTCATATATTATAGAAGGAACATCCGTTAACTCGATAGTCATTAGAAGGGTTTAAAAGAAAACTCTGTACATATTCAACAAAGTATGTATTCTTTTTACTTAGCATTGAAGAGTAGGTAAAGGTTTTCCTACATGCAAGTAAGTTTAATATCCTAATAAGTAAATTAATTTTATCTTGGTGAGCATACATCTTACAATTCCTGTATTGGACAAACTGCAAATATATAGGGCCATCTTCTCAACTGGTAAAAAAAAGTATAATTTGCAGGGAGTTCACATCCATTAATTAGTATGTCCTAGCTAACTATCTGCCTATTCTCCCAGAAATCTCAATATCCGGATAAAAATACTTTCACTGATGTCAGTTTGCGTACGTAACAGGAGGCTGTCAAAAATGGAGTAACCATCTGCAAAATGGCTGCCTAAATGTTTCAGGGCCAGGTTGAAGAATAATAATAGGGAACGTGAGTTCTTAGGTGTCATGGTCGAGACGGACAAATGACAAGTATGCATTCTTATAGTACAAGCAAAGAAGGTTTTTTTTATTACTACAAGCCAGCAAATTTATACCCATTATACTTGTTACCCTGTACATATGTCTGTCCCTTATTGGTCAGAAAGTTGTCAGAAGTTGTTTTTCTCACCCCTCATTGGGTGACTTTTTCAGGTTCCTTACCACAACTGCAAACGGTCAACACATTCCTTAAACTTAGTTTCCCAGGCATGCTTCTCATCCTTTCTTGTTCTCGCACGGCAACACTGCAATCTTGTCAAGGTCAATATCCTCCCCAGGCCCCGAGGTCCAGCTGAGGTCCTCTACACTTAGGGACCCTAAATATGAGGATTTATTTTCATCCTAATAAAACTGAAGTTCCTGAAGAGACAATTGGAGAAACCTAATTATTCATTTAGGATCTAATAAGAGCCTTCAGAGAAGGAATGCCACCAGTGGTAGAGTGGGATGTCATAACCATAAGTCTTCAGACATTCAGAACTTCTCATCCCACACGCACAAACTGGAAGATGTCTGGAGGATTCAAAAACATATGGTGAGGCTGCTGAGAAGGACAAAGAAGATGCTTTATGACTCTCCTACTACAAGAAACTGAACAAGAGGTGAATGAATAAAAGCCCCAAGATGGAAAACTGTACCACTAACAAGAAAACCAGAACCGCAGCTGTCTCAGGCAAGAGAAAAATGAGGTGTAAGGAGCAATGCTGATGGTACTGTGAGCCGGAGATGTTCCCAGTCCAAAAACTAATGAGAACCAGAGAACGTGGTCTTGAAGTAGAGCCAAAGCACTGTACCAAAGGGATTCAGTGGAAACAGAAGTAGCAGCTGTCATCAGGCAGCAAGGAGAGCTTCATTTGTAAGGAAGCTAATGAAAAGTTCAGGGAACATGTTAATTTGACTAAAAAACTTTAAAAATGCTGAATGAATCAGAACAGACCCTGTAGTTCTAAGGGATATTAAGGTATATTATGGGGACAGGAGTCTTGAATTCTGGGCAGAGACAGCTTGCATGGAGTTTAAGCTTAAACTTCCTGTGAGTGAAGCATCCATGTGTAGCAGGATGGCCCTTTGAGGGCCAGTCTGTTCCCACTGCATGTGCTGACTGCTGGATTGAAGACAAAGCAGCTGTCTAGGTGCTAGAGAATCTCATCTAGGCTGCCTTTTCCGTGAAAGATTCGACCAGATGATCTTTCTAGGTCCCTTCCAACCTGAGCTGTGTAACTGAGGTCCATGTAGGTGGGAAGAGGACAGAGGTAGGATATTCTCTGAGAACAGGCAGTGTGCTGCAGTAAGAGCTGCCTGCAAATGGGAGAGCCTACCAGAGGAGCCAAACCCAAGGGATCATGTTGACAAGAATTTGGGACTCAGCACTGTGGTAGCAAGAGGGGATACTGCTGAGAGGCCTTGCCGGCAGAGAAATATGGGAAGCTTTAGGAGAGTGGCCAGACAAGAAGCAGTAGAGGACTAAGAAAAAATGACCTCATGAACCACAGACAGAATCAGAATCCATAGGCGTGACTATAGACTCTCATTCCCTTACTAGCCCCCAAGAAGGATGTCCTAAGAAAAAGAGTGGTTGGTGCTACCCTGAGAGGGGAGATGCTGCTAAAAAGCCATTTCCTGAGCTGGGTTCAATAACCAAATTAGCAGGTGGGACCTAGAAGGTAGCAGTCAACTGTTGCTTACATATGCCAGTAAGCATATTCATTTCCATAAGAACCAAAGGGATTTTTTTTCCCTTCATTTAACACCTGTATACCTGTAATGGACCTGTTTTTTTAGGGTAGGTAATGAGCCCCCAAAACAAGCTGTTTGAGCCATGCTTGTATCAGTTTAGAAGCAAAGGAATTGAGGTTCTTCGTGTGTCTTACATCTTACAAGAATTTCTTCTGAATTTTCGCAGTTCACAAAAGCAATCAAGCTTTTTGGCATTTTAACATGCATCCGTGTGCGTGCCCTGCAAAGCAATTGAGGAAATAGAGAAAATAGCTGTGTTGCAATTCACACTGGGTCTTCAGTGTGCTTTCACCCTACTCTTACCGCAGGACTCAAAAGGACCACAGGAGTATTCGGAGTATGGTTTCTGATACTATGAGATCATTTACATTTTCTTTGTTACTTTAAGTGAAAATGTTTTTCTGTAATGGTAGGAGTGATACATCTATGACCATAACAGGTCACGTTTCATGGTGAACATGGGGGTGACGGCAAGTTCTACTAAATACAGATTTCCTCTAAAAAGGTTCAGCCTTGACTCTTATCTGTTAAAAGAGAAAAAAGCATGTTACAGGAACAGATGGTGTAGCTTTTTTTTTTTTTTCTTTCTTGTTGCTTGACTGGAAGGTTCAGAAACTATTTCTTTTTTGAAGAACTGTACTTTTTGGTGGGAGTGCTAGGTAAGTTTGTGCTCTGTGCTTGGTTTTTAATATATGATATATGACAAGGTAGTGGAAAAAAATAGCGCTATTAGGTAAATATCAAGTCCTTCACGAGTCTGTCTTTTTATCTCATCTTTTTATTCTTTTTCTACAAAAATAATAAGAAACAACTGTTTATGATTGTTTTGCTAAATATTTAACTGTTTCTCTCAAGTATACTTAGTATGATTTAATATGAATGTCAATATCCTCGCCTATTTTTAGTATAGGTTGAATTATTGCTTGCTACTTATGTTTTCTGGGAGGTATGATGTCAATTGTGGATGAATTCAATAATAGGTGCTGTTTATAGGAATTGCAAGAATCTACATGAAGTAGAAAAAATCCATATTGTTAGGAGAAATAGCAGTGTCTGCTAACATAAAAGAAATTGTGCTTTTAAGAAATAAATATGAAACACCTTTAAATGAATCTCTGTGTGAAACACTGGGTGTATGCTTCCCTGCAGGAGTCAACTTCAGAGAAAGAGAAGGGGTAATGGGATCCCTATTGGGCTGAAGTATGCAATGAGCACAGGTACATTCCTGAATTAGCAGATCCGTATGAATATTTGAATACTGCTGCTGAGTTGCAGGGCTGACATCCAGAGAGACCTTGACAGGCTTGAGAGGTGGGAACCTCATGAAGTTCAACAAGGCCAAGTGCAAGGTCCTGCACATGGGTCGGTGCAATCCTAAGCACAAATAGAGGCTGGGCGATGGGTGGATTGAGAGCAGCACTGAGAAGGACTTGGGGGTATTAGTGGATGAAAAACTGAATGTGAGCCAGCAATATGTGCTATAGACAGAAGTGTGGCTAGCAGGTCAAGGGAGGCGATTCCCCCCCTCTACTCCGCTCTCGTGAGACCCCACCTGCAGTACTGTGTTCAGCTCTGGAGCTGCCAACATAAGAAGGACATGGACCTGTTGGAGCAAGTCCAGAGGAGGGCCATGAAGATGATCAGAGGGCTGGAGCACCTCTCCTATGAAGACCGGCTGAGAGAGTTGGCAGCCTGGAGAAGAGAAGGCTCCGGGGAGACCTTAGAGTGACCTTCCAGTACCTAAAGGGGACCTATAGGACAGCTGGAGAGGGACGTTTTACAAGGGCATGTAGCGATAGGGCAAGGGGTAATGGCTTTAAACTGCAAGAGGGTAGATGTAGATTAGATGTAAGGCAGAAGCTCTTCACTGTGAGGGTGGTGAGGCACTGGAACAGGTTGCCCAGAGAGGCTGTGGATGCCCCATCCTCGCTGGATGTGTTCAAGGCCAGGTTGGATGGGGGTTTGAGCAACCTGGTCTGGTGGAAGGTGTCCCTGCCCATAGCAGGGGGGTTGGAACTAGGTGATCTTTTAAGGTCCCTTCCAATCCAACCCAACCCATTCTATGATTCTAGGATTAAGCTATGTTCCTGTGCTATCCTGTGCTATTTAACCTGCTTACTGATTAGACTCAGCATACAGTTTGAATTGCAGTGTGCTCCAGTTTAGGAATGTTTTTAATGCATGTTTTAAATCAGTCCTTGTTTAGGAGGTTTAAATCCTATTCATTTCAGTGAGAATAAAATGCATGTTTTAGTATTCTTAAAGCCTACAGTTGTAATTATTGGAAATAGTTATTAAAGGAGGTTGCATTCCTTATGTTAACATTATCTTGTGATAAAATATAATTATAGTCAAGAATTATTAGGAGAAATTATTACACTTTGGTACTACAAGTGAAAGATGTGGTAATGAGGAAGTGTATTAGCTTAAATTACAAGAGAAAAACGGTAAGTGAAAACAGCAAAGTATTTTCATTTTGAAATAGAATTATTCATAACAGGCTGTGTTTTTCTTATACTTGTTAACTACCTGCTTGGAGGGAGGATATATGTTTTTAAATGGTTTTACAGAGACAGGTGAAGCAGCTAATTTTTTCTTCCAAGATTAGCTAGATAGTGTTTTAAGTACGAAAACATGATTTCTATCTCAGTTTTCAAATTTTTCTGTTGAAATGAAACTGCTTCAGAATAAGGTATTATTCTAAGCTAAGAAGCAAAAGTTGTTTTTTTAAATTAGTATTAATAACATACAAAAATATGAGTAAAATGAAAGAGATAATATGTGATAATTTGTAAAATGCAGTCTGTAGTAGTTTGGTTTTCTGGAAAAGCATTTGCATCTAAGAAGTTTTCCATGGGAGAGGGGCAGGAGGACTGTTGTGCTGTTTCCATCATTAATGGAGCAACAAGGTGCATTTAAACACACAAAGAATGCTATTATTTCTCATGTCTAGATATTAAATCAAATTGAAAATATGTATATTTAAAAAAATGCATGCACTGGAAAAGTTTTCTCCCATACACATGCATCCAGTTTTAGGTTCTACTTCTTTCTTTATTGCTTTTAGTGAGTGCTATTCGATGAAGGAAGTTCCAGGCGCATTATAATTTAGTATAAATTTTTGTTTTGATTTCATGGCTCAAATGTTTCCATACGTAGTATGATAGAAAAGCTTTGTTCTTCTACCCTAACTGCATGTATTCCAAAACAGCAAAGCGGTCCTCAGAATGGATGGTGTTACATTGCTATTTCAGTGGAAGAGGTACCTTATTGCAAAGTGGGTGTAATGTGGTATTTTTTGCTGAGGTTTCAGTTAAGTGGTAAATATGGGATGTTTCATTCTATTCTTAATTATACGGATTTAACCCCGGTGTGTGAATATCATGTACACACATGCAATACAGGTCCAGAATAGAAGTAGTGCTTTATTTTTTTCCAACAGTCTTCAGCTTTATATGCTAATGGACTATTTAAATTATGTCCCATAACTATACATACAAAAAGAGAGGAAACTGTCTTTGTATTTTTAATGGTATTTTGGACAAGGAAAGAAAATAAACAGTAGGAATATTTTTCATGGTCCATCCATCTTTCGTGTACATCCTGGTATACGTGAGAAGTGGCACTGTATTTGAGAAAAAAAAAATCCTTTCTCCCATGACTTCCCATGCAGCAATGTTTCATGGTGTGTAGTGAACTAAAACTAGTGTTTCATGGAAATCTGTGTGCATGTTTAATTCAGGTCCCTCTGTATTTACATATTACGGTGAAGTTTCATCCCATTTTCCCCAGTTAAAGCACAATTCTGAGTCAAAGCTTTTCTGCTATAAAGAAGGTAAACAACTCCATTATAGACTGAAAATTTCAAAAAGGAAAAAAAAATTGTTAATTAACATTTTTTGGACACTTGACCAGTTGTCTTGAAATTTTACAGGAAATTTGTCCTTATTCTTCAAAGAGAAGTTAGGGCTTTACAAATACAAAACCAGTCTAAAGGTAATGCAGGGAGAAAAATTGGAAATTAAAACGTCAGATGCATTTAGCAATCTCTCCATAAGAAGTCCATCCTCTGATTAAATTCTGAGCAAGGCTTTGTGTGTTCAACATGCTTTTAGGCCAGATTTATGATATAATGAGAAAAGGACCTGCTTAAGAGCCAAACCTAAGATAGTTTTGTTAGCTGTATTTTAATTAGTATTTCTTTCTTGAAAGGTCTAAGTTATTGCTAAGTGCTTAATTATTCTCAAGCCACTCTATATCTGTAAAACAGAGGCACTGAAGAGAAAAACTAGGAACCTTTAATGGTCTTTAAAACATTATCTAAATCGCCAAGCTCTTAACTGACTGTGAAATATCTTTAAGATGCTTGAAGTCTGATGCTGACATTTTAATAACAAAAGTGAGTGGCAATAACTATTTCAAGAGAGCTCTGGAGCACTGAGCAGTCACTTTGCTGGTGTATAGGGTTGACTAACCTGCAGCAAAGCTAGGAAGTTCTTATTTTCTCTTGATTGCTCAGTATTTGCAACCTGGGTTTGGTTTTCCCAGTGATCTTTAATGGTTGATCAAAGGACAAGAAATGTGGATCATGATATTAAACTGACTACATCTGAATAAAGACTTTTTTCACGAATGCCAGATAAAATCCTGTTCCGTGGTAGCTCCTCAATCCCATTTACTTCATTGAAGCGAATGGTGGATATTGCAACAACGGCAGTTTTTGAACATGAGTGACATCATCAAAAAAAACCTAACAAGACTTAACGTTACAAGGTTTTTTTCCATTTGATTTGTGAAAGGAAAGATGAATAGATTACATTCCTCTTTTTTTTTTTAACATCCATACCACTGAATTGTGGTTTTACTTTTGCTTAGTTTTTGTTGTATATGCACTACAGTTAAATTCTTATATTTCTAGCTGTGAGAAGAAAAAACAAAACAGGCTTTCTAATGGTATTTTCTTTCCACTTGTTCCGTAAAAAAATTATTTTTGCATGTATAGATCTTTGCTATTTCTACGCTGCTGTACTTGTCAATAAGTTATGATCACCAAAAGAATATTTCCATTGCTAATAAGATGAGAAATACCTTTGCTGTCAGCTGTCAGATATAAATTATTCATTGCTTTTCATGTCATCTGCTCTTAAGCAGAGAAACTTGTCTCTTTAATTCTTGTAATAGCTAACAAAACTCCCTATATGTGAATTCTTTTTTTTTGAAATGTTTTCATCCACTGATTGATTTTTTGGTTTTTTTGATTTTTGAACTCTAGTTATTTTTGTGTTTGGGGTGTTGTTGGGTTTTGAGAGGGTTTATGTGGGTGGGAATTTTTTTTTTTTTTTTGGTTTGGTTTGGGGTTTTTTTTTGTGTGTTGTTTTTTTTTTTAAAGCACCTGAACTCAGTATATGGTATTATATGTGATACTCCATAGCATCTGATTTGGTACAATATGCGTAGTAAAGACTACCTTTCCACTATATGCTTCTGCTGCCTAATGTAACAAGGCCCTGAGACATTCAGAGCTCACAGACATGATGGCAATAAAGCATGATAATATTAATAATAACTTAGAAGAGAAAAGTGACAGTGGATCGAATATAGAATTGACATAAAATCACTAGTCTTAAATAACAATGCCTATTGCTCTAAAATACTACTCAAAGCTTTCATAAACACCCATTTACTGCATTTACTAAGCATATAAGAATAGAAACCTACTGAAATCCAATGATGGGAGTTGACAAAGGCAAATGGCAAAGGTTAGGTTGCACCAGCTCTGCAGTGAAATTACAGAGCTTCTGCAGATGGGAATAAGCGTGTAATGTAACATAGTATTAAAAAAGTCACAAAGATAGGGGATCTATTTGCAGCATCAAATGTTTGCCACACTTCTTTGTCATTTTTTTTTTTTTTTTACTACTCTCCTCCTTCCTCATAATATACCTTTCCCTTTTTTCTCCTTTTTCACAGAGCGGATTTTCAGCATTTTCTTCATTATGTACTTTCTGATTTTCTTAGTGGGAACTTCCACATTCTTTGAAATTTTTCTCAGACTCACAAGACTTGAGTTGTATTTAGTTCCGTTTTCTTTCCTTTGTGTTTCAAATACTTCTGTATGCTGTAAAGTACCTGTCTATCAGTTTCTCAGTAGTCTCTGGTTTATGGTCATCAGATAATTAATGACTGTTTTGGCAGACCATTGGGATATTGTGGTTCTTTAAGCATAGACACCACCTATTTTCCAAATTAATGTAGGTGCAACTCTTGGACGAGTATTTATTGGAATGGTTTAGATACAGACTTTAATTTCTCAAAAAAAAAAAAAAAAAGCTATTGACTGCACAGACAAGGAGTAATCTTAAAAATCATACTAGTTTTGATAAACTAGTATCTTCTGAGGTCTTAATTCAAAGTCTTTATTTTTGGTGATGCTAAAACCAAAACCCATCAGTGACTTAGTGGCTTGATCTGAATTTCTTAGAATAGAGCATAAATACATTGTATAGCATTCTCTTGTAAATCAGGGTAGAACAAATCTTTTGTGGATTATAACCTAATTCCAAGACTTTATTCCTATAACATGACTAGTAGACTGAATTATGTTTCCTTCCTTATGTTGAAGCTTGTGATTTATTTCAGTTTCAACTTTGTGGAATAATAGAATTTCTCACTGGTGCTGCTTGTGTATAAATCTTTACAACCCAAAAGTTAGTGTTGGTATTCATTCATATTCATTTTTGCAAACAACAGGATGGTATCAGACAGCATGTGCTAAACTAGTACAGAGGAGGGGATTAAGTGATTACTTGGCTTGGGAAAATTGGACATATATGGTTTAAAGGATCACTAGTGTTTAGAGGAATGTGTTTTGACTGCAGAATACTTTGCTTCCAACTCTTCTGGCTGAGCATCCTGTAAAATTCAATTACAGGAGCAATAAAGTGTATTGCAATAAAAACACTTCATACTTTCCCCTTTATGTACAGTAGACATGGATCACATTGACTGGACAATTGATTGCAGTGAATAAAAGCTGATCTGTAAAGCCCTGGCAAATCAGAATAGTTATTCATGCTGTCTAGCAGTTCCAAACTTGATTTCAGTAATACTACTATATGCAGCTGCTAATTAATATTCTGAGAATCAAAAGAGATAAGCTTGTAGCATGAAGACACCGCAGAGAGTCCTTTAAATCAGTTTATTAGAACCTTCACAGAAATAAACGTAAAACATTTTGTTGTGAAATATAGCTAAAACAATATCCTATTGAAGTAAACATGGGTCAAATTAACCTTCTGTTGCAGCTGTTTGATCACTGATATTAGAACTGATAGCCATAAAAAGGGGTCTTGGAACATACCGGGCTTTGCTGACTTGCACATTTTTTTCTCTTTCCTCCCAGTTACTTTTCTCTGCTTTGTACGCTGCTTCTGTCAAGTGTCTCCGTTTGTGGGGCTTCTTAAATGACTGTTAAAGCTATGCCTGTACTGGCTAGATCTTGCTAAAATACTTTTTGCAAGTGAATCTCCAAAGGTAGTCCTTTTCCCTGTAAGTCAATTGTTTGTAAACAGATTCTGAATGCTACAAAGTATCAGCTATTAACAAATATTTGCCAGATAGTTTGCACAACCAAAACTGAGGTTGCAGTACACTGTAGAACATGCATCATATGCCTTGTTTGTGAGAAGTCATTTAAGGTCATGTAAGATGTTGAAAATGCTTTGCTACAACTTGCCCAATTTTTTTACAATACAAACAGAAACTTTTCTGCAATTATTCATAACTGATTAGTAAGACTGGCAAACATGGCTGAACGAAACAGTTGCTTAGTGTTTGCTTAGTACGTTACACACAAATACAGAAAACCAGTGTTATTTAGACTGCAAATCAAATACTCAAAAGCTAGAAACTTCCATAATTACGATAACAATTTAGCCCCTTTTCCATTTGCAGTCTGATACTATGCTCAACCTCATAATCATACATTCTTTTTGCACAAGGCATGTGCTTCACTCATTGCTCGGGAGATCAGTGCTGTTAGCCATGTTTTATGACAGAACATATTGCAGAGATTTAATGATATGTAATCCCCAATGAGTGTGTAATCTTACATTGACTATGCTTTTATAATACACAAAAGATACAGATTTTAAAGGCAGCCTTAGTCTTAACAGTTCCTACTGGTTGAGAGTTTTATGTTGTAAGTTTAATAACTTTTTTTAACATGTTTGATGGGTTTCTTATAAGTTTTTCAAGAACAAACTGAAAAAATAACACCAGATGAGAGTCAAACTTTCGGACCCTCATGGTCCCAGCACTGCACACAGTGAAAACTTTTGACTCTCCCTTACAGGCCTGTGCTATCTGCATTGCTGAGATGTTGCTGCTGGGGATTACTCTGTACCTGCAGCAATTCCAGGAGGACTGAGGACACTTTACTCTTAGGTTTCATAGATAATTGCTGGCATAGAGGGTGGACGTTGGGTTAAATTACAAGCTGTGAAGGGAGTTTGTACAATGAATAGACAATGCTCTGCCTGTGTCCTTCAAGCTTTAGATTCCTTCTGCACCATCTTTCCATCCTGCCTCACAATGAATCCTTTTTGACAGACTCCTCATGCTAGTCCCTTTTTCCTCATGAGGAGTATGCAAGCCAGCCCCACTATGGATTTTTAATGACACTTCTACTCTTCCTGCCTTCTAAACTGTAGCCTTCAGATAGTCTTCTGAGCTTTTTGTCCAGTCTGTGTATTTACTCTTTGTTCTGTCCTAACAGAGATATGTTGACACTGTCCTATTCAAGGAGATGGAAAAAAGATGGCTGTGACAGAAAGGACAAGCTTTTTTCAAGTCTTTGTTCAACAAGGTAAGAAAAAGAAAACATTGCATATAAAGTCAGCATTTTTTTAATCTTTGGGATGTGGGGGTGGAGGCAACCATTGTTTTCCTCAGCGATGTTATAAATGCCTGAGTAATTTTGCCCGAGTTTTTAAAAAGTCAGTCTAGGACAGATTTATGACTTAGGAAGGCTTTATGCAAAATCCTTATATTTTTGAGAAATGTTGAATAGTTATAAATGGACTCTAAATAATATGAAAGTTGAAGAACTTTATCATTAGAGGATGCTGTTACCTGCTGTTGCTCACAATGCTTTTGTAAGAGCTGGAATTCAGTTTGATGGAATACTGTTATTTGCATATTTGTCACCTTTTATAATATATGTGATTTAATGTGTTTAGTATTTGTTATGCTAAAATTGACACTAATTATACAATAGCATTAATGTGAAACTTGTTTCTGTGATGTTACGGAATTTCTTGTGATGTGCAGTTCTGTCGTTAGCCCCTGCCCAGATTCAATGTACTACACTACTGCAGTCCTCAGGTAAATCTTCATTTCTAGTGTGTGACACAGTCATGTTCTGTCACATGCTGGGAGGTATAGATGATGTATCAAGGCACATGATGGGAAAGAGCCACAGCACTATGCCAACGCTGGGACACATGCTGCCATGCACAGTCTGTTAGGAAGCAAACTCGCTAGTGGTGAAACGTTATCCTGGCTCCCATCTGGCCACATCCGAATGAAGCTAGTTTGTCAATCACTGTGGTTATGTCATGAATCCAGGTTAAAAATCAGATGATCTGTAGTTAAAATAATAACAAAAGAAGTCTTCCTAGCAAAAAAACCCCTAAGCTATGAGGATTTACAGACAATGAAGCTTTATAGGTATATTATAATTACTAGTATTTCATTTACTTGAAGGGACATCATCACATTATAGTAGTTGTTCTGAAAGAATGTCTTACAAGCTTCTTTAGATACACTTTCAGTTCTTACATACAGTGTTTAATTTACTAATAACATATTTTGCTTTAGTCTAATGTTATTTTACTTAAATATATGTATCCTTATACAGGGCAAAAAGGTATTTTTTTCCTCAATGCTTAGGATTTTCAAATCTGAAGCTGTACGTTATCACATTAAAATCTGCAATGTTAAAAAAAAAAAAAAAAGTGTTTAGCATTGACAATTACAGGACAAAAAGTCATGACAAAGAGAGAAATTCACCAGAGAAGGTCTGGGATAAATAACCTGTGACGTAATTTCATATAACTTAATCTATTTTCTTTGTCCATGATTAACTAGATAAGAAGCAATGAGCTTGAATTTCAGAAAAAAAAACCAACATTTCAATTTATTTGTTAGAAACTGTTTGTAGCAGAAAGCATGAAAAGGGGTTGCCTGAGAAAGCTGTACAATCTCTAGTATCGGAGATACTTAAGAACACATTAGACACAGATGTGTCAGAATGACTTAAATAAATTTAAGCAGCTGGCAAGGGAATAGAATAAATAACTCCTGGGTTTTTGTGACTGGGAACTATGAAGGCACTGAAGAAGTAAAATGAAATTATATGTAATATTTTTAGTTTCACATACAGAAATACAGTCAAAGATTTACACAACAGGTGATGGGGAATTTCTGTGCAGTTCCAAGGAGATTTTTACTGAGCTGATTCCTCAATAATACCACAAGTTTACAGACGAATTTGGGGGGGCTCAGTAATGAACAAGAATTGAGATAAATGGGAAAAATCTTAATGAAATGTGGGCTTTTTCTTTTCAAAATCAAAATCCACTTTTTACTCACTTAACTCTGCTAAACTCCATTGAAAATCTCAGTTCCCAGCTCTGTTTCATAACTGGCTTATGTAACCTGTCTGACTACAGGGAAAGAAAAAATAATATTAAAGAAGGGGTTTTCTTTTCTAGTATTCTCCACTTTAAAGTGTAATTAATTGGTTAAGAAGGAGTTAGGGTGACTGGTGGACTTCCACTCTGGTTAGATACCATCTTTGTGGTATCTATAAGCATCTATCATCTGCTGAAATCACAGTCCTTGACTGCAGAAGTTTGAAAACTGGGGAAACATAGAGATGAGCTGAGAATGATTAAAGACATAACTTTTTACAATTGAGGATTGCGAAAGTGCCTTAAGGGACATAGGCATCCATTTCCTGTTCAAATACTGTCGATGGATGTGAGTGCCTAATATCTTTTGGCAGATACACCCCAGAGTTTTAGGAGTGCCCCGTGGTGGAGTGGAAAAGGAACATGTCCTATTCTCATACAGTTGGTGTAAGTTCAAATATTCCAAAAGCAAATTAAACTGTAATTTTCTCTGCTGGACAGGGTCACAGTGCAGTTCAGATTCACAGGCTGCCCTCAGTCAAACCTTCTCACCACCTTCTCTCTGACAATGCTTCATAATGCCTTAAAACAAAAAGCTCCATCCCAACAGCTCTGAGAGATTTAAGTTTATTAAAAGCACGTGTTCCTAACTCTATTATCAGAATACATTTTTCCCTTAGGGACAGAAATGAAAGGGCTGTGAAATAAATGTGAATGTGACTTATTAGCCTCATGATAGCAATCCATTTTCTTACCTTACGGTCTCCCTAAGAAGTGTTTGTGGTTTTGTCCCCAAAATGTGTGCTTTAAATAACTCTAAGAATGTTATTTCAGTTCTAAGACAAAGCGCTGCTGGTGTCGACCTAAGAAAAGTAGAATGTCTAATGCATATTATTTGAAATAGAAATATTACCATTTATCGATGTTCATGCCTCAGACCAATTAATATGGGGTTTCTGGTACAGGTTTCTTGAAAACAAGCTGCTACCAACTGGAAATGAGCTGGTAGTTAATTTTTCCTCTCTTAGAACTGGAACATTTTCCATAGCAAATAATGTGGTAAAGAAACTACTATGTAACTGAAATACATGGTGTTTGGAGACCACTAATTACATTTCCACTGGCTGCAGCAACCTCAGGGGTTGCTATTTTGATGTTCTGCTGAGATTATCATCAGCATTTCAGCTCTTTGAAGATAAATCCTTGGACAATACAGCCACATCCACAGCTTTTTATTCTTAAGCTTGGCAAAGGCCTTTATGACATTAGTGAAAGTGGTGTTCATGAAAATGTTTGTCAGGACCATTATGCTCATGAGAACTTCAGCGACCTTCTTTACCTGGAAAGGAACTTTCCTTTCCTGCTCTCTACCTCCCTTTTGCCTAATGTCCCTGAAGGACACCTGGAGGCAATGTCACCTACTTTAGAGCATGGTTCTGTGGCAGTTTTTGCCTGTAGGTTCATGTTAACTTTAAGACACCATTTTCTCTGTGCATTTGGCAGTATTTGTGTCTATTGCAAAGGCAGCAGTAATGATGTGACTATCAAGCAAGGCTAAATGAGCCTGCAGTATGCAGTGGCTTTCATTACATGATCATGTAGCTGGGGGTCAGAATTCAGATGCGGAACATTTTAATGAAATGTGGTCCATCCAGAGGACTGTTTTTTCCACCACCTGTGTTTTTATTACAGATGAATGAAAGGCAGTTTTTACTTCAATACAAATTAAATTAGTTGTTATCATATTGATTTCAACTGGGCTAGTAGCAACAAGCAATTATAATAAGTGGGAATTTAAAAGGTATACTACTGGCCAGTTTAATTCACAAATGGCCTGGTTAAGAATTTCTTACACAGGAGAAGCTCCTGTTAGGCGTCAGAGGAAACTGTTCCTGAGCACCAGCACTTCAGCCTGTAGCCAGAAGTGATGAAGCTTGGCAAACATATTCGTATCCTGAATTTTGGAGAAACAACAAATCTAAATGGAGATGTTTTGGGTAGGAGGTCTGTTATATGGCACATCAATGGGATGTCTACAGATATTTTAAAAATACCAGCTTTAAGCTGACAGGAGAAATTACAGAAAGTGATTTGAGGAAGCACAAGTAATAGTAATGGGAAGGAGTTAATTGAAATATAGTAGACTCTTGAGGGGGGAGAGTTACCTGCAATGGGACAGGGTCACAGCAATAGGTTTTTGAGCCTGGTGGTTAGCACACTTACTTCATGGTCATAGTGAACACTTAAATTTCTTTAAGCAAAGTCCAAAGCAGAAAAGAAAAAAACATGGGATAAAGGTTCCTATAGAGTTCATGCCAGAACTTTTATGCATCCCATCTTCCCCCTGTATTCCAGAGCCCTGCCAGCTCACTGTTTCTTGCAAGACCCGAATCTTGCACCCTCTACTGCTAGCTTACCCAACTGTTCAATCAAGCTGGTATTTCTGCTGTCACTTAGCCTGGATAAAACAGCAAGAGTTGGTTGCAAAAATATTAATGAGGTATGGTTTCTGACTGCAAAGGAAGAGGTGTGAACTGCCAGCTTGGTGGCCAGGTAGGCACTTTGCAGAGTTAGTTTGTATGCATTTTCAGAAAAGAAACATTTAGTATTTTAAAAACAGGAAAATACTGGAAAAGGGTGAGGAAAGAGTTCTACAATAGCATCTCAGCAGATGTAAATATATATAGTTTTGTTAAAGTTAAAAGACATGTTAGTTTGTTCCAGCTAAGGATCTAACCCTGTCTCTGGAGCTGTTTCCTGATATCGGTGTCCATTTCATTTCAAGGGTGTAAAAATCTGGTTTAGATCTCTAGGAGAGATTCAGAACTATTAAGCAGTAATAAAGGATGAGTAAGAAATGACTAGTAAGATAAACCATGGATAAAAAAAGGGTTTTCTAAACTATATTTGTGCAAGTTACACTTGTGTAAATGCTTCAGTATTTTGCACATTCTGGGTCTGCCTCCTCACTTTATTAACCAAGACAACAGCATACGAACACTGCAGCCAGAACTAGGCTAAAAAGCCTGCCTTTCTCATTTCTGTTCTCTGTGCTGGGGTGATGTTCCTGGGGCTGGTACCAAAGAATAAGCAGACTACTTTGCACAGCAGCAAAAGAGACTCCCTGTATTTGGGGATTTTGCAGAACTGCTTGTTTTCAAGGTTTTCTTTTTAGTGTGTTGAAAATTTCAATCACAAAAAGTTTGTCTAAGTTATAAATTGTAATGCAGTCTGTTTAGATGTATCTTGTGATTCATCTCATGTAATCAGAGACGATGATGCACTGAGCACTTTTGAAATATTCATTCTTACATCCTTTAGAAAGTATCCCAAGAATTCAGGAAACTTATTGCTCAGTTCTGCTGAGACGACAGCACACTGGCAGACAGTTTTTGGCACTTAAGCACATTATTAATATATGGTTCGGTTGTTTACTTAGTATTACAAAAATATTTTTTGTTCTACAGAGGATACCTGGAAATGGTATCCTCTTCCATCTCCCTATAAACTACCCAAACATCCAAACTTTGTGAACAGCAGAGGTTGTTTCTCTAACAAGAGAAAGAGAACAGGAATTGGCATGTGCAAAGGCATTCCAAAGTGACCCTCAGCAGTTGGTTATTTTATAAATTTTTAATAATATCTAACAGTTTATTTTGATTTAAAATTTCAAGACAGGTGGATTTTTTTTTTTTATGACCTCACAATGGTTCTGTAATAGAAACAACAAGCAAGAAATTGCAGTTGAAGTAAGATTTACTTGTCTTTTGGATTGATTTTTCTTACAGGTATAAAATTGTATTAGTCTGTTTACGTGCTTGAGTTTGTTCTAAAGAGTGCTGTAAACGAGTGTTCAGAGGCCAAGAGTTGAACATACGTAAAGTCATTTAGTCTGAGTCTCCCAAAGTAACCTTCATTTGTGCTTGCATTACTTTCTGCTCTTAAGGAATTTTTCCATGGTTTTGTACCTGTAGTTAGAAAGAAAATTCCGTGATGTGCGGGGTAGATGGTATTTTTGCCTGAAATGATAAAGCCTCTGAAAAAGAGATTTGCCATCTTTTAGTACAAGAGTTTTGCACAGGAAGATAGGGCAGATAGGAGATTAGGCTTAATTAACCAGTACAGAGAATAATAAAGTTACTAGTAAGCAACAGTCTCAGTTGACAAGGAAAAGACATGAAACATTCTCCCCTTTAGTTGCTTAGTACATTTCCACAAGAAAATGCTTCATCAAAAATGAAAGGAAAAGGGAACTGTGTCCTAAAATCAAACTGGAGTACTGCAGTGTCTAAATTTTAGCCTCCTAGTCCTTGGAATATAAAATGCAGGATCTGTACCAGACATTTTGATTCCCTGTGAAGAGGGGTACAATCTGGAACGACTCAGGAACTGCACAGAAAGCTGCGTAAGGCGAACAGGCTCAACTGGAGCTGCTTTGGCCTAGCCAAAATGGAAGTAGCTGAGGCTAAGGGGGTAGCTGAGGCTCAGGGGTGGTTTTAGCCCTCCCTGTTCAGTGCAGTAGTTCAGCCCATGAAAACAGATGTGGCTGTGAATCTTCTAGCACAAAGATGTGCAAACAAAATGCCCTACCCCACACTTTTAAAGAGTAGAACAATGCAAAGGATGAAGAATTAGCAATTATTGAACTCCCTTTTATATAGCTTGTAAATCATTTAGCAAGGCTGAAAACTGAGATTTGCATTTCCTTTCTCTGTGGGACAGTATATCAAGCCACCTGCTGGGGAAAGCCTGAACCATTAAGATGGAAGCTGGTTTGGAATAAGAAAAAGTACACCCTTTGCTGGAGCCAAAGAAAGTACCTGTTTATTTAAGTTGTGGTTGGCTAAGGTAAAAGCCTGAGACTGTGCAGGATTCCTCTCAGCTCATTAGAGAAGAAAAAGAATGGGGGTGAGGGGTGTCAGTTCCTTGCTACAGGGACTGCTAATGCATAAACCCTCTGACCTCTTTTTGTCATCCATAAAATCACCGCCGGACTGCTTAGCTCTCAAGATGTCAAAACTTCTGAGCATGGGTGGAAGCAGAACTGTCCGGGGAGCTTTTAATGCACATGCAAAGCCTTTAAAGTAAGAGCAACATTTGAATTTAGGCGTCCTGAAGTCATGAGGCTTCTCATTTGGATTAGAGGGGAGGGGGCAGAGGCAGTTAATGATTTTCGCTTTTGATCAGAAGAACCTTTGTAGCACTTAAATCCTTTCTAAATCCTTGTAGGGATCTGGACCATTCTCTTTTAGTTTTATTACATGCTTGATGGCCATGAAATATTGGAAGGAAATTGGATGCGATAAAGTTATAAAGAGTCTATAAATAGCATTACAGTCTTCATTATGATTCCAGTTGTGCTGCAGTTACCTGTGCTCCATGTTGAGCAGAGCATGAGTGAGGTGAACAAGCTGCTGGGAGAGGAATTCAGGCACAGGGACAATGCAATCAGTGACTACCTAGCTACCACGTAAAGGTGAAACAAGTGTACGGGGCATCCATATATCATCACCACAGATATTTACAGGTGCATTTCCAGAGGTGCTCACCTAGCTAAAGCCCCATCATGTAAAAAATGCATGAGTGGTATTCCTCACTGTACATTAGTATTCCTAATTGCAAACAGGATGAGAGCGCTGCCAGTACTTCGAAGGGGAAACTGTCCTGTTGCAAGTCAGCAGATACTGAGAGCCATTAAGTTTCAGCGAGGCCAGAATCTCATTGCGTATCTAGGTTGGCAGGGTAATTTAGGTCTCAGATGCTTTGACTCCACTATCCTGTTCATTCAGGGATTTAGGGATTTTCTTTTTTTCCAGCTGGAAGAATTAAATTTTAGTCATCTTTTTCAGCCCTTTTCTTCCTCTGTTCTACAGATATTTGTACTCACAAATTATCAGCGACTAAAAATTCCACATTTTGTTTGTGATTATATCATCCAATGTTTGGTCAAACATTATCTTAGTTTACCATCTCAGTGTAATTAGATGCTCTACACAGTAAGATAGATGCTGGAATTTTTCTGCTTGGTTCTCCTAAGGTGCGGAGAGAGCCCTTGTTGTGAGCTGTTGCAGCTAGACCAGCCACGTGTTCTGTACATTATGTATGGCTACATACAATACCCTACAGCTCTGGCAGGAGGCTGAGGGTTTGGGAAATACAGAAATGGTGAGAGGCACTAAAGAGATCATAAGCTATTTAAAACCCAAATTCTTTGGGATTTTTTAGGCTAAAATTTCAAACGGGATAGGTTAAAATTTCAAATGGGAAAGAGATAGGTTAGAAAAAACCTACAGCTGCTATACAGGTAGCATTCGAATAGCTGGCCAGTTTTATACCGATGCTTAAATATAAATAACTACAGGTATATGTATATGAGAGTTCTTTTAAAATAGTGTTCTAGGTCTTGCAAACTCCACAGATTTTGAATCTGGAAGGCCAGTTAATGTATTTAACCCAGACAGTGGTCTATAAAAGAATGGTTTAATTGCATACTAATTTTAGTCTACATTTTAGTGACATTCTAGCAGCATACGTGTTGGAAGCGCTGTATTAGATGCAATGAGAAACACAAGCTAACAGCTGAAAAGTGTTTATATCGTTCCCATCACATATTAAAACAATCTGAACAAAGACTATTGTTTCTTCACTGGCTTGTTATCAGTCCAGCCTTTGAAGCTACAAAGGACGCAGAAAACACTGGTAATGGCTGTTTTCCACAGAGTGTCTGTGGCAGATGCTACCTCCGTTTTCAGTACGCGGTCTTCCCTGTGAGCACCCTGAGCAGAAACGTTTTCCCTAATAAAGCAGGTGGTAAATTTGAATAAACCGCTTCCCACAGTCAGTCCGTCCCCTTGATCAGCAGAGGGTGACTCCAGATCTGACTCCAGTCAGTGGAGACGGAGGGCGGGGGAGGCGGCACACAGAGCGCGGCGCATCCCGCGCGCCCCCGAGGCGCGTGACCCACCCACCTGCCCTCCTCTGCCCCCCTGCCGGCGCCGACCTGTCGCGAGGCCGGCCCGCGCGCGCCCCCGCGGCAGTTGTTTTTGTTTGTTTGTTTTTGAAACGGGCGTTAACGGCCCTTCGGCCGCGCGCTGCTGAAGGGGGAGGGGCGGGGGGGGGGGGGGCCTCTCCACAGGGAACGGAACGGCTCTGAGCTTCCCCCCGCCCGAAGCAGCGAGGAAGTATCAACGCCTCCCTGTGGCTCCTGTCGTTGGAAAGGGAGGAGGAGAGAGGGACGTCTTCTTCATTGTCCTGTTTTTTTAATTAAATAGGAGGTGAATCTGAGTGCTCTTGGGAGATAGTGGCTAAAGGAGGAAATAAGTCTCCTTTAAAGGATAGCTCCCTTCCCCTTTTCCTTTTTGTTCTAACCTTTCAGAAAACACTTGAGACAAAGCACCCCTGGTATTGCAGAGGGGGTAACACACCTTATTGTTTATCATAGTCGTTATCATTTCCAAATGGGGCCGATGTTACTTGACGTAGCTCAATGCGTAAGCAGTGTTTCGAAAGTGTTTCAGAAGGATAAGGTGATGTCTAAGGTAGCATAGTTGTCAAAGGGAGCAATCCTGCTCCTTAGCAGCTCTATCTACTTCATGGGGGGGGTGGAATATTTTTAAAATATTTAGAGGAAAGGGATCGAATCAATACACAGAAACATATTTAACTTTATATTTCTACAGGGACACTGTTAATGACAAGGAATAAATAATTTCAAATTTTAATAACCTTTTCAGCAATTGTTACACCTTTGTCTTCATAAAATTGTTTCTCATCCTTTGGTATTACATAGTAGTGCTACAGATACATAGTTTGCCAAATAGTAGAAGTCTTTGTCAAATTCCTTATAGTTTAGACTTAAAAAGAAAAGATACTGTATATTGTAATTCTAAAATAAGAAAAGTTGTGCTTTATGTGGATTGTGTCACATGGTACTCCTGAATAGATATTGGACTTTGTGGTTTAATTTGAATACCTTTCCACTTTTGTGTGCTGTTTAAGCACTTAAGTTATTCTCTTGTTTTCCCCCACCTTAAAAGCTGGCTGTGTTATCAGCTGAATATAATACTGAAGAACTTAGGTAAAGGCTTACCTGTTTTAGCGGATATAAACTCTTGTTATAAAACGAATAGGATTGGATTGCTTATACAAGCTGTTATGTTATACAATCATTGTATTAGGTATTTTGAATTGTAAATATGAGGAGAAAGTCTGTTCTGGGGAAACTTACTCATTTTTCAACCATTATGCAGAAATGCTTTTGTGTGTTTTTGAGACATTTTTGAATTAGAGAATATAAAGGCTGCATGATCAGCTTCCATTTGTATGTCTAATACATTCTATGTGGTTGTCTGTTAGTTTTCACATCAGGTGCATGATTCTTGCTGTTAATGACCTAGGGTATAAAAATTCTTCCTTTCATCACTGTTCTCTCACCAGTCATGTTTAGGTAATGCTCTTCCACTGTTGCCCAGTATCAGAAGCTAAGGGTATATCTACGGAAAAGACTTTTTCAATGTTTTTTGAAACAGGTTTTTCAAAACTGCATTTCTCCCAAGGAATAGTAAATGATCTCGGGATAATTAGAATGATAAGTAGTGACTGCTATAGTTCAGGTTATGTGTCCTTAATATTGTATTTTTATGGTGATAAGAATATATTTTCAAAAAGAAAAACACTTCAAGACTGGGAGATAAAGCAGCTTATTGCATCAATAGCTCCGATGCAAAACAGTGTTTTACTGCTTTAGCAGTCCTGTTCAAGGTTTACTTAATGGAACTGCTATGGGAATACTTAAGTAATAGTGATTAGTCTGGTTGTATTCTCTGCTATACTTCCTGTATTTTTTTTTCAGTGCAATATTAGAAGAATCATGCCGCCTTTTCCTGTGTAGGGGTTCATCACTGTCTTAATACATGGAGTCATTCTTAAAATATATATAAATGCCTTCAACCTTTGAAACAGGAGGTAGGAGCTGAGGAAAAAAAAAATTCCATACTTAGAATTTTTGATTGACTGCAGGATGCCTACACCACTGAAATCCCTTGTTGTTTTTAAGGAAGTGGAATGATACTAATTAGATTTCTTTCCTTTACTTAAACTTACTATGTGCTTACTACTTAGTAAGCATTGTGATAGGCTCTCTGTTGTGCTATATTATATTATATTATATTCAGAAAAGCATACCATCACTGTTGTATTTGCAGAATCCAGGGTTTCAATAAAGATGATTTATACTATCTTTAACAACAATGGAACCTATTTGACAAGTACAATAGGAGTAATACATCAGAGATTGGTTTCTTAACATACTCTGAAATTTTGGTTTCTTTTTAGTAGGTTATTTTATCCTAATAGATTAATATAAGTATCATTCTTACAATTTTTAAACTATTTCCTTTCCACAAAACTTTTATTTTAGAACAAAGGAAATACTTAAATGTATTCACGAGAAAAGATT